>NC_091248.1:21892500-22517500 GCF_042477335.2 Ovis canadensis
GGAGACTGAAATAGTAATAAAAACATCCCCCCAAACAAAAGTCTAGGACCAGTAGCTTCACAGGTAAATTCTATCAAACATTCAAAGAAGACTCAATACTTACCCTTCTCAAACTCTTTCAAAATACTGAAAAGGAGGGAATGCTTCCAAATTAATTTTACCAAGCCAACATTACCCTGATACCAAACCTGATATACCATATCAACAAAATGAAGGGTAAAAATCATATGATAACCTCAACAGATGCAGAAAAAGCATCTGACGGGACATGACATGCATTTATGATTTAAAAAAAAAAAACTCTCAAAAAATGGGTACAGAAGGAGGATACCTTGCAGGGAGCCAGCACAGGAGATCCCACCCATGACAAGGTCATGTGGAAGAGCCTGACAGGGCAAGGCGGATCAGGTCTCAAGCGGTCCTCTGCCCGAACATCTACGCTGAAATCAGAAACTGTCTGTTTTATTATTTTATGCCTCCTAACATTAACGGGGACTATCCCCGACCACCTTTCTCTGAAGAAAACAACTTAGAGCTTTAGTTAATAATTCTCCTGGGCATAATAAGAGTGTTCCGATCCAAACCCCTCTGATGATTTTCTAAGTAACCTGACAGGTTTGTTCAGGCTCCTGCAGTTACACATGTGATTGTTTATGGCCTCCCAACCTTGAGAGGCACCGGAAGCCTATAATATTCTAAAAATATAGAGTCTTATGGGGAGTTAAGAAATTAGTAGAATAGTACTGGTGGAGGGTTTCATTGTTGAGCCAATATTTGCTGCTAAGTTTCCATATCCCTTACCCATTATGTTTTTGAGAACATATATTAATTAGTATAGTTGGTATGTGGAAAAATAAGCTGTAACCTTTGATTTAACCACATCAGAAATTCTTTCCATGTTATAGCCCACTTCACCCTTAACCTATGGGAATGTAACCTTTTCTAGCGCTTTCTGAGAGTGGTGCCTGACTTTAGAATAATCACCTTTGGAGAAAATAAGTGTTCTGGTTGACTAATCATTATCAGAAAGGGTCATAAAAATGTTAGCAGGCCTGCTGGCTAGAAGATGATGTGAATCACCTGAGACCTCTGTATTTCTATGTACAGCTCAAGGTATATAAGCCCCCCTGGAAAATAAAGTTTGGGCCTTGCTCAATGACACTTGGTCTCCCCGTGTCAATTCTCCTTCTCTCTCTCTCTCTTTCTCCCTCTTTTTCAGGCTGATCCCTTGGAGCACAGAGGCTCTCTGCATTCCCTTTTTTTCCTGGGCTTCTAAGACCTGACCGGGAAGGTGCTTTGGGTCTTCACTCCTTTGGGAGACCGAGAGGGCGCCTGTGGCCTACGTGAACAGAGCAAGTTCCTTGTCTGGAGCCTTATTGGCCTTCTGTGTAAACCAAGGAATATCAGCCTCTTTCTCTCCTCTATTTTCTTAACTGTAACATTCCTTCCTTATCTCTCTCTAGATCTCAAATTAATCTCTTTCCAGATGCCAGACGCCAACGCCATCTGTCTGAGGATACCCTGGATCCAGCCGGGGCTGGACCCCAGTAATACCTCAACATAATAAAGGTCATATATGACAATCCCACAGGTAACATTATACTGGTGGAAAACTGAAAAATATCCCTTTAAGAGCAGGAATGAGGAAACCCACTCATACATCTGACAAGAGGTTAAGCTCTAATATATTATTAACATACAACTCAACATCAAAGAAAATATTGTGATAAAAAACTAGGCAGAGGCTCTAAATGGACATTTTTCAAAAAAAGACATTGAGAAGGCCAACAAGCACATGAAAGATGTTCAGTATCAGTAGTTATTAGGAGAGAAAAATGAAAAGCATTACCTCATGCCCAGTTAGAAAGGCTGTGATCAAAAACACAGGAAATAACCAGGAAGTGGAGAAAAGAACTTTCTGCACTGTCAGTCAAATGAAAATTGGTGCAGCCACTATGGAGAACAGCATGGGAATTCCTCAAAAAATTAAGGCTAGATCTACCATACGACCCAGCAAGTCCACTTCTGGATATTTGTCTGAAGAATATGAACACATGAATTTGAAACAGTGTAAGAAAAGACTCTGATGCTGGGAGGGATTGGGGGCAGGAGGAGAAGGGGGCGACAGAGGATGAGATGGCTAGATGGCATCACTGACTCGATGGACATGAGTCTGCGTGAACTCTGGGAGTTGGTGATGGACAGGGAGGCCTGGCGTGCTGCGATTCATGGGGTCGCAAAGAGTCGGACACGACTGAGTGACTGAACTGAACTGAACTGAAGCACGTGTTATTTCCACCACAGCACTGTTTATAACGGCTGAGATACAGAAATAATCTAAGGGCCCAGAGTAAATTACTATATATAAATGGGTTGGTTACTGAACTTTTCAATATATTCCACTGCTTTATTATTGCATGAGTACTCCATTGTTTTAATCCCTATCAAATACGGAGGTTTTACATAATCATCAGATGTCAGTCCCTCTTATCATTTTCAGTAAATTTTGATACTTGTTGTCAAGTCATATTTTAGCTATCTCTAGAAACATTTCATCAATTAAAAACAAATTCCTTGTAACACTATTTTTAATTTAAATGATTATGTAAATTTCATTATTTTACATTGACATGTTTCATAGTGAATGTTATATAATTTAAAATTATATAAATTTATACATCAACTTGAAAAAAAATCAACATATTCATGACAAGTAGCCACACTGAGGAATGTGGTATCTCTTTGTTTATTCAAACCTATTTTAAATATTTAATTTGATAAACATTCTCCTCTCCATTGGATTCACACTGATATTTATTTTAATGTTACCTTCCCCACTACAGTCTCCATTTACTGACAACAGAGTCAGGCATTGATGTTCACAGATGTGTATTTGTGATCAGTATCTGGTGGGCCTGTTTTCACCCGATTCTCACACTGAGCTGGGGACATTCTGGTTTTCTCTATCTTTTCGGTTGTCTCTGATTCTCCATTTCCCACAGCTAGAACCTGTGTCTCCCAGGTTATCCCTGTCACAGTGAGCAAGTAGGGGCAGGCAGACAGCTGCGGGGCAGAGCAGAGACACGCACCCGCCCCTCCCGCTCCCGCTCTGCCACGTCTCAGGTGCCCCCACCTCCTCGGGAAGAGACAAGTGCCCCCAGAGCATCGCCAGGCCCCACGCCCGAGCCCACACCTGCGGCAGAGGTCCCCAGCACCCAGGACAGGCAGACAGATAGAGGAATACCGCTCCACATGCGCTGGCCCCTTCTGGCACCCTGCTCCAACCCTGCCCTGCCCCTCCAGCACAGCAGGGCTTACTGAGCCCCAGATGCCCCTCTCACGTCCCAACATCGACCAAGAATCATCATCAGATCGAAAGCTTGTCCTCTGCACTTCCCCACAGCCACTGCCTCCCTGATTTCAGATTTTACCCAGTTCCTCCCCAAAGCCTCCCCAGACTTGCAGGACGGTCCTGACCAGGCCACCTCCCTCTGGTCACTCTGTCTTCTGAATGTGCCTCTGTCTCTCTCCCTCTTCCTCAGCAACACCCCAGGCTCACTCACAGGTGCTGCCAGAGACAGCCTCTACTGGACTGTCCCAGCGGGAACTGGGGGCCAAGCCCTAGCTGAGCATTGCAAGCCCCTTTGCCTCACTGGAATATATGAAAATTAGAACCTGGGACCCTCTTGCCTCAGGGCCCTAGGGCTAAGGAAAAACTCAGCTTCTTCTGGATCCAGGGACAAATCTGCTAATAATCTTCGCCTGGACAAGGGCAACACGATTCCCTGGTCTTTACACTCCTTGAATTCTTTTCTTTTTCTGCGGACTCCAAGACATCTGCCATTTTGCATCTAAATACAGCTTTTCAAAATTATTATTTTGTGTGCGATGTGCTGAGCCTTTACTTTGCAGATCCAGGTTTTTCTCATTGAAACGTGATGGTTCCTCTTCTTCCCCTGGATCTGTGTGGGGGTGGGAGTCTGGGTTCACAGGCTGCCTGATCCATCTCTTTCCCGGCACCATCTGGGCACGTCACTGTCCTGACTGCATGGCCGCTCCTCTGCACCACTTCTTGTGCATTTCAAACCAACATCTACCATCTTCTACAACATCCCTCGTGGTTAACCAGCTTCTTGGTAACATCCAGCCTTTTCCAACTTCCCTTCACCTTGGCCTCCCCAGTTAAATTTTTCTCTCATTTCCTAGATCCACCTTTTCTTAAATTTTATTCAAATATCACGACAGTGCAATCTCAATTTTTCCAGAATAAATCACAGTTCTAAATTATGCTCTCTCTACCTCTTGGGCATCACTTTTCCTGCTCATATGTAAAATAATCTTTTCAATGATCCATTTTATTTTGATTTGTACTCATCCTTAAATGGTGCATGAACTCTCCAAGCATAGAATATATTTTTGTAAACAGAATGAAGGTTTTTTTTTTTTTATTTTCTCCTATCCCTTCATTTTCAACTTCTATATGATTAGAATCTCTTTTAGTTCTTAACTTTAAAGGTTAGATGCTGCTTGAAATGCCCAGTTGTTTGGAGAGTAAATAGCCAGAACCACAAGCAATTTCAGCAAGAAAGTATCACACAATTTAAAAGCTGTTTCTAAAATACATAAACTAAAAATGGTTGATGTGCTATCTCTGCTGCTTGGGGCTGAGCCAGGCATGTGGCATGAGTGCCTCCTCCCCCACTGACCGAAGGGGAGGCCCATCGCCTTGGGCAGCCGGCCCTGCATCACCTCCACACACAACACTACTGACTCTGGTTTGGAGGGACTCCTGACCGCCAGACCCCCGCTCAGCCCCCTGTTGGCAGCCCAGCTTACCTCCAGGTCCTGCCACCCACTGACCTGGCTGGGAACCAGGCCCTTTGATTCCCACCCTGCTCTCTGAACCCCTGGCCTTGGTCTCCAGGGGCCCGAGACCCATGAGTGCCAGGCCTTCCTGCTGTCACTCCCTCACCTCTGTCCTCCTCACACACATGATCTTGAGAACCAGGTTCTCTGCCGTTGCGTCTTCTGGAGCCCCCAGGCCAGGGAGCTGCGTGGTGGGCCCAGGGGACCCCACCAATACCTGTCCTCACAGTGTCTTGGTTGCCTCAGGATTCAGAAGCACCATTTTTTCCTCAAACATGCTCAGCTCCCTTTAAAACACATCCTATCAACTCCCTTTTTCGTGTCTTATTTAAAGAACAAATAATTATCCAATATTCATATACATTGCTCAAACTGTTTTCTAAGTTGATTTTGTCATAAAGTGCAGAATTCTTACCAGGAATCAAGTTGTTCAAGTACCATCCACATACAAAATAAAGTCCTGAATCAAACAGAATCATCCAGCAAACCCAGCCAAATGTCATGCCTGCTAGTTCTGGAGACTGGTACATGTTATCCCACTGAATCCCTGGAAGGAAGAGAAAGGTCAGCATCAGCACTGCTCATCCTCTTTCAGGGTAGACTTTGATGACCTGAGTCCACTGGACCGGGGGCAAAGCTAAGCACAGCTAAAACAAAAGGAAGGTCAAGGCCATGGATCCTGGCCTTCCAGTGAAATGTTGGCTTCATCTCACACCAACAAGGACAGCAGGTGGGTGACCATTAACAACACTTAAATATCTAAGCTTTGCTTATACCTAGTTGTACTTGCTTAACTAAAAAACTCTATATTTAGGGGAAATAAACCTGTTTAAAAACAAGATGAAAAGTCCTTGAGCACCCACTCAAAATTATACTATTCTTCTTGTTCTTGGAATATATATAAATAGGATACAGGATCTGCAGTAGGAAAGAATCATTCTCTTCTAACAGTATGTTTGCAAGGTATTTCTGGAATAAAACTAATTCTGTGTGGTTCATTCACTCAGTCGTGTCTGACTCTTGCAATCCCAAGACTGCAGTCCACCAGGCTCCTCCATCTGTGGAATTTTCCAGGCAAGAATACTGGTGTGGGCTTCCATTTGCTACTCCAGGGTATCTTCCCAACCCAGGGACTAAACCCAGGTCTCCCACACTGCAGGCAGATTCTTTAATTTATTTTACGAGAAATATTCACCTTTCTCAGTTTTCCTATGGTACTAACCTAGAACTCAATAAAATAAATGTTTCAGGGCGCCTGGTGCTCCAGTGGTTAAGAATCTGCCCTGCAGTACAAAGGGCACTGGTTGGATTTCTGGTCCAGGAAGATCCCACCTGTCATGGATCACCTAAGCCCACATGCCACAACTACAGAGCCCGAGTTCCAGGGCTGGAGAGCCGCAACCACAGAGCCTGCCAGGCCACGGCTACCGAAGCCTGTGCGCCGGAAGCCCATGTTCCACAACAAGAGAAGCCACTGCAACCGGAAGCCCGCACACGGCCACTGGAAAGTAGCCCCTGCTCTCCACAGCTAGCGCAAACTCCACACACAACAACCCAACACAGCCAATAAATAAGCAAATAAATGTAACATTGTGGACTTGCTGGAATCTGGATCAAGATATTCCAACACTCTAACAGTAACCATATTTCTTCCATATTCTCATGATCCCATTTAGTTTAAAAATCACTTTAAAGAACTCAGGATAGGGCATTTCAGGATGACTCATCTGTTTTAATGCAGTTTTAGTGTTGTATAGTTCAGGACAGTTCAACATGTTTTACCAAAAAGTCTGAGAATTTCAAGACGGGCACAAATTCATGAGTTAATGTAATAAGATCTGGAGTTCGGTTTCATATATGGCATGCATTTTCCCTGCATCTTCAATGCACCATAAAAATCATATAAACATCTAAGAAATACACGTCTCCTCTGGTCTAGAATTTCAGTTGCCAAAATCCTAATATAAGTGAAGATTACTGCCAACGGTTTTTAAAATATTTGTAGGGTGATCAATGGGCATCCCAGGTGATGCTAGTGGTTAAGAACCCATCTGCCAACGCAAGAGACATAGAGATGCAAGTTCAATCCCTAGGTCAGGGAGATCCCCTGGAGGAGGGCATGGCAAGCCACTCCAGTATTCTTGGAGACTCCCATGGACAGAGAAGCCTGGTGGGCTACAGTCTGTAGGGACTCAAAGAGTTAGACACGGCTGTAGTGAGTTAGCATGCACACACGCACACAGGGTGATTAACAGGAGTGAAATACAGAGAACAGAGGGAAGATACTTGGTCTGTATTCTATGCTGGTTAGATTTCTTCTGGATTGTAGCTTCAGGAAGGATCCAGAAACTCTGCAGGGGCAGATGAGAGCTAACAATATATAAAGAGCCATCATGTGAGAGAGGCAGTTAGAAAGAGAAACCAGAAAGGTGGACAGGAATCCAGGAAGACAACTACAGTTGTCTACATGGGACCCTGAATACCCGCTTCTGGGGAGAATTCTAAGGGTCACTAAGTTGAATGAGTCACAGGGAACCCCTCGGCACTACCTGAATGGCCAACCTGGAGCACGAGGCCAAGATGACTTGCTGTGCCTTAAAACCAGGGTAGCTGGTTGGAGGAAGGCATTTACACCAGCTAAACCAACACCAGGATCTCCTCCCAAACCTTCTGCTTAGTAACTGACACTCTCTACTCTATCACCTGAAACATGATAACTATACATTTCAGAAAACCCGAGTCACTTAGAGTCACTACTTAAAAAACTGCATCCTCTTACCTGCCTCTTGCCCTTCTAGGAATGTAATAAAAAACACTCCTTGTCCAAAGGCGGTTGTGGAGAGGAGGCACTGCCCGCAGATTGAGGGAGAGAAGAGAAAAACAGTTAGTGCTCAACTGGGGACCAGAGAAAATCCACAGCACTAAATTCGAAGAAAGAAACCACTACACGTTCAGGCGCTAATGATGTAAACCACCGCTCCAGGTGGTGGTTCCAACATCTGAACCCAAGACTGGGCCACGCATCATTCCGTTCTGAAAAGTGTGATAACAAGCCAGTTTTTAATGTTAAAAGGAATTATTTCTCTTTACTGCAGTGTTTGAAGTGTCATAAATCCAACGCACTGTACACAGAAACATAACTCCAAACAGTGGAAAATGGAATAGAGCAATTTACTGTGTTTTATTATTAAGTGAATGCCCTGGAGCACACTGCAGGCAGACTGGATGCCGAACCTTCGCGATTCTACATGAGAAGAGGGTGCATTGGAGGAAAATGTTATTTCATCTTCAGTGGAGAGGTCTTGTGTCTAAGGAAAAAAACCTTACTGGAAAAGTATCTCACATTTAAAAAAATAATGTACTGGAGTCAGACTTTTTATTTGCTAGAAGCAATTTCAGCATATAAAAAGGAAATCAGCCTTCATGTACATAAAATCTTAAATCTGAGGACTGAAATAAAAAGCAAAACACATCACTTGAAACTCAGGCCAGATGGTCGATGGCTCATTTTCCCTATGTAAGGAGTATGTGATGGGGGCACTAGGGGGTCCCAGGTGTTTCCATCATTCGGCAAACACCTAACTAACACACAAGATGACTGGTTATGAATGACTACAGGTAGGACACAAACTAATCCAAACTCAGAAGCACATATCAATGGGTAAAATACTGATGAACACCATGCCAAGCTATGCTTATGACTTGTAGAAACCAGGTCGGATTGAAGGGCGTACTGATGTTAGAGAAAAATAATTCTGTTCTCTTGGAAGCATTGATATTTTACTCTGAGGCATGAAATGAGCAGAGACCTCGACCC
The DNA here is from genome assembly GCF_042477335.2 of Ovis canadensis. NCBI lineage: Eukaryota > Metazoa > Chordata > Mammalia > Artiodactyla > Bovidae > Ovis > Ovis canadensis. Next base: position 21,901,184 of record NC_091248.1, read on the forward strand.
CTGCCCTCGCTCCAGTGAGGGGGCCAGGAGACCTCTGAAGGCCTTGGTCATATAAAGCCTTCATATAAGGGATGCCCGGGCAGCACTGGGAGTCTTTTTCTTAATAACTTAAGTACAGTTGACTTAACAGTATTCTGCTGGTTTCAAGTGTACAACTTGGTGATTCAATATTTTTACAGATTATATTCCACATAGAGATACCATAAAATAGTGGCTCTAGCCCGTGTTGTATGTCACATCCTCAGAAGGTTCATTTCCTCCCTAGCAGTTTGCACCTTTTCATTGTCTAGCCTCTCTTACACCTCCCCCCACTCCCTTACCACCACCCCCTCCGGTAACCACTAGTTTGCTCTCTGTATCCATGAGTCATCATCTGCCTTGTTATATGGTCGTTTGTTGTATATTTTAGATTCCATATTCAAGAGAAAACATACAGCACCTGGAGGTTTCTGTCTTTGCCTGACTCTCCCCTGGTCCCTCCTCAGATCCTCCCTCCAACTGGGGGACTCCAATCACACTCCCTGGCCTGCGGGGAGGACCTGCCCTGCCCTTGAGCACACACGTGGGATGTTTACGTGACAACAACGCCTTTAACCTCAGCTCCTCCTCCCTTCCAGTGGTGGGCTCCTGCCCTGTGTCTCTGCTGTGTGTCAGCACCGTGCTTGCCAGGTGTTATCAAAAAGTGGATGAGTGTCTGTCTTCTGAGTGTTTATATCACAGACCAGCAAGTATTCTAATGCTTTGAGAGGTACATTCCAAATGAGTCACTCTGATGCTGCCAAAGGAGAGGTCTTTCCACTTAATGTAAAGTAATTCATGATACTTCAAGGAAAAATGCGTATTTCTTACTTCTAAAATAGCTTTGGAAATCTGTTTCATTCCACGGGTAACATAAAGAGACACAGAGTCAAGTGCTTCCTTTAAGACGCTCCTGAGTGAAACATTCTTCAGAGGACAGTCCCTGTCATGTCACAAGTGACAGTCTCTCACAGGCTGTCCTCTGTGGTCTCAGTGACCCCACCCATGGCAAGGCTGCCTCTGAGCAGGAGGACAGACCATGGGAGGTGGGAAGCCCCACAGAGCTGAAACGGTGCGCTGACACATTGACAGCGCGGGCTGTGTGCTGCCGGGGACACGCAGTCTTGTTTTGCAGTTTCACAGCACAGCACACTTACCAGGAGATTTCCTCTTCATGGGCTCTAAAATCACTGTAGATGGGGACTACAGCCACAGAATTAGAAGACGACTGCTTCTTGAAAGGAAAGCTAGGATAAACCTAGACAGCGTATTAAAAACGCAAAGACATCACTTTGCCGATAAATGTCCGTCTAGTCAAAGCTATGGTTTTTCCAGTAGTCATGTACGGATGTGAGAGTTGGACCCTGAAGAAGGCCAAGTGCCAAAGAACTGATGCCTTCAAATTGTGTTGTTGGAGAAGACTCTTGAGAGTCCCTTGGACAGCAAGGAGATCCAACCAGTCAATACTAAAGGAAATCAACCCTGAATACTCATTGGAAAGACTGATGCTGAAGCTGAAGCTCCAATACTTTGGCCACCTGATGCAAAGAACCAACTCACTGGAAGAGACCATGATGCTGGGAAAGACTGAAGACCAGAGAAGGAGACAACAGAGGATGAGATGGTTGGATGGCATCACCGACTCAATGGACATGAACTTGGGCAAACTCTGGGAGATGGTGAAGGACAGGGAGGCCTGGTGTGCTGCAGTCCATGGGGTCTCAAACAGTCAGACACGAATGGGGGACTGAATGATAACACACTTACCAGGACCGTCTGCAGGATGACGCCCATCTGGTCGTGCAGCACCAGCAGCACGATATAGGGCAGAAAGCTGGCTGTGTAGAGCAGGCTGCTGCACAGGGCGGCCATGCTCGCGCGGCTGAACAGTGCGCTCAGGAGGTAGCTCAGCGTGGCCACCGACACGCCGAAGTCCAGGAGGAAGAGGAAGATGATCCATGCACTGCTATAGGTGAAAACACCGCTGACCTTGAGGACGAGGGCCAGGGCGGCACTGCTCACAGTCAGCACGGCCACATTCTCCAGGAGCCAGGCCAGGAAGTGGACGGCCGGGTGCACGCCCATCATCCTCATATACTGTCAACACAGGGAGGAGAGCAGGTCAGCACGGGGACTGAAAGCGAGCAGGGCAGGTTCCCAGGAAGACCACAGCTGCATGGGGCCAGCAGTGGCGGGAGCTGCTATTGTGGACACCTGGTCCCAGAGGAAGCGCACCAGACACTTTGTCCAGAGTCAGCGTTTAGTGTGAATGACAGCCCAGCAGAGCAGGTTGCTGGCTGTGAGGAGGTAAGAACTGGGACCAGGTGACCTTAGAAACCTCCTGGCTTTAAGAAGGCAGGAGGAAAGGAGGGACCCCAGACCCAGCTTGACCAGCCACACTCTTGCTGCCTTCCCTTGTTTATTGAGCCTCCGTCCATTACGTTCTTTCATTTATCATTTGGTGTGTCTTGGGTTTGTTCAATGAAAACAAACAAAAATGAAGGAGGAAACACGGAGCCTTAAGCTGCTCTCTGTGAGGGTTATTGCTCAGGTTCTAGGGCAAGTTTTGCAAAATAACTCAGTTAAATTCATAACACTAAAACATATCTACCCACTAACCTACTGCTTGCCCATCTATACAGGGTGACATTTCTGGGTGTGGGGCTGAATACTTGAAGATCAGAATAATTTAGATGCAGCCACACCCCCACAGCCTCACTAACCCCGAGGCCCAGGCCCCACACTGGGGCACAGCTGGACAGGGAAGAAACACAGAAATCCAGGAATGCATGCATTCCAAACAGGTAAACTACCTACAAAACGAAAGCGCAATTCCAGCCAAAACTGAATGAAATGCACTTTGTACTCTCTACACTTTTCCTTTTCTTTAATGAATAAGTGGATAACGTGTGCCCAGGCATCGGCCCAGTTGAACGGGAGGCTTGGTCTTTTCTGGATGCTTTTATGAACTTTCATTCTTAAAAGCAGTTTTGATAGTTTCAAGTTTTAACAAAAATAGCAAGGCTACACATAAAGAATTCCAACTGTAAACGAAGACAGTAATGCTGTCTGTATGTCCGTCTAGGTCACATAAGCACCAACACTGCTGAGTCAGTGACTCTCATGGGACCATCTGCAGCCTCGCTTCCTCTCTGTGGGTGAACCAGGTGTGGCACCCATACAGCTCTGGCAGGGCACACGGCTTCCAAGTGCACAAGTCTCCTGGGACAGTGGGACCCAGCCAAACACACAGGGTATCCGGCCACCCCCCAGTCGCTGTCCTGTCCCCTCCCCCAGGCTGCTTACCTCTTCCAGCTGGATCTCCCGCTCATAAACCAGCTTTCGGACCATGCTGGCCACAGACACCATCCACGTGAGCATCATTATCAGGGGGAAGAAGAAGCCGACATTGTTCAAGAACCTGTGGGGACAGGCCGGTCAGCATCCAGGCTGCCCCAAGATGCTTTCAGGGACTCCAGCTCCCACACTTCATCCTGCAGTCCTTACAGCCCTGGGGTTCACCCAGGAACACAGCCTCATTTGACCCTACGACAGGGGCAGAAGCACTGCTGGGTACCCTGATTTTCAAGGATACTAGGTGCTAAACCTCACAGAGCATCACCTATGTAAAGGGAGAGTCACAAGAGGCCTGGAATTGGAGGGACCAGACTCTGGGGTTCTTGGAGTCACTATCCAAGCTCCAGAGAAGTCCAGATGTTTTGCACAGACTTGTCAGAGTGAGGCCATTTCGTGCAAATTAAAGAGGATTAAAAAAAAAAAAAAAACAGAGAAATTACAATACATGGACGTATAACTCAACTCTTTTCCAATCTGCTCCTGGAAATGAGTCCAAATCAACAAGAGAAGGAAAAACTGACTGCAATTCTGATACATATTTGGAAGAGATGGCCAACTATTTGAAAAAGCTGCTAAACACAATCAAGTCCACATGAGAGTTACACAAAAAAGTGTATGTAAGAACTTCATCGCAGCACTGTTTATAATAGCCAGGACATGGAAACAACCTAGATGTCCATCAGCAGATGAATGGATAAGAAAGCTGTGGTACATATACACAATGGAGTATTACTCAGCTGTTAAAAAGAATTCATTTGAATCAGTTCTGATGAGATGGATGAAACTGGAGCCGATTATACAGAGTGAAGTAAGCCAGAAAGAAAAACACCAATACAGTATACTAACACATATATATGGAATTTAGGAAGATGGCAATGACGACCCTGTATGCAAGACAGGGAAAGAGACACAGATGTGTATAACGGACTTTTGGACTCAGAGGGAGAGGGAGAGGGTGGGATGATTTGGGAGAATGACATTCTAACATGTATACTATCATGTGAATTGAATCGCCAGTCTATGTCTGACGCAGGATGCAGCATGCTTGGGGCTGGTGCAGGGGGATGACCCAGAATGATGTTATGGGGAGGGAGGTGGGAGGGGGGTTCATGTTTGGGAATGCATGTAAGAATTAAAGATTTTAAAATTTAAAAAATAAAAAACTAAAAAAAAATAAAATAACATAAAAATAACATAAAAAAAAAAAAAGAACTCAGGTTAAATCATCTCAAGAGATCTTCTTCAGGAAGTTACCAGAAGACAAACCAGCCCACAAAAGAATGACTTTTGTGCATTCTTTTCAATAAAGATAAAGCAAGGATAAAGCAAGAAGTGACTGTATTTCTAGCAAAAATAAGACTGAAACAAATATTAAAAATAAGGTGACAAGACAGACTGGAAATGGTTTGTTCCTGGAAATGCAAAAATGAGACAAAAAAAAAATTGCAAGATTGGGGAAACGAGCCAGAGAGGAAGAACAAAGTTGATGAAATCCAAAATAAAAGGCTATTATTAGGCTATTTGTTTTGGGCTTCCCTGGCAGTCCAGGGGTTAAGAATCTGCTTTGCAATGCAGGGGACATGGGTTCCATCCCTGGTCTGGGAAGATCCCACATGCTGCAGAGCAACTAAGCCCACACACCACAGTTACCCAGCCAGTGCTCCAGAGCCCGTGAGCTGCAGCTACTGAGGCCCATCCATCTAGAGCCTGTGCTCCGCAACGGGAGCCACCACGGTGAGGAGCACGCACACCACAAACGGAGAGAAGCCACTGCCCGAAGCAACTCGAGAAAGCCTGCACGCAGCAACGAAGACCCACCACTCAACACATAAAAAGAAATCAATATTTTTTTAAGGCTATTTTTTTAACACTGACGAATGTAGACTACAAGTTCAGTCATCTTCTAATGGTACAAAGGAAGACATTAGTGGAAGAAGAAAAATCATGTTTTTTATTGGTCAAGGTAAAAAAAAAGGGTTGATAATATTTATACAAAGTTACAACTATAAGGCAACCACTAGAACAGCAAAACGTGACTAAATATAAATAAGAAAAATATAAGGCACAACTAAGACCATACACACATGAAATTCCATGTCATACTGTTAAACAGCTAACCTCACCTGTGTAAGAAGCTATGCGCTGCTCACAACAGACACGCCTGAAGGAAAACACTTCAGAAAAGTTTAAGATGAAAGGATGGGCAAAAGGCATGGCAGCAAATGAGAATCCAGAGAGAGAGAAGAAAAGAGGAAAAGCTGCTGCTGCTGCTGCTGCTAAGTCGCTTCAGTCATGTCCGACTCTCTGCGACCCCACCAGGCTCTCCCAGTCCTGGGATTCTCCAGGCAAGAACACTGGAGTGGGTTGCCATTTCCTTCTCCAATGTGTGAAAGTGAAAAGTGAAAGTGAAGTCACTCAGTCATGTCCGACTCTTAACAACCCCATGGACTGCAGCCTACCAGGCTCCTCCATCCATGGGGTTTTCCAGGCAAGAGTGCTGGAGGGAGGAAAAGCATAAACCATTAATTTAATCAGATACAAAGTAGAAATGACATACTACTAAGGACATACTAAAGATGTACTACATAAGAAAGACCCAGAACACAGTTATTCACAGCTTTGTGCAGAGCAACTCAACCTCAAGACTAGAAAGCCAAACCACAGGAAACATCGAGGGCACATTCCAGAAGCAGGGACTGTGATTTCTATCTTAGCTCAGGACAGATGAAGTGGACACAAAAAGGACAGAGAACTCCTAAATAACAAAATTAATGTAGGTAAATTTTCCACTACAAAAACAGGAAATTAAAAATTCTTTTCAAGTGCCCATATATCATTTATCAGATTATATATTAGTTCATAGAGGAAAATGTCATAAATTCAAAAAGTGAAAATGATTAAGACAGTATCTTCTGGTGGCAAATGCAAGAATTAGGATTTATCAGCAGTATTTAGGGTATGGTGCAATTTTTGGATTTTTGTCAATCTGATTTTTTAAATGCTATCTCAGACTAGTTTTAATTTGAATTTTTCTTATTAGGAGTAAGCTGAGTAATTTCGTATGCTTAAAATTCCTGAGAATTTCCATCTGGAAATTGAAAGAAATTTTACTTAAACAGCTCTTGGGTCAAGAAAATAGAAACCCATACTGCAAGTATCTACAAAACAATGAACTTTAAGTCATATATCAGATCTATGGAAGGTGGTTAAAATAAAGATTGAAAGAAAAGTCATCACCTTAGGCAACTACATAAATTAAAGAGAAGAAAAAAACATTAAAAAATAATGAATCAAACACTAGTCTCAATTATCAAAGACACAGGGACTTTCCTGTGGTCCAGTGGTTAAGAATCTGCTTGGCAGTGTTGGAGATGCAGGTTCAATATCTGATTTGGGAAGGTTCCATATGCTGAGGGGCAACTAAGCCCATGCGCCACAACTAGAGAGAATCTGCTGCATGCCACAACTACCCAATGCAGCCAAATAAAGAAATTAAATAATATCTTTTTAAAAAGTACCGAAGAAACAGCATAACAATTGGCCATACATAAAAGAAGTAATAAAAATAAAGGCAGGAACAAGTAAGTTAGAAAAGACAAAAGAAGAGAATTGATAAAGTCCAAGTGCAGTTCTTTGAAAAAATAACAGAACAAGAAAATAAGGAAATTACATGTGCACCAAGTGAATTTTTAACACAGAGAAGTGTGTTGAAAAGGGAGTAACTACAGACAGAGAGAAAATGAAGGAGCAGGAGGCAGGGGAGGAGGACCATGGTCATTTTGCTTGACCTCAAATCCTCACTCTGGCCTCAGGAAAGAGGTTGGTATACAATGTTGACCCACGTGCACCTCCACCAGCTTCCCAACTGGGTAAGAAGAGGTCCTCTGACTCTCACCCCTGGGGAATCCTACAGGGGAGGGTGACTGCAGTTCTCGGGGTTCCCATGGTTCTGGGTAACCCTTGTCTGCAAGCTTCCAGAAAGCGGGGGCAACACCTATTTTCACCACCAAGTACGACAGTCAAGTACATACATGACACGTAGCAAATGCTCCATAAATGGCTTCAAATGAAGAAACAGCACAAAAACTTGCACTCTTAGCAAGATGTCATGATTTCAAGTATATAAAATATGTATCACATGGTCAGCAAGGATACTCCACAAACAAAATAAACCAACTTGTGATTTAGGAGAGGGTATGAAGTATGGACTTTTTCCCTCTATTTTCTCAACTCTTGACAGCCATTTGTTCGTAAAAACTAACAAAAAAGGAAACATACTAAATCAGGGATGTCTAAGTGACCTCAGAAACAGGACTGTCTGTCACCTCCCTGTTATCTGGACAGCATGAATCAAACAAACGTGTTCCAGACTCTTCTGAGTATTTATCCTTACTCTGGAACCCAAACAAAAGCCTGTCAACAAACTTTGAAATGAGGAAATCAAACATTCTCATTTAAGTCTTTTTAAAAGGATACTCTGATCTTCATAAACATTTCATTGTCACCATCGCTTTTCCTGAAGGTGGCGAATCCCTGATCTGCATATTAATAACACCTTTGTCAATAGTGTTTTCTCTGTGCCCTGCCTCTATTAGCAGCATCCCGGGAGTTCAAAGACAGAAAATGATGAGCATGTTGAATCAAAATCGCACATGCAGGAAGAAACACTGGAGAAATAAGCTTTCTTTTTCTTGTCTCTCAAGATGCATGACGTCAATGCAAGTGCAGGGTGGTGGTCAACCTCCAGCGCCCACTACACTTCACCCCCACTCTGCCTCCTGGCCTCCTGGCTGCCTTTTCCCCTTCATCTACCCCCAACCCACTCATGACCAGCCAGTGCCAGGCTGAGGCAGGTTCTCTGCCTCCACCCCCCTCTCCAGCACTGGGCTAGAGTCCCTTGTGACTCATGATATGGGCGAGGAAGGCACCCAGAGAGGGGTGGAGCCGGGGCTCTCAAGGCTCACATCAGGACTGTGCCCTCCCTCCCAGCCTGTGCCAGATGCACACACAGAAGTGCGTGGCTTCCCCAGCCCTGGAGAAGGGAGTCTGATTTCATCCTCTCCTTTCCCAGTCCTGTTTACTAACCCACTGGGATAATCGAGGAGGAGGAAGGATGAGAATGCATGCACACCTCTCTAAATACAGCACCACCCACATCACCACCCGTGTCTCACTCTGGAGCATCGAAAACGGAAGAGCATCCCAAGGGTGAGCACTGCCCTGGGTCCCTCAACTGACCTTCCCCTCACTGTCACCCCAAGAGATCACCCACTGAATCACCCAGTTCAACAAGGACCCCACTAAGCCACTGCCTCAGGCCTCTGGGAATCCCCCACCCTCCACATGTAGGTGGCGCAGACCTAAACTGTAAGGATTTCTGCTGAAGAAAAAACACGCTTTCTCTGATTCCCTAGTTCAGGTGGGAGGAATCCCTCTTGAATACTACTTGTCAAACTTATTCCAAAGGGTGTTTGAGGCTACAGATGCCTGATGTCAGTTTGAACCGAACACATTGTCTCAACAATTATTCTTATATCTGGATGGCTCAGACAGAAATGAGCCTTAGGAAATCAAAATGGAGAATGGATTTTCTTCCAATGCTTTTTAGTGGAACGACTATGCAGAAGCTCCAGGATTTTCCTCTATCCGGTCTCCCAACACAGGGCCCCTCCCACGGCCAGGGTACTCACAAGTCGCTGGTGTGGCAGGGGTACGGGATGGCCTGGGCCTGTGTGGCCGGCTCCAGGGCCTCTTGCCCCGTCTGCACCGAGATGATGGCTCTTTCGATCATGTCTTGCAATGGCACAAAGATGTAATTATACTTGAACCCGTCAGCTGGGAGGCTCTGAGGGTGAAACTTCCAGAAAGGGTTTTTCACCAGATCCGTTCTCATGCTATACAAGATACTGGTCCGGATGCTGTAGGTGACCTGGGGCGGTAGCTGCAGAGATTCTGAGCTGAGGTTCTTACCAACTAAGGAACTGTTGAATATGATGCCTACGGTCAGAAAAGGGCAAACAAGGGGTCATCACAACCTAGGAGAGGCTCACAGCATGTCAGCACCAGCCTGACCAGACCATCCAAGAGTCTCAGCTCAGTCCTTGCCCCGTGCAGGGGCCTCGCTCCGGGGAGATGAGGCTAATCTGTGTAACACAGCCCTCCGCCATTAGGTAGGACCAAGTACTACCAAGTTTCTTGAGTACTTGCTCTAGCTACAACTTCTAATATAATGTTGACTGTGTATATGTGTGTGTGCGCTCAGTCATGTCTGACTCTCTATGACCACATGGACTGTAGCCAGCCAGGCTCCTGTCCACAGAATTTTACAGGCAAGAATACTGGAGCAGGTAGCCATTTCCTACGCCAGGGGAATCTTCCTGACCCAGGGATCAAACCCATGTCTCTTGCGTCTCCTGCACTGCAGGTGAATTCTTTACCACTGAGACACTGGGGAAGTCCATAAAATTGACTAGAAGTGTCAAAAGTGGCCATTGTTCCTGATTCTAGAGGAAAAGCTTTCAGTCTTTCACCACGGAATATTTTGCTGGCTGTGGGTTTTTCTTATATGACCTTTATCATGGTAAGTTTCCTTCTATTTCTAGTTTATTAAGTGTTTTTATCATGAAACGATGTAGACTTTTGTGGAATTCTTTTATTGCATCGAGATGAATATTTTCCTTTCATCTTATTAAAGTGACATATCACATTGATTACTTTGTGTCTGTTAACCTATTCTCAGACTCCAGGAATGACTCTCCCTTGGTCATAGTAATATAACCCTTTTAAAGTATTGCTTTCGTTTGCTTGCATTTTGCTCAAGGTTTTTATGTCAATATTCATAAATGATATCTGTAATTTAAAAATATATCTTTTTTATTTTAACAAAACCAACACTGTGGTATCATAAATACATAAAAATTTATTTCCTTTGCATTTTTTCAGGACTTGAAAAATCACATGAGGCTGCTTAAATAATCAGGATTTCCTTCTCTGGGATAATAGATGTCCCTAAGAATTGATGTCTTTGGTTTCTGTGTTCTGCTATAAGAATTCTTCCAACTTCATATATAAAATCCCCTGTGGGTTGAAGTCTGCCCTCCCAAAATTCATAAGTTGGAGCCCTAACCCCTAGTACTTCACAATATGACCTTATTTGGAGACTGAGTCTTTACAGAGGTCACAAGATGTGCTCTAGCCCAGAAGGACTGGGATATTTATAAGGGGAAGTTTGGAAAGACACACACAGAGGGGAGGCAAGGAGAGACACAGGGAGTAAACAGCCGTCCACAGGCCAAGGAGCAAGGTCTCTGAGGGAGCCAGGCCTGCCCACACCTGGACGCCAGAATTGTGAGAAAATAAACTTCCGCTATTTAAGCTACTAGTCTGTGATACTGTCACAGCAGCCTTAGAAAACTAATACAAAGCTGAATAGAAACAATTCACTGTTTATTCAAAAGGAATACAAGAATACATCATATTCATGTTGACTCAATAAGACTTGAACTAGCCACTGTCTCTTCTTCGCTGACACCAAAGATGTTGAGACACCATGGTAAAAATAACAGAGATGTAAGAAATCATAGATTTAATCAAGAAAAGCTTAACGTGTCGTGTAATGTGTCATGCGAAATTTAACCATAAACTAGTAAATTAGTTTAATGAACTGGGAAAAGCAGACACTGGAAATAGCATACAAGGCCCATCTTTCCACCAACTCAAGGCAACCAATTCTGCTTTACTCATTTTACCTGGAAAGCACTCCTTTTCTTTTGGAGCCATGACAAGACACGTTTGGGGAGAAACACGTAAGCACTGCCTATATGAGCATGCGTGTTAACTGAATACTTACTGGCCAATAAAGTGTTCTTCCGCAGGAGGGCCTGTGCTGTGGCCTCCAGGGCGGCAGCAGAGGCCAGGCCCCGGAAGCGGTTCAGCCGGACGCAGGAGGCCAGGTCGACCAGGACGCGGCCCAGGGAGCGCAGGCGGCCGGCGCCCGTGTGGTTCAACATGGCGTCCAACTTCCCTCCTGAGGAAAGTAAAACGAGGACATAGCAAGTTTTCTCGGCACAGCACATACAGTTCCTACAGCGGGGATTATGCAAATAAGCTCCCTCATGAGAAAAGTACTCGTAACAGTCCAGTTCTGTTCCATGCAAAATCTGCTACTGCCATGCTAAGGGCAAACTTTCACAAACGCTCCTTGTAATGTTGATACTTGGAGAGAAAACAGTTAAATCACAGAAGGCGAGGTTGCAACCAATGGGCAAGTCAGTAGCAGGGGCCAGAGGGAATGAAGAACCAAGGGAAAGAAGGTGACAGACATGGGCTGGAGGAAGCCAGCTCTGGGCAGAGAGGTGGCCTTGCCCCCTCTGTACCTTCCCAGGGCAGCCAGGTAGCCGTATCCACAATGAGAACAAGACCAGTGTTACCCCTGAGTCAGCTCTACTGTAACTCCATGTTTACGCTGGAAAGTTGTCTGAAATGTCAAAATCTGTGTTCTCATCTGCAGTGTGAAGAAAGCAGAATCCCCTATGGGATCGTCCTGAGGATTAAGCTTTCGTGGGTACCTCGCGTGCTTACTGAGTACCTCCTGTTGCCATGGTTCCAGCTGCTGAAGAGGAGAACTAGGCACCAATCTTAATTCAATTCTTCCTAATGAAACTACACTCAACAGCTAGAAAATAGGAGGGCTGCACATTCTGAAGGGCTCTGGCTCTTGGGGATTTTTGTCCTCTTGTTTTTGCTAGAGAATGGGAAAGTGTTCGATTTGACAACATGGGGCAAACGGGGGCATTTCTGTGTTGCCGATCGTTTGTCATTTGGAATGTGTGCTCTACAAGCTTACCCAGGAAGCTTGCCAAAAATTTCACTGAGGCTTCATGGAATAAGGAGTAACTTGGCCTCTGCAGAGTGTGGCTTTACTTGTCTCCCAGGGACAGAACCAAAGCTGCTTTAAATGGGCTTCGCATAGCTGAATCATTATACAACTGAATCATTATAGCTGTGTGTGTGCACACGTGTGCATGTGTGTGTACATGTGTATTGTTAGAAAAGCAGCACCACACAAATGCCACGGGCTTCAGGGTTCCGTGCAGAGCCCTCCGTCAACGCCCAAAAGCAGCGGCATGTATGTGGAGAGAGCTCTCACTCAGTGGAGCAAGTGTACCACAAGAGCCCCTCAAGTCTTCACCATTTGTTGAGTCTGAACACTGCAATGCCCTCCCCTGCCTGACGGGGGTGCTGGGGAGTGCTGGGGGTGGGGGGCACCTCCACAGGAGAGGATGGAAACAGGACAGGGCACAAAAGCACTCCTTGAGAGGCCTGGACCAGGCCAGCTTCTCTCTCCTGGGTCCGTGTCATACACAGTGAGAAGGAGGGAAGACACACAGGACCAAGGAGCAGGAGGTACAGGAAGGCCGTAGGGTCCCAGTCAGCCTGCAAAGGCAGCAAGACTCAGAGGCTCACACAGGCACAGGGGACAAGATTCTACAGTGATTTCAGCCAAGCTTTGCCAGGAGAACCTGAGCATTTTTCCCATTCAATGCTTATGACTAAGGACCTGAGACACCCTAGTGTGAGCCGCGGCCAGCAAGGAGATTTAAGTTCCCCCATTTCTGGCCCTAAAGATGATGTTCAACAACTGCCTCCATCCTGATGCTTTTGGCTCTTCCAGACGAAAGCTTCCCAATATCTGGGGCCACCACTGTTAGGCGAGCTGTCTTAGCCAGAGCATCTCACCAGCTGTGACCCTGCCAGGTGCCCCTGGGGACAAACCTTCCCTCAGCTGAGACCCACAGAAGGAAACTGAGGCCAAATAAGCTCCATGCACATGAGAAACATCCAGCTGGGTTTTAGCGCCTTGTTCTTAACCTCACCAAACATTTTAAGGAAACCCTCCAACATGAAAGAGAGAATTCAAACAAAATTGGTAACAAAAAACAGAAACAATGATCAAAAATGAACCTAAAGATTAAAATGACATTATTTTTTACATATAGGTGAAAGATTCAATGAAATGAATCTGATATGTGAAGGACAGTTGCCTGCAGACTAAATGGATCCATATTAAAGTATTAATGACAGTGATTGACAACCTGCTGAAGACAAACAACTAGAAAATACAGATGATTTTTAAAAATCTGTGTGAAGGCTTCAAAGAGCCTCCTGAGATACTGCCAACTGATTAGTATTCATGGACATCATAAAACAGAATAACCAAAAACCCAGAGGAAAAAAAAGATGAAAAACTAACAAGAGACTCAACACATGCTTCAAAAATCTTTGGATACAACTGTCCAAAAATTAGATGAAATCAGGGAGAATTTCAGCAAAGAACTGAAAACTATTATTAAAAAAAAAAATCTGGGGCCCTCTCTAGCGGTCCAGTGGTTAAGACTCTGCGCTTCCATTTCAGGGGGCACAGATTTAAATTCCTGGTTGGGGAGTTAAGATCCTACATGCCAAGAGGTATGGCCAAAAAAAAAAAAAACAACCCAGAATCAAATTGCAAGTTTAGATTGGAAAATGGGACAAATGAAACAAAGAATTCTCAGCTGAGGTGAGAAAAAGAGGATTTTTAAAAAGCAAGAAAAAAAAAAGATCTCAAGCTGAAGCACAGAGGAAAAAAGATTAGAAAACAAGAGAAAAAGATACAACAAGCATACTGACAAGGAAAATCTTTCATGGTGTTTAATTGGAGTTTCAGAGGAGAATTAGAGAGAAAATTGCTCAGAAGTAACATATCAAGAGAAAATGACTAAGACTCTCTCAAAATGTACGATATCAAGAAACTAATTCAAGAAGTGCCTCAAAACCAAAGCAGGAAACCCATGATGTAAAACGTAAAGTAAAACTGCTAGAAAGAAACAAAAATTTTAAATACAAACATAAGAAAATAAAGATCTTACATGTTCTCAGTAGAAAATTAAATACAGTTTCAAAACAAATCAAGCCTAAACTGACAGAATTAAGGAGAAATAGACAAATCCACAACCATAATGGGAAATATAAACACGCACTTCTTTTTTTTTTTAATTTTAAAATCTTTAATTCTTACATGCGTTAAACACGCACTTCTTAATAGGCAATAGAAGAGGCTTACAAAAACCAAGGACATACAGGGTTGCATCCCCTCCCCACATAGAACTGTTACATGGAGAAGCCAGGCTAACCATGCAGGGGCATAAAGTCAACAAATTTGAAACAAACGAAGTCATATTGACTGTGCATGCTTTGACCACCACGACCTGAAGCTGGAAGTCAGTAACACAAAGATAAATGAAAAATCCCAAATATTTCTAAATTAAGTTATAAACCTTCAAGTAATTAAAGAACCACCACCACCAACGACAGAAAAAACCCACTTCACTGAATAATATGGAAAATAGACATCTGTTGAGAAATGCTATGGGTTCTCAGCAGGGTGCTGGAGAAGCATTTGGTCCCTGCGCCCCAAGGTAACCCTAGTGGGGCTGCAGGCACACAGAGTAATGAGCTTCAGTGTTAGGACAGGAAACATCTGATCCTCACCCCACAGCTCACAAGGAAGCCACTTGCTAGTTTTCCAGAACAACTGTGTTTTCAAGTCTGCTTTAACTACATGAAAACATGATTCAAGGCAGTAATATCTATTTAAAAATACTGTTAAACTTTCTAAGGCCATAAATCACTAATGCCTTGCCCCCCACTGACCCTCATGCTCCAGGCAGACGCAGCCCCTGTCCTGGGCATGAGCACAGTGCCGGGGGCCTCAGATGGCCTGACACCCTTCCTTCCCTCCTGGGAGCACTTCCATTCCATCTGCTGGTCCACGCTCCTGGGAGCATCCCTGGGATGCACCTGGCTAATCAGATTCTCGCTCAGAGCCTGACTCTCCTGCACGTTCACAAAACAGCTTTTGAGTATCTAAACGAAGTCACGGATTGATAAACTGTAGACATGCGATAAACATTTGCTGATTGATGAATTTTTTATCTAAGCTTCAGATCTTCAAATCCTCTAATGAACATAAATGCTTTCAGTTGACTTAGTAACTCAGTGATAGCCATTTCTTGTATAAACTTGTGTTATACCTCGGAACTCATGTATTTAAATCAGAACCCTTCCTTTTGAACTAAGTCCCTTACTATTCAAGCCCTGAATCAGCAAGTCAGGAAACTTCAGTGATAAGCAAACTGTGGAGTATATTCAATTCAAGCTCTTCATCCAACAGATGAGAAACCAGAGCCTAGGGGAGGAAGCAGTGGCTTGTCTGTGTCACCCGGAAATTTCCTGGCCAGACGATGGACCCACCACACCATCCACCACACTTACCAAAGATCTGAAGCTTTTCAGTCAGTTCGCCTACATCAATGTGCAGCTGGCTTTTTATAAAGCTTCTTATAAATTTGTTTTTCAGGGCTTCCTAGAGGAAAACAATATAGTTTAACAAAAATAATCTCACCATTCCTCTTGTCAAATTATACTTGCTAGGTTTATTTCAAGTTTCATGATACAGGAAAATGGCTCAAAAAGTGAGTCATCTGAAAAGGGTTTTAAAACACTTCAGTGAATAACAGGATAACATTTGCTTAGGAATTTACTTGAAAAACAAAAGTAAACCACTTAGGTTATAATTGTAAATATGCATTAATACTGAAAACAATTTGAGTGATAATTGTAATTATGCACTAATATTGAAAATAAGGGGCTTCCTGGGTGGTGCTAGTAGTAAAGAACCCTCCCGCCAGTGCAAGAGATGTAAGAGATGCAGGTTCAATCCCTGGGTCAAGAAGATTCACTGGAGGAGAGCATAGCAACCCACTCCAGTATTCCTGCCTGGAGAATCCCACGGACAGAGGAGCTGGCGGGCTACAGTCCATGGGGTCACAAAGAGTTGAACATGCCTGAATCACTTAGGACACACTCATTAAAAACAAAGAATGAATTCAGTGTTGATTTTTTTTCAAATCTTTCTAACAAAACTATTTGGTGGTCCTTTATATAAATCCTTTGTGTTGCCTTTTCCACAAGCCAGTTATAAAGAGGGGGTCATTATTACAAAAACACTGATGAAAGGTTTCAGCCTTTTCCCAAACCCTGTCTTGAACCTGCAATATTCAAAGCCTTCTCTTTGGAAGCACATTTCGTATCATTATGCACATCTTCTTTCACTATTGACAGTTCCAGCTCCACCTCATTGGTCAAAGGTTTCCCTGGGGAAGGTTCTCCAAGATTACTTTCATCAGCTTGATGGCATCTTGCCTGCTTATCTTGCAGCAGGCTCGTGCACACGTCCACTGTGGTACCACCCACTTACTATACTCAACAAGCCACTGAGAGTGAAAACATAGGTGCGGGGCGCCAACGCAGGATTAGCCAAAGGGAGGGGGAGTTCTGAGTGCGGATTAATTTGGGGATTTGTTAGCTCCCTGGAGAATATTGACATTATCCTGACTTGCCTTTACCAAACAACTTTATAACTTGAGGACTTGTGACGATCTTCAAATAAGAACCACCTTCTGCATTTAGGTCTTTAATTTCACAGTCGCCTCTTGTCTACAGATGACAGGACTTCGTGATGAAACCTCAGTGCCTGCTTTTTAAAAATCTTATTTATATTCTTACACTGCCGCTGCTGCTGTTCCATCACTAAGTCGTGTCCGACTCTTGTGACCCCATGGGCTGTAGCCCACCAGGCTCCTCTGTCCATAGATTTCTCCAGGCAAGAACACTGGAGTGGGCTGCCATTTACATCTCCAGGGATCTTCTTTGAGAACTAGCTACTCACCCACCATTGTGGAAGGCACTTTATATGTATTAGTCATTTAATCTCAGCAACATCTCCACAAAAAGATGCTTTTAATTGAAGGAAAAAGTCAGTCAGGGTTGCCAGCATCAGCAGAATACTAACCTGGCCCTCTGGGGGCAGAGCCAGACCAGGGAGGGGCCCTGGCATCAATTATTGAAAGTCCAAGGATATTACGGACGCTCCTTGAATGCGATCCTGATGCTAAGAAATAGAGCCACTCACCACACTTCATTCTCTTAGCAAAAAGTTCCTCAAGTGACTGAATAAGTGGCTTTAATTTCTAACTTGACTACTGTGGAAACAGCATTCAGCCAAACTGAAGATTTCACCATGAAACTACCTTTTTTTCTTTTCCTGCAGTATGCTTGATTCACGAAGTTGGGTTAGTTTCAGCTGTACAGCACAGTGATTCAGTAATACACATGTGTTTTACTCTTTTTCGATTCTTTTCCATTTTAGGTTATTACAAGATACTGAGTATGGTTCCCTGTGCTATACAGTAGGTTGTTGTTTATCTATTTTATATAAGTAGCCACTATCTGTTAACCCCTAGCTCCTAATTTTTCCCTGCTGCTGCTGCTAAATCGCTTCAGTCGTGTCTGACTCTGTGCGACCCCATAGACGGCAGCCCACCAGGCTCCCGCGTCCCTGGGATTCTCCAGGCAAGAGTACCGGAGTGGGGTGCCATTGCCTACCCCTCCACAGACCCCCTGATTCCTGAGATGGGTCTGGGCGCCGTCACAGGCTCTCGCGCTCACGTGCCTCACGCTACTTTCTAGAGACTCAATTTGCTGTTTATCATCCTGCATGTAGGGCTTCCTCAGCGGTTCAGTGGGAAAGGATCTGCCTATAATGCAGGAGCCACAGGAGATATGGGTTTGATTTCTGGGCTGGTAAGATCCCCTGAAGGAGGGCATGGCAACCCATGCCTGTATTCTTGCCTAGAGAATCCCACGGACAGAGGAGCCTGGTGGGCTACAGTCCACGTGGTCACAAAGAGTCAGACACAACTGCAGGGACTAAGCACACCCACACATATTGCGTGTAATCATCTGTGGTTATAGCAGAGCCCTTATCAAAGCCTGAACTCTTTACCATATACAGTTCATAACAGAAAATGCTTCCTGATCTTTATGTCAGCAGATGAACCCACGAGTAAACAAAGAAGAAAGCAGTAACAGCCATACTCACCACAAGAGCATCACAGGCTTCCAACTCCAGGAACGGAAATGGCCAGGGCCACTGCATGCTCAGAAATCCTTGCCCAGAGGCCACACCCTGCCCCCAGGTGGCTCTCAGCAGTAACCACCACCAAGGTCACTCCTAAGAGCCATGGCACCCTGACACAGAAAACCGTCCCCACGGTAACTGACTTCAGCTCGATGGAGGCACTCACCAAACACAGGGGCTGGTGGGGGCGTTTCCACCTGGCCCCCCAGCCCCCATCCTGCAGGGCCAGATCTGCTGACTGGGGACCCAGCACTCAAAGTCCCCTGCCTCGCCAGCCTCCCGTGCCTTCCCTGCCTCCCCCTGCCTCCTCAGCCTCCCAGGGCCCCCCTGCCTCTAGAGCGTGCCCTGCCTCCCCAGCCTCACCTGCCTCCTCAGCCTGCCTGCCCTCCCCCAGCCTCCCCTGCCTCCCCAGCCTCCCATGTCTCCTCAGCCTGCATGCCCTCCCCCAGCCTCCCCTGCCGCCCCTGCTTCCTCTGCCTCCCCAGCCTCCCCAGCCTCCCCTGCCTCCCCTGCCTCCCCACCCTCCCCTGCCTCCCCAGCCTCCCCTGCTGCCCCTGCTTCCTCTGCCTCCCCAGCCTCCCCTGCCTCCCCTGCCTCCCCAGCCTCCCCTGCCTCCCCTGCCTCCCCAGCCTCCCCTGCCTCCCCAGCCTCCCCAGCCTCCCCTCCCTCCTCAGCCTCCCCAGCCTCCCCTGCCTCCCCTGCCTCCCCAGCCTCCCCTGCCTCCCCAGCCTCCCCAGCCTCCCCTCCCTCCTCAGCCTCCCCAGCCTCCCCTGCTTCCCCTGCCTTCCATGCCTCCCCTGCCTCCCCAGCCTCCCCTAACTCCCCTGCCTCCCCCTGCCTCCTCAGACTCCATGCCTCCCCAGCCTCCCCTACCTCCCCTTACTCCCCAGCCTCCCCTGCCTCCTCTGCCTCCCCTGCCTCCTCTGCCTCCCCTGCCTCCTCTGCCTCCCCTGCCTCCTCTTACTCCCCAGCCTCCCCTACCTCCCCTGCCTCCCCTTACTCTCCATACTCCCCAGCCTCCCCTGCCTCCCCTTACTCTCCATACTCCCCAGCCTCCCCTGCTTCCCCTTACTCCCCAGCCTCCCCTGCCTCCCCTTCCTCCCCTGCCTCCCTTGCTTCATCTACCTGTCCTGCCTCACCAAACTCTCCTACCTTCCTGCCTCCCTGCCTCTGCCTCAACACCTCTTTCCCTGACAAAATCCTCACACATGCAATCTCATCTCAGTATCTGCGTTGGGAAGGACCCAGATACAGACATTTTCCTACGTACCAATGCTTTGCTGCCGCTGCTGTGGCTAAGTCACTTCAGTTGTGTCCGACTCTGTGACCCCGTAGACAGCAGCCCCAGGCTCCGCCATCCCTGGGATTCTCCAGGCAAGAACACTGGAGTGGGTTGCCATTTCCTTCTCCAATGCACGAAAGTGAAAAGTGAAAGTGAATCCGCTCAGTCGTGTCTGACTTACATAATGTAAATCACTTCACAGTTCAAAACTGTGGTTCTTTCCTCCCTTCACAGGTAAGAAGCCCAAGGCACAGAAAAGTTCAAGATCACACAGCAGTGGAGACAGGGCTGGGAATCCAGACTCTCCAGCTCCGAGTCCCTGCTCAGGACCACCTAGAACTACATGTCTGGTGGATAAGAAACAAACCAAACAAGAACAAAACATAGGTATATTTTCTCAAGCTCAATTAAAGTGACATAGATGCCCCAGAAAGTTATCATGCGACCTACCTTGATTAAAGTTTTGTAATTAATGATTGTCCTTCTCTGAACAGGTTGAGACATTTGAAGCTACAGTCCATGATTTTTTGGAATGCATTATGTTCTCAATACAGAATATTAGGGAATGAAGGGTTTTAACAGGCCCACAGTTCAAAAGCATGCAAACCTTCCAAAAAGCTTTTGGTTGGCAGGGCTGATGAACTGGAATTGGGAGATTCAGATTGACATATATACACTATTGATACTATGTATAAAATAGATAAGTAATGAGAACCTACTGTATAGCACAGGGAACTCTAACCAATACCCTGTGGGGACCTAAATGGGAAGAAAATCCAAAAGGGGGGATATACGTATATGTATGGCTGATTCATTTTGCTGTACAGCAGAAACTGATGCAACAGTGTAAAGCAAATATATTCCAATAAAAAACTGAGACCAAGCACGAGCTGCTTGTCTCCATGAGTGGCCCTGAAATAAACCATTCTCTGCTTAAAAAGAAACAGCTTTAAGTTAATATGGAATTTAAAGCACCAATAAATATTAATGAATTATTGATCATTCTCACAGCAATAAGATCTTACACGGGCAAAACAACTGGTCATTTACAAGAAGTTTTCACACTTATCCAATTTCAGATCAACATTACTAGTCACCGAGGAAAGCCAAGCCCCAGGTGACTCTCTAGCACTCTCTGAAGGAGACCTCTGGTTTTGCAGACACACCTGGGGTCTCCCAGCCCTTGGTGGCAAAGGGGCCACCCCTCACCTGCAGCTGGTGGAGCATCTGGCCGTTTCCACTGCTCTGAAAAATGCTGGACACTTTCAGCAGTGTTTCTGACAAAGTCTTCAACTTGCCCACAAAATCAAAAGTGTGATTTACCTGCAAAATAAAGCACATCAGGGTGTGTCTCTAGCTCAGCTGTGTTGCACTAGGAAGATTCTTCAGCCCTGTGGCTGCCACAACAAGGAGATACACACTGTGTGCAACCTGGCCATTGGAGCAAAGATCTTCCAAGGCCACACGTCACCGGATAAGGTGACCGTGCCAGTGCCCCTTCCTCTAGGCTCCTTCCACTGTGTGTTGCCCATCCGTTCACCAGGGAGTCCCCAGGGTACAGGTCACTCTAAGAATGAATGTTCCAGTATATACTGGCTAAATAAGACAACATCTGCCCACACGTCCTCCTCAACCATACATTCTCAACTAGCATCTATGACCTGGATTATGATATCCAACTCTATTTAGGAGAAAGCAAAACTGGTTTTAATTAGAGGATACTTTTTTTAATTAGAGGATAATTGCTTTTTTGTGTTGGTTTCTGCCATACAACAACTCAAATAAGTCATAACCATATATATATATATATATATCTCCCCTCTCTCAAGCCCTCCTCCCCATTCCCATCCCATCCCACTTCTCTAGGTTTTCACAGAGCACCAGTTTGAGCTCCCTGTGTCATACAACAAATTCCCACCAACTATCTATTCTACACACGGTAGGGTAGTGGTTTCACATTCCAGTGCTACTCTTTCAATTCATCCTACCTTCTCCTTCCACCACTGTGTCCACAAGTCTGTTCACTAAGTCTGTGTCTACATTTCTTCCCTACAAATGGGCTCGTCAGCACTTTTTTTCTAGATTCCATATATATGCATTAATTACAATATTTTTTTTTCTCTTTCTGACTTACGTCACTCTGTGTAATAGGATCTAGGTTCATCCACTTCACTACAACTGACTCCCAACTCACTTCTTTTTATAGCTAAGTAGTAGTCAATTACATATATGTATCACAACTTTATCCATACTCTGTCAACGGATGTCTAGGTTGCTTCAATGTCCTGGCTATTGTAAACAGTGCTGCAATGAAATCTGGGGTGCATGTATCTTTTTGAATTGTGGTTTTCTCAGGGTATATGCCCAGTAGTATGAAAGTGTTAGTCACTCAGTCACGTCCAACTCTTCGCAACCCTGTGGACTGTAGTTTGCCAGGCTGCTCTGTCCATGGAATTCTCCAGGCAAGAATGCTGGAGTGGGTAGCCACTCCAGGGAAATAGAAGGGGAAAAAATATAAGCAGTGACAGATTTTATCCTCTTGGGCTCCCAAATCACTGCAGACAGTGACTGCAGCCATGAAATTAAAAAACGCTTGCTCCTTGAAAAGAAACCTATGACAAACCTAGACCTAACTCTACACCTAAAGCAACTAGAAAAGGAAGAAATGGAGAACCCCAGGGTTGGTAGAAGGAAAGAAATCTTAAAAATCAGGGCAGAAATAAATGCAAAAGAAACAAAAGAGACCATAACAAAAATCAACAAAGCAAAAAGCTGGTTCTTTGAAAGGATAAATAAAATTGACAAACCATTAGCCAGACTCATCAAGAGAAAAAAAAAGGGAGAAGAATCAAATCAACAAAATTAGAAATGAAAATGGAGAAGTCACAACAGATAACACATAACTACAAAGGATCATAAGAGAATACTATCAGCAATTATTTGTCAATAAAATGGACAACATGGAAGAAACGGACAAATTCTTAGAAAAGTACAACTTTCCAAAACTGAATCTGGAAGACATAGAAAACCTTAACAGACCCATCACAAGAACAGAAATTGAAACTGTAATCAGAAATCTTCCAGCAAACAAAAGTCCAGGTCCAGGTGGCTTCACAGCTGAATTCTACCAAAAATTTCAAGAAGAGCTAATATCTATACTACTCAAACTCTTCCAGAAAATTGTAGAGGAAGGTAAACTTCCAAACTCATTCTATGAGGCCACCATTACCCTAATACCAAAACCTGACAAAGATGTCACAAAAAAAGAAAACTACAGGCCAATATCACTGATGAACATAGATGCAAAAATCCTTAACAAAATTCTAGCAATTAGAATCCAGAAACACATTAAAAAGATCATACACCATGACCAAGTGGGTTTTATCCCAGGGATGCAAGGATTCTTCAATATCTGCAAATCAATCAGTGTAATTCACCGCATTAACAAATTGAAAAATAAAAGCCATATCATTATCTCAATAGATGCAGAGAAGGCCTTTGACAAAATTCAACATCCATTTATGATAAAAACTCTCCAGAAAGCAGGAATAGAAGGAACATACCTCAACATAATAAAAGCTATATATGACAAACCCACAGCAAACATTATCCTCAATGGTGAAAAACTGAAAGCATTTCCCCTAAAGTCAGGAACAAGACAAGGGTGCCCACATTCACCGCTACTATTCAACATAGTTCTGGAAGTTTTGGCCACAGCAATCAGAGCAGAAAAAGAAATAAAAGGACTCCAAATTGGAAAAGAAGAAGTAGAACTCTCACTGTTTGCAGATGACATGATCCTCTACATAGAAAACCCTAAAGACTCCACCAGAAAATTATTAGAGCTAATCAATGAATATAGTAAAGTTGCAGGATATAAAATCAACACACAGAAATCCCTTGTGTTCCTATACACTAATAATGAGAAAGCAGAAAAAGAAATTAAGGAAACAATTCCATTCACCATTGCAACGAAAAGAATAAAATACTTGGGAATATATCTACCTAAAGAAACGAAAGGGACGGGGGAGCCTGGTGGGCTGCCATCTATGGGGTCGCACAGAGTCAGACACGACTGAAGCAACTTAGCAGCAAAGAAACTAAAGAGCTATATATAGAAAACTATAAAACACTGATGAAAGAAATCAAAGAGGACACTAATAGATGGAGAAATACACCATGTTCATGGATCGGAAGAATCAATACAGTGAAAATGAGTATACTACCCAAAGCAATCTACAGATTCAATGCAATCCCTATCAAGCTACCAGCGGTATTTTTCACAGAACTAGAACAAATAATTTCACGATTTGTATGGAAATGCAAAAAACCTCGAATAGCCAAAGCAATCTTGAGAAAGAAGAATGGAACTGGAGGAATCAACTTGCCTGACTTCAGGCTCTACTACAAAGCCACAGTCATCAAGACAGTATGGTACTGGCACAAAGACAGAAATATAGATCAATGGAACAAAATAGAAAGCCCAGAGATAAATCCATACACCTATGGACACCTTATCTTTGACAAAAAAGGAGGCAAGAATATACAATGGATTAAAGACAATCTCTTTAACAAGTGATGCTGGGAAAACTGGTCAACCACTTGTAAAAGAATGAAACTAGATCACTTTCTAACACCGCACACAAAAATAAACTCAAAATGGATTAAAGATCTAAATGTAAGATCAGAAACTATAAAACTCCTAGAGGAGAACACAGGCAAAACACTCTCAGACATAAATCACAGCAGGATCCTCTATGATCCACCTCCCAGAATATGGGAAATAAAAGCAAAAATAAACAAATGGGATCTAATTAAAATTAAAAGCTTCTGCACAACAAAGGAAAGTACAAGCAAGGTGAAAAGACAGCCTTCAGAATGGGAGAAAATAATAACAAATGAAGCAACTGACAAACAACTCATCTCAAAAATATACAAGCAACTTATGCAGCTCAACTCCAGAAAAATAAATGACCCAATCAAAAAATGGGCCAAAGAACTAAATAGACATTTCTCCAAAGAAGACATACGGATGGCTAACAAACACATGAAAAGATGCTCAACATCACTCATTATCAGAGAAATGCAAATCAAGACCACAGTGAGGTACCATTTCACACCAGTCAGAATGGCTGCGATCCAAAAGTCTGCAAGCAATAAATGCTGGAGAGGGTGTGGAGAAAAAGAAGCCCTCTTACACTGTTGGTGGGAATGCAAACTAGTACAGCCACTATGGAGAATAGTGTGGAGTTCCTTAAAAGACTACAAATAGAACTGCTTTATGACCCAGCAATCCCGCTGCTGGGCATACACACTGAGGAAACCAGAATAGAAAGAGACACATGTACCCCAATGTTCACTGCAGCACTGTTTATAATAGCCAGGACAAGGAAGCAGCCTAGATGTCCATCAGCAGACGAATGGATAAGAAAGCTGTGGTACATATACACAATGGAGTATTACTCAGCCATTAAAAAGAATACATTTGAATCAGTTCTAATGAGGTGGATGAAACTGGAGCCGATTATATAGAGTGAAGTAAGCCAGAAAGAAAAACACCAATACAGTATACTAACACATATATATGGAATTTAGAAAGATGGTAACGATAACCCTGTATGTGAGACAGCAAAAGAGACACAGATGTAAAGAACACACTTTTGGACTCTGTGGGAGAGGGAGAGGGTGGGATGATTTGGGAGAATGGCATTGAAACATGTATACTATCATGTAAGAAACAAATCACTAGTCTACGTTCAATACAGGATGCTTGGGGCTGGTGCACTGGGATGACCCAGAGAGATGATATGGGGAGGATGGTGGGAGGGGGGTTCAGGGTTGGGAACTCATGTACACCCGTGGCGGATTCATGTCAATGTATGGCAAAGCCAAGACAGTACTGTAAAGTTAAAAAAATAAATTAATTTTAAAAAAAAAAAAGCAAAGACATCACTTTGCCAACAAAGGTCCATCTAGTCAAAGCTATGGCTTTTACAGTAGTCATGTACGAATGTGAGAGTTGGACCTTAAGAAGGCTGAGCACCAAAGAATTGATGCTTTTGAACTGTGGTGTTAGAGAAGACTCTTGAGAGTCCTTTGAACAGCAAAGAGATCAAATCAGTCAATCCTAAAGGAAATTAACTCTGAGTATTCATTGGAGGGACTGATGCTGAAACTGAAGCTCCAATATTTTGACCACCTGCTGCAAAGAGCCATCTCAATGCAAAAGGCCCTGATGTTGGGAAACACTGACGGTAAAAGGAGAAGAGGATGTCAGAGGATGAGATGGTTAGATAGCATCACTCACTCAGTGGACATGAATTTGAGGAAACTCCAGGAGATGGTGAAGGACAGGGAAGCCTGGCGTGATGCAGTCCATGGGGGTCACAAAGAGTCAAACACGACTTACCAACTACCCGACAACATTGTCCAGTATTGGGATTGCTGGGTCATATGGTAGTTTTACTCCTAGTTTGTTAAGGAATTTCCATATTGTTCTCCATAGTGCCTGTATTAATTTATATTATCACCAGTAGTGCAAAACTCTATTTATTTATTTATTGCTGCTGGCAGAGCAAATGAGCAAAGGTTTTTGTAAAATAATTTGGTATCATAAAAAATATTCATAGTCACTGACCTACAAAAAACTTCCTTGCCTTTTTCTCTCAAAATAAAAGGATACTGTCCTAAGGAAATGATTGAGATGAAATACAAAGCTATACCCATGAAGATGCCTCTATGTGTGTGGGTGTGTGTGAGTGTGTGCACACTTAGTCGTGTCCAACTCTTTGCAACCCTATGGACTGTAGCCTGCCAAGCTCCTCTGTCCAAGGAATTCCCCAGGCAAGAATACTGGAGTGGGTTGCCATTTCCTTCCTCAGGGGATCTTCCTGACCCAGGGATCAAACCCACATCCCTTGGGTCTCTTACACTGGCAGGTGGATTCTTTGCCACTGAGCCACCTGGAAAGCCCCATGAAGATGCCTATGGCCACATTACTATATTTCTATATCAAAACAGTCTAAATGCAAACAGGTAAGATTAAAGAGGGTTTGGGAGTCCAACCACACACCTCTGAGGTCACAAGGGCATAGGTCACAGCAGTTCAGGGGCTAGAAAGAAGCGAGGGGCTCCTGCTGCTAATTCCCACCAGGAGTCTAGGACAGGATGAAGCGCTCACCAGCACATGGCTGCCTCTGCTGCCTCCTGCCTTCCCTGCCCTGCACCTGTGCCCACCCCCTGCTCGGCTGCTGGGGTCTGAGCCATAAAGGGAGGTGCAGCCTACCCATACGCCTCCCCGCTGCCTTCACATGACCCTGGGAGGTGTGGACCTACATGACGTCTGTGTTATTTACCCACCCGGGTAAGTGTGAGCCTCTGTTCCTAAGGATGAGCAAGCATGGGAAACACCAAGGGGCACATGAAGAGATCCTTCTATTCAAAAGACGAGGCCAGTGTATGCGTCAGAATAAAGGTCTTTATCTGGAACTGATTTAGGGCAAGACAGGAGAAAATGTATAAAGCAACTACTGTG
Organism: Ovis canadensis; assembly: GCF_042477335.2. NCBI lineage: Eukaryota > Metazoa > Chordata > Mammalia > Artiodactyla > Bovidae > Ovis > Ovis canadensis. The sequence goes on from NC_091248.1 coordinate 21,928,394, forward strand.
TATTTCAAGAAACACCCAGGAGCACAGAGGAGGTGGTGAGGAGGCCATGATGACACGGGAACGACCCCACAGGAAGAGGTGCGATCCAGAGGCTGAGCACAGGCTCGGAGTCAAAGCAAAGGGGACAAACTGGGGACTGGTCTGGAGCCATAACACAGACCCCACTCCAGCCCTCAGAGGAGGCTGGAGACAAAGAAGGAAAAGGACAAGTCAGAGAAAATCAAGACAGATGCAAGAGATCTAAGCCAGGGAGGACTTGGAACTCAGAGCAGAGAAAGGGCTAGATAACAGGCCCAATTAGCACAGGAGGGGGAAAACCATCACTGCTGGGTCTGAACATCTGAAGACCATTTCTGGTTTGGTTTTTTTTTTTTTTTAATTGAAGTATAGTTGCTATACAATATATATAAGTTACAGGTATACAATATAATGATTCACAATTTTTAAAGATTATACTCTATTTTAGTTATTATAAAATACTGGCTATATTCCCTATGCGGTACAATATATCCATGCAGCTTATTTCATACATAAGAGCCTGTACCTCTTGCTCCCCAGCCCCTATTCCACCCCCCTCTCCCCACTGACAACCACTAGTTTGCTCTCTATATCTGTGAGTCTGCTGCTTTTTTTAAAGGTTGTCTTTTTATTACTGTTATTTGCACTGGATCTTTGTTGCTGCACACCAGGCTGTCTCTAGATGCAGCGAGCAGGGGCTACTCTTCATTGCTGTTCGCAGACTTCTCATTGCGGTGGCTTCTCTTGTTGCAGAGAACAGGCTCTGGCACCCTGGTTTCAGTAGTTTCGGCTCCCGGGCTCTAGAGCACAGGCTCAGCAGTTGAGGCACATGGGTCTAGTTGTGCCTTAGTTGCTCCAATGACAACAACTATGATTCCACAGGAAGCGGACTCTTCCTGGACCAGGGATCAAACCCGTGTCTCCTACACCAGCAGGCAGATTCTTACCCACTGCAACACCAGGAAAGTCCTGCTTCTCTTTTGTTATATTCACTAGTTTCATTTTTTTTACACTCCACATTTAAATGATATTATACAGTTCTTGTCTTTCTCTGACTTATTTCACTTAGCATAAAAAACTAAACAAATCAGCAAACAAAACAGAACCACACTCAGAGATTCAGAGAACAAACTGGTGGTCTCCAGTGAAATAAGCAAAGGGGATTAAGAGGCACAGACTTCCTGGAGAAGCCCTCCCCACTTCAGGCAGCAGCACTGGAAACTACTAGAAGCCTCATGGGTACCAGATGAAGCGAGCAGATCAAAATAACAGCACAAAGCCTGTGATGATTAAACGTCCCTGGAGTCACAGCCTACAAACAAGGCTGAGACCTGTGTGTTAAACCTAAACAACAGACTGTCTGCAAAAGTGAAAGGTATTTCTTACAGAGTCTCTGAACATAACAGTCAAAATGCCCACAATACAACTGAACATTGCCTGCTGCACACAGAACCAGAGAACTCACAAGCAGTCAACTGATGCCAGTATTGAGACAAACTTGATGCTGGAATGATCTGGCAAGTATTTTAAAGCTGTCATCATAGAAATGCTTCAACAAGCAACTCAAAATTATCTTGAAACAAATTAAATAGCAGAAAATCTTAACAAGAAAATACAAGTTATTAGAAAGACAGATAAGCACAGGGCAGTACAGAACTGGAAAACGCCGTAACAAAAAGTATTTTAAATTTGCCAGATGACCTCAAGTAGAAGAGTAGAAATGACAGAGGACAGGAAATTACACATCAACCAATAAGAGCAAGAGGGAAAAACAGGCAAGGCGGCCAGAGCTTCGGGGACCTGTAGGACAGTAACAAAAGGTTCCATGTTTGTATCTGAGGCCAAGAAAGATAGGAGTGGGGCTGAAAAGCTATCAAAAGAAATAATGGCTGAAAACTTCCCCAAATTGGTGAAATAGAAAACTTACAGAATCAAGAACTTGAACAAAACCTTCAGAAGGTTGTAGGGAGACCGGGAGGCTTGGAGCTCAGAGCCCCACCTGGAAGTGGGCACAATTCTCAGAAATGCCACAGCCTCAAGTCTTATCGTCACTTCTACCTCCTTGGGAGAAACTGCTTGGGTTCTCTTTTCACCTATCAATCACCTAGGAACTGCTGGTTTTACAAAATAGCCTGTGACTGGGTCACAGCATGAGATCTTAGCTGTGGGCTTATTTTTTCTGCTCATTATTTACATCACCCTGCTCCGGAGAAGGCAATGGCACCCCACTCCAGTACTCTTGCCTGGAAAATCCCATGGATGGAGGAGCCTGGTGGGCTGCAGTCCATGGGGTCGCTAAGAGTCGGGCATGACTGAGTGACTTCACTTTCACTTTTCACTTTCATGCATTGGAGAAGGAAATAGCAACCCACTCCAGTGTTCTTGCCTGGAGAATCCCAGGGACAGGGGAGCCTGGTGGGCTGCCGTCTATGGGGTCGCACAGAGTCGGACATGACTGAAGCGACTTAGCAGCTCCCTCCTCAGCATTCAGAATATTTGCCTAATGCTTCTAAGGGGAATGAGGCCTGAGGGAGCTGGAGGAGGCCAACAAGGTTTCTGAGTCAAAGGACATGAGCTGGAGGCCAGGTTGGCCAAGGACTGTGGAGAGACCCTGAGCAAACCATCTCAGCTCTGAAGCCAGGTTTACAAAGCAGTCTGGAGAAGGTGTTCGTCTCTCATGGTGCTTGGATGTGGCTGACTGTCTGTCTGTCCTGGCTCGGCCATCTCACAGCTGTCACCTTAATTAACCTGTGGCCTTGGACTCGAGGACAAAACGATGACAGCACACAGACATCCGAGGTCCGTGCGGGAGCAGCATGCATCTCGGGGGCTGGGGATTATCTAGTTTCACAGAGCAGTGTATTCCCAGACCTACTGACGCTGCTTTCTCAAGGAACCGCTGCTTTACAGGGGATTACATCAAACTAGTCTATTTGTAAATGTAATTACTTTTTCTCCGGGCAACTTTGCTGCGTTTGATAAAATGTTGCATGTTGAACATTTCCACCCACCCGAGAATCTCACTCCGGGGTGAATGGTGAGGACCTATTTTCAGATGAGTAATCTGATGCCCGCAGTCAGACATCGAATGAGTGCAAGTTCTGTTCCCTCTGAGGGGCTCCCCGGGGGCAGTCGCTGCCTCCTGGGGCCACAGTGCTTTGTGCACACACATAGTCCTGCATGCAGGGAGCATGCACCTCCAGCCGGTGTCAAGTTCACTTACAGACTCCAGTCCCGGGAGGCTCCCACCTCACGGACATCTTTCATCTTTGACAAGCAGCAGAAAGCAAAATTTTCATTTCTATTCAGTTACTTAATCATCAGGCTTCATGTCCACTTAATAGTAAAAACACCAGTAGCCTCTGTCCATCTGTAACCTGTGAGGCTAATTCTCATCCTCCCCAAGTTCCCCCAAAGGCAGTCGTGTGCTGAAGGTGGATAAATACCACGCACCAATACACAAAGGCATAAAATCGTGCAGAGCGTCTGATCAGGAATCTAGTGTCCAAGGCTGATAATAGTAAAGAGTGCTTCAGGGTACAAGCTCTTTCGCACATGATGACCTAACACTGTAAATACGGCTGGTGAAAAGCATATAGCTATGGAGTCCACAATATGCTTCCATGCACCAGCTAATGACGGCTTCCCTGATGGCTCAGCCAAAGAATTCACCTGCAAGGCAGCAGACACAGGAGACATGGGTTTGAACCCTGTGTGAGGAAGATCTGCTGGAGAGGAAATGGCAACCTACTCCAGTATTCTTGCCTGGAAAATCCCACGGACAGAGAAGCATGGCTACAGTCCATGGGGTTGCAAAGAGTCAGACATGACTGAGTGACTGAGCATGCATGCACCAGCTAATAAATATGGGAAAGTAAACCTCACCAGCCTTCACAATGATCCATCTGTAAAATGGACCTAGTAGCACCTACCCACAGGCTTCCCTGATGGCTCAGTGGCAAAGAATCCACCTGCCAATGCAGGAAATGTGGGTTCAGTCCCTGGGTCGGGAAGATCCCCTGAAGAAGGAAACGGCAACCCATTCCAGTACTCTTGCCTGGAGAATCCCATGGACAGAGGAGCCTGGTGGGCTACAGTCAATGGGGTTACAAAAGAGTCGGACATAACTCAACGATTTCAAACAACAAGCACCTGCCCTACTGGGTTCTTCTGAGAAGTGAACAAGAGAGGATCTGGAAAAGTGTCCGTGATGGTTCCCGGAACCTTGGAGAAGCATGTGGTTCAATCTGCATCTGAACGTGTTTATGTGAGTGCAGAAGCAGGAATGGGTGTCCACTCACACGGCCCCCACCCCCGCACCTCACCCCATCAGAAGCCCTAAGGCCAGCAGTGACCAGCCTCCCCTAGCATGACCTCCCATAACCACCCATCCTGTGGGAAGCAGTCTTCTCACCACGCCCTGCCCGGTGCTGTCACTGGGGATCCGTGTCCCATTTGCCCACAACACGCTCCTCTGAGGACAGAGCTGCTCTGCTAGCATGCACATCCCAGGGTAGGGATACAGTGAGGTGTGACAGAGAAGTAAAACATGGGCCTTGGAGACCCACAGACCTGGGTTCAGAAGTCACCACTGCCCCTGCTGAGAGATTCTGCCATGCTGACTAGCCCCTGAGACTCACCCGAGGAGTGAGTGAGGTCACTGCTAACACCCCTTGTGGGTGTGAGGGCTGGATGAGGTTCCAGCAGGGTCAGGACTACAGGCAGGGATTCCTCCCTAGTATCTCTCCCTCCACCTCCTCTCAATACATATTTGATAAACTGAGACTTAATATTTAAGAGCTGATGAGCTTTGTACTTTAATTCCATGTGCAAGCATGCTCAGTCATGTCCTACTCTTTGCGACCCCATGGACTGTAGCCCACCAGGCTCCTCTGTCCATAGGATTTCTCAGGCAAGAATACTGGAGTGAGTTGCCATTTCCTTCTCCAGGAGCTTTGTGGGAACTCCTTATCCCTCCGGAGCCCCAGGTCCCTAAGATGAAGAAGCCCACGTAGGACCTGCTGTGTGGGTATCTGGTCATCCCCCGGCTTCAAGTCCACACTCAGGCTTGGTTGGAAGGGCAGGGCTGGCCTGTGCTGGCTGCTTCAATGTGAAGCTCTGCCACAGAGATCTGGGAGGCTGCCAGGGAGGCTTCTTCCTCTTGATCTCACTGTGGAGTCTATCCCCACTCCTGGCAGGTGGCTCCCCCGAGAGGCTCCCTCAGAGGGTTCTCCACCTCACTGTGGAGTCCTCACCCAGCAGGCGGCTGCCTCCAGAGCCTCCTGGTCACCCAGATCCCGTGCACCTGGCCCCCTGCACACAGCACCTTTCCAGGCTCTTCTCCAACAGCAGGAGCTGCTGCTGGCCTGGCACCTCCTTGTGGACGACTCCCGGTTGCAGATGATGCCCCCAGGCCTGGCTTGGTCCAACCTCACTGAGAGTCACCGAGTGTAGACCTTCTCCAGCCCCCAGTATGCAGATGCCCCTGAAACCATACCAGGAAGGCTCCTGGGCAACCTGGCCACCCAGCTGGCCAGAACCATGCTCTCCTCATGGAGGTCGGGACCCCAACCCTGGTTGGAGGCCACATCCGGTCTTGTCCCTTCCTTTGACACCCTCCCAGCCCAGCAGAGAGGCTTCGTGCTTTAAAATTCTCTTCACATCACTGACCAGCCCATCACCCTAGCACCTTGCTACAGTGGTAACACTTCCTCTTAACTCTCCCTGCTGTTTCTCTTGGTCGAACCCTGACCCACAGACCAGGAAGGAAGCCTGCGGACACTGCTCTCAGAATGACTCTCCCATCACATTATTTCTGAGTTATTTCTTCAGATGTTTGTCTTGCCTTTCCCCATTGCAGGGTGAGCCCTTCAACAAGAGGATGGCCACACTAGCTGTTATAGTACACCATATAGCCCAGTATATAATACTATAGTGCATATAATATTGTTATCAATGATATTACGTGCAATAATATATACTATAACAATAATAAATTCATTTTTTGTTGAATTTTTAAAGTTGAATTTAAAATAAAGCTGTGATATAGAGCCATTTTCTGGGAAATTTCTAAAATACCCACAGTCCTTAAAAGCTTAATGCACTGAGATTATCTGAATAACACTGGCTTTGGCTCTAGGCCCCTCTGAAGCACGGCCCTGAAAGGATGAATGCCTGATGCCCGTGTAGATTAACGTCACTTCACTGTGAGAGCCCAGGCTTTCGGTAAATACCCTTCCAAATGGACATTCTCAAGATAAAAGCAGAAGTTATCAAGTACATTCAGAATCAGCACAGTTCAGTTGCTCAGTCGTGTCCGACTCTTTGTGACCCATAAACCGCAGCACACCAGGCCTCCTTGTCCATAATCAACTCCCAGAGTTTTTCCAAACTCATCTCCATTGAGTCAGTGATGCCACCCAACCATCTCACCCTCTATCATCCCCTTCTCCTCCTGCCCTCAATCTTTCCCAGCATCAGGGTCTTTTCAAATGAGTCAACTTTTCACATCAGGTGGCCAAAGTATTAGAGTTTCAGCTTCAGCATCAGTCCTTCCAATGAACACCCAGGACTTATTTCCTTTAGGATGGACTGGTTGGATCTGCTTTCAGTCCAAGGGACTCTCAAGAGTCTTCTCCAACACCACAGTTCAAAAGCATCAGTTCTTCAGTGCTTAGCTTTCTTTATAGTCCAACTCTCACATCTATACATGACTACTGGAAAAACCATAGCCTTGACTAGATGGACCTTTGTTGACAATGTCTCTGCTTTTGAATATGCTGTCTAGGTTGGTCATAACTTTCCTTCCAAGGAATAAGCGTCTTTTAATTTAATGGCTGCAATCACCACCTGCAGTGATTTTGGAGCCTAAAAACATGAAGTCAACCACTGTTTCCCCATGAGAATAAACAGTGGCAAATATAGCCCCTGAGCTGAGTCACAGGTGGGAAAGAGACTCCACACAGCAGCCGTAAGGGAAAGGCAACATGAACTGGTAAAACCTACTTGGACCCAAAACAACCCAACTGCTTGGATGACTGCACACCACCACTAACTTTTCAGCTTCTAAGTTGTGGGTAGCATCTGAAGCCTGGTAGCTCAGCACTAATAGGACTGGTGATTCCTCCCCGGGTCTGACAGGGCCCATGGCCTCCTGAAGCCCCTCAAAAGTGTCTGCAGACTCATGAGCCACCGTCAGAAAAAAAGATGAGACTGCGGGAAAACACAGCACCGTCATCTAATATGACCAATGATAAATCCTGAATTGGATGGGGCTTCCCAGGTGGCGCTAGTGGTAAAGAACCCACCTGCCAATGCAGGAGACAGAAGAGACCCGGGTTCAATCCCTGAATCAGGAAGATCCCCTGCAAGAGCATAGCACCCCACTCCAGTATTCTTGCCTGGAGAATCCCATGGATGGAGGAGACTGGCGAGCTACAGTCCATGGGGCCACAAAAAGTCAGACAGGACTGAAGCAACTCAGCATGCACGAGAAGCTAAGAAGCCTAAGAAAGGGAAAACGCGCAGAGCTGTGCAATGCCCAAACTCCTCCAGGGAAGCTCTCTACCTCTTCACCTGAGCTTGCCTGCCATTGGGCAGAGTGGGTGGGGACCAAGAAATGAAAGTGAGGGTACCAAAGGCTCGCCACCAACTTGGGAAACGGCACAACCAGACCCAGACCACAAACACAGGGTCTGACTCTCCCTTCATCACCAGATGCCCACCTATTCTCCACATCCTCCTGGGACCACCTGACCAGCCTCCTTCTTTCTGTCTAATTGTTCCCCCGGCATTAGTTACTCTAAATAACACCTCCTCCCCCAGATGTCCTGAAAGAATGATGCAGCACGTCTAAGCTCAACAACCAAGAGCACAGGCAAAAGTCAAACAACAAAAAATGCAAAATGAATTGTCATCAACATAAGAAAACTGTCTGTAATCTGAGCTATACAACAATCATGGCAAATATTTTAACAGCCTGCTCCCCACTGGACTGCTTGTGTGGTCTATAACACCCTCATTCAGTCACACTCACCTTCTGAATGACTTTATTAATCTCTGGAGTGTTTGGTGTATACAGTATTTTCCCATGTAATACAGGTTTTAGGAAAGACCACACCAAAGCGCCATTTGGAGACTGCAGGATTTCCTGATAAAGCTTCAAGCAAAATGGCGCTGTCACCATTAAAAAAAGAAAAAAGAAAAAGTGTTACTCATGATACAGGATGCCCAGGATAACAGGAGAATTTACTTATATAGCCATGACACCTCACTTCCAAATGAGTGGTTTATATATTTTTTTCATGACTCAATTCTGAATTGGGGCAGTAAGGTCAGAAATATTTTTTCGATCCCTGTCATTAGCAGTTCTTTTCTCAAAACTTTGTTCCCATTGATATTTTGAATGAAAAGGAAATATGATTTTCACATCTTTAAACTAAGTCATTGGTAAAGGTACCAAATAATGACAAAGACACTTGAAAACGAAAACAGTGATGTAAAAGGAATGCATCTGGCGTTTAATCTGGAAAATTTTCATTTCAACAGTCACAGCATCCAGATGAGAATTAGGCTTTCCTTATGAAACGCTACAGGCCTTTTCATAATGCTAAAGATTTAGCTTTATGAAATGCTACAGGCTTTCCTTTGCTGCATTTATGAAGAACTATTGCTACTACTGACTACTGACTAACTATTGAACTACTGACTACTTTTGTTACATTAAAGAACCTAGCTTTCACCCAAATATCAGTTCCTCATGATGGCACTCATACCTGCTGTGGTGCTGGTTGGTTTCAATGGAAGGTTTACTTGACTAAACCAATAGGTACCTAATGAAGGTGGCACCTTTACCATGATAATGATTAGTAATCAAATAGTAAAGGTTTTAAGCTAGTGATAAATGCTTCAGTATAACCCATTCTTTTACTCCCAAAGGGAACATTTAAAATGAAAATATCATCTTAGCTTTGATACCACTATCTGTAATATCCAGTGTATGAAAATTACTGTTATAATCATTTCCACTATTAGTTCCAGCTTTCTAAATTCCCCATTTGAAAATAAAAGCAAATTCCTTTTATTCAATAAACACAATAAAATTGAAAGAAATAATTTCACAAAATAAAGTACATGATTCCATAATGACTTTTTATAGCATTAAGTATAGAGGTTATTCTTCTTACTGATATTTTAACCCTGGTGGCTCAGAGGTTAAAGCATCTGCCTGCAATGCGGGAGACCTGGGTTCAAGCCATGGGTCGGGAAGATCCCCTGGAGAAGGAAACGGCAACCCATTCCAGTATTCTTGCCTGGAGAATCCCATGTACGGAGGAGTTTGGTGGGCTACAGTCCATGGGGTCGCGAAGAGTCGGACACGACTGAGCGACTTCACTCACTCACTCACTCACACTTTAAATTATAAGCTTAATATAGATGGTGGCAATTTTTAGGTTGGGAAACACATAAGAATATGAACATAAAGAGAAATCTGAAACCAAGAATCCTGACATCTGCCACTTGGGAGCTGTGTGAACTTGGACAAGTCACTTAACCTTCTCTATCATGTCAACTGAAAAATGAAGGTATTAGTATTTCCTATGGTTAATGGGATAATCATTTGAAATAAATGTATGAAAGAACCCAGAAAAACTGGTTTTCAGTGTTAGCTGAATGACTGGATGGATGGATGAATGGATGGTTGGATGGATAGATGAGTGGATGGGTGGATGGATGATTGTATCAATGGATCAATGGAAGGATGAATGGATCCATAGTTGGAAAGATGGAAGGATAAATGGATGGATAAATGGTTGAATGATTGGATTTGATGAACAAATCAATAATCCTCAAAAAACCCATATGCAAGAAACAAGAGGAAATGAGGATTAGTGTAGGAGACAACAAAATATTATCCACATTAATAGCCTTAATGTGTATCTACACTGCCACACTCTATGTTGTTCAACAGCCACCCAATTATCCATCAGCTGATGAACACACCAACACGCTGTCTCTAGGCAGCTCTGAGGACACCTTGCAGCTCCTCCTGTACATAGTCCAGCTCTCTCCTTCCCACCCACCCCCCCCCCCCAACACCTCCATCCATCCCAGGCACAAGTATAGAAAAAGGCGTCTTGGGTACAGCAGACAGAAGTCTAAGATGGCCTCAAAGCACTCACACCTTCTTGTGTGGACACACCCATGGTCAGGTTATCCGGGCGTGGTGCAGGGATTCTGACTTGGAGTTGATCAAAGGGGAGGTTATCTTGGCTGAACCATCAGCCAAACCCTTTAAAAGAGTCCAGAGGCCCCCCTGTCAAAGAGAGGACTGCTGTCCTTAAAGATGCAGCCATCAGGCTCCTACACCTGCAAGAAAGCGAGTTCTACCAACAACCACCTCCAACGAACACTCTCACTGCAGCCTTGCCAGTCCCGACAGAGGACCCAGCTAGTCAGCGCTCAGACTGTGGTCCATACAGACCATGAGACGATGAGTGTGTGTGTCCTAAACCACTGGCTTGCTGTGCAGTGTGGAAGAGTAATTAATACACTAGACACACTAGAGCACGGTCCTCAACAGTTAGTAGGCATCACTCCTATTACCTTATGAGGCAGGTATTAAGTTCCCATGTTAAACACAAGATGAACATGATTGAGACATGAAGTCACAGGACTGAAGACACCCAACTAGTTGGTGGGACTGAACAGTCTATACCTTTATCAGCACACTTACCCTTAGTCTGTCTTTCCAATCAAAATGCACCCACTTAAAGTAGGGCCAGGAAATCACTTTTCACTCTGCTGTTATTTGCTACTGAGCTTTATCTAGAAGGCAAGTTTGTGGGAGGCCACATACAGCTCTCCTGGCTTTCTGAGACAGCCATCCTGCAGGAACCAAAACCCAGACCTCTCACTCTCACTGGCTATTCCGGGATCCCAAAGGGCTGGGGCTTCAAGGGCACCAGAATTTAAGACCCAGTTCTGTGGCATCACAGGTGACAGAATTAGCCTGTGCTCAAGGGTGCAGGGGTCTTACAAAGCCAACTGCCAGACCAGCATTTACTGACTTCACACTAAATGAAGGATACAGGTTGGACGGTGGAACAGGAAATTCTCGGCAAGTATGTTCCCATTTTTCACACAGACTGAGTATCTTGTACAAAGCAGGGCTAATTATCAAAATGCAAATTAATCTAAACACATGTGGATTACTGTTTTCTTACTTGAATCTTCAGGAATGTTGAATTTCTCTTTGTCATCTCCTAAGAGTTCATGAACTCTAGGCAAGTTAAGAAAGGTGTCAGAGCTGCTGAAGAAAGACGTTTGGTCCTTGCAAACCATCTTCATCAAAGACTGGAAAGAACCAAAGGCTGAACTTCTGGCCTGGTTACTTTGTGAAGCCTGAGAACAAAAGAAAAACAAGGCAAACAGTGGCTCAGAGTGATTCCCTCACAGGCTCCTGAGCCTGCCGCCCCTCCTCCAAAGGAACACGGAAGACTGTCACCACGTCAAAGGTACAGTATCTGAGCTTTAGTCTTTTCTGTCCTTGATTTTGCTGGTCTATATGGTTGAAGAGACTAATGTTATACACACACATAAATTATTACTCAATAAATATCACTAACTCAGACTAACCAATAGTATGAATATGTGTCTCTACAACCAAATTTCCCAGATGCCTGAGGGTCATCAAAACAGCCCTCAGCTGATGATCAACCCAAGTACTGCCTCCAAGGCAGGTCCAAGGACACACCACCCACCCCTCCCCCTGCCCCTCCCCCTCAGCAGGCCCCCACACAACCCCCTCCCCACCATTTCATTCCAGGCAGACAGAGTCCAAGCAAAACGAACCTCAGGATACTAACCTCACCGGACTTTGTGTTTGTATTTGTGATATGCAATCTATAAGCCAATTATTTCTGTGCAAATAAACGTATTGAAGTTTTTGAAAGCAATGTAGTCTCTGAGAAGCTAAAAAAAGCCCCTGGAATCTCATTTGTGTGGATGAACAATTTTGTGATTTCTTAGGTTACAGAAAACACACGTGCATGGATGGATGTGCCTTCCCTGGAGTCTGCTTCCGCGGATTTTGAAGGACACCCCAGGCTTTGCTCTTCATCACGATGTCATGACACAGAGCCATTAAGAGGCCCCCTTAGCCCCATGCTTGGTCATCAGTGCACATTTCAGACGTTGAAAGAGAAAGAAAACCAAAGGAGCAAACACAAGGACACAGTGGGTCCACACCTTTCTCGGGGCCAAGACCAAACACCCACCTGCTGGAAGTCGGGTGCATCCAGCAAAGCAGTGATCTTAAATTCATGCAGGAATGCAGGAAGGCGTTCCAGGACGCGGCCAGCTCTGGGAAGCAGGTGGCTGAGGCTGGACACGATGTCCAGCAGGGCACTCAGCAGGGTGCTGGCTTCAGCAGGAAGCAGAGTCTCAAAGGAAACACAACAGGACATAACCAACCCTGGACATGGGACCTCACGAGCCTCGTGGCGTACAGTGAAGGGAGTGAAGAGTGTTATTTGATTTTATTCTCTTGAGCCTGGGAGACACCTCTGTTGTGCCCTATGAGGTCCTCTCTATCTGCCCCATTTCTGGAGCACACTCTACCGCACCAAGATTGTCAACACGTAAAGCAGGGGCAGATGTGACCTGTTGTTAAAATTCAAATCACTTTCAAAATTCTTCTTTCTAGTACTTTTCTGGTCGGAGAAGGCAACAATACCCCACTCCAGTACTCTTGCCTGGAAAATCCCATGGACGGAGGAGCCTGGTAGGCTGTGGTCCATGGGGTCGCTAGGAGTCGGACATGACTGAGCGACTTCACTTTTACTTTTCACTTTCACGTACTGGAGAAGGAAATGGCAACCCACTCCAGTGTTCTTGCCTGGAGAATCCCAGGGATGGGGGAGCCTGGTGGGCTGCCATCTCTGGGGTCACACAGAGTCGGACACGACTGAGGCGACTTAGCAGTAGCAGCAGTAGCAGTAGCAGCAGTATTTTTCTGGTGATCCAGTGGTTAAGACTCCATACTTCTACTGCACATGGGAAGGATTTGATCCCTGGTGGGGGACCTAGGATCCCACCTGCGACGTGGCCAAAAATAAACAACTGAATAAATAAAACAATCAGCGCATGTGTGCTAAGTCACTTCAGGCATGTCTTACTCTGCAATACTATAAACCAACTATAATTTAAAAGGTTAAAAAAATTTTAAAAAGATTGTCATGGGATTTCCCTGGCAGTCCAGTGGTTAAGACTTTGCCTTCCAAGGCAGGGGTTGTGGGTTCAATCCCTGGTCAGAGAGCTAAGATCCCACGTGCCTCATGGCCAAAAAAAAACACAGAAAACAGAAACAATATTGCAACAAATTCAATAAATATTTTAAAGTGGTCCAGATCAAAAAAAAAAAAGTTATTTTGAAGACTGTGTTAGGAGAAAATCAAACAAACAAATAAATTAAAAATTATAAAAAATACCAGTCTCTGGATGAATGGGTAAATCAGCAAACACTGCCTCCTCCCACAGAGGTGGAGGCTGCACAGTAGGTCTCCTCCCTTTGCTCTCATCTGAATTTCCAGGTTTGCATACTCAGGCCTTGGCCCCTGACAATTCTGCACCTGCCACGTGGCTGCTGGCTCTGCCCCTGACCTGCAGGACAGAAGCCCCACTCTGTCCCTCACACACTCTCTCTGCTCAAAACAAACCGACTGTCCTCAGTTAAGGCAACAGAGACACCTTGGACAGGAGCAAAGGAGTGCAGGCTTTTGTCACATTTCCACCCGCCTTTCTAACTGCAGCTGCACCTAAGAAGTTGCCCTCAGGGACACTGGCTGTTGTGCATGGCCCGATTTGGGACCCAGCACCTAAGGCCAGAGGAACACACTGGACATTAACCGCAAATGGTGTCTTGTGAAATGCACCCTAGCTTCGCTGTCAGTCGAGAGGCCCGGGGCGTAGGCTGAGCCTGCTGATGCCTGGGCTTGGTGTGGCTCCCACGTGCGTCTGTGGGGCTCTAACACCGGAGCATCACCATGGACCAACAGGCTTCCCTGGAGCCGGGCGACTAGAAGGAGCTGGTGTTACTAACAGTGGTGTCCATTTCATGGTGTCTGGGAGAGCAACTCCAACCCAGTATTCCATCCTTATGGCGCTTGTCAAAGCAGTTATCTGGGCCCGAGAAGCACCAGTTTCAAGTCGGTCGCTTCTGTGTGCGTAAGAGAGCCGGCCTCCACCGGGCGGCACGCTGCCCAAAGTGCGCATGGCACAGTGGAGAGACCTGCTGAGCACAGGACCCACCCGCCTGCACGCGAGCTGGAGGCCCGGGCACGCCTCGATGGGGGTGGCCTCGCCAGTCACGGAGACTCAGGACATGTTCATTCTGCTTGGGGCTTGAAATGAAGATTCTGAAATGTTCAGAATTAATTCTCATCCTGAGAGTTATTTTTGTTCTGTGTGTGTGTGTGTGTGTGTGTGTGTGTGTGTGTGTGTGTGTGATCCAACATCCACCCACTGGATTCTTGGAGTTACTGAAAAGAGGGAGGCCACGAAGGAAACAGGACTGGACTGGCAAATCCCAAAACTGTCCTTTGGGATGCAGAGCTCCTAAAGCCACCACGCTAACTCCGATCGGCCCAGATGTCGGCTGATCTCCCTGGGGAGAAACTTGGAGCAAGACCAGAGGTCAAGGGTGAAGGGTCTGGAGACATAAACAGAGTGGAGGCTGGAAGATGAGCAAGTTCTAGACAAGGCAGGACCAAGAGTGCAAGATCGAGGCCATGAGCCATGTGCGTGTGATCCCTTGGGCATAACTCCTGTGTGCAGAGGGGGACTGGGCTCCCCAGGCAGCTATCCCCACAGTCAACTTCAGCTCCTTCTCATTCACACTATAACCCTCGGTTTCTCCCATCTCCCACCCCTCACCTGCTGGGCGTGGGCATGTGGTTGGGGGCAGGGGGTGTAGGTAACAAGCTGGTTCACACAGGAAGGGGCTGCCCGATGCCCCCACCATCTGCACACCTTCTCCTGGACAGGCCCCAGCACGTCCCCTCATGGGACACAGTCCGTGTGCCCCACGATGTAACGGTGGGCAGAGGAGGTCACGGCCAAGGTAGCAGAGTGGCTCTGACTCAGAGGGGCCACTGGGGGTTGTGGGCAGCAGAACCCAGCCTCCCCAAGAAAGTCAGACCAGTGCTCATCAAAGAGGAGGAAGCGGGTGCTAAGCTAGGGTGGCGACTCTGCTCACTGGTCCCTCCCCAGTGAGCACACTGCCTGCCACCAATGCTGCGGCGAATGTCCTGTGCCAATGCCCTAGGAAATCTCCTGAGCAGCCCTTGACTCCGTGCCCCCGCCCAGAGGTGGTGCCCAGGAGGCTCGGGGACAGGCCGAGGCTGTAAAGTCCACACCGGCCTTGCTGGCCTGATGCATCCACACTGGCCCCTCGCGCTGCCCGAGCCAGGCCAGCACCCGTCTTCCCCTTACTTTGTAAATGAAGTTCCGCAGGTCCAGGTTTCGAGCCAACACCACAATCATGGAAAACACCTGGGCCCTGGGCAGGCCACACAGCTCCCTCGCTGCAGACTCGGACTTTCCATCTTCAGGGAACTGGAGCAGGAGCTGAAGAATATCCCTGCTGCAACTTCCAGACAAAGCCACTGTCAGGGCGCTGGACAGCACCTGTGTCGAAGCATGAAGGTTGGACGTGACTATGCCTGAGATGTGGAGTCCCCGGACTCAGAACGCCCCCAGTGATGAGACCTTGGAAAGCCCGTTCTCCCAAGATGCTGAGGCTTTACCTGCATTTTCATGGATTCCCAAACTCTGTGCTATTTCAAACATTTTGAATGGAAAGGTTTCTAAAATGCACACAGAATCCCCTGAATCTGTAAGCAACAGAGTGATGACTTGGGACCTTCAGGCCCCCAGCTGCCTCCCGCCCTCCACCCAGGAAGCTCTCAGAAGTCATGTCTGTGTCTCTCCCTCTGACAGTGAGTCTTAGCCTCTGCTCTCACGTTATCCGGTTTTTGTTTTTTTTTCCCAGTGTTATCAGTGTGAACTATTTTTTCTCCTCCACCTCCAACTGAAAACCAGATTTCCAAGGCAGTTATCATTTTTGAAAAGAAAAAGAAAACAGTGTGAAAAGCAGGGCCCGAGGACAGCTGTGCTGATCTTGGGCATACCGCTGTTCCCTCTGTGAGAAGGCCGGGGCTGCATCTCCGCCTGGGAATGAATTCCTGTTAATGGTCTTCCGGTTAATATGACAATTATAAAGCAGAATTTAAAACAAGCAGCAGACTTCCTGTTGTGTTCATACTCTGATGGCTGCAATTACTGCAAAACGTTCTGGCCAAGAGGGACCTTCTGTGAATAAGAGCTACTGTTCCCTTCTTAGGAGCCTTGTGAACATGGAGAACTCATCAGTTGCTTTCATGTGATGCCATAAAGAGCCCTAAGAATCACTAAGAAGTAGAATGATAGAGTAATGGGGGTTCTCTAGAAAAACAGATACTATGCATCTTCCAGGAGATTTTTTAAGGAATTGGCTCACTCAGTTGGAGGGGCTTGGCAAGACCATGCTCTGCAGGGTCGGCTGGCATCAGGGAAGCCCAGGGCCAAGCTAGTGTGGCAGATTAGCCCCAGGAGCCATCTGGAGGCAGAATCCCCCTTCCCCGGGAAGCCTCTGTCTTTTTACTTAGTTCTTCAAATGATTGGATGAGGCCCACCCACAGTACAAAGAGTAATCTGCTCAAGACTGGACTGCAAGGAGATCAAACCAGTCAGTCCTTATGGAAATCAATTCTGAATACCCATTGGAAAGACGGATGCTGAAGCTGACGCTCCAACATGCTGGCCACCTGATGCAAAGAGCTGACTCAATGGAAAAGACCCTGATACTGGGAAAGATTGAGGGCAGGAGGAGAAGGGGGCAACAGAGGATGAGATGGTTGGATGGTGTCACTGATTCAGTGGACATGAGTTTTGGCAACCTCGGGGAGATGGTGAGGGACAGGGAAGCCTGGTGTGCTGCAGCCGGTGAGGTTGCAAAGAGTCAGACACAACTGAGCAACTGAACAACAACTACCATTTGCACAAAGTCTACAGATTTCAATGTTAATCTCATCTAAAAAATAATCTCACAGGACACTTAGATTGCTATTTGGCCAAATATCTGGGTACTGTGGCCTAGCCCTATACACATATAAAACTAACCATCACAAACGGAGGGAGAATTTAATATGCTAATGGACATTTTGAATATTTGAGAAAGATGTTGTTTACATACCTAATTAACCAAAAGCTCTTTTTCCATAGGGGACTTATGAGGCACAGACGTACCTTGGAAAAGATTTCCTTGTTCCACTGTTTCCATCGTGGTCTCTAAGGGAAGGTGCATGCCTCTGGTTGAAAGAGGGTTTCAAAGAGGGGTTGAGGGGTAATGCATATCCCCCCTTCTCTTTGATTAGGGAAGCCCCTCTTTGGCCAGTTCTGTAGAACAGACTTCCATGGAAGTTCTCCTTGAGTCGGGACCACTGCCCCAGGTCTCATGTGGGCACCAACCAGAACCAGCTGGTGAGGGTCCCTCGGCACCATCTCAGCCCCAAGCGTGGTCCCCAAGAAGGATCATAGTCCATGCATCTCTTAGAGTTTACCCCTAAAGGCAACATTTGTCTTAAAACCTGTATACATGTCTCTCAACCAGTGGGGAGGTCCCAGGGGCAGCCTTCAAGCTGAAACCTCACAGCCACACCACACACAGGAACAGCACCTTGCACCGTGTTTGCTTCCGTGCCTGCCCTTCCATGCCTCCCTACTTCATTCTTTATCTTTGTTTTTAATTTTACTGTAACCACTTTCCTTGCTCAAAAAGCACCTGAAACCGGCAGGGAGTAAGAGAAACGGAGAAAATACTCAGTTTTGTTGGACTCAAAATATCATGGGTGAATCCGTTTTAGAGTCAGTCATCTTTCAGCTCAGACTGGTCCAGGCAGTTTAATTAAACATGTGGATGCCAAGTTGCCAGCACATTTGCTACATGTCCACATCTGCTTGGAAAACTTAAAGGAGCCAGGGGTCCAGGGCAGACAGCTCCCCACCAAGCACACACACATACATTTGATGAGACATTCATTTGCGTTCACAGACTCCCTATAAAAGCAGAAGTGATCGCCAGGAGAGATATTTGCATTTTCAGCAGGAGCTTGTTTCCTGGGATCTGCCAAAATGCTAACTGTGCTCAGAGCAGCAGTTCAGAGGTGGTTTGCACAGCTGGTAATTTCAGACTCAGAGGCACACAGAAACATTGGGAGGAATCACTGTTCTCAGCCTAACTGTGACTAGAAGCACCGACAGTGATGGGGAAGGATGGGAAACATCACAGGAGGTGACTGGGCACCTCCGCTCTTGTCAAAGCAAAGAAGTGGGACTGGATAGTAGGCACCAGCTTCTACAGGACAGGGAGGAGCTGGGGCCTGGCTCCCAGGGTCCCATCGGGCTCAGATCTGCCCGCACAATGAAGAGGCCTGGATAGGGTGCGATGAGAGGGCAGGAGATGGCTCCTAGACCGTCTGGAAGGGCTGCAGCCACACACAGTGGGAAGACCATGGGGAGGACTCAGGAAGGATCCAGAATAAGGCAACTCCAACTCCTCCTGTGTGACCTCCCAGAGGTCAACACTGTTAGCCTGAGTTTATCCATCTGAGCAAAAGAGACGATAACAAGACGCGAAAGTGCTCCAAAGGGAGAACCAAACGAGACCATTATAAATGACACACAGCTCAGTGACATCCATTATAGCTGACAGGAGGCTAACAGCAAAAACAGAGCTTGACTTACTGGAATGTGAAGAAAGATGTGTAAGAATTAGATGGGTTTATTGATTGAAAAGTATTGAAGTTAAGAATAAGAGTTAAATTAATGAATTCCTTCTTTGATCCATATAGCATCAAGCCTCCTGTCCTGTCCTGAAGTGGCAGTAAGGGGGAGGGCCTGCCCCCAAGACAGTAACCCACCAGCTGCAGGCCTGGTGGGAAACTCCACTCCCCGCCAGGACCCCAACCCCAGCCCATCCCCAGGGCCCCCTCCTCCCAGGGCTTCAGACAGTGTAGCGTTCTATTACCAAGAGTGTTTTAGAAGTCAAGAAGAAAGTTAAAATCACCTTAGCTTTATCTCTTAAAGTAAACTTTAGAAATGACTGGCAGATAATGTCAGTCCTGGTGTGAATTCTGATCCTGGGTTAGCCACGAGCCCTTTAAGAATATGGCAATTGCTAAAACCATGCCAGATCAATACAAAGTCATTTTCTTTTGAAGGCAGAGTTATTAGACTAATATGTTACCAGGGCACTAATGGTAAAGAACCCTCCTGCCCAATGCAAGAGACACAGGAGATGCAGGTTTTATCTCTGGGTCAGGAAGATCCCCTGGAGGAGCACATGGCAACCCACTCCAGTATTCTTGCCTGGAGAATTCCATGGACAAAGGAGCCTTGTAGGCTGCAGTCCATGGGGTTGCAAAGAGTCGGTCATGACTGAAGTGGCTTAGCACACACGCAAGTTACCAGTTGTGCTACAGCTGCTCTAAAAGCCCATACTGTTAAACAGGTGTGGGCTGGCGACTCCTCAAGTCACAAGCCTCTTTCTACGTTGATAACATGAATAAGATACAGACGGTGTGCTTTTCTCCTTTGCAACTGGCCAAGATGAGAGACAAATGACACTCTGCAAAGCAGATCAGGACTGAAAACACCCTGATGGTTAGAATAATTGGCCAGAACCAGTAAGAAATACTTTCTGCAGAAATTAATGCAATCAATCTTAACACTTAGGCTTACAAATATTTACCTAAGTGTGAGTGATGAAAGAGAGGCCCCATTAGAGGGGCCCATTCAATGTTTTTGTTTCTTTACTGGCAGTGAGGGTCTGAAGTTCCCCAAGTTAAAAGGACCTATGCGAGCTCCGGTCTGAAGCCATGCAGGTGGGGTTACCTGCAGGCACAGCCAGCACCAGCTCCCTCAGGTAAGATGCTGCCTGGTTGGCAGTGCCTTTTTTCTTTAATATATTTATTACTGATGCATTTGAATGCAACCGAGTCTTAGTTGCGGCACACAAGATCTTCGATCTTCACTGTGGCATGCAGGATCTTCAGTCGTAGCACCTGGGATCTAGTTCCCTGACCAGGGATGAAACTCAGGCCTCCTGCATTGGGAGCTCGGAGGCTCAGCCAAGCTACCAGGGAAGTCCCTTAAAGGGCACACCTGGCCACAGTCCTCTGTGTGGGCCAGAAACTCTTAACTCCACTCACAAAGTAATTATTTCTTTCTCTCTCAGGGAAGAGAAAAGCCAGAATGAACCAGCTGTTTACCGGGGTCTGCTCTGAAGTGAGTTACACCGAGAACTATCCATTGCAGCTTTCCAGAAGACAAGCCTTGTGCGCTGTAACAAATGGGATGTGTGGAGCTGGCTGAATCCTGACCAGGCATCTCTCAGCTAACAGAGCACCAGTCACTCCTGACACTCAGTGACAGCCTCGAGTGAGAGAAAGAAACTGCGCCAGGCCCACCAAATGCACACATTTCTGCCCAAGGGATGTAAATAAGACAAGGTTTCAGAGTCCCTCCTCCTTTTAGAAGCCTCCCAGGAGAGATCAGAGCTCGGGGCAGCCCTTCCCTTCCTCCCTCCATAAGCACCTGGGTGCTGGAGGGAGGGAAGGGACAAAGCTGCTGAGGATGCTAGAACCCAGTCTTCCCCAGCTGAGAGCATCCAGGGAGAAGAAGAGCCTCTAGCTGCTCTCTCAGTCTATTTGGTCCTAAACTCTTAGACCTTGCTGTGACATTTAAAAGAATAAAAACGTGGCCTGGAACACACAGGGAGGAAGTCACCGCTGGCGTGAGCCGAGAACACTGCATCCCAGCGTAGGAAGCTTGGCTGGTCTCGGGTGGGGGGAGGGGATTCAGTCCCAGGAGGTGGACTCCAGGACCCAGGAATCTATGATTTGGGTTTAACCTGGAGATACAGGCGTTCATGGACAGAGCATGGGGAGAGAGGGCCTTCCTGGGTGCCGATGTCCCCACCAGTCGGCCCGGCTCCGTCCCTTTCTGCCTCCTGGGGAGCGCTGACCCGAGTTGAGTCAGCCAACCCATGGCTCTCCCGTGACTTCTCACAGTGGGGTTTCTCCTCATTTCCATCTGAGCCCTCAGCCCCATCCTCAGGACAGCTCCTCACGCCACCGAGCCACTGCATGGCTCACACTGAAACGCCACCTCACACACACTTCTGGAACTCTGCTGCACAAACACGTCTGTTTATCTCGCAAGCCAGCCCACAGACACCTGCTGTCTTCAGGGAACTGCAGACTCCACATTCTGGAAGCTCTGAGACCTCTGAGGTAGGTGACGAACTCAACACTGTCTGAGGGTAAGGCGAAGCGAAGCGAAGCTAGAACCAGTCTTCCAGACTTCCAGAGGGTCTGAAGTCGCTCCGACTCTCTGAGACCCCGTGGACTGTAGCCTACCAGGCTCCTCAATCCACAGAATTCTCCAGGCAAGAATACTGGAGTGGGTTGCCATTTCCTTCTCCAGGGATCTTCCCGACCCAGGGAAAGGCAGAGAAATTCAAAGAGAGAAATGCCGGAAAGTTACTACTGATAATATGTATTAAGAGATGCTAGAACATCTAACAACCTAGAAGAATCTAGGGCCCAAGTGTCACCTAACCCAACATGAATTTAGTACCTCAGATTTGTAGGCACACATGAGTTCGTGTATCCACTTTGGTAGCACAGCAAATATTACTAATTTACATTACTAATTTGAATCCCAAGAATGCAAGCTTTTTAAACTCCCCTGCCGATAGCCTCACCATCCAGCCACTCGGGTGGCCATCCGCAGTGATTCACATGGTCAGAAGGACACGCACAGAGAAAGCACTGCACAGCCACCTCAACCGCAAAGGCGCCTTAGACCTCAGCCCTCGCAGGGCCCAGCCCTCCCGCGGCAGAGCGGCAGCGACACCTGGCGGCCGCTTGCTAATCAGGCCGCAACCTCAGCTGTGCTACGTCCCTTCAGTTGCAGACTTCAGCCCACCAGGCTCCTCCGTCCATGGGATTTCCCAAGCAAGAACACTGGAGAGGGTTGCCGTGCCCTCCTCCAGGGGATCGTCCCGATGCAGGGATTGAACCTGGGGCTCTTATGTGTCCTCCACTGGTAGGCAGGTTCTTTACCACGAGTGCCCCTTTGTAACTCTGAATCTAAAAGGGCCCTGACCCTCCTTGTACAGCCCCGCTGGTCGGCTACTTAAATTAATCCACTGCTCTGGTCCTGAGTCAAGCTGTCGTGAGTAAAGGTTTGAAGGCAGATCTGAATCACTGCTTACAACTGAGGCAGTGTAGGAGGTAGTGTCGCACCCCAGCCGGACCCCCACACCCCCTGCACGCGTGGAGGCCAATAAGCTACCTTCAGCATTCTCCTTGAAGAAAGAGGAGTGTAACTCGCCACAGACAAGTTCAGACTGTAACTGTAAATTGAGGATTCCTAGCTTCCAATTCATTTCTTTCTTAATGCAGATTAATTCTTCATTAACTGACCTACTTGTCAAGGCTCACATTTAGATAACAAGACTCAATGTGAAAATAAATGCTCATTAAGGTCCAGCTGATTGTCAGTAGAAATGGTCACTCTAGAACCATCTTCGTGGCGATGGCTTCTGGCAGTTTGTGTGTATGTGACACTCACTCATGATGGACTCTGCGACCCTATGAACTACAGCCCGCCAGGCTCCTTTGTCCGTGAAATTCTCCAGGCAAGAATACTGGAGTGAGTTGTCCATTTCCTTCTCCAGGGGTTCTTCCTGACCCAGGGATCAAACCTGGGTCTCCCATACTGCAGGCAGATTCTTTACCAACAGGGAAGTAAACCCCCATGCGATAAGCCAAAAGGTGATCTCAGCAAAGCACTTGTGGAAGGCCCAGATGACATTCACCTGCTCTGCCCTGCATGGGCAAACCCAGCCTGTGTCCCCATCTCCTTCTTCCTGGGGCCTCCTCAGTGCTCCTCCCCCACCAGGCGCTGGCCTGCCCGCTGCTGTCACACTGCTCCAACATGCCGTCAGGTAAGACAGCATTCCCTACTGAAAGGAAATCAGTTTGGGAATCAGGAACAAACATCACCACCAATTTTACCCTTTCTAACTCTGGTAAAGTCCAGACAACAATTATAAAGAACAACAGTGCATAGGAACCTGGAATGTTAGTGAGAGAGTCAATTCCTAGGCAGATTGATAAGAAGTTCAGGGTCCCCAAAGAGGAGAAAGGGATCTGGGGCTCTTGAAGTGGAGACTGGGGGTCTGGAATTCTCAAGGAGGAGAAAAGGACAAACTTTTTTTCCCTCTGCATTCCTTAGTCTCAATTACACAACTCAGTTTAAACTCTATACCAGGGATTGTTGGAGAAGGAAATGGCACCCCACTCCAGTACTCTTGCCTGGAAAATCCCATGGGCAGAGGAGCCTGGTAGGCTGTGGTCCATGTGGTCGCTAACAGTTGGACACAACTGAGCAACTTCACTTTCACTTTTCACTTTCATGCACTGGAGAAGGAAATGGCAACCCACTCCAGTGTACTTGCCTGGAGAATCCCAGGGACGGGGGAGCCTGGTGGGCTGCTGTCTATGGGGTCGCTAAAAGTCGAACACGACTGAGCGACTTCTCTTTCACGCATTGGAGAAGGAAATGGCAACCCACTCCAGTGTTCTTGCCTGGAGAATCCCAGGGATGGGGGAGCCTGGTGGGCTGCCGTCTATGGGGTCGCACAGAGTCGGACATGACTGAAGCAACTTAGCAGCAGCAGCAGGGAGTATATAACAACAATGTATCCGGCTGGAGGGCAGTTTCTCCTTCCTGAAAACCTGACTAATCCTGATATCTTAGAATGTATATTATGGCAGTAGATCCTGGTATCCTAAACTGTAAATTGTGAAAGTAGGTCTGGTAAAATTTTCACAAACTTGAGACATTCTTTTGATTCACTATAATAACTAATTAAAAGGTATAAGGTATATAACTCCATTGCTAACACTAGCAAGGGGGTACTCGTTCTTCCCCCTTCTGATATCTGTGTCAGAAGCTTTCTCTATCCCTTTTATACTTTAATAAAACTCTATTGCCCAAAAGCTCTGAGCAATCAAGCCTCAACTCTGGCCCGGACTGAGCTCTTCTCTTGTGGAGGCCAAGAATCCCTGTGTCTTTTCGTGGGTCAGCAACAACCACTCATTAGGTCCATCAATCAAGGTAAATTGGAAGTGGTCAAACAGGAGATAGCAAGAGTGAACATTGACATTTTAGGAACGTCAGCGAACTAAAATGGACTGGAAATGGTGAATTTAACTCAGATGACCATTATATCTACTACTGTGGGCAATAATCCCTTAGAAGAAATGGAGT
Organism: Ovis canadensis; assembly: GCF_042477335.2. Classification (NCBI taxonomy): domain Eukaryota; kingdom Metazoa; phylum Chordata; class Mammalia; order Artiodactyla; family Bovidae; genus Ovis; species Ovis canadensis. The sequence continues at coordinate 21,952,853 of NC_091248.1, forward strand.
AGCCATCATAGTCAACAAGAGAGTCTGAAATGCAGTACTTGGATACAATCTCAAAAATGACAGAATGATCTCTGTTCATTTCCAAGGCAAACCATTCAATATCATGGTAATCCAAGCCTATGCCCCAACTAGTAATGCTGAAGAAGCTGAACAGCTCTATGAAGACCTACAGGATTTTCTAGAACTAACACCCAAAATGGATGTCCTTTTCATCATAGGGAATGAGAATGCAAAAGTAGGAAGTCAAGAGATACCTGGAGTAACAGTCAAATTTGGCCTTGGAGTAAAAAATGAAGCTGGGCAAAGGCTAACAGAGTTTTGCCAAGAGAATGCACTGGTCATAGCAAACACCATCTTCCAACAACATAAGACACGACTCTACACGTGGACATTCACCAGATGGTCAGTATCGAAGTCAGATTGATTATATTCTCTGCAGCCAAAGATAGAGAAACTCTATACAGTCAGCAAAAACGAGACCAGGAGCTGACTGTGGCTCAGATCATGAACTCCTTATTGCCAAATTCAGACTAAAATTGAAGAAAGTAGGGAAAACCACTAGACCATTCAGGTATGACATAAATCAAATCCCTTATGATTATACAGTGGAAGTGAGAAATATATTCAAGGGATTATATCTGATAGACAGAGTGCCTGAAGAACTACGGACAGAGGTTTGTGACATTGTGCAGGAGACAGGGATCAAGATCATCCCCAAGAAAAAGAAATGCAAAAAGGCAAAATGGTTATCTGAGGAGGCTTTACAAGTAGCTGAGAAAAGAAGAGAAGCTAAAGGTAAAGGAGAAAAGGAATGATATACCCATCTGAATGCAGAGTTCCAAAGAATAACAGGGAGAAATAAGAAAGCCTTCCTCAGTGATCAATGCAAAGAAATAGAGGAAAACAATAGAATGGGGAAGACTAGAGATCTCATCAAGAAAATTAGAGATACCAAGGGAACATTTCATGCAAAGATGGGCTCGATAAAGGACAGAAATGGTTTGGACCTAACAGAAGCAGAAGATATTAAGAAGAGGTGGCAAGAATACACAGAAGAACTGTACAAAAAAGATCTTCATGACCCAGATATTCACAATGGTGTGATCACTCATTTAGAGCCAGACATCCTGGAATGTGAAGTCAAGTGGGCCTTAGGAAGCACCACCACAAACAAAGTTAGTGGAGGTGAAGGAATTCCAGTTGAGCTATTTCAAAGCCTGAAAGATGATGCTGTGAAAGTGCTGCACTCAACATGCCATCAAATTTGAAAACTCAGCAGTGGCTGCAAGACTGGTAAAGGTCAGTCTTCATTCCAATCCCAAAGAAAGGCAATGCCAAAGAATGTTCAAACAATCGCACAATTGCACTCATCTCACACGCTAGCAAAGTAAGGCTCAAAATTCTCCAAGCCAGGCTTCAAAGTACGTGAACCGTGATCTTCCAGATGTTCAAGCTGGATTTTGAAAAGGCAGAGGAACCAGGGATCAAATTGCCAACATCCGTTGGGTCATCAGAAAAGCAAGAGAGTTCCAGAAAAAACATCTACTTCTGCTTTATCAACTATGCCAAAGCCTTTGACTGTGTGGATCACAACAAACTGTGGAAAATTTTTAAAGGGATGTGAATACCAGACGACCTGACCTGCCTCCTGAGGAATCTGTATGCAGGACAAGAAGCATCAGTTAGAACCGGACATGGAACAACAAACTGGTTCCAAATCGGGAAAGGAGTACGTCAAGGCTGTATATTGTCATCCCACTTATTTGACTTATATGAAGAGTACATCATAAAAAATGCTGGGCTGGATGAAGCACAACCTGGAATCAAGACTGCCGGCAGAAATATCAATAACCTCAGATATGCAGATGACACCACCCTTATGGCAGAAAGAACTAAAGAGCCTCTTGATAAAAGAGGAGAGTGAAGAAGTTGACTTAAAACTCAACATTTAGAAAACTAAGATCATGGCATCCGGTCCCATCATTTCATGGCAAACAAATGGGGAAACAATGGAAACAGTGACAGACTTGATTTTGGGGGCTCCAAAATCAGAGCAGATGGTGACTGCAGCCATGAAATTAAAAGATGCTTGCTCCTTGGAAGAAAAGCTATGACCACCCTAGACAGCATATTAAAAAGCAGAGATGTTACTCTGAGAACAAAGCTCCATCTAGTCAAAGCTATGGTTTTTTCAGTAGTCATGTATGGATGTGAGAGCTGGACCCTAAAGAAAGCTGAGTGCCAAAGAACTGATGTTTTTGAACTGTGGTGTTGGAAAGACTGTTGAGAGTCCATTGGACTGCAAGGAGATCCAACCAGTTCATCCTAAAGAAAATCAGTTCTGAATATTCACTGGAAGGACTGATGTTGAAGCTGAAACTCCAATCCTTTGCTCAATACTTTATGTGAAGAATGGACTCATTGGAAAAGATCCTGATGCTGGGAAAGATTGAAGCCGGGAGAAGGGGACAACAGAGGATGAGATGGTTGCATGGCATCACCAACTTGATGATGAGTTTGAGCAAGCTCCAGGAGTTGGTGATGGGACAGGGAAGCCTGGCGTGCTGCAATCCATGGGGTTGCAAAGAGTCGGACACAACCGAGTGACTGAAGTGAACAGAACTCTGGTAAAGACACTATTACGAATCTGAAGACTCCAAGGTCTTGGCAGCGGATCACGATGCCCTTGGGTTGCCAGCATGTTCTGTGATCTCCTTTCTGGCTCCATTTACATGGTTCAGGGGCTTTCCTGGTGGCTTAGATGGTAGAGATCTGCCTGTAATGCGGGAGACTCAAGTTGGATCCCTGGGTCAGGAAGATCCCCTGGAGAAGGGAACAGCTACCTACTCCAGTATTCTTGGCTAAATTTCATGAACAGAGGAGGCTGACAGGCTACAGTCCAGGGGATCACAAAGAGTCAGACATACCTGCTGCTGCTGCTGCTGCTGCTGCTAAGTCGCTTCAGTCCTGTCCAACTCTGTGCGACCTCATAGACAGCAGCCCACCAGGCTTCCCCGTCCCTGGGATTCTCCAGGCAAGAACACTGGAGTGGGTTGCCATTTCCTTCTCCAATGCATGAAAGTGAAGTCGCTCAGTCATATCTGACTCTTAGCGACCCCACGGACTGCAGCCTATCAGGCTCTTCCATCCATAGGATTTTCCAGGCAAGAGTACTGGAGTAGGGTGCCATTGCCTTCTCCGAGACACACCTGAGCAATTAACAAATACACACACATGGTTCACAGGGGACCCCCAGCCATGGGGTAGAGATAGGACCACAGGAGGTCAGCAGCTCCAGCCATGAACAGAAGCAGCAACCCCACCTTTGAGTGGGAGATGTTTGCTTCTAAAATACTGTTGATGGTTCCATCTGAGATGTGCAGAGAAGATCGGAGCTCTTCAGTTAACTTGCTGATATTCTGCATCAAATCTTTTACTTTTACATCTGAAAGACAATCAGAAGGAAAGAAATCTTATAATAATAAATATTTGGGCTACTCTTGACTGAAGTAGTGAAGACAAGATCTGAACATGAAAACCTGGCAAGGACTGTTCTTCCACTACCTCCAGCCCATAACAAGCACCAAATAAAGTCATACCTTACTCTTCCATGGGGGAGCTGCGATCATTTGTATCAGAAGTAAAACAAAACCCCAGATGATGTGGCAATTCTGATCAGTTTCTTCCTCTAAGACCTGTGCATTTTAAATTTTACTCTAGAAAGAGGTGTCCCATCCAAGGGAACAGTGACCAAGGAAACTCATTTCTCCCCACATATCTATTCATCTCACTTCTAACAAGAGATGTGCCAGAATTCTTCGGACCTGACATGGTGATGCAAAGGGGCTTCGGGATCTATAAGACAGGGAGACAGGGCCAGGGAGACCCCTGGACTACAGAAACTTCTCTCATCCTTTCTTCGTTTTGGTACCCAGGATTCTAGGACTTTCTTCTCAGCCCCAAATACATCAGAGCAGCCAGGCTCTAAATTGCTATTTACCACATATAGATTGCATAACTCACCCTTTACATGTTTTATTTTAATGATATATTTGTGTGAGAAACTAAATTTAATTTTTAATCAAGCACACTTGGAGGAACTACATACTCACCCTCAGCTACTGTGAAATTGCTAAGAAAAGTCATTACAGGATTCCCAGACAACAATAAAGTCTTCTCCAGGCTTTGGGCCAACCTAAAATGGCAGAAAATTAAAGCTAATTTAGGCGAGATAAAACGCCAGGAACAATGTTGGTTGAATACACTGCCTCAGTTCCCAGGAAATGAGCTAGATAACAAGATGGCGTTTCCCTAAAATTTCTCAGATAATTGGACACACGATGTGTCTTTGTGTGAACACCCATTAATATCATGACACCCCTGCCAGGCAGGAGGAGGCAGGGGAGTAAGATGCATAACAAACGGCTTCTCATAAATGCAGAAAAAACAGTTAGGATAGACCATGGAATGTACAAGAAATGAGGATACCAAACAGTCAGAGGAACACCATTTCTTCCGGGAATAAGCCATTTTCAGAAACAAGTCCCCAACTTCCTCTTCTGAGGGTTAACACTTTGAGAGCACTGAGCAAAATTAATCCAGTGTGAAGGTGCTTTGGAAAACCGCTGACTGACCCTACAGAACATCTTTACTATCATATTGTAACCTTGAATCTTGACATTTTGATTCAATTTCTTGATCCCCAAAAAAGCCAGCCTCAGCACTAATGCTGCTCCTACCACTTACAATTTCAAAAGGTAAAGTCATGGGAAACTTTGGTGTGGGTGAGAAAATACGTGCGTTAATGTGTACATTAACGGTGTGTGTTACACATTATTGCCTGAGAGCCATAATTTACTAATGCGCGACATCGCCCTTATGAAGAGAGAGACTGAGGCGGCGTGGGCCCCGCCAGGGCATACGTGTGTGGCTTGGAGGCCAGCCCAGGCTGGCATTCACAGTCCTGCTCGCTGGCATCTTCCAAACTGCTTCTGAAGCTTTCCAAGGCTCTGGAGAGATTCCTGCGAAGGCCTTCACAGCTTAGCTGATAGGGAGAGGTCCATATCTTTTCCAGTTCCTAGAAAACACAGCAGTGATACAGTTGGAGACTGTTGGCATGAGCTCAACCAGACACACAGGCATCCTCACCGAGCATCACATGGACCATCAGTCTACTGTCTACACAGCTGTCAGTCCACCGTCCTCACTCTAAGGAAACAGGGCAGAGGAGACGGAGAATGTCTGATCCTGCCCAACTGCCTGGCTGCACACTGCAAGGCCTTGGAAGGAGCCCTTGGCCGGGAACCAGGAGGCCCTTGCTCTGTTATTTACCCAGCGGACACAAGGGCATGGCGAGGACCAGCACTGCCCAGCCTCCTGGCCTGAAAACAGACACTTTTCAAGGAAGGTGCCAGGCCACTCTTTGGCAGGGCAAGTGGGTGCTTGGAGAAGCCCCATCAAAGAATCCCTGGTCTAGGCCCTGACTCTTAAGACTCCATGGACACATTATCAGCATCTTTTACAAGCATAAACAGCTGTATAAAAGACCGATCATTTTATAAAATATATAATACCTATAAATTGAGAAGAATTTAAAATACCTGTAAATCATAAAACTAACTGGCAAATATAACTTAAAATATAAAATGACCCCAAAAACAGGAGATCACATGTGTTTATATGTTCAGGCACACATATAAACCTATACACACTTCCCTGGATTCGGCAGTTCCGCTGTATATCATTTTTCTTCCAGACTTAACACTTCTAATTTTGTATCGGGGTATAGCCAATTAACAATGCTATGGTAGTTTCAGGTGACCAGCAAAGGGACTCATCCATATACATGTATCCATTCTCCCCAAGCTCCCCTCCCATCCAGGCTGCCACATATCACTGGGCAGAATAACCTGTACTATACAGTAGGCCCTTGTTGGTTATCCATTTTAAATATGGTTCTGCTGTGTATCATTTATTTCACATCATCAGAATTGATCTATTTCATCACCCCGTTCTTCCTGATGCTGCAAGCACAGTCCCAGGTTGCGGTGATTTGGGGAAGGCATCTCATGTAACTCATGCGTGCCCAGTCACGTGTGACTCTCTGTGACCACGTGGGCTGTAGTCCACCAGGTTCCTTTGTCCACGGGATTCTCCAGGCAACAACACTGGAGTGGGTTGCCATTTCCTTCTCTAGGCACTCTTCCTGACCCAGGGATTGAACCCTAGTTTCCTGCACTGGCCAGCGGATTCTTTACCACTGGCCACCAGGGAAGCCCTATCTCATGTAAGCCAACACATACTAATTTTTTTTCCCTTCAGCTAAGACAGCAAAAGAGATGAGTTACTGCACACGTTACATTCAGCCACAACTGAGAAGAGAACGAGTCCAGGGCAAAGGACCAAAAGGGACTGCTTTGATACAAGCAACATGAGTCTCTCAAAGGTGGTTGAGGAGATCAGAACGGCCGTGGAAACCATTCAAAGTTCCAGATCCATTGAGACGAGTTTTGGGTAGTAGACATGCAGTCCAGCAATTTGTCCCAGCGTCCCTGGCCTCTGGCTTCCCTTGTTTCTGCCTCTGTGGCTGCCATGGGTGTACAAGTCCACTTGGACCTCTGCCTCATCTTTTTTCTTTTGCATTTCAGCCTGCACAATGGCTTCTTCCTCCACTTCACTCTCATGGCACAGAGGTTTCTCAAAAGATGGTGCTAAGGCTGAGAGAACACATTATACTTTAATAACGCTTCTAAATATCTTTCTCAAAACTGCCACTGATCACTCTCACAAAGGAAAGTCATGAATTGTTCAGATGATCAGAGAACTAACAAATGTGTGTTCCAAGCAAGTTAAATGTGAAGAATTCTGAGGCGTCACAGTCGAGAGGCCTGGTCTCTGAGTCCCTGCCTTGGGGTTCCCTGGGCACAAACGAACTTCTCTACATGTGATCTGAGCACCAAAATGCAAGTCCCCTAAAGAGGCCACCACACGGAACCTCTGAATTGTGGAGCAAGGAAGACGAGAAGCCTGGGACCATCAGTGTTCAGAGTGTGAGGCCTCAGCCGGAGTCTTGTCCATCTGAGGCCTGGGGAGGGTGGGGTTGGGCGGTCCATCAGACCAGACTATTCGCTTCCTCCTTTGTGGCAGAACTCACGCACACATGGCTTTTTTCCTCTGCCCCCATGTTCCTTCTGCCTGCCAGACTCTCGGCATGACCTACTCAAGCAGGCAGCATGATGTCACTGAACACAGGATGGGAAAGAGACCAGAAGTAGCATGCCCACTGTGCAGATAAAGGAGTGCAAACCTTCTCAGACAAGAGCAAAACATGCTAAACTAATTAGGAAGTGAGGAATCTTGAATGTTCAGTGTCTTTGTTTTCAACTTTATTTTACCATATATAACTGGATTCTTAATGATGTCTATGTTTAAGAACCAGCCTGCAAAACTCTCAAACATTTAACAACCAGCTGTGCCAAGCCTGTGCCAGCCACTCAAGCAGCAGCTGGAAGACCTGGGGGAGGAGGTGTGCACACCCAGTCTGCAGCCCTGACTCCCCACACAGCTCTGCACCATGGTCTCTTGTCTTTAGGACCAAGCCAGCAAGCCTGGAACAGGAAACTGTCCTGCACAGGCCAGTCATAAGGAATAGGAAGGTCTCTGAGACATCAAGGATGCCAAACCTGGTAGTGGTCGTGCACCAGAGCGACACCTCGCAGGGCAGATAACAGCAGAAGCCTCGCCACGCTCTGCTCACAGTGCAGAGCGGCACACAATACGTCCTTCATCAGAGAGTGGTTTTCTGCAGAGGAAACACGTAGAGAAGCCATCAGTATGCAGTTCTCCCCAGCTCTCACAAAGGCACCGCTTAAAGGTTCAAAATGACTCAGATTCATAAAGAATTCTAACACTACCAGAAATGAGGGGGACGCTGCTCCTTTTGATCTCAAATGCAACGAAATAAACCCAGTTTTATTCTGGTCTAACTGAAAGTATAAAAGTTAAGATCTTTCTTCCCTGGCCCCAAACGGCCCCCTCTTCGCACCCCTTGGGCAACGTGCCCCCGGCCCCCACTTTGTCCAGGACAGTCTTGGTTTTCACCAACGGGCCTGGAATAGCGACAAGTAGAAGGGCCTCAGTGTGAAGGTGCATCTCTCGCTTGCTCGAGCTCTCTTGCTCACACATGCGTGCGCACGCGCGCACGCACGCACACACACACACACACACACACACACACACACAGGATGGACGGCAGGCCCCCACCCTCCACCCTTTGGATGAGGCATCCTGGGAGTACCACCTGGCTCCTCACAAACCCCACTGTCAGTCACACTCAACACCTCTGGACACTGTGCCTTGTCCAGAGCCCCCAGGTCACGCCCAGGACAAGGCAACACCCTGACAGGCCTGTCCCTCGCCACTCCCTCCCCCCAACTCGCCTCCACCCTGGACCACACGCTCTTCCTAAAGCAGGCAGCTGGTGAAGGAACCTGTGGCTCCATCTCACTCGCTCTCGGCTCCTTCCCAAGGCTCCTGACCTCTTGTCTTCTCAGGACTACAAGTGCCTTGCCTCCCGGCTGCTCTCAACCTTGCCCAGCGCAGCCTCGCGACCCACCCTGCGGAATCCCGGAGGGCTCCACTGCGCATGCGCAAACCTAGTGCATCCGCAGGCCTGCAGCCCCTGGCTTCACACGTGCTTCTGTGTCTTCACCTTACAGAAGATGAAATGTGCCCTCACGAATAACAAAACTTCTGTCATTTTCACATGGGGCGGGGGTGGGAAGCAACAGTCCTGCTTCTTACACTTTTTACATTGTTTCTCAAAAATTCTTTTTTTTTTAATGGTTTGGAACTGCAGACGAAGTAGAGTGCATGGAATAAACCCAAATACTTTCCCAAAAGCAGACCACCCAGGGCCACCTTAGTTTATATTTTCTCATTAATCTTGCTATTTCTCTAATTTTGAAACCCAACATATTATTGTTAAAAATACAAGTAATCTCTTATTAAAATGGAAAATGAATAAGGTAAGGAACATGAAGCATCCAGCAGGTATATTTGAGGACAAATGTGTGTGTGCTTAGTCACTCAGTTGTGTCTGACGCTTTGTGACCCCACCAGGCTCCTCTGTCCCTGGGATTCTCCAGGCAAGAATGCTGGAGTGGGTTGCCATTTCCTCCTCCAGGGGATCTTCCCAACCCTAGGGTCAAATCCAAGTTTCCTGCAGTGCAAGCAGATTCTTTACCGTCAGAGCCACCAGGGAAGCCTTGAGAACAAATGGACCCTCTGTTTTGGAGATGTAGCTGCCCCACCACTGACACTGTCCTGCAGCTGCCCAGGAGGCTCGGAAATGCTAGCCTCTGTCCCCTACCTCCCAGGCCCATTCCTGCGGCACCTCACTTGGCCTCTGCAGACCTGCCCCCTCGAACCAGTCCTGGCTCTTCCCACCTGCTCTTGGCATTCTTCCAGCATTTGGTCACATCAGGCCACCCTCCTGCCTGGCACATCTCCCTGTCCATACCCTCTTCTCTGTTTGGTCAGCCCTTCTGTGCTTCTCCACTGAAGAGGGACTCTGACTTCTCCCCCACACCCCAGGCCCTGGGCAAGTCACTCACACTCTCTGGACCTTTGTTTGCCACTTTGGGAAACCAGATCAAACCAAGTCAAAGGTGACTACGAGGTCCCTTTTGGTTTAAGAGCTGTCAAACTACACACCCTGTTCCCAGGCAGACTTTTCTAATGTATTTCACGAACTAGATCCAAAGGACAAAAATGTTACTTTCCTCATGGTGTTGCTGAACTTAACTCTGTGATACACAAATCACTACTTCATTGTCAACAGTCATTGTAACAGATCTGACTGTATTCCCTCTGTGTGACAGAAGAGGACGACTTGCCCATTTTGGCCCATTCTACCCCAATACCCTATTGGCTGGCGTTTGTAACTTCTCTGGGCCTGTCACTACAGAATGGAGTGACAACTTAATAAGGAAAGTGGAGATGAAGTTTGAATGATAGTCATGCTTAAGTATGACATGCTTGGGTTTTCTTGAAATGAAATATAAAAATTAGAAATTAATCTTCAGTAATGAAGTGACTCAAGTGTGCTATATTAATTTAGCAAATGCAGTACAGAATGCCAAAATACATATAAATTCAGGTATTGATGAATGCTTAATTCATTTAAAAGCCATTACATTAGCTGCCTATAAAACAGTGAAATAATTATGCTTTAAAGTGTGGCTGGGTTCACTATGTCAGATAAGCAACCACATTTTAGAGTGCAAGCTCTGCATGTGAAAATATCTGTCAGCCACCCAAAGGGGAGCCGAGGTGCATAACACAGCATCAGTAACACTCATAACATCTCTAACTGGAAAAACAGATTTTCCTTAAAAAAATAAATAAATAAACCTACATGACAACTGGGATTTCATTTATAAAATGAATTCACCTTGCCTCCCCGACCAGCCTCACTCCTCCCCTGCTCTGTCACTGAAAGATTCATCGATTCTTGGGTTTAAGAAGGTATTACAAGAGAGGTGAGTGAGTGGATCAAAGCTAAGCCTGTGTTTTTTGCTACAAACAGCTCTTTGCAAGCTGTGGAATGATGTCCCGATGGTGGGCAGGGTCACCCATACTCAACTTGCCCTCTTAGCAGAATGCAGGAGCAGGGCTAGTCCATGCCAGGCACCCATGTGTCCGTGCCTCACTGATTTCATCTTCTCACTTGGAAATAGCTACGAGCTCCAGCCTCTGTGTCCAGCTCAGGGCGTCCCTCGGCCTGCCTGTGTCTACAGGCACTGGACCCCAGCCCATTTGGTCTGGAAGCCCTGGTCCTTCCCCTGCCCCAGCCACCATGATTCAACTTAATGTGAGATCAAAGTTGACATCTTCCCTGGTGGCTCAGATGGCAAAGAATCTGCCAACAATGCAGGAGACCCGGACTTGATGCCTGGTTCTGGAAGATCCCCTGGAGGAGGAAAGGGCAACCCACCAGAGTATTCTTGCCTGGAGAATCACATGGACAGAGGAGCCTAGCGGGCTGCGTCCATGAGGTTGCCAAGTTGGATACGACTGAGCAACTAATACTAACACTCGACACGGTGGGTCCTGCCCCAAACGAGCCTCTCCTCCCAAAGCCCCAGGCTCTGCTGCCCACACCCTTAGTCAGCCACCCCCCACAGGCCCTAGATCATTGTCGGTGGTGTGCGTGGCCACGCCTGCACTGAGCCCCGAGCAACCTCTGCAGGGTGTCCTCCAGTGCCACACAGCCACGCAGGGACACCTGGGCCCGGGCACTGCCTGCCAGGGCCACATGTTCCCTCCAGGATGTCAGCGCAAAATTCACAGACCACGCTCATGCAGGAGTCCTAGGGGACAGAGACTTGAGCCCAAGAGGGCCGCTGACACGTGCTCATTCACTCAGCATGCATCTGCCAGAGGCTGCCGGCTCCAGTCCCCACGTGCAAATGCAATCACAAGGAGCCCATGGGCTCACTGCCCAGAGGGACAGCTAAGGGGCCTAACACAGGGCCACTGAACCCAGGCAGGGGCGCCAAGAAGAGCTTCCCAGAGGACATAACACCGCACCTGAGAATAATCATCTAAGTAATAACAATCATCAGAGAGCAAGTCAGGAGGAGGCAGCAGTGTGAGACAAGGTGTCGGGTCCACCTGGGATGACAGGAGGGTGCAGAGCTGGCCTGGCAGGCTCCATGCAGGACCCAGGGCTCACAGCCTGCTCCACTGACCCCGGCTCCTCTCTTCTCCTGATCAGCCCACCTTGGCTTCCCTGTGTCCTCCTCTGGGCTCACACCCATCTCCCCAACATCCCTGACACCATTGCTGTCAAGAACTTTAGGCCCAACTGCACCAAGAGTGCTGTGTGCTGGTTGAGGAAGTCTTTGCGTGGTTGAGACTCTGTGCTTCCAATGCAGGGGCACAGGCTCCATCCCTGGTTAGAGAACTAAGATCCCACATGCAGCAGAAAGTGTGACAGTGTTAGTCGTTCAGTCGTGTCCAAATCTTTGTGACCCCATGGACCGTATCCCGCCAGACTGCTCTGTCCATGGAATTCTCCAGGCAAGAACACTGGAGTGGGTTGCCATTCCCTTCTCCAGGGGATCTTCCCAACCAAGATATCCAACCCAGGTCTCCTGCATTACAGGCAGATTCTTTACCATTTGAGCCACAAAGGAATGTGGCCAAAAAACCATTTTTATAATTAAAAAGAGGTCTGGGTGCAGCCTCATTTAGGAGCCTACGCGTGAAAAAGCAGCAACATGCACGCGTGGGTGAGATACACTCCAGCAGCACTGTGCAGTCCATGGTCCAAAAGTGCTCTGAGGCCAGTGTTCATGTCATGGGAAGAGATCTAAAAACCACCCAGGAGCCCTATGAGGCAGCTCGTGGTACTTTGCTTCCACAGTGGTATGCCAGGGAAATTTCCCTGAAATCTGTAGTAACGGATTTGCTAAGAAGGATGAATGAATTCATTTACAGTGTAAGTAGCAATGACTCACTGACACAGACTCTATGCTGAGTATCATGGAGACAGAACTGAATGAGTAACAGATCCTGTTCTCAGTGAAGTAGCAAACAAATGCCGAGAGGTTCCAACAAACTTAAAGACAAACACTCAGTGCCAGGACTTTGGAGAAAGTGTTCCAGGAGTCGAGTCACTGCATGGAGCACCCAGCACCTGTAAGTAGAGTGATCTTCCACGCCAGGCACTGAGCACGCACAGGAGACGGAGACACGGTTGCTACCTTCAAAGAACATTGACTCGGGCAGAGGAAGGAGACTTAAGAAATAGGAGCCTTAATACCACATTAGATAGAGGTCAACTCAAGGTTACCACCAGCATACGGGACGCAAAGGGGACGCAGGCATTCCTCCTGGAAGAAATGCCCTGGCTCCAGCCAGAGGGCATGGCTGAAGTTCAGACTGCAGAGACAGGGAAGCACATTCCACGAGCAGAGACATAGCCTGAAGGCAGAGCTTGGAGCAGGGAGGGGGATGTTCACCTTGGCTGGAGGTCACAGTGCTGGGGGCAGGGGGAGAGGGGGTCCTCAGGGTCTAGGGAACCCGGCAAGAAGGCTGCAGTTGAGCCCAAGAGTAGCTCAAGGGCATCCAAACATCTCATGGCCAGTTAAGCTCTGGAAACAGGGGGGGGCAACCTTTTCCCAAGAGCAGCTCACCTGCAAGGAGGACGAGCACGCGCTGGGCCAGCATCTCCATTCTCCACAGGGTCACCACAGCATCCGAGGGCTTCGGGGACTGCAAGAAAGCCTGACAGGCATCCAAGACACTTGGGGGAAACAGACAGGAATATTAGAGGTGAAGACCAGCTTCTCTGAGTGAGTGCCTGTGTAACACTCGTGAAAGAACCATCCCACTGCTAGGCCACTCACTCCGCAGACATCGGAGGACACAGCCGAGGAGACAGGAGGTCTCCTGTTTTCATTCAGAGCAACATTTTGTCGCCAACAATCCTGGCATTCCCTCCCTACCAGTGGGGTTCTCTGCCTTAGACTTTTTGTATCTTCCTCATCAAGAAGGCAGTGATCAAAAAAAGTAAAGACAGGAGATGGCATCACCGACTCAGCGGACATGAGTTTGAGCAAGCTCTGGGAGACGGTGAAGGACAGGGAAGCCTGCAGGCGTGCTGCAGTCCATGGGGTCGCAAAGAGTCACTGAGTGACTGAACAACAACAAAAAGACAGGGAAAAAATAGTGGAAGGAAGGAATCGCTAAAGTGGAACGAAGCTGGGCACCGTGCCTTGGACGACCACACCCAGCCAGATCACAGCCCACTAGTTTCCAGTCTTGGGGCCACGGTGTAAAGCACCTCCATCAAGGACTGGACACTTCCGGGTGAAAGCCAGGACTGGTGGGGAACAGGGGTTGTCGGAATCACCTCCAGCTCAAATAAAAATTTGGAGACAAGTGTCAAGTCCAAGTTTAGGATCAGAAAGAGTGAGGCTCTCAAAGCCAGCATTCAAATTCCAAGGCACTACTATTAATAGTTCTTTGTGCCAGGAAACACCTGCTTCACTATCCAAGGAGACCCTTCCAACTTTTTAAAAACGAGTGGATTCAAGGTGCAGCCCTGTGGCAACACAGCTAGAGGAGAGCAGGTCAGGCTGTCTGGCAGGTGAGTGAGGGTTCACTTTCCATCTCCCTTTGGGGCTTAGAGAAGCATCGGTACCATGGACCCCACAGCCCACGGGAGCCGTGTGTCACACAGAGAGGATGGGCCGGGGCAGAGCTGCTCTTTCCCACGTCCTTGGGCAGCAGACAGCCTCCGGAGCGTGGCGGCCAAGAGCACTGGGCCCTCCAGGAACCTGCCATTCCCCTGACCCACCATTTGGGCTGGGCCACTGGTACTTGGATATGGGTCAACCACATGGTCTTGGATGGAATCTGAGGCGGGGTGAAATCTGGCCTTGTCCAGCGGGCAGTTAGCACTGAAAGAGCAGACTTCTGTGTGACTTAAGTGGCCCCAAATCTCTATTTCCATATCAAGTAGCAGGACCCTTGGCTGCCAGAGCAGGGGACCAGAAAAGCCAGTCAGGTACCTAGTCTTGGGGTGTGTGAATACAACGAGGTTTTCACTTTTGGAAAAAAAAAAAACCAATGGAACAATTTAGAATACATTCAAATCACATTTAAGTGCTGACTAGTCAAATAGCAAACAGGGACTGTGCTTGAATCATTCCTGTGGAAGCCAGTCTCAGAGGGAGAGGAAGGCTGAAATCAAAGACCACATCCCTGTGGTTCTTCCCTAAGTTACTCCAAAGCGTGACTGAGATGAGGTTGATCACCATTGTCAAGTAACTCCCTAGTTCTCTGCTGTTTCATGACAGGATTTCTCGCAAAAACAGGATCATGAGCTCTTTCCCTTTGTATCTCGAGAGAAATTATGAGTGGAATTTGGGTTAGAATATAAAAAGTCTGTTTAAAAAGTTCCTTATTTACAGGCACGTACTTATACTTACCCTGGATCAGTGTGATTCCCGCCTGCTTCTGTTTCATATTTACTATGGCAGGGGAGCGGGGGTGCGGGCAGGCAGAATGAAACAAATTGGGTGTTTCGTTACCTTTGATCAATCAGTGAGACCCTCTGCCAGTATTCAACCAATGCGATCAATGCCTTCCGGTATTTCTCAAACCGTGACAATGGTTTAAGGACCTCAGGAATGTCAACCAGCTCTTTCTGGGTCTTCTCATGTGTTCCAGTGGTTGCATGAATAAAATTTTCAAGAAAAGGCTGAAGCAAAGTGCTCACGGAATGCGTCCACTGAGAGCTGTTGAAGAGAAGCTCCTTCTTCACGAGAGCTATTTTACTCAGCAGGGTCTGGATGGCTTCTTGGAGTTGCTCCTCAGTCACATTCTGAATCCAAGAGGTGTTAAAAAGTGAAGCTTCACGCGAGGCCTTTGCCACGGTCGTGATGAGTTTCAAAAGGTCATTTGGATGCGGAGCCAATGTCAGCAATAGATTAAAAACATCCCTGGGGTCCTTCCCTGTGTCATTCCAAAGTGTGACTGAGATGAGGTTGATCACTATTCTCAAGTAGCTCCCTAGTTCTGTCCTGTTTTGTGACAGGATTTCACGCAGAAACAGGATCACTTCACGAGTTCTTTCCCACTTTGTATCTTGAGGGAAATTATGAGTGGAAATTGGGTTAGAATATAAGAAGTCTATGTGGCTGGTGATGTTATTTATAGGAACTAAGCAATCAAGGATTTCTTCCCATAAATTGACAGAATCCACAGAAAATATTTGGGACCCATTTTTAAATGCTGCCAGGAGTCGTTCTAGGTCTCCCAAATTGATTTTCACAGAAGTTAAAAAGTCAGCTATTTCTTCCCTAATATCGTAAAGATCTTTGGACTGGTTCATGTAGGTGAATATGCCAGATGACATATTGAGGATATCTGAGTCTTGGGAAATATTAGGCTTAACTCCGATCATCCCAAAGGCCAAGTCAAGAAATGGCATCAACAAGTCATCTATATTTTCAAATATTAAATGATCTGCCTTTTTTAGAGTAATCATTTCATTGACAACATTTCGAACACTTTGTAGCAAAAGAAAATAAAGAGTGTCAAAGAATTTCATGGTGTCGTTGGCAGTGGAAAGGAGATGAGTTTGAGACATAGTGGCCACCTTTCTTGCGATTTTCTTGGCTACGTTAAGAAATTCCACAGAGGAGGTGACTGACGTGGCAAGACGTCTCATCTCTACACCACCATCGGCCAGCATGGTCAGAGTGTCAGACATCTCCAAGAGTGGGCCAAGGGTACAGTTCTCTCCACCTGCTCCTGAGATAACACCCAGCAAGTGCCTGGTAATTTCTAATGTTGCTCTGTTTCTTAGGGGGAATGAATTGTTTACAAAGGAAAGCAAATCAGTTAGATTTGCAAGTATAACTTCCTGGAGGGAAGGGTACAGCACACGGAAGTCCTTAACAGGAGAGCTTAAAAGAGTGTCCATGAAATGTGCTATCACCATGGAAGTTTCTCTCACGAGGTGAAGAGCTGACTGGAGATGTTGATTGAGTTTGAAAAGGTCCTCAGAACTGTTCATATGGGAAAGCAGCTGATTGAGCACCATAAGAAACTCCAGATTATTTTCAGTCTCCTTTTTCATTGATGTTTCCCTTAGAAGAGTGTGGAATAAATCTCCCAGGAGCTGCAGTCCTTGATGATTGTCAAAATATAATTCTCCATCGTCTAACGTAAATGAGTTCTTTATTAGATGATACACCGTCTCCTTTAAAGTTGAAAAAGCGTTCACCAATCTTTCTTCTTTCATGGAGGTGAAAAAATGATCGAGTTTCAAATTTTCTAGAATTTTATCCTTTGGAACAAAACTGTAAATATATATTTTTTTAATTTCATGGTTAGTAATGAAAAGAGTGAAAACTTACACAGTGGACCCTTGAACAATCGAAAGTTTATGGGCACTAACCCTCCACATAGATTAAAAACTGCGTCTGCCATTCCCCCACCCACGGATTCACCCAACCGTGGGTCGGGTAGTGCTGTAGCACGTCTTTACTGAAAAAAATCCAAGTATAACTGGGCTCATGAGGTTGTTCAAGTGTGAACTATAGCGATTTCTTGGAGGCTTTATAATAGTATTATAGGTGGAGAATCCCAGGGATGGCGGAGCCTGGTGGGCTGCCGTCTATGGGGTCACACAGAGTCAGACACGACTGAAGCGACTTAGCAGCAGCATAGGAGGATAATACTGAAAAATTGAAATGCTACAATACATTCCAGATGAAAATTAATATTTTGTTGCCAAATAATGAAAAGAGTGGGTGGATTTTATGTATTGATCCATTGCAAAGCCTCAAACCCAACAACTTAAAGAGCCATGCACTTTTGCCTTTAGAAAGGAAAGGAACATCAAATGGGACTCTCAGGGTAGGAGGGAACATCCTTCTGAACATCCCAAGTCCTGGCAAGCTGCTTGGCTTGGTGGCAGCTAGCTGGGCCACGTGACAGCCCCAGAGCCCTCTCTGGTGTGTTTCTGGTTTGCTGGGCTTCACAGGGGGTCCACTTATGAGAGTCAGGATGCCCACATTGTATCATTGTAAACACTAAGGTAGGTGCTGCTTAGGGAGATTTGTCAGATGTGACTAAAGACCCAGTCAGTGCAAAGGCATGTTGCCCTGGAAAGGCTGACTTCATAGACGGAGGGTCTTTGAGAGGGTTAGGACCTCCTAGGCTCTAACGGGTGGGAGGTTGGACATGTCCTGGACTGGACACATCCCATCACCCCCTGACCAGCCCCTATGGATGGGAACCTGCAGCCCCTGTCTGTGGGACTCCAGCTTATTTCCTAATAAAACATAATACTATGATATACACATTTGTATATAGGTTTATTAGTTAGATGACAATCATCAAAGATTCTTTACCTTGGTTTTTCCAAAATGTTCATTAAGACAAAATTCACTTCAAAGATCATTCCAAGGTTTCATAGAAGTTCCAGGAAATAAACTGGATTGTAATGTACAACTACAGGTGCTCTACAAGCAAAAATAAACTCACCTCATCTCTGCAAAGAGATCTTTGTGGATGTCTTTTAGCAGAAGAAATATTTTGTTCCCAGAATTTTCCTTTAGTAAAAAGAAGAATGTTTTCAAAAGCTGTTCCATGAAACCCACTCTGCTTCTTGGAGGGAGAACGAGTCTCTCACCATTTTCTGACTGTGTGCGGTTCAAGACGAGGTTAATGAGATTCATTATTTGAAGGTCAGTATCACTTAAGTTCAAGGCTGCTCCTTGAGAACGCTCAGCTAAGTTATTGATTGAATTAATTAGGAAGCTTTCAAAAAGCAGCTGAACAAATGAGAAATTAGTTAGCTGTTCTTGACTTGGCAGACGAGTAAGAAGGGCAACATCAAAATTACCTTCTCTAGAAACATTTTTGAGATAACCCAAAAAGGTAGCAATGTCTTTAGTCACCAAAGTGATATCATCAGTTGAACTCTTGTTAGCCAAAAGAAGAAATAATGTTTGTATCATTTTGGAGTAATCTTCATTTGCAAATTTATGAAACCAGTTTTTTATGACCAGTAAAAAATCTTCAATAATTTCTAATGTCTTCAATGATGATAAATCCAGGCTTTCCAAAAAATGGGCTAGTGGTAAGGGTATGTTTTGAAGAGCCACTGAATTAGTCCTTTGCATCACTTTGTCAATTTCAGAATATAGGGGTCTGATACTAAAATTATGGGTTAGATCTTTCATGATTTGTTTAAACTCAAGCCATTGTTTTTCCAAGTTGTAAGCTGCTTCGCTTTTCTTAATAAAATATGTTAATGCTTCTAAACTACTGCCTGTGAGGTTTGCATTCAGCAATGCCATGAACGGAGAAACTAGCGAATTGGTGCTGTTTACCAGGTTCTCCTTCCTAGAAAGAAAGTCTATTATCCTTTTCAAATGAAAGAAAATATTATACCAAACAGATGTTTCTGCTCCTTCATCCACATTAAGAAACTTGTTTAAACTAACTAGTTTTTCAAGAAGGTTTTCATCTGATGTGACTTTTGTAAAGTTGAAGTTTTTAAATTTTTCTATGATTGGCAAAGCAACTTGCTTTATAAGATGACCAGGACAGAGCTCAGAGATGCTGCCACTGCTCTGATTTCCAGAAAGTGGGACAAATGGTAACACCTTATGCCAAAACTCTTGCACAGATTTCACAAGTGAAGTTTTAACATGGAAAACTTCACACAGCTCTAGAAGAATGGAACTCCAGTCCATTAGTTCATGAATCACACAGGCTACTTTCCTAGTTATTTCCATCTGTGAGCTTTCATTCAAACATTGTGAATCATCACCATGGGGAGACAGGTGGAGGTGGTCAAGGATACTGGCTACTTTGCTATAAAAGGAAGATGTGAGCTCATGGGCATTACAGGCGTCTGATTTTGGGTTCTGCTGAAACCCAGAAGTTGTATGATTCCAGCACCAAAACACAGGAAGACAAGTTAATGTCTCTGAAAGGATGCCCGGTTGAGCTGATACTAATTCAATTGTGTCCATGAGAGTTTTTATCGCAGCAGTGAAGTCTTCCTTGGTGACGTCTGAAAGGTGTATGCCATGGAGGAGTGTGAAGTTATAGACATCCCTGAGGGCCTCTGTGATGTTTTTGTCGCCCATGCCCCGCAGGAGCCTCATGGCATGAGGGAGCATGTAGTACGCATCCACCATGGCATCAGCAGCCTTTTTAGGAAGCAGACGTGAGAGCCTCAGCAGATGGTTAATACTCCAAGAATGTGAGCTGTCGACAAATTTTTCCATTAAGTCAACAAAGAAGCCGATCCCAAAATTGCTAGCACCTAACCTGCTGATGCTCTTAGAGAAATCCATCATGCTTTCACTAATATGTTCAAGCTGATCTACTAGCAAGTATATGTCTGTTTTCTTGACAGTACGCAGGAGAGAAGTCATCTTCTTTAAAACTTGAAAGTCACCTGGCTCTTGTGGAACACTGTGATAAGTGGAGGGTGTTAGGGAGTTGAACAAATCCCTCATGAGTTGAATACTGAGACCCACAGCTTTCATTACTTCTTGAGAAATTATTTTGGATGAATTTTGGAGATCATGAGATAAATTGAAGGCAAGGTAACTAACTAACTGGTACAATGAATTGCCTAAGCTGTGTATATCCTTTTCCTTTGGACTAGTAGCAATTATGTTTAAACTTTTTTCAGTTTTATAAGAGGTGTTATTTTCCAGGTTGTTAGGGGAAGTATCTTTCACAAGATTTTGAATTTCCTTCCCCAAAGCTACTAATTGCAGCCAAATATTTTGAAATTGAAGAGGCATGTCATCTGACATGTTTATGGGTTTTAGAATTAATTCAGTAAAATGTGTCCAGTTAGATTGAGGTGCAAAATCAAAGTCTCTTGAGATGTTGTTGATAATCATCCTTACTTGGTTTGTGGAATCATTTAAAAGAGTTAATAAAATCTCAAAATGTGGTACCTTTTCTTTTCCAAAGACTGCAGTGAGTAGAACATTTAGAAAGTCAGTCACGGTTTTTAAGTAAACATTCACACAGTTTATATTTGACCTATTCAATGAGCAAGGCTCCATCATTATATTCAACATCCAAGTAACAAGCTTCAGAGTAGAGTTCAGTTTGTCTTTCCCATCTCTGAGACTCCGCAGAACACTGTGAAGATGGCCTTGTGAAAAACTGGAGTTATACACAGCACACAGGTGGTTTACAGTGCTGACCCACGTGGTACATCCTTTCAGTCTGCTAACTGTGTCCACAGAGGAAAATGTGGAATTCAACATGGCCAGAATGTGGAATGCCCTCTGGGAAGAATTTTCATACAATAAACCATCTTCCAAGATAAACTCAGTGACATTCTGGAAAACGTCAGCACAGGACAATAAATCTTGGTCGTGGGACATATTTTTAAGAAATAATACTGTGTCTCTTAGGTCATTGATGACACTTGCGAACTTTACTTCATAATTTGTGAGGTTCCTTAAGAGAAAGTGATTCATCAAATGTACACTTCTATCTATAGATGCTGAGGTGTTGCTCAACTCAATAAAAATGTTGAGCAGAGAATATAAAAACGCTCTGCTCGTGTTGGTATCCAATGGAAGTGACTTCAGCTGACTCAGGGTAGTTTCCATGGTAAAAAGGGATTTCTCTATTTGGTCCAGGTTAAGCAACTTTACTCGAACTAATCCATCACCTAGTGCTACCCAGAGGTCCCTGAGATTCAGGAAATCATTCCAATCATGAAAGCCATCAGTTTGAGTTACATTCTTAAACAAATGTAAGATGAGTCTAGCAGGGTGATGGTTGGGGATTACCTCCTGACAGCTTTTAGGAATTTTCTCATCACTTTCCAGTTCATCCAAAAGCTGCTTGAGACCAACACGAAGAGGAGTGAAAACGTTCGTGTCCAGCTGAAATATCTGAGCTATGTGTCCACAGACCTCGGTCCACACGTGAAGCCACAAAGTGGTACAATGAAGACCTGTGAACTCGTGGAACTCACTGCCATCTGCGGAGAAGTTTGAAAGGATTTGTGCCCATGGGAGGATAAATGGAGACCCCTCATCTGGTGAATAATTTGCAGAAGAGATGCTTTTATTATCCAGAACAAAGCATTCATCACCCAGCAGGACCTCTGCTGAGCCATTAAAGAGTTGACTCACATACTGAAATACAGAATTACGAAACCTGTCATCCAGCATGAAGAGCTGCTTGAGACCTCTCAAAGTAGCATGGATGACTTCCATTGCAGGGCCCTCTGCGGACATCAGGGATTGGGCTTGAAGCTCCACAAATTTAAAAATGGAAAGCAATTGTTGACAGTAAGATACTTCAGAAATCCTCCCGAGGACCCCTGTTGTCTCGTATAAAAACGAAAATGCTTTGCTGATGTTTTGGAAATTAAATTGCTTTAGGATATCCAAAATGTGTTTTGAGATTTGCATAAGGAGAGAAAGCAAAGACTCTTTGCCCTGAATGTTCATGAATTTATACATATACTGGTGAAATGAAGAATAAATCTGCAGAAGTAAAGCTGAATCTTTGTCCTGGAAGACATGTAGATATACACAAGTCAAAATTTTCTCAATGTCTTGTTTTTGAGGTTCAGAAAGGGCTAAGAAAAGATTGGATGCGTTCCTCATAGCATAAAGTGTGCCCACAGTTTCTGAGACTTGTTCCTGACTCAGAAATCCAAACTCATAGAGACTATTTATTATCACTTCAATTACACGAACAAAGTCCATTTTCATGGCTGGTGATTGAGGCCAATCTGAATGAAACAACTCGGAAAAGTTAAAGCTTTTCCTATGAATCATCTTATTTTCTGAATCAGAAAAATTTACAAGTGTAGGCAAGAGTCCCAGTTCAGCTCTCTTTCCTTTTGAAGTGCCATGCATCCAAAATGCCAGAAACCTGGGATTCATCCCCAGAAATATTAATTCCACAAATCTCAAGATATTTATTGATTCCTTCCTTGTCCAGAAACTTTCATGAGTTTCTATTTTTTCAATCATCTCTTTGCTGACTTCCGGAAGTTTCTGAGTATCCATGCCAGATACATCTCTCTCTAAACTTGCTGAATGATTTGGCCACAAATGACTTGTATTTAGAGTCATCTCAGGGACAGATGGGAGGTTATAGAATTTGAGAATACTGGATAAGTTGAATGGATTAGGCAATAATAATTTCTCCAAAAATTCCATAAATGATAAAAGGAAGTTTATTTGCTCATCTTTAAGGGTTTGCAACTTCTTTTCCATCACGAGAAGTTCCTTTGTATAATTTAAGACCCTACAATATTAACAGAACCGATTCAGTATCAGAAAAAAATACCTTTAAGAAAAATTCAACTTATCAAATTTTTAGATAATATGCAGTCTTGTTTACAGGAAAACATAAATGAAATATTTACTAGGCAATATATTTTCCCACAGAGATTAAATTAATGTGACCATCTGAAAATGTTTTAGAAATCTACGATGTAGTTGCAGACTTTCAGCTTAAATGCTGCTTCTTGCACTAAAAACAATGCATTTTAAAGTTATTTTACTCAATGAGTTGATATGCATGGTCATTAACATCTGCTACTTATTCTAGAAGAATCTTAGCATTCAATTCCTTATTACATCTCAGAGTGTCCTAGTGATAGAGGATGTCCAAATGGCAATACAATTTGCCCCTGTATGATCTAAGGCCAAGTGTTGAGATTTCTCATTCTAAAAGGTAACCACAGTGCTCTGTAAACAATGCTGTACTCCTGACTATTAGAAACGTATTGTTTTAGGTGGTATAAAATAAACTTCTCCTCCAGGAGTTTATTTTTAACACACAAAGAGGTCTCAATGGAGCAGCTCAGCAGTCCTGACAAATCTACACTTACAGTGTGAACCTTCACTTGAAGGAGTTACTACCCCCTCAGACTCAGGAGCAACACGCCCACTTTTGCAGTCCTGGGGCCCTGTGTATTCTGGACTCTAGGAAGGAAACTTGTGCCTGTGTCTACCACACATGCATTCACAGCCCCCTCACCCATGGGCACCAGGCAGCCCTCTATCAGCTCACCAACACTTCTGCAGGGAAACTTCAGAAGAGGCTCAGTGTGTGTGGGTAACAGACCCTTAACACTGAAGTCTGGGACTTCCCCAGCAGTCCAGTGGTTACGACTTCATACTCCCACTGCAGGGGACACGGGTTCGATCACTAGTCAGGGAGCTAAGGGCCTACATGCTGCAGGGCAGATAAGCCCACACACCAAAACTAGAGAAAAGCCTTAATGCCACAGCAAAGAGTCCCCACAGCCAACATTTTTTTTTAAGTTAAAAAAAAAAAAAACACTTTAATGTCTGCAGAATGAGTTGTGCTGCCGTAAGAAAACCATAAGAAAAGCTTCAATTTTCAGACTTTGTAAGATTTCAGAACTGTGGGTACAGGATTTTGACCTGTTTTGGCTATTATTGCCTTAAAGGGTGAATTACTTTCTGCTGCTGCTACTGCTGCTGCTAAGTCACTTCAGTCGTGTCCGACTCTGTGTGACCCCATAGATGGCAGCCCACCAGGCTCCCCTATCCCTGGCATTCTCCAGGCAAAAACCCTGGAGTGGGTTGCCATTTCCTTCTCCAATGCATGAAAGTGAAAAGTGGAAGTGAAGTCACTCAGTCGTGTTTGACTCCCAGCAACCACATGGACCACAGCCCACCAGGCTCCTCCATCCATGGGATTTTTCAGGCAAGAGTACTGGAAAGGGGTGCCATTGCCTTATCCAGAATTACTTTCTGAACTTCCTTAATTCTACAATCCTGTGTGTAACCCAGCCTGACATAGAATAGAGACAGAATGGATGAGATGCAGGAGTAGTTTTCCTCTCTCAGAGTTGAGATCTGAAAGCAGAAAAACTACAGGCTCGGTTTAGTTTACTATTATTTGTAGAACAGAGAGCTGCTAGCTTGAACCATGGAACACTGAAAACATTTCCTGGGGAAAATTCCATTAGGAAAAAGAAAGCTCGACTCTGAAGAATTTGAGATAAGCCTTACTCAAATCCAGCCATGCAGAGAAATACATGCACAAAGAGATTGTGTTATTGGTACAGAAGAATGCAGAACGATCTTGTCTTTCATTAGCAACTGGAGGTGATGGAGCAGTAATAGTCGGATGACTGAGAACCGAGTCAGAACTGCTACTACTAGCAATGATGCTGCCTCCCACATTTATATCACCTTACAGTTTATTAAGCCTTTTCTTGACTATCATCTTAGTTCATTCCTACAACATCTTTGAAGTAAATATCATCATTTCCATTTCATG
Organism: Ovis canadensis; assembly: GCF_042477335.2. Classification (NCBI taxonomy): domain Eukaryota; kingdom Metazoa; phylum Chordata; class Mammalia; order Artiodactyla; family Bovidae; genus Ovis; species Ovis canadensis. The sequence continues at coordinate 21,977,708 of NC_091248.1, forward strand.
AGGAAAGAAACATTTCAGGATTTTTGAAGTTAGCAAATTCAAACTGCTATTGTACAGCAGGAACCAGGTATGGGCTGCGTTTTCTCATTTCAAGCTCAGCTGTCTTAATATTGATGGTACTTAGTGTCTATTCTTCTTCATTCATTCATCAAGTCAACACCTCAGTACCTAGCACCTGTCATGAAAGATGGGTTTCCATGGTGACTCAGATGGTAAAGAATCTGCCTGCAATGCAGGAAACTTGGGTTCAATCCCTGGGTCAGGAAGATCCCCTGGAGAAGGGAATGGTTACCCACTCCAGCATTCTTGCCTACAGAATTTCATGGACAGAGAAGCCTGGTGGGCTACAGCCCATGGGGTCACAGTCAGACGCAACTGAGCAACTAACAGTACTACTATCATTAAAGACACTGTGCCAGCTGCTATGGATCTACAAATATAAAATTAAAACATGCCCTTGGAGCATCTAGACTAGTTTCATTGCTGGTTTTCTGTGTTATTAAGTAGTTGAGACCTTCAGGAAAGTGAGGAAACCTAACTCACGTGAGCAACAGGCTGATTCTCCAGAGGGTCCATCCCCTGCTATTCCTCCTGTGCCCACTAATAGCTGAGCTTGAAAAGCTTCCCAGGATTTTTCCATCTATGTTTATCAGTGATATTGGCTTGTGGTTTTCTTTTTTGCATTGTCTTTGTCTGGTTTTGGAATCAGAGTGATGATGGCCTCATAGAATGAGTTTGGAAGTGTTCCTTCCTCTACAGTTTTTTGAAAGAGTTTTAGAAGGATAGGCATTAGCTCTTCTCTAAATGCTTGAGAGAACATGGAAATTTACATTAGCATCTGTAAAATAGATAGCCAATGGGAATTTGCTGTATGGCTCAGGAAACTCAAACAGGGGCTATGTATCAACCTAGAGGGGTGGGGCGGGGTGGGAGATGGGAGGGAGGTTCAAAAGGGAGGGGATATATGTATACCTATGGCTGGTTCATGTTGAGGTTTGACAGAAAAGAACAAAATTCTGTAAAGCAATTATCCCTCAATTAAAAAAACTAATTAAAAAAAAAAAGCTTCCCAGGAGTGATGGATCCCAATGATGGATAGATGTTATGGGATGCTTCTTAAGCTTTGACCTACACCAGAGCCACCTGCAGAATTCTCCATATCTACAGAAATCTGAGTCCCACACATAAGCAAGATTTAGCATGTCTGGAGCAAAGTTCAAGCACTTGTATTTTCAGCAAAGTTTACAGATAAATTTCATCCATTTCCAAGTTTGAGAACTACTACTCTAAGGCAAAGCTTCTGTCACATCATGTCCCAACACACCCCACAGACAATAAAGTGTGCTTTTAAACTGTACACAGTATCCATAATTATACAATAAAATGTCCATTTCAGTACATGCACTGAAAGAGTATAGCAGTATATAATCTGGCAGATTTGGTCCAAAGATCACTTCTCTCCCAAAAGTCTCCAGAACTTTAGACTCTTAAATCATTGACCCCCAGTGTAAACTCTAAGTAAATAGATAAGACTATTTTTCAAAGAATGATTTTTTTGTAGTGGAGGGATTTTATAATAAATTACATTCTCAAAAGGAAATCTTATTCCTCTAATTTGTTTCCTTTCAAAATCCATGGAAACGTGAGTCATATATTCTGATACAAATATTTATTGAGAATTTAATACATATGAAAGACTTTATCAACAGCTAAATCAGGATCTCATGTTTTAAAGCAAGAGTTTTGTTTATTTCAAATAATAGTTAAGTCAAGGCCCAGAAGTTGAATTCTGAAAACTCACCTGGACATGGAAGCTATTGGAGTCTTGATCAAGTTATTCAAAAATGCAAAATAATTATCACTGATGCTTTTCCAATCCATGTGCTCTTTATAACAAGGAGATTCCTCAGAGAAACCTAAATAGAAAGGCATTTCATATATTGATTTCAAATTGGCTAAAAGGTCAAGTCTAGTAAAGTGAAAAATGCTACAGTGTCTCAGTTAACACGGTTGAAAGTGTAACAAAAGAGGATTAGAAGTCCTTTTCATTTGTCTTCCACTTCCGGCCAAGTTGAGGTGCCATTGGCCATCAAGCGATGTAGGACACAGACCCATGAACTACAGAAAATAAACAAAGTGAGACCTTCCAGGCTGTGACTCAGACAGCAGGAACAGAGCTGGGGCCTGGTGGGCGTCCTGAGTTGAGGGAAGAAAGTTTAGGGTCAGGAGAATTTACAGGACAGGGGAGCAGAACTAAGGAAGCTGAACAGCGAATTTTCTGCCGTCTGCCCTCTCCAAGTACACAGCTGAGGACAAATTGATCCATGCACGAGAAGGGGCTCCCTGAGACCAGGGAAAGACCCACACCAAAATTAAACATTAAGGAGCCAGGAACTTCCTTGGCGGTCCGGTGGTTAAGAATCTGTCTCCAGACATAGAGAATAGATGTACGGACACAGGGGTGTAGGGGAAGGACAGAGTGGAAGGATGCAGGGAGTAGCAGGGAAACATATACATTACCATATGTAAAATAGACAGCCAGAGGGACTCAGGGAATTCAAATCGGGGCTCTGTGACAGCCTAGAGGGGTGGGATGGGGCAGAAGGCGGGAGAGAGATTCCAGAGAGAGGGGACATACATATACCGGTGGCTGATTCATGTTGATGTATGGCAGAAACCAACACAATACTGTGAAGCAATTATCCTTCAATAAACAAATTAATTAAAAGAAGAATCCACCTGCCAATGCAGGGGACACGGATTTGATTCCTAGTCCAGGAAGATTCCACATGCTAAGGAGCCACTGTGCCAGAAGTACTGAGCCCGTGCTCTGCAACGAGAGAGGCCACCACAGCAAAGAGCCCACACACCAAAACCAGAGAGAAGCCCCCGCGTGAAGCAACAAAGACCCTGCTCAGTCAGTAAATAAACGAACAATTAACTGGCCAGGGATCACATAGGACCGGGAGAAAACTTTGAACCCATTAATCAGACTGGAGTGATCCATGATGTGTTAGACATTGAGGATAAGATGCAAAAAAAGGGTCGTGACTCAGTAATGGGATATTTACAACCTCTCTAAGCACTGCTCCAGCCCTGCCCAACAAATCTTAAAAGCAAGACCCTAAAGGATCAAACTATTTCAAGCAATGTTTCCGATAAAAGGAAAACAAGATAATAAGCACAAAACAAGGTTAAATTCATAATATTTAGCATTCACTCAAAAATTACAAGGCATGCAGAAAAGCAGGAAAAGGCTTACCCAGAATTGACAGAATTCAAGTAGAATTAGTAGAGAAGAGGACTCATCACATGAAACAGTTTATAATACTTAAAACCCCAATTAAAAGGCAAAATTTGTCAGGTCAGACAAAACTAGAACTAATTATATGTTGCATGTACAAAAAGACATAAAAACTTAAAAGTAAAAAGATGAAAAGGACATATCACCCTACATTTTCAAAAGGAAGCTTTCAGACGAAGTAGATGTCAGATGATAATATCATTGCTATTCCATAACCATAAAAACAACAATTAATCAGGAAGACATAACAATTCTAAATCTTTATGCACATTGTAACAGAGATTCAAACCATATGACACAAAAACTGATGAAATACAGGATAAACAGACAAAGCCACAATTATAGTTGGAAATTTCAATAGCTCTCTCCAAATAATTGATAGAAGAGGAAGATAAATATGAGGATACAGATTTCTACAATACTATCAGATAACATGATCTAACTGATGCTTAAAGAATGCCCCACGTGACAACAACATTGTACATATTCTTTCCAAAAGCAATGGGATGTTTTATAAGATCATGCATATTATAGACTATAAAAAATAATCTCAATAAATGTAATAAGATTAGAGTCATACAAAGAATGTTCATGGATTAACTAAATTAGAAATCAATGACATAATCTTTGATATTAATTTCTCATTTTGATAATAATTTCTCATTTAAATGCATTTTTCTCTGCAATCACCTTCTGTGTTTTTTCAGTTTTTTAACTTTATTGAGGTTTGATACAGATTTCTAACATAATTCCACAGTGGTAAGAGAATAGACTCTATATGATCTCAATACCTTTAGACTATGAATTTTTGCACCTTGTTTAATGTCCCTGGATATGTTCCAGTATCTCCTAGTTTACAGTCTATGAGAAATTGAATAGAATTTATATCATGCTGTTGTGTGAAAATTATAAAAATCTTAATTTTGTTGAACTGGTTCATAGAGCTTTTCAGGTCTATAATACCCTTCTACTTTTCTGTCTATTCAGCCTATTAATTTCTGAGAGTTTGATATTGAAACTTCAACTAAAATCTTAATTTGTCTACTTAAAAGATAATTGTAATATAGTGGAACTTTGTTCTGTATTTTCCAAGTTTCCTATAAATGTGTTATCATACTTTCATAATTTAAAAAAAAGAAATCAATGACATAAATATACCTGGAAAACAGCTTACAGGTCAAAAAGAAATCAAAAGGTAAATTAAAAAGCACTTTAAATTTTTATGAAAACGAAAGTACAGTATACTAATATTTGTGAGATGCCATCTAAGAAAATGTACTTAGGAAGAAATTTATACCATTAAGTTCCTGTACTGGAAAAAAATAAAGATTTTAGCTTCCAAGTTAAGAAAAGAGAAATGAAGAGTCATTTACACTTCCAGTAAGTAGGAAAAAGAAAATAATAAAGATCAAGGTGGGAATTCAGGAAATAGGAAAAAGAAAAACAATGAGCAGAAAATGAACAAAACCAAAGGCTTCTTATTTGAGATCAGTAACACTGACAAACCTCTGACAGAGGGATCAAGCAAAAAGAAAGGCATACATTACTGATAAGGGGTGTGAGAGAGGCAAAGACTTTACAGATTCTCTAACAATCAGAGAGCAACATGGGAATCAGGGTACTAGCCCTCCACAAGATGGAAAATCCATGTATCACGTGTAGTTAGCCCTCCAGATCACATCCCCCATATCTGCAGATTCAACCCACTGCGGATCACACGGCACTGCAGCATTTTCTACTGAAAAACATCCACGCACAAGTGAACCAGTACAGGACAAACCCATGATGTTCAAGGGTCAGCTGTGTTGTAAAAAACGTATAACACTAAATTAGACACTTCAGATGAAAGAGAAAAATTCCTCAAAGACACAATCTACCAACGCCCATGCAAGAAGAAACAGACCATCTGAATGACCTTTAGCTATTAAATAAATTGAATTTTTAGTTTAAAATCTTCCTACAAAGAAAGCAAAAGGCCCAGATGGCTTCACTAGTGAAATATACCAAATGTTTAAGGGAGAAAAAATACACAAAGTCTTCCAAAAAACTAAAAAGGGGAAAATACTTTTCAACTCATGAGGCCAGGATCACTCTGATAACACAATAAGATAAAGATATTAAAAGAAAGCAAAGCTACAGTCCAATATCTCTCATAGCACAAATGTAAAGTGTTAAATAAAATTTTAGCACATTGAATTCAATAATATACAAAAAAAGATTTATGCCTTACCAGTTGGGATTTATCCCACTTATACAAAGTTGGTTTAACATTATATATATATTTCATTAGCATTTCAATAGCATAAAAACATTAAATATTAAGACAGCTACAGTGAAAAACTACAAGTTGCTAAGGGAAAGTAAAGTAGACACAAATAAACAGAATTACTCTATGTTAATGAGTCAGGAGACTCATTATTACCAGAAAAATGTCATTCTCCCTTAAATTTACCCATAGATTCAATTCAATCCAATTAAAAAACTCTAGCAGGATTTTGAGAATCTGACAAGCATTCAGATTGGAAATTGCAAATGACTTGGAATAGCTAAAAACTTTTTTTTTAAGAAAACGCAGTTGGAAAGCTTACACCACTTGATTAGGGTTTACCATTAAACTATAATAATCAAGATCAGGTGATACTGGTGTAGAGATGACCGGAACAGATTAAACAGTGCAGAGAAAGAGCCATGAATTTGCACAATGTATTTTAACAACAGTGCAAATGTAGTCAGTGGAGAGAGAATTGTCACAATAAATTTTTCTGGAGCAATTGGATCTCCATGTGCAAAAAATAATAAAATCTGATATACTCATACATCATGTATAAAAATTAACTCAGAATGCACCATAGACCTTGTTTAAAACCTAAGGCTATTAACCTTCTAGAGGAAAACATAGCTCAAAAATCTCTGCGACCTTGAGAGTTAGCAAAACTTCTCAGCTACAATACCAAAAGCATGATCCACTGGGGAAAAAAGAAAAAGATAAGAAGAACTTGATCAAAATCAAACCTTTTGCTCCTGGATGACACTGTTGAGAAAACTGGAAAGACAGGCTTGAGAGTAGGAGAAAATATTAGCAACAGACATATGTGATAAAAGTCTTCTATATCTTACCTTTTCAAGGAAATTTCAGACTCAACAATAAAGAAACATACAGCCTAATTTTAAAACTGGGGAAATGATGTCAATAGACAATCCATGGCTAACGATGCACAGAGGATATGTAAGCACATGACAAGACAGCTGTTCAGATCACTAGTCGTAAATGCGAATGAAATCCATAATGAGATACCACACCTACTAGAATGGCTAAAAGTTTCTAAACTGACCACACCAAGTGCTAGTGAGGATGTGGCAGGATCAGAACTCTCTGGTAGAAAGGGTGCTGGTTGAAACTGCAAAAGGTACAACCTTGAAAAACAGTTTGTCAGTTTTTTTAAAAGTTAGGCGTGCACGTACCATATAATCCAGCCATTTTACTTCTAGAGGGAAAAAAAGCGTATTTCCATAAAAAACTTTATTTTCAGTAGCCAAAAACAAGAATCATCCCAAATTGTAAGTCACGTGAATGCATAAACAATCTATGATGTATCCACACTCAGCAGTCAAGAGTACGCATACCACCTCATGAATGAAGCCAAAGCTAATTAGTTCTAATTAATGATAGTAACTAAAAAGATATCAGAGAACACGCTATATAATTCCATTTGTATATATTTCTAGAAAAGGAAAAAACTAGTTGATGGCAACCAAGGGCAGATCAGTGGTTGCCTGGGGACAGGAGTCGGGGATGGAATTAACACTGAGAAGAGATGGGCACAGCCCTGTCTTAACTATAATGATTAGCTTCATGGATACACACACACACGTGTCAGAACCCAATAAATAGTATATCTAAACACGTGAGATCTGTTGTTCAGTTCAGTTCAGTCGCTCAGTCATGTCCGACTCTGCAACTCCAAGATTCGCAGCACGCCAGGCCACCCTGTCCATCACCAATTCCCGGAGTTCACTCAAACTCATGTCCATCGAGTCGGTGATGCCATCCAGCCATCTCATCCTCTGTTGTCCCCTTCTCCTCCTGCCACCAATCCCTCCCAGGATCAGTCTTTTCCAATGAGTCAACTCTTCACATGAGGTGGCCAAAGTATTAGAGTTTCAGCTTTAGCATCAGTCCTTCCAGTGAACATCCAGGACTGATCTCCTTTAAAATGGACTGGTTGTATCTCCTTGCAGTCCAAGGGACTCTCAAGAGTCTTCTCCAATACCACAGTTCAAAAGCATCAATTCTTTGGCACTTAGCTTTCTTCACAGTCCAACTCTCACATCCATATATCACCACTGGAAAAACTATAGCCTTGACTAGACAGACCTTTGTTGGCAAAGTAATGTCTCTGCTTTTGAATATGCTATCTAGGTTGGTCATAACTTTCCTTCCAAGGAGTAAACATCTTTTAATTTCATGGCTGCAGTCATCATCTGCAGTGATTTTGGAGCCCAAAAAAATTAAGTCTGACACTGTTTCCACTGTTTCCCCATCTACTTCGCATGAAGTGATGGGACCAGATGCCATGATCTAAACATGTGTGATCTGTTATACATAGCAATTATATTTCAATAAAGCTAATTTTTAAAAAGAACCCCTTCTCATTTAAGGCAAGTAATTTAACCTCTCTAGCACCTATTTCAGAGGCAAAATTACATAAAACTTGCAGTTTTTATGCTTCACTGAGTTCCCACTGCAACAGATTGGCTTATGTATATATAATTTCATAAGTGTTTAAGATGGGGAAAAAGATGGTAACCATCTCGAAAAAGAGCACAGGTGTATATGATTAATATCAGATTTTTTTTAAAGCAAATGCTACCAGAAAAACCAGTCTGTACAGTATAACTTTTTTAAACAAAAGGAAAAACAGAATCCACTAAAGTGAATTCTGTGGCCACTGTTTGTGGTACATTATTACTCTGGCATCATTTTTGTGGGGAGAAAAGGAATTAGTATCTATGGCAACTGCCTAGAAGTACTGCACTGGGCATTTTATGTACATTAGCTTGCTTAATCCTCATAAGGACCCAGCAAAGTAGACCATATAATTTCTATGTCACAAAGGAGAAAACTAACTGCAATGAGAGGCCAATAACTCACTCAGTAAAGTCTGTATCACAAACAGGGTTTGCTCCCAACTCCATCTGCCTGCCAAACTGCCTGCACTCCGCAGTTTAAATACTTACAGCAGAATCCAGTTAGTAGAACACTTAGCTAGTATCTCTATTATAGCTGAAACTCCAATACTTTGGCCACCTCACGCGAAGAGTTGACTCATTGGAAAAGACCCTGATGCTGGGAAAGATTGAGGGCAGGAGGAGAAGAGGACGACAGAGGATGAGACGGTTGGACGGCATCACCGACTCAATGGACATGGGTTTGGGTGGACTCCGGGAGTTGATGATAGACAGGGAGGCCTGGCGTGCTGCAGTCTGTGGGGTCGCAGAGTCAGACACGACTGAATAACTGAACTGAACTGAACCATTATAGATAAATAACAAACTCTTACTATGTGCAGCTGGTTTTGTTTCCTACTGGAGGAAGGAGAGATTTGCAACGTGTAGCCTAAAGATGAACGCTGATCAATAGGCTTGGTCCTAGTGCTACGCTGTTCTGAAGTTCACACTCTGACTCAGTACGTCTGACATGCGCTCTCAGACGGTGCTGATGCCACTGGTCCAGGGACCACACTTTGAGTAGCAAAGATATATGTGAATCAGGAGTGTGTAACTCATCCAACACAATCAAGAAAAGGCCCAGAGCCACTAACTTCCCTTGACCATTATTGATCAAATAATGTTTCCATGTGACCATCGAAACTGCCTGACAACACGTTCACTACCCAAAGCCTTAAAATCTGAGTGTGTTCAATATAGAAAGACTTGCAGGTCTGATGTAAAACATGACATATCAACATGTGTGGGATATATGCAGAACTTTGCATAGGGAAAATGTACAGTCCTGAAAGCATATATTAGAAAAGAAAATCTGAGAATCAAGAATCTAGAAAAAGAACATCAAACTAAATTTACTAGAAGGAAGGAAATAAAGACCAAAAACAGAGATTAGTGAAATAGGAAAAAAACATACAGCAGAAACCAATAAAACTTAGTTCTTTGTCAGAGGAGGCTGCATTTCTGCAGTGGAGCATGTTTAGGCAGAGTTCAGCCCCAAAGAATTGATGCTTTTGAACTGTGGTGTTGGAGAAAACTCTTGAGAGTCCCTTGGACTGCAAGGAGATCCAACCAGCCCATTCTGAAAATCAACCCTGGGATTTCTTTGGAAGGAATGAAGCTGAAGCTGAAACTCCAGTACTTTGGCCACTTAATGCGAAGAGTTGACTCATTGGAAAAAATTCTGATGCTGGGAGGGACTGGGGACAGGAGGAGAAGGGGACGACAGAGGATGAGATGGCTGGATGGCATCACGGACTCGATGGGCATGAGTCTGAGTGAACTCTGGGAAATAGTGATGGACAGGGAGGCCTGGCGTGCTGTGATTCATGGGGTCACAAAGAGTCGGACACGACTGAGTGACTGAACTGAACTGAAGCCCCTGCAAGGATCCCTCCAAAGGGAAGCGACTGGTCAAGCTTGCAGGCACCACAGTGAAGATTCCTGAATTTGACATTAGTAGTTTTGTGATGTCCTCCAGGAATGTAATCTGCATGAGCTCTGGAAAGAAGTTATACCCAACTCATAGGTTGCCATGAGGATTGTGTGTGATTATCAATGTTAGAGACTTCTGAACCTGGGCCTCTGGCTGATGGTGAATATGTTTGTAGCCTGTGTTTCTGGAAATGGTAGAACTGCGCAGAAATATGCGATGAAAAGGAGGACAAGGCGTTGAAGCAGGAAGTTAACATGCAGGTGGTTGTTTTTTAGTTGCTAAGTCATGTCTGACTCTGTGTGACCCCATGGACTGTAGCCTGCCAAGCTTCTCTGTCCATGGGACTTCCCAGGCAAGAATACTGAAGAGGGTTGCCATTTCTTTCTCTAGGGGATCTTCCCGACCCAGGGATTGAACCCATGTCTCCTGCATTGGCAGGCGGATTCTTTACACTGAGACACCAGGAAAGCCCAACATGTAGGATGAGCACCCAACAGAGAAGAACACAGCCAACCTACTGGAGAAGCCACGTGGACCCAGCTCTGTATATGGGGTACAGAGCCCGGAGAGTAACAACAGTGAACGCAGGGACCCCTCTCATGGCTGATGAGTCTGATACCAAGAACCAGAGACATGAGGTCTCTAGCGGCCCCTCGGATCAGTTTGAGGAGAAAGGAAGGAGTGTTAGATGGACACGGCCACAGAAAAGGAACAGGAAACTGTCATCCCCAGGCCCCAATCCCCAAGCTCCAAGGAGATGCCGATGACCGCATGGGACCAGAGCCTGTGTAACACAGGGGAACCAGTGCACGTGGTTCCCAAGGCAGATGGAAGCACACCACCGGCTCTAGACCCAGAAGAGGCTGACACAGAGATGGAGGTGTCTCCCTGCCAGCATCTTCCCTAAAAACAAAGCCTCTCGGAGACCAGTATGATTCTCTGTGAGTTCTGTAGTTGCAAGTTGTAAAGTTCGTACTTTACGGGGCTTCTGGCTTTGGAACTGGTAAGGAGAGAGGGGAGTCTATTTGCCACGGGTACTTGGGCAGGCACACTGCCAAGGAAGGTGGTACTGCACACAGAGCATCCGGACTTTCAGAGGCTGGGTTACGATGAGTCTGTACAGATAAGAATTTATGGGCCAGCTCTTTTACCAAGGACCCGCCAACATGGGCCGCGTTCGCACCAAAACCGTAAAGGAAGCGGCCCGGGTCATCATTGAGAAGTATTACACGCGCCTGGGCAATGACTTCCACACCAACAAGCGGGTGTGCGAGGAAATCGCCATTATTCCCAGCAAGAAGCTTCGCAATAAGATCGCAGGCTACGTCACACATCTGATGAAGCGGATTCAAAGAGGCCCTGTGAGAGGTATCTCCATCAAGCTGCAGGAGGAGGAGAGAGAGAGGAGAGACAATTACATGCCTGAGGTCTCAGCCCTGGATCAGGAAATCATTGAAGTAGATCCTGACACTAAGGAAATGCTGAAGCTGTTGGACTTTGGCAGTCTGTCCAACTTGCAGGTCACTCAGCCTACAGTTGGGATGAACTTCAAAACACCGCGTGGAGCCATTTGAGTCTTTCTGCTGTGCTGTAATATTTTCAATAAACCTCGCAAAGAGGACACTAATAGATGGAGAAATATACCATGTTCATGGATTGGAAGAATCAATATAGTGAAAATGAGTATACTACCCAAAGCAATTTACAAATTCAATGCAATCCCTATCAAGCTATCAGCCACATTTTTCACAGAACTAGAACAAATAATTTCAAGAGTTGTATGGAAATACAAAAAACCTCGAATAGCCAAAGCAATCTTGAGAAAGAAGAATGGAACTGGAGGAATCAACTTGCCTGACTTCAGGCTCTACTACAAAGCCACAGTCATCAAGACAGTATGGTACTGGCACAAAGACAGACATACAGATCAATGGAACAAAACAGAAAGCCCAGAGATAAATCCACACACATATGGACACCTTATCTTTGACAAAGGAGGCAAGAATATACAATGGAGTAAAGACAATCTCTTTAACAAGTGGTGCTGGGAAAACTGGTCAACCACTTGTAAAAGAATGAAACTAGATCACTTTCTAACACCGCACACAAAAATAAACTCAAAATGGATTAAAGATCTAAATGTAAGATCAGAAACTATAAAACTCCTAGAGGAGAACATAGGCAAAACACTCTCAGACATAAATCACAGCAGGATCCTCTATGATCCACCTCCCAGAATTTTGGAAATAAAAGCAAAAATAAACAAATGGGATCTAATTAAAATTAAAAGCTTCTGCACAACAAAGGAAAATATAAGCAAGGTGAAAAGACAGCCTTCTGAATGGGAGAAAATAATAGCAAATGAAGCAACTGACAAACAACTCATCTCAAAAATATACAAGCAACTTATGCAGCTCAATTCCAGAAAAATAAACGACCCAATCAAAAAATGGGCCAAAGAACTAAATAGACATTTCTCCAAAGAAGACATACAGATGGCTAACAAACACATGAAAAGATGCTCAACATCACTCATTATCAGAGAAATGCAAATCAAAACCACAGTGAGGTACCACTTCACACCAGTCAGAATGGCTGCGATCCAAAAATCTGCAAGCAATAAATGCTGGAGAGGGTGTGGAGAAAAGGGAACCCTCCTACACTGTTGGTGGGAATGCAAACTAGTACAGCCACTATGGAGAACAGTGTGGAGATTCCTTAAAAAATTGCAAATAGAATTACCTTATGACCCAGCAATCCCACTGCTGGGCATACACACCGAGGAAACCAGAATTGAAAGAGACACATGTACCCCAATGTTCATCGCAGCACTGTTTATAATAGCCAGGACATGGAAACAACCTAGATGTCCATCAGCAGATGAATGGATAAGAAAGCTGTGATACATATACACAATGGAGTATTACTCAGCCGTTAAAAAGAATTCATTTGAATCAGTTCTGATGAGATGGATGAAACTGGAGCCGATTATACAGAGTGAAGTAAGCCAGAAAGAAAAACACCAATACAGTATACTAACACATATATATGGAATTTAGGAAGATGGCAATGACGACCCTGTATGCAAGACAGGGAAAGAGACACAGATGTGTATAACAGACTTTTGGACTCAGAGGGAGAGGGAGAGGGTGGGATGATTTGGGAGAATGACATTCTAACATGTATACTATCATGTAAGAATTGAATCGCCAGGCTGTCTGACGCAGGATGCAGCATGCTTGGGGCTGGTGCATGGGGATGACCCAGAGAGATGTTATGAGGAGGGAGGTGGGAAGGGGGTTCATGTTTGGGAACGCATGTAAGAATTAAAGATTTTAAAATTTAAAAAATAAAAAACTAAAAAATAAATAAATAAATAAATAAAATAAAGAATTTATGGGCCAAAGTGGGCCAGTTTCGAGTGGAAACAGTCACTGCGCTGGGACCTGTGGTCAGTCTTGTTATCACTGAGAGAGTACAGCTCAGTGTGCCTGCGCTGGCAAGCCCCTGCTGTCAGCCCCCTCCCCTCGGCGGGATTGCTCGTCTCTGAGGAAGCTGTGCTGCCGCGGTGAATGCGGAAAACACCCATATGGCTGGAGTCGAGAGCACTGACTTACCCAGTGAACTGCTCTGGATACCCTCATGCTTATTCACATATTGAGCCACTTCACAAGTCTTCCCGATAAACCCCATGAAGGCTTTCCAGAAGTGTGTATGTTCCAGGAATGATTGTGCTTTCTCAAGTATATGAAACATCCTGCAATTAAAACCAATCCAGAAAAAAAACAAATTTTAATAATGGTTTTCCAGAAGGTCTTATTACAAACTCATCTAAATACAAATATATACAAATGTCTGGCAATCCGGTTATATAGGAAATTAGAAACTTTGAAATCGTTTTCTTATTTATGAACATTCCAATCCTGATTTGCAAAATGAGGAAAAATTATTTTATGGAAATGCATAAAACATAAGACAAAAAACCAAGAGAGGAGAAAGTGGGAAATTAAAGGATACGATATGAAGTGACTTCTGAGTTAACGAAAAATACATTTCCTATTTGACATATTTGACTGTGAACATCCCAGCCGCTGAGGAGAATGAAAATTCATTCCACGTACAATCCATGGTTTGAGAAAATAAAAACAAGGCAGATTTTCTGGAGAAGCACAGCTCCTTTGAAAGCCACTTGCAGGCAATTCACGCTAGCACCCTCAGTGACGTGATAAACAGCACCTTAGGGAACCTCCCTGGTGGGCTAGTGGTTAAGAATCTGTCTTCCAGTGCAGGGGATATAGGCTTAAACCCTGGTCAGGGAGCTAAGATCCTACATGCCCCAAAGCAACTTTAAGCCCTCTCACCTCAACTAAGACCAAACACTGCCAAATATATATATATTTCTGAAATAAATAAAGCTCCTTGGACTAAATGAGGGTTCTAGATTTCCTGTGAAAGATTAAGCCAACAGTTAAAAGGGACGGTTTACTATTTTATATCCTGTAGATGCTTTCCAATAGTACCAAACAGGCTAATATTTTTAAAATAGAAAAAAAATTAAGCAACTATTTATTTTAAGTAGACTATGCCATGCTGACCTATTGCTCACATAGAAGGAAGCCACGAGAATCCCTTCGGTTTCCAATTGTGCAGATGTTTTTCACCTAACAGCTACTACTTACACCGTGAAGAAAAGCTGGTCCGCACAGTCAGCAGCAGAGACATCAGCTCTCAGTAGCCGCAGGAGCCAGGTACAGGGCAGGCTCGCTTCCCGCAGCTGCGTCCCCAGATCCTGCCAGTCCGGGGCATCTTCTGGTATTGAAACTGGCATACTTGTGTGCCCAGCAATGACTGCTTGCAAAAGATGACTCTGCAAAGGCAGAGACAGCATGGCTTGTGGTCCGTAAAGTGATTAAACTGTGGGCAATTGTGATGCAGCCTCGTCCTGTGCTTACTCAGCAGCGGGTCCCTTTGAACTGCACCACGAAGGGTTGGGACCACTGAGTCCTGGACTTGTGTCTCTGTTCACTTGAACAAACCCCAAATTCAGCCTCAGGCAGATATCAACCAGAGAGCACCTACTCTCCAAGCCCATCTATACTGGCTTGTTGCCCGTGTGATCCCAATGGAGCAGACTTCCAAGCATCACAGCCCTGTAACTGCTCCCTGCAGCTCATCGAGGCTGGGCGGAGACCCACATTTAACCAGCGCAGAGCAGAAGGACATGGCCCTTCCTGCCCCACCCTTTCTGAGGACATCGGCTCCCAGCCCCACTCTCTTACCTGGGATCCCAGGCTGCCACAGGAGAAGTGTGGCCACCCTGCTGGGGGCCACATGAAGAGGCCACAAGGAGCAAAGGGACCTTGGCACTTGGAGGAGACAGCCGCCCCAACCCATGTTCCAGCTACCCCCCAGACCCCCGCAGCTACAAGAGAGGCGTCTGGGGGGACTATCAGAACCACCTGCTGCACTCTGGGGGTTCGATAGTGACACATAACCTAAGCCCCATCAGAAAGGCTATCACATATACATAAATATATAAACATAACGGGCTCACAGTACCAGCAGATGCTGGTGCTATTGGCTCCATTTGTGTGCTCAGTCGTGTCTGACTCTGCCAACTCCATGCCTGCCAGGCTCCTCCATCCACAGAATTCTCCAGGTAAGAATCCTGGAGTGGGTAGCCATTCCCTTCTCCGGGGGATCTTCCTGACCCAGGGATGGACTCTGAGTCCCCTGTATTGGCAGGCAGGTTCCTTACCACTGAGCCACCTGGGAACCCATGGGCACCATGACATAGGCCTTACAGATACAGAGAAACGTGGTGGGCTTTCTGTCAGGAAAGAGTGTACAAACCAATAGCAGAAAAACAGCTGTGCCAACAGGTGATGGCCTCCGTGCCTGCACACACCTTCCCTCTGGCCAGCACTCTCCCCGAGTTCTCCTTGCTTCCAGCCTCAAGCCTCCTTAAGAGCTCATACACTCATCCAGGAGGACGCGCCCCACCAGGGACCCAGGCTGCCCCCTGCCCTCCTCAGTCAGGCCGGCGTGCACCCTTCCACCCACGATCCCTCACAGAGCAGGTGCAAAGAAAACCCTGACTGGACTGACATGCTACCCTGGTGGCTCAGACAGTGTAGAATCTGCCTGCAATGCGGGAGACCCAGCTCCAATCCCCGGGTTGGGAAGATCCCCTGGAGAAGGGGACAGCTACCCACTCCAATGTTCTTGCCTGGAAAATCCCATGGACAGAGGAGCCTGCCAGGCTGCAGTCCATGGCATCGCACAGAGTCGGACACGACTGAGCAACAACATTACTGCTACTACTACAGTTCACTAGTCTCATCTTTTCACTGATTTTATTTCATGGTTTAATGAAAGAAGATAAACATGAAACAGGAAATGCTGAAAGTGAGATGAACCATCAATACAAAAGGATGAACGTTAAAATAACTTCCAGTGTTCAGTAGGGCTTCCCCGGTAGCTCAGAAGGTAAAGAATTTGCCTGCAATGCGGGAGACCCAGCTTTGATCCATGGGTCAGGAAGATAACCTGGAGAAAAGGGAATGGCAGCTCACTCCAGTATTTTTGCCTGGAGAATCCTATGGACAGAGGAGCCTGGTGGGCTACAGTTCATGGGGTCACAAAGAATTCACATGACTGGGCAGACAGGACAGTGTTCAGTACGAAAAATGTGGGCTGAACTTGACATGTCCTTTTCACTAATGCTGCACACTTCGCATACTTAGACTCCAGGGGAAGGCAGCCCTGGGTCCTAGGCATGACATAGGGAGAGCACGTGCCCACCAAGGCCTCCACCCACTGGCGCTACAACTCGGCCCCCCACTGACTGACCTCAGGACACAGCTCCACCCGCTGCGGCATCTGCAGCTGGAAATGGAGCCAGACCGGGAACCTGGACATAGGGAAGTAGATGGGACCTGGGGACAGTCCTGGGTGCTCTTTGGGAGACTCGTTCAACATCAAGTAGATTTTGGCCAGGTGGGGCACACAACCTCCTAAGGACCCCAGCCTAAACTGGGGTCCCGGGGCAGCGGGGGTTCGACGACATTGACAGTTGCCCTATAAAACCACAGCTCCAGGGTGGACATCTTCAGTGAATCTATCTCAGGAATGAGCCCCCAGGGCCCGGAAGAGGCCAGATGGTGGATACTCACAGCATCCTGCACGGACCCAAGCAGCTTGTGTAAAGCGCTGGCCTCGCTGGAGGGGAGAGGACCACAGGTCAGTCCCCCGAGGGCCTCCTGGACACCAGCCACCCTGGGACTCAGGGGAACTCCTGTCTCCGACAAGCACCCACCGAGGCAGAGAGAAGTGGCGTTCTTATTCGTCAGCAACTAAGACAAACAGAGCCAGGGAGAGCAACGTGAGACAGTTTCTGAGCCAGAGGCCACAAACAGGAGCCAGACTTACAAGAGAAAACAAAGTTCCTCAAAAATTGCCTACCAGGACTTCCCTGGCGGTCCAGTGATGAGAATCAGCCTGCCAGTGCAGGGGACACAGGTTCCATCCCTGGTTGGGGAAGTTCCATATACCATACAATATGGCCAAAAAAAAGCATAAAAACTGCCTACTGTTCTCTTTACTTTGCTAGCAAAGCAGGAGCAAAAGGAAATACCGCCTGAGCTTCTCGAGTGTTCTAGCCAAGCTGTTTATTCACGATTCTTTGCTGTGATTTACCTGCTGTAACTCCTTAAAAAGCACATCCTTTTCCAGTTTCGACTGGCCAGGTCCATGGGATCTAGAGTTGTTGGCAGATGCCTCCAGGCAAATGAGGATTGCTGAAGGACAGACAGACAGGTTACTGTTCAGCCCCTGGGGCTGCCCCATGCCTGACTCAACACGTGGCTGTCAAATAACACCCTGACCCCTGGAAGCAGACATGTCAGCACCCAGACCTGCGGTCAGACATTCCTGTCTCCCTGAGGAGGGAGCTGAGAAAGTCCCCACGACTCGGGCTCCTCTTTTTGAAGACTCACAAGGAGAGGTTCCGTCAGCCACCTCGTTCCCCCTCCACCATGAGAAGAGACAGAACCCTGAGTGCCCAATGCCCACAGCCACCTCCTAGGACCACAGTCACGCTCTCAGTCAGGGAAAGGTGCTGGGCAGACGAGGGGGCAAGCCCTTCTGCCCAGGGGCATGGGGAAGGAAGATAGGAGGGGTGCGAGCATCAGTCCCGCCCAAGCACCGGGGATGGGAGTGGATGGGTCAGCAGAGCTGGTCCCAGGAAGGAGCCCCGTCCAGCCCCCAGGGAGGCTGACAGGGAGCAGCAGGGTGTGATCTCCAAGGCGACAAGCCATTTATTCAGCCTGCACGTGCTAGGTCTGAAGCACCTCGGGCAACTATGTACTCCACCCCTGCACCTCACCTGCAAACCCAACAGGTGTCGGGCGGCTTGGAGTCTGCCCTCCCTGTGCTCACATTTGCCCTGATGTGCAGTGTGGACAAATAAACCTGGCGCTAGTTACCTCGGACGAGGTGGAGATCCTGGGCCACTGCGTTCCTGAGAGCCCCCTCTAGCTGGAGCAGGCTCGTCAGGGCCGGCCCCGGGGGCAGCTTCCGGAGGCCATGCTGCAGTCTCTGCATATACAGTAATCTGCGGGCGGAAATACACAAATGAAACACAATGGAAAGCAGTTCACCGGCCTCCTTGGGAAATAAAATCCCACTCACAGGAGAACCTCCCACGGCTTCAGGATCTCACGTCCCCACAGACACAGATAACCAAGCTCCTGACAGATCGTATCCCCTGAATCCTCCAATTTGGGGATTCTTTTAGGCTGAACATGGATTAAACACTCTCTTTACCCCAAAGTAGAAAAGTTTATTCTGAGTAGTGGGTAGAAGAGACAAGGGTTAGGATAAAATTCCAGGTGAGATTTAAAGACATTTGCATGAAACCTGAGTTATTAGAAAAAGTTTTGCACAGAAGTGTGTTTTAAGAGTGTTTCAGATGGTGTGTGGTGCAGTCCAGGCTGTCCAGCTCGGACCAGACCCCTGCACCCTGTTAGGTGGCTTCCAAAACAGGGCCTGACAGGATGACCGCAGGCAAGTCACGTTCCTCCAACTCTGGGTCACTCAGGAGGATGCCTGCCGAGTGGGCTCAGTACTCAGAGCACAATGTGGTCACTGATGCCCCGAATCCCTGAGAAGCCAAGAGTGGAGGCAGGGCTCCTGGGACCCCCAACACTGTGGTGCATCACAATCCAGGCAAGACCCTGGGCGGAAGTGCCAGGACATGCTGGAAGTCGGCAGGATTGTTAAGGTAACCCAGTGCAGTGTCTCTACTGACATGCCTTCAGTAACAGAGGTGCTATTTTTAAACAGCTTCAAAGTAGACAGCCAAGCAGGGAAGTTTTTAGTGCCCTTGTTCGTGTCCTGTATGTGAAGCTCTCATGAGATAGGACCATGTGTCTCATGATTTCTCCAGCTTATCCGGCAAGTGTCTGCGGCTGGCTGACCCTTCCTGTGTTGCCCCCCCTCCCTCCTGTGAGAAGCCTCACCACGGCACCCACATGCCCTGGGCAACCACTCGAGTTTTGTTCTACTCAAAGGAAAGCCCTAACTTTAGGAGTTTAGTAGTTGGATGGCATCACCAACTCAATGGACAAGTTTGAGCGAGCTCCAGGAGATGGTGAAGGACAAGGAAGCCTGACACGCTGCAGTCCATGGGGTCGCAAAGAGTCAGACATGACTCAGCCACTGAACAACACAAGATTCATCAAATCACTACCAACAGCCACCTCTGCTGAAGAAACAGACCCCACGTCGCTCTAGACTCCTCACTCCTCCGTGTGAGTGAGTGCTGGTTTCAGTATCTTAAAGATGAAAACACGTGACCCACCTTTCCTACTTCTGAAATATTTCTGGACCTCATGTAAACATTTCAACTACACAAAAAGTTATAAATAAATAAGAAAATAGGTACTTCCTTACAGGAAAGGACCTTTAAAATATTTTTGTTCATTTTTAAACAAATATCAAAGACACAAGACCTAAAAGGTCAAGAATCTGAAAACCTCCTCAAATATTGTACCCTCACTGGTTGTTTTTAAAACCTGAACAGGCACCTAGATTGCTGCAAAGAGTCCTACCAGGGTCCACAATACAAGCCTCGCACTTTGCAGCTGCTAACTACCCTTTGTTGACTAATTGGGGTTGCACAGAAAACATCCCAAGAGTCATGCACTCTTTAAAATTGGAGTTGTCAAACCTCATCGACAACCAAACAGGAAAAAGTGCCTACATCCTGGTAGGTGTGTGGCTGCCTTCGGGGCCATCTGCTGCCATGCTGTCATTCAGGAGGAGGAGAGCGGCCTGCAGGGCCCTGGCCACCTTCCAGGGCTGGCTTCCCTCCCCAGACTGAGTCTTCAGTGCCTCCAGGCCACGGCCAATCCCCGCCAGGACCTGCTGGAAGAGGCTGCCTTTCCACTGCTGATCAAGTACCTGCACGTCAAGAAACAAGAACATTGTTATCAACAGTAATAAACTGGAAATGCTAGCGCTTAGTTAGGAAATAGTAACAGAACTTCCCTGGTGGCACAGTGGATAAGAATTCGCCTCCCAGTGCAGGGGACACAGGTTTGATCCCTGGTCTGGGAGGATTCCACACGCCAAGGAGCAACTAAGCCCGTGCACCACAACCACTGAGCCCAAGCTCTAGAGTCTGGGAGCCACAACCTCTGGGCCCACACACTGTGACTACTGAAGTCCACACACCCTAGAGCCTGTGCTGCACAAGAGAAACCACTGCAACGAGAAGCCCACGCACAACACTGAGGAGCAGTGTCCACTGCCGCAACTAAAGAAAACCCACCCAAAGCAACAAAGACTCAGCACAGCCAAAAACAAGAGGAAAAAAGAAAGGAATAGTAGCAGACTATTCTAAGTAACAGATGGCCTGTTTTTATGTGGTTAGCAGATTGAAACACCTGTTAACAATTGTATTAGGATTTCATTTCTACTCAGAAATTAAAAATTGCAAATTGCAACAATGGATGCATGCAATTGTTTTGTTGGCCCAATTTCTCTTTTTCCTTGCCCTCTCCCCATTTTCGAAAGAGAAGGTAATAATAGTGCTCAGTCATGTCCGACTCTTCGTGACCCCATGGACTATAGCCCACCAGGCTCCTCTGTCCATGGGATTCTCCAGGAAAGAATCCTGGAGCAGGTTGCTATTTCCTCCTTCAGGGGACCTTCCCAGCCTGGAGAGTCTCTTGTGTCTTCTGCACCGCAGGCAGATTCTTTACCTGCTGAACCATCAGGAAGTCTGAAGGTAATAATGTACATTTCTATTAAGTGAAGTAAATCTTAAAAACTAAGCTGATGTGGAATGGTATAAATATATTCATATGTCTGAAAATTATATAGCTAATACATAGTTACTAAATATCATTTTATGTCATGAACTTGGGGATTCTAAAGGCAGTTCACATTGTGGGTTATCAACATAACACCAAAACAGATCATTCCCACCCAGACTGAAAGCATGGGGATGTATGGAGAACAGGGCTGTGTGCTGACTATCTTCCATTTCTCCATGAGCTCGCCACCCAGACAAGGCTTCCACTGACCGTGGCAATGCTGGTCAGGTCACTGCTGTCCCTTTGGATGTTCTGATGACTGCATACAGGATGGATAAAAAACAAGGCCCTACTGTATTGCACAGGGAACTATATTCAATACCCTCTGATAAACCATAATGGAAGAGAGTATGAAAAAGAATGTGTGTGTATATATATATATATATATATATATATATATATAGCTGAATCACTTTGTTAAATAGCAGAAATTAACATAATATCATAAAGCAACTATAGTGCAATAAAATAAAGAGGGATCCCTGGTGCTGTCTGTGCGCATATGAAGAAGGTGCAGATGGAGGCCAGGCTGTGGGGCTCCTCACACCTCCCCCCATGGAAAGATGTGGAGTTAAAGAGTGGACACGTGGAAGGGGGCAGGCAGTGATGAATTGACTGACTCTTGTAAAGCTCCAGTAAGCCAGGTGCACCCTCTCTGGGCTTTGCTGTACGGCCTGAGCTGTAGGCAGCACTGCTGTGCTGGACACTTAAAATCAGGTGAACAGGTAAATCTCATGTTCAGTGTTCTCCACACAATGAAATAAAATAATAAGTATAAATAAGATCACCAATAAGGACCTACGGTATAGCAGAGGGAGCTATATGCAATCTTTTATAAGAACCTCTAAGGGAAAAGAATCTGAAAAGAAATAAATATATATATATAACTGCACACCTGAAACTAATACAACTTTGTAAATCAACTATGCTTCAATTTAAAAAAAATATTAAAAAGAACTCAGGGCTTCCCTGGTGCTCCAGTGGTTGGGAACCCACCTGCCAATGCAGGACACCAGTTCAATCCCTGGTCAGGGCTCACGTGGCTAAGCTCCCACGTGCTGCAGGGCAGCTAAGCCCACACACCGCAACTACTGAACCGTGTGCCCTAGAGCCCACGCATCGCAACAGGAGAACCCACTGCAATGAGAAGCCTGCACATTGCAGCTAGACAGTAGCCTCCACTAGCCCCAACCAGAGAAAGCTCTTAGAGCAGCAGCAAAATCTCAGCACAGCCAAAAGTAAACAGGTGGGGTAGGGGGGAAGAAATCAAGCCCAGAAAAAAACCCAAAAGTTTAGATAAATAAATTAAATCCAGCAGGGAAACACTCAGGAGGAACGTGCTTGGGTGTGGGCACGCCAGGACAGGTGTCTACGGTGGACGGCACCTGTCTGTAGAGGTGCAGCCGGCTGACCGCCTGGACCAGGTAGTCTTTGGCTGCTGACCACCGAGGGTCACAGTCTGCAGGGCGACCCTCTCCGTCATCTTCTTCCTCAGAGGAGCCAGACAAGGCTGAGCACAGAATCTGCTCCAGGGAACTGTCTGTGGGGATCTGCCAATGATACAGGAACTATTTAGAAATCAGCATTTTTTCCTGGGATGTTTTTCTCCTAATAATACCACAATCCTGCCAAAGAAAAAGCTCCGACGTTTGTTTGGCTGAAGACACAACAAGTTGACGGAGCACTATCATCCGCGTGCATTTACCTAGAAGGGAGGCCTTTCAGAGCGCAGGAGTAAGCTGATGACCCTTTTCAGGAGAACCGCAGTTTCTCCAGGACACAGGATGATTTCAGAAACTGTTCATCTTCACTCCCTTGGGCCAAAGGCACCCACGGGCTGACACAGTTTAACTGATACCTTGGATTCACAAATTTACTTGGCCAAGATCGTTTTCTAAGTATCAGAGCCTGATGAAGTTGGATCAGAGTTCTGGGTCAAAAATTACTTACTATTTTGAAACCAAACCTCATTTATTACTGTGAATGACCTTCACATGAAGTTTCTCTAATACAAAACCATTAAAACATGTATGTTCTTGTTGGAATGAACTGCGTTCCTCTATTACATAGTTTTATAACAATCATGGTGTCATCCTATCTGGAGGTGGGAAAGGGGTGTGGGGGCGCGGGCACACGAAGGAGACAGGGCTACAGTATTTGGCTCCTGCCCTGCAAGAAGCAGAAGCACCCACAGATGTGCCAAGAGACTAAAGGGTCAGCAGGTGAGGGTCTCCCAGCCCCTCAGGAGCAGCTGCTAGTGGGGCCTGGAGGGGTCAGTGGGTCAGAGCCCCTGATTTTACAGTTTGGAAAGTGAGGCTCTGATCTGGTGAAGCCAGCTGGCTCCCCAGACCCCAGGCATCGCTCTGCCTGGAAAGCAGTCCTTTCGTGTCCTCTGCCCCATCTGGACCCCGCAGCCTTCACAACCTCCCATCCCCAGGGGCCTGGCTTGTCTCCCTGCTGCCTCAAGATGTTCTATCATATCCAAACTGTGCTTGAGGCGGGATCACATGTCAAGGAAAGAGGGAAGGAGCAGTTCTAGAACAGTCAGACACAGCAGCGTCCTGCCCAGTCCAAGGAGCCAGATTTCAATAAGGGAACTCCTGCCCCGAGGTCCCAAGAGAAGGTTCTAGAGTCGCCCTCAGGGAGAAACCCAAAGTGTGAGAGCAGCTGAGCGTGTGTACCTCCTGTAGGTCAGCAGAGTAATTCAGGACTCGTTCTGCGTGAAGGTCATCAAAGCCAAATCGGGATTTCAGGTCAGCCTGAACCTTCTGTGGGTCCCACATCAGTTCCTTCACAGACAGGCTGTAACCTGACTCTGCAAGACAACCAGTGATTTAAACCATCGGCTGCGGCAGCACTGTGACAGGTCGAAAGTCATTTAGAAAATGATGTCTTTTCCACTTCGAACAGAAATGCAAATACGGTCCAAAGGCCAACTGGACCATTCACAGGAAGAGCAAATAGAAGCTAATCCAGAGCTATGGAGCTTGCGGTGATACATCACTTGCTTCTTTGCATGCTCAGTCGTATCCAATTCTTTGAGACCCCATGGACTACAGCCTGCCAGGCTCCTCTGTCCATGGAATTTTCCAGGCAAGCGCACTGGAGTGGGTTGCCATTTCCTCCTCCAGGAGACGGTCCCGACCCAGGGATCAAACCCTTATCTCCTTTATCTCCTGCGTTGGCAGGTGGATTCTTTACTACTGAGCCATCTCCTGGCACATAAATGACCACAAATTTCTGGAGGATAATTTGATAATGGGCTTCCCGGCTGGCTCAGACAGTAAAGAATCTGCCTGCAACGCAGGAGACCTGAGTTCAATCCCTGGGTCGGGAAGATTCCCTGGAAAACGGAATGGCAAGAAGTTTATGAAATTCACAGATTGAACCCAATAATTTTGTTTTAAAAAATCTATCTCAAGAAACCTAATAAGATGCCTGAAGGAAAAGTCATGAACCACGATATTACTGCACTGATTTTACACTGTTTAAATATTGAAAACCAACTCAGTGTCTAGTGCTGGAGGAGGGAAGGAAATATGATTTATTTATAGCACAAAATACTGTGGAGTCTTTAAAATCATATTTATAAAAATTATTTAAAAGCAAAGAAAATGTTCCCCCACAACAGAGCTACTCAAGATATAAAACTCATACGGTACCCAAGTATCCCAGCAACGCTATACAGAAGTGGCAACCCCTGCCCCAAAATCTACCCCCGAGACCTCCAAGGTCGGGTGATCTCTGGTGAGTATGGCCTGGCAACTTCAAACCTGCTGCTGCTGCTGCTGAGTCACTTCAGTTGCGTCCAGCTCTATGCGACCCCATTGACGGCAGCCCACCAGGCTCCCCTGTCTCTGGGATTCTCCAGTCAAGAACACTGGAGTGGGTTGCCATTTCCTTCTCCAGTGCATGAAAGTGAAAAGTGAAAGTGAAGTTGCTCAGTCATGTCCAACTCTTAGTGACCCCATGGACTACAGCCTACCAGGCTCCTCTGTCCATGGGATTTTCCAGGCAAGAGTACTGGAGAGGGGTGCCATTGCCTTCTCTGAACTTCAAACCTAAAATCACATAAATTCCAAGGTGAACCTGCATCTGGAAACCCAGCTCTAGCTCATTTCAGATCACGATTCAACAAGCAACAGTTGAGTGCTACAGTACACGAGCCTCCACCACAAGCCCTCCTATGAGACTTCAAGTGCCCTGAAAGTAATGCGTGAAGATGACAGAAAGTCAGGGTCACAGGGAACTCTGGGTAGGTTCTGAAGTGGGGGAGAGGGGGTGGCTACCCAAGAATGTGGCTTGGGAAAAAAACAGGTTCTGAGATTAAAACAAGCACTTCCTGTGTGTGCAGAGGTGCCAGGCAGGAGATATTGGTTATAGTACAGACTTTCAGTTAAAGGCAAATTCTGGAGATTTCCTGCATGACACTGGGATTACAGTCAACAATGCTGTATTATATACTTATTACTCAGACATCATTATCACCCAAAAAAGGCAGCTGTGTGAAGTGCTGAATGTTTTAAGTAACTTGTTTCTGGTGATCATGTTACCAGGTATACATATATCAAATCATCACCTTGTACACTTTGAATATATACAATTTTGTCAGTAAAATAAAAGAAAATGAAAATTTAAGGAAACAAGAAAAGATACCCGGGTCAAGCTAAGTCATTTCACCTTTTCCTGTGGAAAAACTATCTATTTGGTTGCGGGGTGGTGGGGCCAGGGATGGGGGGGCGGGTTTTAAATCCATATCACCTTTCTCCTCTTATTGTTTTTCAAATACTTCAAATATTTTTCAAATAATAGGAGTTCAGAAGGGAGGAAAGGCTAAAGTCAAAGAACTAATGGGACTTCCCTAGAGGCCCAGTGGGTTGGGCTCTGTACTTCCTTTAGGGGCCCAGGTTTCCATCACCGCTCAGGGAACAAAGACCCCCACAAGTCGAGTGGCACAACCGAAAAAAAAAGAACCAAAGACAGGTCTGTTCTTAGAGGGCACAAGCCCAAAAGTTTTAAAATCAGTTATTTTTTTAATTGAAAATAACATACTTATTAGAAATGACTGCAGAACTTTGGTAGAAAGTCAAACTGTTTTAAGTTCCAAATTTTCAGTCTACCTCTATCAGAAACAGCTGATTCTCTCTTGCATTTGATATTTTATTTAAATCATTTCTTTGAGTAGCATGTGAGCTCTGTGGTGGCTGCTGATAAATTTAACCAGTACAACAGTGAAATGTCACAATAGCGGTAAGATGCCCATACCTGTGGCCACCGCTCCACTCTCCTGCAGGAATGCCAGCGTTGAAACAGCCACCTTCAGCACCATTTCAGAGACCCTGGAAAAGGTGTGGTTGAGTGGCAGCCACTCTAAATCTTCTAGAGCTGATAAGGAACTGGAAATGAAGCAGAACGAGAATACCATTAGCAAAACAGGTGGCATCCCCCTGGCCCGTTCCACCCGGGCCCCACTCCAGCAGGATGTGGCTGGAACTCACAGGGCTGGAGCGTGACCCTGACTCCCTGGACCAAAAGTTAACAAAAGTTAAGCGCTTTCTTTGGTCCACTCAGGAAGCCGATAGGTGCCAAGTGCTGTGACCTCAGAAAAGTGCTCATCAGCCCACCTGTGCCAAGTTTGCAGGCTCAGTCTAATATCTGGGGCCCCCCTGCCTGCTGGAGAACCCTGTGGGAAGCCTTGCTCGACTTCATAATGTTCTGCTTCTGAGTTAGGCACCAGAATGAAGGGGTAGGAGTCCCGGGTCCCCACCACCCACCCCTCCCCAGTTCTGCCTGTAACTCAGCTCTGCCTGCGTCTCCAAGGTCCCGTCCGCACCCCTGGACACTCCTGCCTGCACATCCAAGCCCCATCCACACCCTTCACCTTGCACTCCTGCCCCCAGCAGCCCCCGGACCACCCAGGGACCTAGGGGTGCACACTCCAGTGGGGAGAGCTGCCCTCCATGGGGGTACGGAAGGGGCCTATGGAGCTCTCAGAGTGGGCTCTGGCCCCTTGCACGGGAAGCTCTGGGTGGGGAAGGGGCTCTGCTGCAGAAGCCAGGGGCCCCCTTTGGAACAAGGACTCCTCCCCACTGGCTTGAGGGCAACACTGGCTGCTCTCACTGATGGCAGAGAAAACAAGTCATGGTTTAAAATCTGGAAAGAATATCAACTTTTACTAATAAAATACCCTATTGACACAACAGATTTACACAGAGTCCAATTTGGGGAGGGGAGGAAGACCACATTATTAAAATGTGGGAAGCCACCTGGGAAGGGGTCCTCTCAAAGGTCACCCTGTTATGGAAACCATGGTGCCAGAAAGGGATAAGCAGCACTCAAAGATGCCGAACAGCCGGGTTTATTCAGCACCGTTGTGGGCCCAGCAGAGTCGCCACCAAAGGCTGAGCGTCCCGGCTTTGTTCTGGGTATCTTTTATACACAGTAAACTTTCTGCTCAAACCGCAGATCCCTCCCCTCCCCAGGTAGCCCTAGTTTCCGAGGATGTAACTAGTAAGCAAGAACACAGAAGTGAAAGCAGTGACTGATGAGCAGCAGCGATTGAAAACAAGACGAGGGAGAGGAAAGCAAAAAGTTGTTCCTTTAACTGGGGGCTTACATCTCACTCCTGTCTCAACCCAGGGTAACATGGGGTCAGGTCCATCACAGGAGACCATCATGCTGCTCCATGAACCACGACTGGTAAGACTGAGTTAGCTGTTTTGGGTAATATCTGGGGCCACTGCAGCATCATTTAGTAAGAAACTAGTTTAAAGTATTATTGCTGCAGGGAGAAGTCAATTCTGACTCCTTGTAGAAACCGTTTCTTTGACTTGCTTTCTGTTGTTTTGTTGCTGCTGCTGCTGCTAAGTCACTTCAGTCGTGTCCGACTCTGTGCGACCCCATAGACAGCAGCCCACCAGGCTCCGCCGTCCCTGGGATTCTCCAGGCAGGTACACTGGAGTGGGTTGCCACCTCCTTCTCCAATGCATGAAAGTGAAAAGTGAAAGGGAAGTCACTCAGTCGTATCCGACTCCCAGCGACCCCATGGACTGCAGCCTACCAGGCTCCTTTGCCCATGGGATTTGCCAGGCAAGAGTACTGGAGTGGGGTGCCATTGCCTTAATTATTATTATTCTCATACAATGTCCTGCCTCAGAGAATCCTGTCCCTCTTCCTGACTGTTAAACGAAAGTGCCTTTGTTCAGAAACTTGTCCACCCAGAGATGGCAGAAAGAAAGAAATTAACACATCCCCCAGCCTGAGGCTTGCCATTCTAGGAGATACTTGCAAGATTAAGTGGCCTCTTTACTTTGTTTCCCCACCATCCCCCATCTGTGATCCATAAAAGAACCCGGCATCCAGACCCCAACAAGACAGTAGTTTGCCATCTTCTCGGGTAGTTTGCCCTCTTCTCGGTAAGCCAGCCAGCCTTCCGAATAAAGGCGGATTCCTTGCCTCAACACCTCATCTCTTGGATTCATTGGCCTGTCGTGCAGTGAGCAGAGCAAGCTTAGCAAGCTTGGACTCAGTAACATTAGGTTCATGTCACATCTCCAGTAACAAAAAGCCCAGAAACAACCGAAGACCAGTTATAAACTGTCAAGTAAACTGCAGTCTACGGTACCTTATCAAAATGGAGTGTTACTCAGCCAGTGATGATGCTCATCTGAAGACTCTCAGGACCCAGGAAACATTAATGATGCAATGTTATATTGTTTAAATCAGGGAGCACATGCTCTGAATCGCGTCACTGCACTTAAAATGCTTACACTGGGAACACGAGGCAGGCATGGCGAAGCAAGAGCTCCGCCATCTCTGGGTGACATAATTCCAGGGACATAAAGCCCACTTTTCTGGTAGCAATCACTCAGAGATATATTTTCCCGTTAAAAAGTGAGGAGGAAGAAATCCACACAACATTGCAAAGCAATTATCCTCCAGTTAAAAATAAAATTAGGAAAAAGATGAAGATACAAAAAAAGAAGACCCAGCGCAGCCAAAACTAAACAAAGTAAAACAAACAACAACAACAAAAAAAAGTGAGAAGGATAAACCAGATCCTCTGTGACTGGCTGCGTGTCTCACTTTAACTTACGTCAGAACCGCGTGGAGTAGGTGTCCTCCCGCAAGGACGCCATCTGCAATGTGGAAGTTGTTTGCATAGAGTCTTGGCAGTAAAAGCAGAAAGTCCCAGAGGTGAGGCTGCTGGAGGAGACTCTCCAGCTTCCCAATCACTTCCTCGGTCTTATTGAGATCCATCTGATGGAACAAAACGCCACGTGGGAGAGGGGGAGGCACAGGGCCACAACTGTAAGAACACAGAAACCCTGGGGGCCAAAGCCATGCCTCCTGAGTCACTACTTTGAACAGACCTGATTTTAAATTTACTCTGTGAGGTTAGTTTTTTAACTGTTGTGGAAGTTCGAACTGGGGAAGAGAGGTAGATGTCTGTTTTTGTAACAAGCTGAACCAATTTCTAAGATGTTGAGATAGATTTTGGAAATAGATGATGAATTGTTCAAATCTGAACAAAACTGGAATAGATACTGGTATCTGAGGTTTTTTGTTCTTGCAGCTGAGCACAATCATGACATATCAGTTATAGTGTCAATAACTGAGTACTTCCATCCTCACAAAAATTCGTACCCCCCCCCCACCATGTGACCAAAACTATGTTCCACACTGTCAAACGTCCCTTGGAAAGCAAAACGTCCCCCGGCAACGACTGGGGCCTTACCTGAAGGCTGTGTATCTAATGCGAGACAAAGGTTTGTGCCAAACACATGAATCTTTTTTTTTTTTTTTTTTTGGCTATACTGTGGCTTGCTGTGTCTTAGTTCTCTGACAGGGACAGAACCTGGGCAACCTCCAGTGGAAGAGCAGGGCCACTTGCCCTGCGTCAGCCAACGCCATGTCCACCCTCTGGGTTTCTAAACTCACAACCTTACTGAAAAATACTCGTCTTTTAATACATCTCCTGCACATTTCTGGCTATCTCAAATACAGCTTCTATACAGTGTTAACTAACCATCAAATCGCTAGAAAGATGTGTTTGAAGAATAAACTTAAAATCAGTGCTTTGAACTTAACCATGGCGGAAGAAGAATGTCGCCTGTCATATCAGTAAACGGGGAATGCTACAGCCATCAAGACAGCAGGCGCTGCATCCAAGACCACTCTCCCACCCCCTGACTCCGCACCCCTCCCCTGTGCACCCTGAGGAGGTTCAGGACGGAGAAGAGCCAGACACTGGCCCCAGACAACTAAGAAGCACATCCAAAGGGTGATTTCAACGAGCCCAGACTCTTGCATTTTCCCATGCATGGACAGGCACTGAGCTCATTCACACAAGATGTGCTTTTTCCTTAACCAACAGGAATCTTTTGATGTTCCGACTTCCCCAGCTGTGTGGCAAAAATTCCTGCACGTCCAGATTCCTCCCTTGCCTCTTCAGAGCAGCTCCTCAGAGAGAACTGAGAGACTGTAAGCGTATGTACGTGAAAGCTTTAGTCGCTAAGGCATGTCTGACTCTTTTGAGACGCTATGGATTGTAGCCCGCCAGGCTCCTCTGTCCATAGAATTCTCTAAGCAAGAATACAGAGTGGGTTGCCATTCCCTTCTCCAGGGCAATCTTCTCAACCTAGCGATTGAACCTGGATCTCCGGAACTGCAGGCAGATTCTTTACCATCTGAGCCACCAGGGAAGCTGTCCCTGGCTTAAGTCCTCAGCAAGTCCACTGAATAAAACATAGTTCTTAAAAAAAAAAGTTCTTAGAATTCCCCAGTGGTACAGTGGTTAGGACTCTGTGCTTCCACTGCAGGGGGCATGAGTTCCATCCCTGACCAGGGAACTAAGATCCTTTGGGCCATACAATGCAGCCAAGAACTCAAAAATTAAAAATATTTTTAAAAACATAGTTCTCAACTGTTTTTTTTTTGTGTCAATGCCATTATGTCTCTGAAGACTAAGTTTCAAACTTTTGTTAAAATACTTACTGTTAAAAAACTGGAACCATAAGGAGAATCTACAAAAAGAAGACATCAGAGAGATTAGTTCAGGCAGCAACCAGACAGCATGTGCCAAGCACCTATTCTAGCTCCAAAATCAAATGCCAATCACAGAGTTCTGCTCTGAGAGATGATTACAACCTGAGAAGCAAATCTGAAGGCAACAGTCTGTTCTTCCAAAACACATTGATGTTAAATAAATTCCAGGGAAGTGATTTAAGTAAACCAAATTTCAACCATTTGCCATTAATTATTTATTGGAATAACCAATAAATTAAATGGAGTTACCAAATAACCACCTATTACTTTCTCAGTCTCCAATTCCACAGACATTGTGAGCGTGCAGAACAGGACAGAGAGAATAAAAGAGTGAAGAAAAACAAGAGAAAGGAAAAAACTGAAGAGGGACGGGAACATGAAAGTACGACCTTTCAGATTATATTTGGAATCTGCTTGTGATCAAATAAGAAATATGTGCTGGTCTCTGCTTTCAGCTACTAACGCAGGCTCCTAGAACTCTCATTTCCTGAGTGCAGGGTGTGATGGCAGCATCACACCCTTGTTCATGACAGGAGAACTTCGAAAAGCCCTGAGACCTCCAAGAGATGACAGTGCCTCTGAACACTAAGGACACACCTGGGGGCTTGGGTGCCCAGTTGGCTTCACTGGAAAAGCCGAGACACATTTCTGAGATGGACTGGAATTAGGTCCTACTTGGGACAAACATCTCCTGCAGTTGGGCCGAAGTATGAACAACAGGATACAAAAAGGCCGAAACCCAACTGCGAAGCAGTGTCCCGAACATGATCCCTGCAGATAGCACCTCCCAGGGGGTGCACAGATCACCCCACATGGCCCCCTGACCCGCCCCCACCCTCATCCCACTGAAGGGAGCCTGCCACTTATTCTTGCTCCCTTCTGCTGCAGCAGGGCCTCAGTAAAGCCTCGCCTAAATTTCTCATCTGGCCTCTGGTCAATTTCTACTGCCTTTGAGGAGCCCAAGAACCCAAGTTGGTGACAGAGCTGGACCTTCCATTCCCCCTGCACCAGTGACCACCTCTGACCATCAGACTGAGGGGCTGGAGATGCAGTGAGTCACCAATGACCTAATCAGTGGAGCCTGCCGAATGGAAGGCCACAGAGAAAACACCTAAACAATGGCTTCAGAGAGCACGTGGGAAAAATTATATACCAAATATACTTATGGTAAAAATTTAAATGAATGTTTTTTGTTTTCATTAGCTAAATCAGCAACCCTAAGTACCAGGATGGAGTGGAGACCTGAGAGATTTACTTGCCTGGAGCCTTGGATCTTTCTACCCAGAGTTTTTGTAAGTTTCTAGCCTTGTCCATCACTTCATAAACTTCCTGGGCGAGGTCCTGTATCTCTTTTAAGAAGGCCAGGTCGTCGACCTTCTGGTGAGGGACAGCTGCAGCTGGGAGCCTAGGAGAACTTTAAATAAATGAAGTAAATACCTGGGTAGAACTCATCTATAGGCACAAGTCTCCTCAGCAGTTTAAGGTTATTGATACCAAAAGGCCCAGTTGTCCTCAGTTGAGGCTGTGCCCATTTACACCTCCTCCAATGCCCCAACAGCCCACTCTTCTGGACCTTCATCCAGAATGGACTCTATCATTTAAAAAAAAAAAAAACTTGGCCAGGGACATGGTCTGGTGATTAACAATCCTCCTGGAAACGTAGGAGATGCAGGTTGGATCCCTGGTCG
This sequence comes from Ovis canadensis, assembly GCF_042477335.2. NCBI lineage: Eukaryota > Metazoa > Chordata > Mammalia > Artiodactyla > Bovidae > Ovis > Ovis canadensis. The sequence goes on from NC_091248.1 coordinate 22,010,789, forward strand.
AGGAACTAACATCCCACTTGCTTCAGGACAACTAAGCCCATGCACCTCAACTAGAGAGTCCCTGCCCCACAATGAAAGATTAAGACCAGACACTGCCAAATAAATTTTTTAAAAAACTTTGGCCAATTTAAAATTAGAAAGTTATTGGCACAACACTGTAAATCAACTATACTTCAGTTTAAAAAATAATAATAAAAGGGACTTCCCTGATGGTCCGGTGGTTAAGACTACATGTTTCTACTGCAGAAGGCGCAGGTTTGACCCCTGGTCGGGGAACTAAGATCCCCCATGTCTTGCAGCATGGGCAATAACAATTTTTTTAATGGAAAACAATACAGTTAGAAAGCTGTCCTCAATCTCTTTATTATCTGTGAGGCTCAATCATTTTATATGTTTATTAGTCATTTCATTCCTCTCATTGATTACACCGCGTGCTTCAAGCAACATGCTGGGGGTCAACACAGCAGTGAGTGAGGCCCTGCAGGTAGAATAGGCAGGATGAGCCCCACTGTAAATGGCAAGTCCAGCCAAGAGGTGGGTCAAGCATACTGAGGCTCAGCTAAGCTGGGGATGGGCAGGAAGGTCTGGGCGGGCAGCGGGGAGCCCAGCAGAGCAGCCAAAGACAAGACTGTGTGTCTTACCCCTGATTTAGACCCACTTGGGCATCGTGAAGATGGGGCATCAGGCAGAGGGGCCCTAGGGGATGTCCAGGGAGCGTTGGGGGGTGCCTCCCTAGGAGAGGTCAGCTGTGGGTACAAGCAGGGGAGCCCCAGACAAAAAGGACAGATGTCAGGCCAGGTCACAAGGACTAGCGATCAGGAGGGAAGAGGGCTGTCCCCACTGGGTGGTCAAAGCCACAGCCCCATTTTCTGCTGGGATGTCCCCTGTCTTCTCATGTTTGAAACATAGCTTCCCTTTGTCATATGTATAAAAAATATCCTCTCCCGGGGTTTTTTTCCTTTAATTTTGTTTAGTTGCTAAGTAATATCAGACTCTTCTGCGACCCCAAGGACTGTAGCCCACCAGGCTCCTCTGTCCATGGGATTTCCCAGGCAAGAACATTGGAGTGGGTTGCCATTTTCTTCTCAAATTTATTTTAGCTTTGAATAATTTTACCAATAGAAGACACTAAGGAACATAAAGTGTGTCAACAACAATGGCCATCGGAGCAATGATCTAAAAGGGTAAGATCTAGATCTAATGTAAACGTCAAGTTCTAGGAGAAGCATTAACGTAACATCACATGCTTATGAAAAGATTCCCTTTCATCTTTAACAATGGGCTTCTAGAAAGCAGACTCCCGCAGAAAGGGTCAGAACCGAGTGGGAGGCTGTGAAGAACAGACTCTGAGCCTGCCTCCCACCCTCAGCCAGGAGGCTGCCCAGGACTCTGCATTTTAACCCACCCTCCTAGTGGTTCTAATAGGGACGATCCTGGCCAACCTCACAGTGTGGGAAAATGCACAGACCCCGGATGGAGTCCCCCATGCTGAAACCAAGACTTAACCCCCAACCTAACTGCAGGTCGGTTTTCCCAGTAATATACCCCTGGGGGATGTAATTTCAGTGTGGAATTCTCTGATCAGCACCAAGGAGGTGGTCCTTTCCATCCCCAAAGAAAGATGGTTTGCCATACGGACCCTCTCTTTCCACACAGGAAGGTTGCCTAAGCTTGAAATGCTCTTTTTGGCTTGTGAGGTTTTTAAAGGCAAGACAAGGAGCCCTCTCTACTGACCAGATGGGATGCTGCTCAATTCATGAATCATTTAATATAGCCAATCCAACCTTTAAAATCTACTCGGGTTAATTTTTGTTTCAGCAACACTATGTAATTCTAATAAAAAATGATGATAAAATTGCTGTTTTTTCTTAACTTAATACTTGTCTTACATGGAGGAAAAATGATTTTTCTTGAGTGAAAAAGAGAAAACATTCTCACAACCTTTAAAATCAGCACAATCTACCCTCTACTGCAGTCCATGGGGTCGCAAAGAGTCAGACACCACTGAGCAACTGAACTGAACCCCATCTACATCCATTCTCAAATTCAGTGGGAAATTACCTTAGTCAGTAAGAAACTACAGATTTAAAATAATACAAGGAAAATAAATTAATAAAGTAAAACAAGGGATCATTTCACTAATTGCTAGAAGCTTGTTAAAGTAAGTAGGTGTCAATTACTTTTACCACATCCAAGAGGGGGAAAAAAAGTAAAATTGGGAGAAATTTTTCCTGATTAAAAAGTTAGATCCCATTAGATTTTTTAACTCTCAAACCTTTTATTATATAAATTCTCAAACACTGTGACTGGAGGAATGGTTGTCCACAGATAAATCCACCTGCTGCATCAGCCCCCCTGGGACATCAACCTTTAATTGTCACCACCTACAAGGAAGCAGAGGCTTCCCAAGTGGCTTAGAGGTAAAGAACCCACGTGCCAATGCAGGAGACACAAGAGACATTGGTTTGATCCCTCGGTCTGGAAGATCCCCTTGGAGAAGGGAAGGACTACCCACACCAGTATTATTGCCTGGGAAATACCATGGACAGAGAGCCTGACAGGCTGCAGTCCATGGGGTCACAAAGAGTCAGACATGACAGAAGCGACTTAGCACACACAGGGGAAATCCCAGGGCTGAAACAGGCATTGTGTGGAGACCAATTTCCTCCTTCCCAAGTCCAGCTCTTTCTTTGGACTTTTTATCAGGTGGCATTGGACCCTGCCAGGTATTGGAGGAGCTGTGAATGGAAGAGGGGACAAAGGAGATCTGATTCAGGAAGACAAGAAAAGGCCACCTTGCAGGTGGCCCTCAGACCAGTAGAAAAGCACTCTCTCAAAGGGCCCCAAGCCAAACGCTGCATCCAGAAACCCCTGTGGGAGTTCAGTGAAGGAGCTGAGGATGTCAGAGGTGGGAGGAATCACTCAGGCCCCTCCTTCAGTTTGCAGACAAGGAAACTGAAGCCCCCTGAGGGTCCCCAAAGCCAAAATGTTTCTCAAGCAATGTCTCCCTTAGAAAGTCATCATTCAAATATTGGGATCATAACCCTAATAGGTTATGATTCAAATAATAAAACCCTTTATTTTGGGGGGCTCCAAAATCAGTGCAGATGGTGACTGCAGCCATGAAATTAAAAGATGCTTACTCCTTGGAAGAAAAGCTATGACCAACCTAGACAGCATATTAAAAAGCAGATACACTACTTTGCCAACAAAGGTCTGTCTAGTCAATGCTCTGGTTTTTCCAGTAGTCATGTATGGATGTGAGAGTCTATAAAGAAAGCTGAGCACCAAAGAAATGATGCCTTTGAATGGCGGTGTTGGAGAAGACTCTTGAGAGTCCCTTGGGCTGCAAGGAGATCCAGTCCATCCTAAAGGAAATCAGTCCTAAATATTCACTGGAAGGACTGATGCTGAGGCTGAAACTTCAGTCCTTCGGCTACCTGATGCAAAAACTGACTCATTGGAAAAGAACCTGATGCTGGGAAAGATTGAAGGCAAGAAGAGAAGGGGATGACAGAGGATGAGACGGTTGAAAGGCATCACCAACTCAATGGACATGAGTTTGAGCAAGCTCCAGGAGTTGGTGATAGATAGGGAAGCCTGGCATGCTGCTGTCCATGGGGTCACAAAGAGTCAGACATGACTGAGCAACAGAACTGAATCCTAATAGGGTTGTTGGAGGGTCAGCAGAGGGAATCTATGTAAAATCTTAGCACAGAGTCCAGCTCCCAACTCTTTTTAAAGGGCAGTAATAGGGACTTCCCAGGTATTCCAGTGGATAAGAATCCACCTGCCAATGCAGGGGACACGATTTCAATCCCTGGTCTGGGAGGATCCCACATACCGCAGAGCAGCTAAACCCACGCACCACAACTACTGAAGCTCTAGAGCCCACAACAAGAGAAGCCACTGCAATGAGAAGCTCACACACTGCAGTGAAGAGTAGCCTCCATAATCAGAGAAAGTCCATGTGCAGCAATGGAGACCCAGTGCAGCCAAAATAAATAAGCAATTTTTAAATATAAAGTAGGACCATAAAACAATTTAAAAATTAAAAATAAAGGGCAGTAATAATACAGCTGATGCTGGGACAGACACATTTTCAGCCCAAGAGCTGCAGGAATAAGCAAAGAAGATAAACAGGACTGTTGCTTCTATTACATGTGTGTGTATGTGCTAAGTTGCTTCACTCTTTGTGACCCCATGGACCGTAGCCCACCAGGCTCCTCTGTCCACGGGATTCTCCAGGCAAGAATACTGAAGTGGATTGCTGTGCCCTCCTCCAGGGGATCTCCCCAACCCAGGGATCGAACTAGCCTCTCTTACATCTTCTTCCTGCACTGGCAGGCAGATTCTTAACCACTAGCACTGCCTGGGAAGCACTGTTTCTATTATAAATTCTGCTAATGTCTCTTATTGGGATCTTCCTCAATGACTCAGTGGAAGAATCTGCCTGCAGTGCAGGAGACACAGGAGACGTGGGTTCAATCCCTGGGTCAGGAGGACTCCCTGGAGCAGGAAATGGCAACCTACTCCAGTTCTTGCCTGGAAAGTTCCACGGATGGAGGAACATGGTGGGGTATATCCAGCCCATACGGGTAGCACAGAGTCAGACACTACTGAGCACGTGAGTAAATTTTCCTCATTCATTTACTGGCAAGGCACAGTTTAACAGAATTAAGATTATTTCTTAAGACAGCCAGATCCCAATGCAAAAAAGTAATTACCCTAGGAACTGTCTTGTCCTGAATGCCCCTCAGCTGCCTTGTGGCCGCTAAGGCCAGCCAGACCCCTACCTTCACTGCCCACCAGTAACCCAAGTGCTGACAAGCAGAGTCTCAAGGATGTAAAGGCTTTGGAAACCTGTAATAGCTCTGGAGTTTAAAAGGGAGGAAAAGTTAGAGAAATTCCCAACTGAGGAAAGAAGAAATAAAGTAAAAAGCCTTGGGGACTTTCTTTAGATCTATTTTTTTTTTTAATCCATGTTCACCCTGGAACTATTTCCTTTTCCTGGAGAATGCAGCTCTGAAGCTACATGTGACTTGAAGACTTTTTTCCTGTCAAAAAGATCACCTACAGAGTTATTGCCTTATTGTCCCTGTTGGACCCAAACAAGCTTTGTGTCTTACCTACAGAATTAATATTCATGGTTTTAAAGGTTGACATAACTAGTTTCTCAACTGTTCCCTGAACCAACTTTGTCATCCTACTGATCATGTAATTAAAGAGGTAACACTCAGTGATATATCTGTTATACAAAAGACATTTTTAATTTCTTGAAAATTTACCTCTGACAGAATTTATACTCATTCCCCTACATTGGCTATATAGAATCTTAACCACTGGACTGCCAAGGAAGTACCCCCATTCCCATGTTGATATTGCCCTATAGTTATATAAGATCTCACTATTGAGAAACAACTCCCTTTACATCTATAATTATTTCAAAATGAAAGTTAAAGAAAAATAAAGTCAAATAATACATGACAAATTCAGGAAAAGGTACAGTATATTATAATCTCCATATAGGATCATTTGCAAAAGGCCATTAAAATAAAAAATGCATTTTTCTCTTGACTTGCAATTCTGCTTCTAGTAATCACTCCTATAGATACATGTACATTAGTACAAAAATGCATAAGCCACTAGAAAAATATAACAAAAAGGTACAGTTCATAAGTCAATAATAGAGAAACACTAAAGGATACAAAACATTCAATTTACATAAACAAAAGCAACAAAGAGAAAAATAGGAATACAGAAAGATGGCAAAAGTAGGAACAAAGTAAATCCAATATAATAAAAACAAGTGGTCTAAACACTAAAAGGCAAAGACTGTCAGACTGAATAATAAGAACCAACTCTATGCTGTTAAATTTTAAAAATAAAATTTAAAGACGGCCAGAAAGTAAAAAAGATGGAAAAAGATATATCATGTAACACTAATCAAAAGAAAGCTACAGAGTTGAAATAAATACCAACAAAATAGACTTCAAAACAAGAAATACAACCAGGGATAAAGAGATTATATTAACATATCATATATTATGTATTATAGTATTTTAGATAATGGATATAGTATACTGTGTATAACATACTGTGTGATATATTTCATGTACAATGTCTTGTATGCATAATGTCTAATAACTGAGATAACTGGATTAAGTTATATAATGATAAATGAATCAACACAGAAAAGATTTATTCTAACATGTATGCACTTAAACCAGAGCTTCAAAGTAAATGAATCAAAAATCAGTAAAAAACAGAAAAAGCCACAATTACAAAGATTACAAATCCTTTCTTGATTATTTATAGAACAAACAGAAAATTGATAAAGATATTGAAGACTTAATGTCACCCAACAATAGCAGAAGGCCAGTAGTTGCTTTGAAAGTGAAGTCGCTCAGTCATGTCTGACTCTTTGTGACCCCATGGACTGTAGCCTACCAGGCTTCTCAGTCCATGGGATTTTCCAGGCAAGAGTACTGGAATGGGTTGCCATTTCCTTCTCCAGGGGATCTTCCTGACCCAGGGATCTAACCCGGGTCTCCCACGTTGTAGGCAGATGCTTTACCCTCTGAGCCACCGCTTTAGGTAACACTAAATATTTATTAAAGGAGATAACATGCTATGACCACAAAGTAATTCAAATTGAAAAAGACCTAAATCACACAGAATTCTCTGACCATAGTGGAATTAAGCATAAATTAGTAATAAAAAGATTTCAGGAAAATCTTCAAATATTTAGAAACTAAGCATCTGACCTACAAGTGACCCATGGGTCAAAGAATAAACTACAGTAGAAATAAGCTAATATTTTTAACCTAATGCAAACAAAAATACAACAAATCAAAATTTGTGAGATGAAGTAAGGTAGTGTTCAAAAAGAATGAAAAGGCTTTTACTTTTTATATTAGAAAAGGTAGGAAACTGATTATCTAAGTTTGAACATAAAGAAGGTAAATAAACATAAAAAAACCATTAAATTCTAAATAAAAGAAAAAGCAACCAGGTAGTAAAGGATAAAGCGAAGCTGTATTTCCAGGTGACATGATCATGTATATAAAAATCTTATGAGAGATTAAAAAAAAAGTCACTAGAACTGGTTGTCCATATTTTAAATTTTTAAAACAATACAAAAAATATGAAACTATTTAAGAATACATCAACAAAATATATAAACTACAAATGTAGTAAACTACAAAATATGTAAGCTGAAAACTACAAAAACATTCCTCAGAGATATTCAAGAAAATCTAAGTAAATAGAAAATATATCATGCTCAAGTATTAGAAGACTCAGTGTTAATATTGAGTCTTAAGATTAAGATATCAATGCTCTCCCAACTAATTTATAGATTAAATGCAATCCCCTGAAGCAACTAGACATCCATATAGAAAAGAATTTTGACCCTTTCCTCACACAATACACAAAACTCAAACCAAAATGGATAGATTAGTGAAAAAGTTGGCTTAAAGCTCAACATTCAGAAAATGAAGATCATGGCATCTGGTCCCATCACTTCATGGCAAATAGATGGAGAAACAGTGTCAGACTTTTGGGGGGGGGGCTCCAAAATCACTGCAGATGGTGACTGCAGCCATGAAATTAAAAGACGCTTACTCCTTGGAAGAAAAGTTATGACCAACCTAAATAGTATATTCAAAAGCAGAGACATTACTTTGCCAACTAAGGTCCGTCTAGTCAAGGCTATGGTTTTTCCTGTGGTCATGTATGGATGTGAGAGTTGGACTGTGAAGAAGGCTGAGAGCCAAAGAATTGATGCTTTTGAACTGTGGTGTTGGAGAAGAGTCTTGAGAGTCGCTTGGACTGCAAGGAGATCCAGCCAGTCCATTCTGAAGGAGATCAACCCTGGGAATTCTTTGGAAGGAATGATGCTGAAGCTGAAACTCCAGTACTCTGGCCACCTCATGAGAAGAGTTAACTCATTGGAAAAGACTCTGATGCTGGGAGAGGTTGGGGGCAGGAGGAGAAGGGGACGACAGAGGATGAGATGGCTGGATGGCATCACGGACTAGACGGACGTGAGTCTGAGTGAACTCCAGGAGATGGTGATGGACAGGGAGGCCTGGCGTGCTGCGGTTCATGGGGTCACGAAGAGTCAGACATGACTTAGCAGCTAAACTGAAGTGATCCTAGATCAGATGAAATTTGGGATTCCTGCCCAAAGTGAACTTTCCCCAGGGACCACAAAGGGCACAGAAATCCACAAATTGGTTACCTGTGATGTTTAAATAGACTTAAGATTTTGCTTTCAGATATTCATAATCTGAGACAATTCTCAAAAAGTGATCAGAAGTGAGTTTTATGGTTTTGGGAGTCCACTGAATTCATCCTGGACCAATATGAAAACAGTGAGAGCCTCTGAGTGGAGGGGGCAGGTCTGAGGACAGAGCCCAGCACCAGGAGGGACTTCTTTCCTGCTCATCAGCATCCAAGGTTCTGAAATGGACTGTGGTTCTCAGGATGTGGAGAGAGGTCTCTGCAGGCTGTGTGACCATCTGGTTTCAGCAAGTGGAGGTGAGGGGGCAGAGTGGACTGGGAGGCAAAGGCAGAATTATTCTCTGATGTGGAGACTCCAGCGTCAGTGTGACTGCTGGAGCCAGAGCCATAGGGATGGGTGAGTGCTAACTCCCACCACAGGAGGGCTACCCCGCCAGCACTTCAACACTCACAACATGGAAGGAGGGGAGTGAGAAGCAAATGCAGAGACGTTAAGTAAACTGCTCAGAAGCACAAAACAAAGAAGAGATGGGGTCGATACGGTTTGCATGCAAAGCCCCACTTTTCCCCCTTCAAGGACACACAAATTTCCCACTCTGAGTGATGAAGAGATGTAAGAGAGACCTGAAATGGGAACGCTGATCAGCCTCAAACACTTCTCATTTTCCCAGAAAGGCACTTTCTTTCCTGCACATACAAAAAGCCCACCATGTATTTCAGGGTTATGACTTTACACTTTACTCTCAAATGATTTTCTTAATATCATATGTTTATATTACCTCTCTCAAAAAACCTGTAAGCACCCACCCTTTAAAAGTATCGTACCAGATATGTCCAAAACTACCTAGAAGCTTTGCATTCTCATAACTTACAGTTGAAAGTTAAAGATCACTTATGTTAGCAGGCTTTACACTTCAATGCCATAGACGGGTCAACAGCAGGAAGGAGGGAGGAAGCAAAGACAGATTATTCAACATGTGAAAAATTCAAACCATCTGATGACTCAGCTGCTTTTCATTTCTAACTCTACTGAGAGAAGTTTCCAGAGCCTTCAGGGAGATCCAAGTTAAAAATCTTCTGTATTTTGACTCTGCTCACATAAAATACCTCCCATCGCTTCTCTTTTTAGTATTTGGTGCCAGACTGCTGCCACAGGTAAACACAGGCAGGCTCAGCATCCAGAGTCACGAGGGCTACTGTCAGCTGGTCCAGGTCAAGTGTATCTCAGCTGCGAATAGATGCTGGTCCAAAATAGCACAGTAGGAAAAGCCCAGTGGGTAACTCAAACAAATACTTGTTTTCGAGCATTTGGTGCCAAAACTGCATAGTTGGCCAAGAGGGTAATTTTGAGGTCAGAGTATAACCTACAGAAAACAAACTATGACAAGCAAAAGGCATCTGCTAATCAGCAATCAGTTTGTGACTCTTGGAACAGCTGCAGAAAGACCTGTTACTGGAAACAAACCATTATGGAGGCTGTTTGCATGTGAGTCTGAATGTCATAAAGCTGATTTCCTGGTGACTCTAAATTCTGTTTCTTATGATGGCTGGCTCACCCCAAATTATTGAGGCTGAACTAAAAGCCTCATGTCGGTTCTATTCAGGAGCTTCCCATGGAAAGGATGTTTGTGTTTCTCTTACCGAAAACGCTGCTCCATAGCCCCTTCATAGCTTGCGTTCCTGCACCTCGACCCGGTGTTGCAAAGAAGGCCTTGGACAAAGGGGAAAACGCCCCGGCTGGGCAGATCTCGGGGTTGCAAATAGCCTGGATGTGGATACAAGGCAGGAATGAGTCCATACGACTGGTCCCAGAAATGGAATACCTAGTGAGTTCAGTAATATGTAATATCATGTTATTACATTATTAGTCCTGTTGTTAGTTTAAAAAAACACCTCAGCAGCCCAACAGAAAAAAGAAAGGACAGAAACCTATTACATTAGCACCTTTCCTCCAGGGCCTACCCACAGGCTGCAAGGCAGGATGGCTCTGCCTGGCCATACGCACAACTGCATGAGACTCCTCTTCCTGCTCAGGGAGTGTTAATACCTCCTCATTCAACCTCACCTCCAGACACTGTGAATAGGCTGTGGGTTGGAAGAATCAGAGCAAGCACCTCCTTTCATCTCATATAAAAGCGGAGGAGTTCTTGGATTCTTAATAACTTGAGTGTGGTTACTAAAGGTCATTTAACGCGAAGACGTTTAGAAAAACTGGATAGGATCCAAGGGCTTTCAGGACAAATGGTACAATAAACCGCTTCCTGGAGAAAAGAGAACGCTCCGATGCGGTTGGTGGGAGTGTAGCTTGGTGCAGCCACTGTGGAGAGCAGAGTGGAGGCCCCTCAAAAAACTAAAACTAGAATTACCATGTGATTCAGCAGTCCCACCCAGACGTGTGTGTGTGTGTGTGCTCAGTCACTTCAGTCGCGTCCGACTCTTCACAACCCCATGGACTGCAACCCACCAGGCTCCTCTATCCATGGGATGCTCCAGGCAAGAATACTGGAGTGGGTTGCCACGCTCCTCCACAGGGGATCTTCCCGACCCAGGGATCGAACCTGTATCTCTTATGGCCCCTGCACGGCAGGCAGGCTCTTTACCACTAGTGTCACTTGGGAAGCCCACCCCTCAGCACCCTTTGGGAAGTCACCATCTTCCACATCCTTCAAGGCTTTTACTGACCTGAACCTGTTTGTTCCTCCAGCCACATGTCTGCTTCCCATTCATATAAACTCCATTTCTTCTGATCTTCCCCCACGCTATCTGCTCTGCCCAGATCTGTCCTCCCCTGAACTCTTTCATCTGACCAAGATTCACATTTGCTAACTCCTCAGAACCCCTTTTCAGAATGGAGCAGCCACTTCTCCTCTGCTCCTGGTACCCTGTATGGAGTCCCAACATGGCACTACCTTACTGCATTATCATAGTCTGGCCCTACAGTAAGTTCTGGAAGGACAGGGAAAATACTGTGTCCACCACTTCATCCTCACCAAAGCTTGGACTCAAAGGCACTCAAAACATTATCTGCCATATGAATAAATACATTAATTTACTATTGTGAATAGTAAACATACTATTTGAGATAAAAGTCACCCCTTAATAGTTTCCAATCATATAACATTTTTAGAATTAACCACATTATCCATATTTCAAGTGAGCATAGGCATGATAGAAACAAAACAGGCAATCATTTCTCAAGGAGTGATACTGTTGCAGTTTAAACCAGATAAACTAAATGGTCTTTCTGATAAAACACCTGGAGCAGAGGAAGTTATTAATAATGGTTTCTAAATGCTTTACCACCATCGTCATCACCATCAATATCATCATCACCACCATCACCACTACCACCATCACGCTGGTAAAATGAAATGCATCTCCCCCACGTTTACCTCTTCCTTTCCTCTTTCTACATTTATAATGACTTATACACCTATATCCTGAATTGAGACAGCTTAATTTGAGGAATAAATCTATCTGTTAGATTGGGCAAACATGAATATCATTCTTAAGAGAAAAAACCTAAATAGATGCCTAGGGGTGAAGTCGCTCAGTCGTGTCCGACTCTTTGCAACCCCATGGACTGTAGCCTACCAGGCTTCTCCATCCATGGGATTCTCCAGGCAAGAATACTGGAGTGGGTTACCATTTCCTTCTCTAGGGGATCTTTCTGACCCAGGGATCGAACCCAGGTCTCCCGCATTGGAGGCAGATGCTTTAACATCTGAGCCACCAGGGAAGCCCCAAATAGATGCCTACTGGCATATATCCCAGAAATAGAGGTATAAACAAGAGAACCCTATCCATTCATTTCACTCAGGATTCAGAATTTATAAAGAGCAACAGAAGAAAAAGAACGCTGCATTTTCTTCTCTAGATGTTGGTGATCAAAAAGTATAATAAAAATGAAACTCACAATTGTCTCTGTGTCTGGGAGGTTCTTGAAAACGAAGTACGGTCAGAATCATGAACAGGATACAAGGCCAGAAGAATTCGGCCAGGGAGAGCACCTGGAAAGTTGTCCAAAAAATTAGTGTCTAAACGAATCACAAAGCGTTATGAGATCTCCCCTTGTTGAAGGAGGGCTCGTAGGCCAGAGCAGGCTTCCTTTACAGGAAGTCATTGTCATCCTTCCTGTGCGTCCCTAAGAACAATCATTTGAGACGGGCCCCACAGTGATGGCCCGTGTTCACTGTATCCAGATCCACGACTGTCAGCTCCTTGTCCTTCTCCTATCAGACCTGGCTTCTGTTCCTCCCCTTTTCTTCACATTTTTATTTATTGAAGAACTTATGACATTAAAGAAATTAAACAAATAATTTCATCCATATTTCTCACACTCCAACAAATTCACTATTTTTATTTTTCTCATTTCTTTCACATGTCTGACTTTTCCACCCAAGTAGCTATTTTTCCAGGGCTGGTGGTGGTGAACACTTGGTTTCATCTCATGAATATTTTCATGTGTTGCCATACACTGTTTTTAACTATCATCTTACTAGTTATGTAACATTCTTACAAATGAACGCATCATAATTTACATCTTTTGTCAATAAATTTTTTTGTAAAAGTAATTTTCTTTGAAATTACTTTCTTGAGATTGGAACAAACTCTGAAAAGTCAGATTATTGGAGTCAAATCTCTTGACACAGATTGCAAAAGAGCCACTCACACGGATTGCAGTAATTTGTATTATCCTGCATTTTCAAAGTCAAAAGAAAAGGAACTGACATTGATACACGGAATTTAATTATTTAAGAAGGAAATACCCAAAGAATAGCCTAACGAAAACTTAATAGAAAATCCTCAATTATCACAAGATTATTTTTATTGCCAACATTCTCCACTTGGTTTCTGGTGCATAATGTTCTTCTGTTGGCTTCCACTCAGTTTATAAATACAAAAGTTTATAGCCATACACAGACACGGCAAGACACAGACCAAGCAAGGCGCAGACCAATAAAGGCACAGACAAAAGCCTAAGAATCTGCAGGTTAGGACGTTAAGGATGCTGTCAACAAGAAAAAGCACGTCTTGTTCTTTCAGACTCCAAAATCATGATGCTTTGAACTAAAGTGAGCTTCCCGTCCCTTTACTGTGTTGGCCTTTGAGCCACCATGGCCCTACATCCTAGGCTTGGTCCCAGCCTTTCCCCAGAAGGTCCAGCAGACAGACCTGTGTGGCCGGGTGAGTACATGTGGTCTGAAACCATAAAGACTAAACTCAGGTGGGAAAGAACGTTTCCATCCCTGGTGTAATTAAAGGAGAAAAGAAAGCACCCTCTTGGAAATGAGTCATGAGGAAGTATTTCTCATGCCAGAAACTGTATCCTTATGGAAAGTTCTCTGAGAAAGTGCTGAAAACCAACACCACCCACCCTGATAAAAGAGAAATCTTCGAGGGAGGGCACCCTCTGGCTTAGTTCAGTTCAGTTGTGTCCAGCTCCTTGTGACCTCATGGACTGCAGCATGCCAGGCCTCCCTGTCCATCACCAACTCCCAGGTTTACTCAAACTCATGTCCATTGAGTCAGTGATGCCATCTAACCATCTCATCCTCTGTCGTCCCCTTCTCCTCCTGCCCTCAATCTTTCCCAGCATCAGAGTCTTATCAAATGAGTCAGCTCTTCACATCAGGTGGCCAGAGGATTGGAGTTTCAGCTTTGATATCAGTCTTTCCAATGAATATTCAGGACTGATTTCCTTTAGGATGGACTGGTTGGATCTCTTTGCAGTCTGAGGGACTCTCAAGAGTCTTCTCCAATACCACAGTTCAAAAGCATCAATTCTTTGGCACTAAGCTTTCTTTATAGTCCAACTCTCACATTCATACATAACTAGTGGAAAAACCATAGCCTTGAATAGACAGACCTTTGTTGGCAAAGTAACATCTCTGCTTTTTAATATGCTGTCTAGATTGGCCATAACTTTGATCCCTCTGGCTCAAAGGATAGTAATTAAACCAAATTCATTGGTTTAATTACCAAAGGTCAAACACTCTGCAGAAGAACTTAAGTCACCTGTTCATCCTCTAGAACAAATGAGTCATTTCTTGAATGAACAGGGATGGTGGGGTGTCTGTAATTAATTCTGGTTAAATATAAATGTGCAAGATTGAAAATATACCTCATGTTAAATAATAACGACCTCATTAGGAAGAATAAATACATAATTAATTGGGGAGGTTGAAAAAAAAGTACTAAATTTAGAGGGAGAGGGTGGGATGATTTGTGAGAATGGCACTGAAACATGTATACTATCATGTAAAAAGAAAAAAATCTATTATTAATAAATAATAAAATAACAAATAAAATAAAATATTATTTATTATTAAAACATTTTAAATAACACAATAATGATAACATTTATTATAATAACTATAATATAATTTTTGTTATTAACTTTTTATTTTATAATTTAAATAATAGTTAAAATAAATAATACAATGTTAAAAATAAAATAATAAAATTTTTACCAATTGAGCCACCAGGGAAGCCCCTAATAATATAACATAGCCTTTTCTTAAAACAAACAAATATAAAGAAAACTGAAAATGGCTCACAGAGTCAAGACTCATATAGATCCTCTTATTTCAACATTTATTTATCAGGTTGCACCAGGTCTTCCTTGTGCATGTGGCGTCCTTGGTCTTCACTGTGGCATGTGAACTGTTAGCTGCGACTTATGGGGTCTAGTTCCCTGACCAGGGATTGAACCTGGGCCCCCTGCATTGGGAGCACAGAATCTTAAGACGCTGGACCACCAGGGAAGTCCCACCCCTTTTGATATTATAAATTCACAAATAGATGCATGGTTAGGGTATTCAAAAAGTACAGGAAGAATACAACCATTCTCCCAAGAGATTCACACAGTTTTCTTAACTCATTTGTTACAAACATAAATAAATGTAACAATTTTTTTTGGATCAGTACTTGTAGATCAGCCCCATTGTTTTTAAAGACAACATAAGAAGATACGATAAATTTTAATTTATTTAACCAGTCTCCCAGTTATGGAATTTGCAAAGTTTTCTGTTCGGCACCAGTGCTATTGTGAGCTTTCTGTACATTTGGCTGACTTTTGTAAGTATATTTTTGAGGTAGCACTGTTAAACAAGATTTTTGAGCCAAAGTATGTATTATTTTTTAATTTAGATTTTAATGGGTAGATATAAGCAAAGGCCATCAATAAAAATATTTTCTCCACTGTTTATTAGACTTTCTATTGTCCAAATCTTTTTTGAAATGTTTATTTATTTGGATCTCAGTTGTAGCAAGCAGGATCTCTCCTCGCAGCACATGGACTCTCTAGTTGCAGCTCGAGGGCTCAGTAGTTTCAGCACTGCTGCTGCTAAGTCGCTTCAGTCGTGTCTGACTCTGTGCGACCCCATAGATGGCAGCCCACCAGGCTCCCCCATCCCTGGGATTCTCCAGGCAAGAACACTGGAATGGGTTGCCATTTCCTTAGGGCTTAGTATCTCCACAGCATGTGGGATCTTAGTTCCCCAGCCAGGACTTGAACCTGTGTCCTCTGCATCACAAAGCAGATTATTAGCCACTGGACCACCAAGGAAGTCCCTTGTCTAAATCTTTTAAGCAATCAGTTTATCAATCTTTTTATTTTTAGGATCTAGACTTCTTTCTCTACATATAAAACCCGCCATAATTTAAAGGATCTTGTCAAGGCCAAATTAAAATAGGCAATGGCAACTGTGAAATTATAAATATTTGTCATCCTAGTCATAAAATCAATGGCACATCTCTAGTTTCAAATGAGAATAATACTTAAAAAAAAATAAAACTCAGCCTCTCTTTCCTTGTGAGATGGCCCACACTCTGTGGGGTATGTTTCTCTCTAAATAAATCCATTTCTTATCCACCAATAAATAAATAAAACACAATTGAAAAGTTTCTCTGAAGATCCTGAAATAAAAGTAAAACTCCAATTAAACATAAAATTATAGTAACTCAGTTTTTTTTAAATTTACAAGCCAATCAGTGACCCTCTGGGAAGCAACGGTAGGAAAAATCTCCCACTGGTCTGAATGTGAACTTCCTTGGTTCAGAAGAAAACCACGGTCGACCCAGGTGTGCTGTGCGGCGGTGCCTTGTGAGTGAGTGAATCACCTCCTTTCACAGGACTATTTTCCTGCAGGGACATAAAAGCAGCCTCCCCTGTCTCATCTTGTTTTCCTGTCATATTTTTCTCCTCATGGGTTGTTACTGTCCTCGACTCTTGCTTTCGGGTTATGTTTTGTGCTTCCCCAGGTCTCCCGCGCTGCAGGCCCCCTAGGCACAGCTTCTTAGCAGCAGGAAGGGCTCCCAAAGCTGTGCCAGGGGCAGCCAGAAGGAGATGCTGCTGGAGGCCCGCTCTCGAGGAAGACAGCCTTCTGGAAGCCCCACTAGTGCTCACGAAACAGGGACCGCTCTTCCAAACCACCACAAAGTCCCCTCTTCCTGCCGTGTGTGCCAGCAGAGAAGCTCCCGCCGGAAGTGCCCAGATGCCAGTCTGTAGCCCACATCCCACACCCCACAGGCACGCTTATGGGAGCTCTGCCCTCAGGCCCCTCAGAACACCACGGCATTTGGGGGGAGCCCTTAACAACACCTACACACAAAAGTGCGCATGAAGGAGCCCTGGGGGAAAGGGTATACTGAAATCCCCTCATCTCCTCACAGACTTCCTTTTTCCAGACACCACAAGAGAGAGGAAAATGAAAAGAAACAAAGCTAGAGGAGATGGGGAGGGGGCCACCTGCCTAAGGGTGGGTCACCCGCCAGGGCTCAGTCCCAGCGCGGCCCAGAGTCTCCAGAGCCAGTGACTCTCCACATCACATGCGTCTGCAGACTCGGGTGCCCTGACCCCGGGAGTGAGGAAACTGCTGCCGGGGATATTCGAATGACACACGGAACGTGAACAAGGAGCTAACTGCTGGAGACGCTCCTTAGGCTGTACACAAACATGAGGAAAGAACCCACAGTCAGAAAATAACTTCCCTAACTGGATAGTGAATATGGAATAAAACCTCTAACAAGGTGTTGAAGGAGGGCTATTCTGGTGGCTCAGATGGTAAAGAATCTGCCTGCAATGCAGGACACTCACATTTGATCCCTGGGTCAGAAAGATCCCCTGGAGAGGGGAATGGCAACCAACTCCAGTATTCTTGCCTGGAGAATCCCATGGACAGAGGAGCCTGGTGGGCCACAGTTCGTGAGGTTGCAAAGAGTTGGACACAGCTGAGTGACAAGATGTTGAAAGAGAGCTCGGAACACAGCGAGGAGGCTAACACGACTGCACATCGTCCCCACCAGCTCCCCAAGCCTCTCTCCTTCCTGCTGGAGAAACCTGGCACATGAAGGATTTGCTCAGATGCTGCACCCGAGTTTGAGGGAGAAATCAAACTTGTCTCGGGTTTATTGAAAAGAGAGTCAAGACAAATGCATCACCTGGGCTAAGCTGCCCAAGGATGAGTCAGATGAAAAGAGAAACAGCTGTCTAAACATTGGAAAGGAGCAAAGCAAAAGAAAGTCAAGGAGCATGACGGGCAAAGAAGCAACTCAAATAACACGAAGACTTTCATATACCTGTTTCACAAAGAACAATGTAAGAAGAACAAACATTCAGAAAATAAGAGCCTAGGAAAAAGATGCTATATGAAAAAAGTGGTTACAGATCTAAGGGGAAAAAACAACAAAAAGCATTACTGTGGAATTCTAAGTGATTTAAACACCAGAAAAAAAGAGGATAGACACTGGTTAAATTTCATTTCTATGTTAGACAAACAGTTTGAGATAACAACACTGAATTCTTAAAAAAAAACGTTTTAAAGGCAAAATATTAACACAAAATGCTAGTAGAATCAGCTTTGAAAAGCAAGAACTCCACAATATAATGGTAAGTGAAGTGAAGTAACTCAGTTGTGACCGACTCTTTGCGATCCCATAGACTGTAGCTTACCAGGCTCCTCTGTCCATGGGATTTTCCAGGCAATAGTACTGGAGTGGATTGCCATTTCCTTCTCCAGGGGATCTTCCCAACCCAGGGCTTGAACCCAGGTCTCCCGCATTGTAGACAGACGCTTTACCATCTGAGCCACCAGGGAAGTCCTATAATGCTAAGTGCTATACTTAAAACAGAGAATTCAACAAATGTAATGAAAAATATGCTCAAAGATTTAACAGTAGAATTTCCCTAAAAAAGAGAAAACTCTGATGAAAATTTTGTCTCAAGACTGAAAGAGTATGCTGTAATTAAAAAAAAAAAAAGCTGCAGTTGCCCTAGAGCTATTGAACACCCAAGATGAAGACAAAATAGTTCAGTTCAGTTCAGTCAATCAGTTGTTTCTCACTCTTTGCATCTCCATGGACTGCAGCGTTCCAGGCTTCCCTGTCCATCACCAAACCCCGGAACTTGCTCAAACTCACGTCCATCGAGTCGGAGATGCCATCCAACCAACTCATCCTCTGTCATCCCCTTCTCTTCCTGCCTTCAACCTTTCCCAGCATCAGGGTCTTTTCCAATGAGTCAGTTCTTCGCATCCAGTGGCCAAAAAATTGGAGTTTCACCTTCAGCATCAGTCCTTCCAATGAATACTCAGGACTGATTTCCTTTAGGATCACTGGTTGGATCTCCTTGCAGTCCAAGGGACTCTCAAGAGTCTTCTCCAACACCACAGTTCAAAAGCGTCAATTCTTCGGTGCTCAGCTTTCTTCACAGCCCAGCTCTCACATCCATACATGACCACTGAAAGAAATCATAGCTTTGACTAGACGGACCTTTGTTGGCAAAGTAATGTGTCTGTTTTCTAATATGCTGTCTAGGTTGGTCATAACTTTTCTTCCAAGGAGCAAGTATCTTTTAATTTCATGACTGCAGTCATTTTGGAGCCCAAGAAAAGTAAGTCTCTCATTGTTTCCTCATCTATTTCCCATGAAGTGATGTGACCTGATGCCATGATCTTAGTTTTCTGAATGCTGAGTTTTAAGCCAACTTTTTCACTCTCCTCTTTCACTTTCATCAAGAGGCTCTTTAGTTCTCCAATTTCTACCATAAGAGTGGTGTCATCTGCATATCTGAGGCTACTGATATGATTCCAGCTTGTGCTTCATCCAGCCCGCCATTTCTCATGATGTAATCTGCCTATAAGTTAAATAAGCAGGGTGACAATATACAGCCTTGATGTACTCCTTTTCCTATTTGGAACCAGTCTGTTGTTCCATGTCCAGTTCTAACTGTTGTTCTTGACCTTCATACAGGTTTCTCAGGCAGCAGGTAAGTTGGTCTGCTATTCGCATCTCCTTAAGAATTTTCCAGTTTATTGTGATCTACACAGTCAAAGGCTTTGGCATAGTCAATAAAGCAGAAGTAGATGTTTTTCTGGAACTCTCTTGCTTTTTCAATGACCCAACGGATGTTGGCAATTTGATCTCTGGTTCCTCTGCCTTTTCTAAATCCAACTTGAACATCTGGACATTCAGGGTTCACGTACTGCTGAAGTCTGGCTTGGAGAATTGAGCATTACTTTGCTAGCATGTGAGATGAGTACAGGTGTGCAGTAGTTTGAGCATTCTTTGGCATTGCCTTTCTTTGGGACTGGAATGAAAACTGACATTTTCCAGTCCTGTGGCCACTGCTGAGTCTTCCAAATTTGCTGGCATATTGAGTGCAGCACTTTCACAGTATCATCTTTTAGGATTTGAAATAGTTCAACCGGAATTCCATCACCTCCACTAGTTTTGTTTGTAGTGATGCTTCCTAAGGCGCACTTGATTTTGCATTCTAGGATGTCTGGCTCTAGGTCATACCTATGAAAATATCCACAGAGGAGGAAAGATACCTACCTGGCCTCAAACATGTCCTCAAAATATCCAGTGCTAGATAGTGATGCATCAATATTTACAAAGTTCTAAGAGAAAGAAAGTGTGATAATCATATGATATGTAGCCAAAATGATCCTTAAATAAAAACCAACATACATACATTCACAACCATAAAAGAACACAGATAATTTTTTATTTTTAATTAGAATATAATTGCTTTACAATGTTGTGTTGGCGTCTGCCATACAACAACATGAATCAGCCATAAGTATACATGTATCCCCTCCCTCTCGAACCTCCTCCCCACCCCTCTAGGTTATCACAGAGTTCCACACTGAGTTCTCTGTGTTATACAGCAACTTTCCACTAGCTACCTGCTTTACAAATGGTACCGTATATGTTCAACGCTACTCTCAATTTCTCCCACCCTCCCCTTTCCCCGCTGTATCCAGGTCTGTTCTCTATGTCTGCCTCTCTGTTCCTGCCCTGCAAACAGGCTCATCATACCATTTTTCTCGATTCCATACATATGCGTTAATATAAGGTATTTGTTTTTCTCTTTCTGACTTACTTCACTCTTTACAACAGGCTCTAGGTTCATCCACCTCACTAGAACTGACTCAAACATGGTA
Source organism: Ovis canadensis (assembly GCF_042477335.2). Taxonomy (NCBI): domain Eukaryota; kingdom Metazoa; phylum Chordata; class Mammalia; order Artiodactyla; family Bovidae; genus Ovis; species Ovis canadensis. The sequence continues at coordinate 22,031,485 of NC_091248.1, forward strand.
AAAGAACACAGATAATTATTAACCATGAACCCTGAGGAGATAAAAAGGCTTAGCAATGAAATCCAGCTGAAATGAAAATGGGACCAAATTAAAAATCCAGTATCACTTTGCTTCAAATATTATGCTGACCAGAACAATAAGGCAACACCTGCTGAAAAAAAAAAATAATCGTTTTATTGTATTGCTGATCTTACAGAAATGAGAGAGTAAAAAGAAATCTCCAAAGACCTGGAAAGAGGAACTGACCAAAAAATATTAATTAAAAAGAAATAAGAAGTCAGTCATGAGTTGAATCTTTAAGACTGAATCACAAAGGAACAAGTTCCCTCAAGGGGACTGGAGAGAAAGCAGGTGAGGCAATATTTAAATAACTAATGGCTGAGAATTTTCCAGAACATATGCAATACACAGATTTCACTGATAAAGGAAATAGAACACATATCAGGAAACAGAAATCCACATTAATAACTTCAAATACAGAAGTCAAAGAGATAATCTCAGCAGCAGTTCACATAATAACAACACATGACCTCAAAGGAATATGAGACTTACCAAAAACTCACTAAAAGCAGGAAACCAGAAGACAATTAAATATCTTTAGATCCCTTGGAGAAATGTGGTTGATCTAGAATTGCGTACCCAGAAAACTCATCTCTCAAAAATGAGGGTAAAAGTTTCAGATAACCAGAAACCAGTTTAGTCAACATAAGGATATAGAACAGATGAAAGCAGAGATGAAAAAGATACAGTTAGGTAAATAATACATGAACTACAGTAATATCAAACAAGAGACTTGAAGACACAGAGCATTATTATACACAGAGAGGATCACTACATAATAAAAGGTGTTACAATAGGAAGCTATAAAATGCTATGCATTTATATGCTTAACAAATGTAGTCAATATATATAAAGTAACAATTGACAGAAATACAGGGACTGAATCCAGGCCACAGCAAGGAAAGCGCAGACTCCTGACCACTAGACCACCAAGGAAACTCCCTATATTGGACTAGTTTTAACCTATAATAAAAGATTCAACATAAGACTTACTTTTTGAAAAGGTATTACACTTGTTTTCCAAAGGTGTGTTCAAGACTGCTTATAATAGCATTATTTGTGAATGGGAAAAATTGGAGGAAGTCATGCAGGAAAAAGAGAAAGAATAGGAGGATGGATCAATAAAATACTGGTGCACTAGAGCTGTAAAACAAGTGAATGGATTCCTTCATTAGGCAGCGCGTACAGCGCATAAGGGCTGGGGAAGCAGCAGAGAACACACAGGACCAGAATCCTCGCCCGGAAGGAAGGCGTGAGTGCCTCTGAAAGCGTGTGGAGCCCAGCCTCCAGCCCCACAAGGAGGCAACGCTGCAGACACCGCTGTGAAGAGCACCAGGCCCTCCTCCAACCGTTTGTTGTTCTCACCCTGAGTGCTCAAGAGTGCTCATTCACCCATCACTTTATCCTCCCAACATCGGCGAGGTGGGAAACACGGCATGGTTTCACACACTGGGGACCACGGAGAAAAGTCTTTTCCCTGCAGCCCCTGCACCTGTTTGTGACGGAAGCTGAATCTGGAGACTGAGCCTCATGCCTGCAAATTAAATATGCTAACTTTCCATCTCACTTGAACAAAATAGCTTACTGACTGAGTTTAAACCCCTTTTTAAAACCTCCAAGTTGCGCTGGGTAGCATGAGGATTTCATTACAGCTGAAAACCACAAAGAATAAAACACTTGGGGACAAAAAGCAAAATTGTAAACAAATGAAGAAGGAAAGAGGGTCCTTGGAGGGAGGAACAGGTCACGAGATCTCAGGGATCTCACTGGCTGAGAAGAGGAAAACAGCCTAAAAAGGTTCAAATATCGAGGAAGCTGAAGTCCCACCTATAATTAGGCTGCCTCCCTTCTCCTTGGAAACAAAGGGCTTTACAATAAGCGTGAAATTCTATTGTGTCTCTTTGGAGTGCTCAGGTTTCTGGATGCCAGGCACTCAGGAAAGGAGACTTTCCCAGAAGTATTATAAGGTCCCTGCTATAAAACACTGCAAGAGAAGTGGGTTCAGACAAAGAATAAGCCAAAGTCCAATGGCAACCATCAGCTGAGCTGGTCCAAGTCCACCACTGCTCAGAGCCATGGCTTCCGACAGTCCCTTCTTCAGAGTGTAAATTTCCCGCCCAAGAGGATCTTTTGCAAACCTTTAAGTTGGTTATGGAGTTAGTTTGGTACTGAAGGGGAGAAACAAGTACACCCTCTCTTTCCTTGATTTTTTGAGCTTTATATTGAAAAACAATTGCTTTTCTTTCAAACCCATACATTAAACATTCATTTAAATGCACATAGCTGATTCACTTTGCTGTACAGCAGAAACTAATGCATTATTATAAAGCAACTATACACCAAGAAAGACTAATTTAAATTTTTTTTAATTAAATAAACATTCATTAGACACTTCCTTCTTTTCAGCACTGGTGGGGAGAGTTCGGGGTGAGTCATAAAAATGAACAAGAAATAAATTCTTCCCTCAAGGACTCGAAGGAAACAAGCAAACAGGTCACCCAAGTTAAAGGGAACACTGTTAGGAGACACACACTGGTGCATCCTTTCCAGAAATCAGGTGAATTATTTGTTTCAAAGCAGTAGATGTGCAGAGTTTTTGAAACAAAAATTCCAGTTGAATGGATGCTTCTAAGGAGACAATTGGAAAAATACCTACCCCAAAAAAGTGATTTTGATATTGTTTCCTGCCACAGCTAAGTCGTACAGAAGGCTACAGCCAGAAGGAGGCAAAGGTTACAGGCGAGAAAAAAGGCAAAGGGGAGCACATCCAGGGATTGACTGCTCCAGCCACAGGGGCACAGATGGCCAAGATCACCACAAGGCACAGAAGCGGAGGGCTGAGACCCTCTCCCCGCAAGCACCCGCTCACACCAAACACAATTCTGATCCAAATTTAATTGGTATCATTTTTAACACAAAAATGATGCTAAAATATAATTGGTGAGCATATATGGCTGGAAGAAGCACAAGCTGGAATCAAGATTGCCAGGAGAAATGTCAATAACCTCAGATATGCAGATGACACCACCCTTACGGCAGAAAGTGAAGAGGAACTAAAAAGCCTCTTGATGAAAGTGAAAGAGGAGACTGAAAAAGTTGGCTTAAAGCTCAACATTCAGAAAACAAAGATCATGGCATCTGGTCCCATCACTTCATGGGAAATAGATGGGGAAACAGTGGAAACAGTGTCAGACTTTGTTTGGGGGGCTCTAAAATCAATGCAGATGGTGACTGCAGTCATGAAATTAAAAGATGCTTACTCCTTGGAAGAAAAGTTATGACCAACCTAGATAGCATATTGAAAAGCAGAGACATTACTTTGCCAACAAAGGTCCATCTAGTCAAGGGTATGGTTTTTCCAGTGGTCATGTATGGATGTGAAAGTTGGACTGTGAAGAAAGCAGAGTGCCAAAGAATTGGTGCTTTTGAACTGTGGTGTTGGAGAAGACTCTTGGGAGTCCCTTGAATTGCAAGGAGATCCAACCAGTCCATTCTGAAGGAGATCAGCCCTGGGATTTCTTTGGAAGGAATGATGCTAAAGCTGAAACTCCAGTACTTTGGCCACCTCATGCGAAGAGTTGACTCACTGGAAAAGACTCTGATGCTGGGAGGGATTGGGGGCAGGAGGAGAAGGGGACGACCCAGGATGAGATGGCTGGATGGCATCACTGACTTGATGGATGTGAATCTGAGTGAATTCCAGGAGTTGGTGATGGACAGGGAGGCCTGGCATGCTGCGATTCATGGGGTTGCAAAGAGTCAGACATGACTGAGCGACTGAACTGAACTGACCTGACACATGCTCCAAAAGCAAAGATGAGCTGTGAAAGATTATAATCCTACAAAAACAGTATAATAGAACATACTGAAGTATACATGCGTGAGTCAGCTGCTCAGTTGTATCGACTCTTTGTGACCCCACAGACTATGGCCTGCCAGGCTCCTCTGTCCGTGGGATTTCCCAGGAAAGAATGCTGGAGGGGGTCGCCATTTCCCCCCTCCAGGGGACCTTCCTGTCTCAGGGATCAAATCCGAGCCTCCTGTGTGTCCTGTACTTCAGGCAGATTCTTTACCTGCAAAGCCATCAGGGAAACCCATATTAAAGTATACTACTAATACTAAATCGCTTCAGTCGTGTCCGACTCTGTGTGACCCCATAGACAGCAGCCCACCCGGCTCCCTCTTCCCTGGGATTCTCCAGGCAGGAACACTAGAGTGGGCTGCCATTTCCTTCTCCAGTGCATAAAAGTGAAAAGTGAAAGTGAAGTCGCTCAGTCGGTCCGACTCCTAGCGACCCCATTGACTGCAGCCCGCCAGGCTCCTCCGTCCATGGGATTTTCCAGGCAAGAGTGCTGGAGTGGGGTGCCATCGCCTTCTCCCATATAGGTACTTTTTAGAAAATGAAACTGGTGCAGGAACGGATATGCATGGAAAGTTCATGAAACAGCATAGGAAGTCCAAAACAGACTCGACTATGTTTCAAAACATATCGCAAAAGAACCTTTTTGGTTCAGGGAGGCAAGGAAGCATTCAACCATACTGTTAGGCCACCTGAACTCGGACTCTGTCACAAAGATAAACTAAAGTCTTATACAGTGCTCAGATGTGTACTCTGAGTAGACAGAAGTCTAGAACAGTACATTCAATAGTAGAAAAACTAGAAGGCAGTAGGAGAATGCTGGTCAAACCTAAGGATGAATGGAGTATGAAATTTCTGCAGTTTAGGAATTACAAAAGACTTCAAAGAGAAAGAGAGACAAGACACACAAATTCAGTCTGAACAGTTACAAAAAAAGAACAACAAGCTGTAGACACTGGTAATACGTGTAGCGAGGTCTTAATAACCAATGAGCAAAAGAAATCACCAAGCCTCTAATTATGAAATTGGAAGAGAGACTTCCCTGGTGGTCCAGTGGCTCTTAGCCATGGTCTTACTCTCAGTGCTGGGGGCCCAGGTTCAATCCCCGGTCAGGGAACTAATCCCACATGCCATGAGTAAGATCCACACGCTGCAACTAAAGATCTTGTGTGCCGCAACTAAGACCCAGCGCAGCAAAATAAATTAAAATAAATAAAAAATTTTAAAAGAAACTGGAAGAGAATGGGCAGTTTGTATGCAACTATATGTGTGTGTGTGCGTGTGTGTGTGTGTGTGTGTGTATAAAACACTCCTTCTTACACTAACCCTCAAGGTAGACTATTGAATAAGCCTTACTATGCGCACATAGATGACATACACACTCTAACAGCTGGAGAACAACAGGGCCGTGAGACAGAACCTGGACACACCACTGGCATCACGGGACTTGACATCCCTTCTGGAGAGAAGCCACCGATGGGTAGCACAAACCCTTGAGATGGATGCTAATTTGAGTTCCCTTTGGCTTATCTTGCTATTTTGGATTTGTTCTAAGACTTACTTTTTCAGCAGGCTGGGAACGAGGGAGCCACCTCTGGAGGGGAGCTCAGGCCCTGTGTGTCTGGGTCTGACACCACACCAGCTGTGAGACTGACAGATTATAAGGCTGCACTAGAGACAGGGCCCTCGAGCAGCTCCCCATGGAGATGGCCAAACCATCCCCAGCAAGAATTTCCTAATCCTTGTTGTTTGTAGCGTCTTGTCCTATTCAGCCATATGGGTGCAACTCAGCTGGCTCTGGAACTCAGCTGCTCTGCTGCTGCTGCTGCTAAGTCAGTTCAGTCATGTCCGACTCTGTGCAGCCCTATAGACAGCAGCCCACCAGGCTCCTCTGTCTCTGGGATTCTCCAGGCAAGAGTACTGGAGTGGGTTGTCATTTCCTTCTCTAGCTCTGCTGCTGCTGCTACTAAGTTGCTTCAGTCATGTCCGACTCTGTGCGACCCCATAGACACAGCAGCCCACCAGGCTCTGCTATCCCTGGGATTCTCCAGGCAAGAACACTGGAGTGGGTTGCCATTTCCATCTCCAATGCACGAAAGTGAAAAGTGAAAATGAAGTTGCTCAGTCGTGTCCGACTCCTTGTGACTCCATGGACTGCAGCCCACCAGGTTCCTCTGTCCATGGGATTTTCCAGGCAAGAGTACTAGAGTGGGTTAGCCCTCAACAAATAAACCTTGCACATGTTATGTGAAGGCTGTTCACTGGAGGAACTCGGGAGGAAACCCTGGGGGCCCCAGCAGTGAGGCTCCAGACCCAGGCAGTGAAATGGGACCTGCCAGGCAGGCTGTGGCGAAACCAGGCAAGTCCGGATCCTGATCTAAAGAAGGTGATGTTCGGAGGCCACTGGGCGGGCAGCACGACCCAGACCCAGGCTAGAGGAGACAAGCAGAGGAGGGACTCTGGGCTCACAGGTCCACCTGCTTTCACAGCACAACTCTGCTTTCACTCCCCGTTTTGCTGCTATGGCAGCCCCTTGCCCCACACTCGGCTGGGATTCTGTAAGTCTGAGACAAAGCTCAAGATGAGATGCAAGCACCCTGCCTCCGCTTCCCTCCAACCGGCCCTAAGGAACAATTCTTTTCCACATTGGCAGTGGGAGAGACTAGGGTATCCAGGTCAGACTCTTGCCAGGAGCTTCAGCTTCAAACCAGTCCTTGCTGGTGAGCACACCCCAGGACCAGGGCGCATGGGTGTGACTGATGGCAGCAGCGGGTGGGCAGGAAGGAAAGGTCCCCAGCAGGTGAGAGCCAAGGGCTGAGGAGATGCATGTGGAGTGGAGAGCACAGAGCTGACCTCAGAGCGGGGCCCTGCAAAGTGGCCCCTGGATCCTCGGCTGGAAAAGGCGCTCTTCAGGCTAGAAGGCTCCCCAGGAGGCAGCCTCAGCTCCAAGACAATTGCATCAATCAAGCCCCAAGGTCCTCTGCCTCTGTCTCTGCAGTTATTGTTACCAGGAGGTCAGGTTTGTTTGTTTGGTTTTTTTTTCAGTCTTTCTAATCATTGCAAAATCCAGGCCTATGCAGGCTAAAGAAAACAACTAAAAAACCAGGGAAACTCCAGGATTTCCATCAAATAAGAAGGCGCTTGTTCTGTGATTTTCGGTTGATTTTTCTCCCCACAGAAGCTAACCCACCATCCCAGAAACAATCCTCCCCTTGAAGATCCTGTCATTCTCCCTCCCATATGAAAGAAAGTAAAAGTGTCGGTCACTCAGTGATGTCCAACTCTTTGCGACCCCATGGGACTGTAGCCCACGAGGCTCCTCTGTCCAGGGAATTCTCCAGACAAAAATACCAGAGTGGGTTGCCATTTCCTTCTCCAGGGGATCTTCCCAACCCGTGGATCCAACCCACGTCTCTCATGGCAGGCAGGCAGCTTCTTTATATCTCTAGCACCACCTGGAAAGCCCCTCCCTCCAATATGCTGGTAATCATTTCAGCAAAAGAGCAAAGCAAAGAGATGTGTTTTTTCACCCTGACAATCAAATTGAAAAAGGAGAAACTGGATGCCTTGCTTTTGAAATCCTGTCAGTTTCCCATACCTTAAAAAGACTGGATATTCTTACATTCTTAAACTCAGGCAGTGACGCAGGACAACAGGAACACTTCCAGCCAAAGAAAACCCTGACTAAGAGGCTTCTTTTGCAAGCACTCCTGAAGCACCCTTCAAAAATCACCTTTTGTTCCATTGTTTATTTAATCACCAGTGCTTTGAAAGACCGCAAGGGAGGAAAACCGAGCTCCAGCCAGAGACTTAGAAGCAAATTAAGATAAATCAGAATGAAAGAAAGGGCTCTGCTGAGATCCTGATTCTGACCGGAGGGCAAAGCAAACAAACCCAAGCAGCCTAGTTTGGGGCTGCCCCACACTCTGCAAGGATGCCTGCTTTTCCATACTCCCTTGTTTCCTAGATCAGTGCTCTGAGTAAACTGAAAACACAGGCAAATGACCTTTGCTGACCTTCCCTGACTGGGTTTGTTTCCTCCTAGGGCAACCAGGCAACCAGGCCAACCCTGAGGACCCCACAGAGGTACACAGAGGCAACGCCCAGTACAAAGATGGTCAGCTTTGTCTCTTTAGATGGACAGGATTCTTCTGAATGGTTTTCCAGTTTTAATAACAAGGAGATCAAACCAGTCAATCCTAAAGGAAATTAACCCTGAATATTCATCGGAAGGACTGGTGCTGAAGCTGAGGCTCCAATACTTTGGTCACTTGATGCAAAGAGTCTATTCATTGGAAAAGACCTTGATGCTAGGAAAGATTGAGGGCAGGTGGAGAAGGGGGCAACAGAGGAGATGATTGGATGGTATCACAGACTCAATGGACATGGTTTGAGCAAATTCCAGGAGATAGTGAAGGGACAGGGAAGCTTGTGTTCATGGGGTTGCAGAGTCAGACACAACTTAGCAACTGAACAACAGCAGTACAAAACCAGCAAACATCAACCTCTAAGACTTACGTGCTTTTCCAAAAGAAATAAGAGCTTCTTTACTTCCTAGGGCTTGGTGTCTATAATTTTTCACAGTTCTAGAAAAATACAGAAATTATGGCCAGCATGTTGTTACCCAGTGACTCAGCTGGTAAAGAATCCACCTGCAATGCAGGAGACCTGGGTTCAGTATCTGGTTGGGAAGATCCCCTGAAGAAAAGAACGGCTACCCACCCCAGTGCTCTGGCCTGGAGAATGCCATGGACTGTACAGTCCATAGGGTCGCAGAATCAGACATGACTGAGTGACTTTCAATTCACTTCACATGTTTCCCAAAGGAAATTATTCTTTAACACCATGTTAGGCTTTTAGCACCTGAAATCTCAAAGAAATATGAGGGATGTGTTCTGTAAAGAAAACACAGACACATGCACACAAAAGTCCTCAGGTTTCAGGGAATTAGAGCTGAGATGGAGTTTGCGCTTTACATGTTAAAGAGAAGTGGGATCCGGGTGGCGTTTTAAGGACCAGGCCCTAAGGCACAGGTAGACAAAAGCCCAGATGGAAGGTAGAGAGAGTCCAGATGCAGCCTGGAGTGTGTGGTCTTCCTGGGGGTTTCTAGAGGGAGGCTTGAAGCTTGAACTTGCCCCCGCTTCGTGTATCAGGGGCTTCCTGTAGCCAAGCCAGAGGAGGAGCCCTGGTGACGACACCATAATTCTGTAGGAGAGGTGTGCATTTTACCACACAGGTGGTCCTTTACGGCAAGAAGACAGCCCTTGACGTGCGGGCGTGGGTCTGGAGGTGTGTCGACAGGCAGAAGTGTGTTGTTGGTGAAATGGTAACCAGGAGAATGTGATTCCTTCCACCAGCTCCCTTCAACCCACAGCTGGGACTGGACTACGGATTTACAGGATGAAGGCATCTTCGCAATGAACCACACTCCAAGCCCCCTCTGTTAGCCGAGTCTCCAGCTAAAGTTCACCAAAGCCCAAAGCTTGCATTACCCTTCCTTCCGGAGTCAGGAGTTAGAGGCTGGTCTGGCTGGGGATGGAGTTGGCGAGGGTGAGGGGAGTCACAGGAGGTGAGCAGCAGGGCAGAAAGTGCAGAGCACAGCAGGCAAGCTCAGCCCAGAGCTGGTCACCGCTCCACGAGCCACAGGCTGCCTGGAGGAACGAAGCCATCTCTGGTGAGCAAGCACCGCTCAGCCTCTCCTTAATAAAGCACGGAAAAACCTCAAGACTGCAGAGCTGGGAGACATCCAAGCGGTAGACATTTGGCTTACGTTATTTTATCTGGTTCTTGTTATTAAATTATTAAAATGAGACTAGACGGACAGGTCGACTTACAGACAAAGATATAAAAATGAATACATAAATTCAGGTGGAAAAGCATGGCTCTCGGCCAGGGGATATTTGTCAGTGTTGAAAAGCTTTCTTAGAAGTGTCCCACCTGATCTCCCCTGGGGCCACCACCAACTGCCGTTGACCTGCCCAAATGCAGGTGTCCTACATCTGAACCAGAAACCTGCTCCAGGAAATTCCTTCAAGAGCAATGAGTCAGCATGAGACACATCCTTCAGGCACCAAGAAGTTATTCTCACTGGTACCCTGGGAGGAATGTTCACACCCAACATGAGGATACAGTTGGATAAATTATGCCAACTGTAAAAACTACTATCCAACTGATAAACTACTGTCCAATAAAACCATTAAATATGAAGACTAAGCAGCAGCTTTTAAGATATTGTGATTCAATGTTAAGTGAAAAAAAAAAGCTAGCATTTTAACCACATAAAAATATTGTATAACACCTACCAAATGACAAGACCACAAAAGTAGCAGACACATTTGGATAATGGAATTTTAGGGGATTTTTTAACTTTTCCTTATTGTTATGGTGCTGTTTGTGTAATAACATTCAAGAGAAAAAGTAAGTCATTTAAAGTAGTTATAAAAATGTGCTTGTACTAAAACCGACTTTTTCCAAGAACAGTAGCATTTCAAAAATCTATAAAACTCAGAATTAATATAAGTGTGATGTATCCTATTCATTCATTCCATACTATTCCTACTATTTTTCTCTGTTTGAAATGTCACTAATGAAAGGTTTCTTAAAGGAACTATAATAATAAAATTAATAAGAACGAAGGGCTTTTTAAAGTAAATATAAAAAGAAACATGCTTCTCTCAGCGGTATACTCACCTTACATGCAGTGCTCAATTTTATTTACTAAGGAAACATTTATTTGAGTCCATGTAGTCACTCGGTCCGATTGGCTACCCCCCACCCTGTTTCTGCCAACACCCCGTTTTCACAGTCGGGAAGCTGCTGTGAACAAAGAATCTACAGATGACCATTGGAGACCAGGAGGAAGCTGTGAAAAGTAGGTCAAAGACATTCGCCCAGAGGGGCCCTGGCCTCAATCTGTGCAAGGCCATCGCGTGAGACGTGAACTCCTCCTTGCGTGTGGTCCCCAGGGCTCCATTCCAACCCGCTCATGCGGCAGGAGCCACAAGTTGCCCTTGGATCTGTCTCCTCTCTCCCTCCTCTGGGTCACCTCCCACCCCCCATCTCCACCGGATGTCTGAGACCCCCACCTATACCATCTCTGAAACTGGCCAAATAAGCAAACAGGTCTCACTCCTATGCCAGGTACTGCTGCGAACACGTGACACACACTGACTCTAATCCTTCGCTCTCCTTTACAGGGAGGAAATCTGCCTCCACAAGCGAAGGAGTGAGGGCAAGGTGGGACGTGTTCTCAGCACCAAGCCCCGGGGTCAGCAATACTCCTTTGCTGTTACACGCAGCGCTGCAGTGCATGGCTGTGTGCGAACAGCTCTTCCCATTTGTGCAGGGACACGTGCAGAATATTTCCCCAAAGGCGGGTCCATTACACACGCGCTTGAAAACCCCACCACTTTCTCTGTCCTAACCTGTAGCTCCATGAGAGCAGGAGCATGTAGCTCCATGAACCTTTAGCAGGTTCAGCAGGCATCTATTATTAGCACACAGCAGAGATGCAATAAATATTATATTCTTCTTTCACTTATTCAATAAATAGTGACTGAACACCTGAATTGTTCCAAGCACTGTTCCGGGTGCTGGGGAATATGTTGGTGAATAAATCAGAAAAAACTCTCAGCTCTAAAGGACCTGACAATCTAATGTGAGTTCCAGAGCAAATGAACCAATCAGTAAATTCATGATGCGTTATGAGGTGATAAATACTAAGAAAAATAAGGCAAAGAATGATGGGATACAGGAGCTACCATTGAAATGAGTGGTCCACAGACCAATAAATGCATAAAATATTTCTGATGGGGATATTTATTTCAGCAGCATTCAGTCGTGAAAATATTTAAACAATTCAAGGGTCTGATAATGAAGGAGAGACAGGCCTGCCCTACTGAGCTGTTCTGAGGTTTAAATCAGTTGACAAAAAACAGAAAGTGTGGAGCCTGAGAATCTAACTTCTACCCACAACATTCTTTCAGAGGAAAATAGGCTTCATTCCCCCAAACCAACTAAATGTCAATAAAATCTGCTTTTCATAAATTGAAAACCGCTTTCGTAGACACCAGTGCACTGACAATCCATCAAGAGCAAAGTCTGACTTGTTAGTTTCTGACCTTCAAAATTCTGCACAAATTTCCAACTGAAATCATTTTCATCCTGAAGATCTTTGCATGAGAAAGCAAGCATCTTTTTTAAAACATTTTTTACATTATTTTGAGGAAGCAAGAATATTTTGCAGATGAGCATTTAGCAAAATGAAATTCAATGTCAATTGTTGAATTTCTTCCAAAAGAAGAATTGGTCAGCATACACACACACACACACACACACACACACAAACTCCATACGCTAAGTGTGGACCTTAAAATCAGAAATGATGCAAATATTACTGCCAGTCTACCTCTATGGAAATGACATTTCCAATTGTTCTTTTTAATCTTGTAGCATTAGGAATAAAGCATAGTGTAATAATAGGAATTATTATATTAAAGCATAGGAATAAAGCCAACTGTAATAATAAGCCATTGATTCTACTTCATTAAAACACACCTGTGCAGGATATTTATGTAGCATCAGCACAAATTTGGTTTGAACAAGTCCAGTCTTCTTAGGAGAGCCTTGCTATGCAATTTGGATGCAGCTCCCAAGACATGTGAATTAACACTAAACATACAACATCAAAGAATAATAGAATGGTTGCTTCTTGCCAATTCTAGCTACCTAGGCTGTGTAGCCTCCTGGTTTGCAGTCCATACCTGTGATGTTCTGTTTATGCATTAAAAGGATGTAATGCCCTGTAAAGGATGTAATGCAGATCTGCAGTTCAATTTTTACCACAGATGCTCAAAATACCAAGTACAGTTCAAATTCTCTTTAAAAAAAAAAAAGTTTTTCTAAATTAGCAGTTTTCTGACCCAATGCTGCAGATGGTCAGGAAGGCTCAGCTTTTGTTAATAATACTTTAGGCCCGGGGGGGGGGGGGGTAGGTTCTGGATTTCAATTATCCGGTGTCCCCAGTTGCCTAAGTGAGCCAGACCAGCCCCTTGCCCCCACCTCACCAACCTCTACGACCCCGGAACCCTGCGGACACGCAGCACTCACCGGGTGCCTGACCCTGCACAACCAATTCTTCCAGACCAGGGCCCGGAACTGGCGACCCGCCCGCCCCATGCCTGCCCTCCAGGGCGCTCAGGACTCCGGCCCCAAGCACCCGGCTTATATTGGCCTCCTGGGCGAGGCCGGTTCGGATTAGTCAATTCGAACAAAAGTGAGTGCTGGAAAACAACCTGCAGGCAACTGAACAAGGCGGCATCGAATGTCCTCCTGCTCTGCCTGTGTTGAGAAATCTTACCTTCTCACTCAGTCCAGCGGCGGGGAGAGTGGGGCTACAGAGGCAGCCTCCAGGCCCTGTAGGCACGCGCACTTCCAAGGACACACGCAGCTCCGGAGTGCACGGCCAGGAGCAATGCTCACATTAGCGCTGCCCACTTTGCCCTTGATGTTAACCCGATGGAGTTACCCCTGCCCGCCCCTGAAACCCCCGCTATCACACCAATCCACAACAGGCTCCATTTCGGACGCCCGGTGGTAGATCATCAGTGGGAAAGAGATGGGAGGACAGAGGGGAGCAGTGTTGGTCTCGGGGGAAGGAAAGAAGATGCTTCAAGTTCTGCTGCGCTGTCACCACCCCCCCCTTAATCCACGTTGTTTCATCTGTTTTCCCCTCAAAAGCCCAGGGGGCTTGGCTGACCTCTCCTGGTTCTGTGAGTAAACCCCCTATGCCCTCCCATCTGTAATTTATCGCTGCCCCTGGAGAAAAGCAACTGACAGAGCTCTGGGCACGCCGTGGAGAGCAGTGAGAACCAGCAAGCTGCCGGCTCCTCTGAGCGCGGCTGATTTCCCCACACCTTTAGCTTCCTAACCAGTTGGAGATTTCAGCTGGGCAGCAGTTGCTCCATCCTCCTAGTGGCCAAGGCTCCTGGGTTCCTGTGGACTCGGTGTTGTGGTCAGGAGGATGTCAGGCAACCACATTCCTGTGGTCTTCCATTTCATAAAGCCATTTTCTCAAGCTACCAACGCTCTATCAGTGGGCTTTGCAACAGCAAAGGGCACAGGCTTCAGCAGAGTCAATTATCCTACAAACCTATTTTTTAAAAGAACGTCATTTTAAAATGGTATTAAGGTTCTGGGTTTCCAACGCAGGCGGTGCAAGTTCCACCCCTGGTTGCGGACTGTGATTTCACATTGCTGTGCAGGAGACCAATACATAAATAAAATTTTAAATATTCTTTTATTTGTTGGGCTTCCCAGGTGGCGCTAGTGGTAAAGAGGAGATTCAGGTTTGATCCCTGGGTCGGGAAGATCTCCTGGAGGAGGAAATGGCACCCTGCTCCAGTATTCTTGTCTGGAGAATTCCATGGACGGAGGAGCCTGGCGGGCCGCAGTGCATGGGGTTGCAAAGAGTCAGACACGAGTGAGGGTCTGAGCACTTTTCTTATTTGTAACCCAGGTTGAAGCACCAAATTGAAGGTCATGGGGGTGGAGGGGAAGCGCACAGTCCTGCCTGATGCTCCAGCCATGGGTGGCCTCCACTCCTCCCTAAAACCCTACCCTTTTGCAGACAACACTTCACATCCCAGGGGACCGTCATTCTTCTTAAAAATCCGGTGTACAGAAAAGCCCCCAAGCATGGAGTTTCCCCCATTTCATCTCATCGCAGCCAGTGCTCTGCTCACTTGCACGTGGCTTCACTCATCCTCTGGAACCGTGCCATGAGCGTGGCATTCAGGTCCCAATTGCACCAGTGAGGAGGGGTTGCTGCCGGGGCCGCCGTCCAAGGTTCAAAAAGTGACTTTTAGTTAAACAGAGAAGTGCCAGGTGACAATGCAATTCCAGTGCTAAGTATAAACTGCTACCAACCCAAAATGCAAACTCATCTCTGTCCAGGCACACCCACGTCCACTGCAGCACATTCACAACTGCCAAAAGCTGGAACCACTCATGTCCAGGAAGCCACGAGTGGGTCACCACGTGGTGATAGATACATGTGTGGAACAGAGGAAACGGCAACCCTCTCCAGTGTCCTTGCCTGGAGAATCCCAGGGGCCTCGGAGGCTGGTGGGCTGCTGTCTGTGGGGTCGCACAGAGTTGGACACGACTGAAGCGACGCAGCAGCAGCAGCAGCAGCAGCAGCAGAGTGAAATGCAGACACCGCAATAACACTGACGGTGCCCAGCGGAGGAAGGGGGACGGGAGAGGCCACACGCGTGAGTCCTGCACACGGGAGTGGGCAGAGGAGACAAAACCGCTGAGCTGAAGCCGGGGAGAGCGCTGGAGCAGAGAGAAGGGGAGGCGAGGTACCGGTGCGGGTCGCAGGTCAGCCTCCCCAGGCGAGGCCGCGCTATGGGACCAGGTAACAGAGGTGGTCGCACCCTGCGGACGCGCTGACTGTTCACTGTCAGATGGCCAGTTTTATGTCACGTGTCCGTGTCCCTCAAGGAGTTACTTTTCAGTGATTGTCCCGACTCCTCTGTCCGCAGCCACCTGGCCGCGCTGACCCGAGGATGAGGTGAGGTGCAGCGCGGCCAGAGAACCAGCGTCTGACCCTGGCAGCTTGGACCACGCTGGCCCCTCGCGGGGCCAAATCTGTGGATTTGGCGCGTCCGCGTCCCCACGAGTCAGGCGGGAGCGCCTGCGGTTGGTTCGCCTGAGCGAAGCCAGGCGGACGCTCCTCCCAGACGGTGCCCGCACCCCCCCCCCCCCCCCCCCGGCGCTCCGCACATCTGCCCCCGGCTACGGCGGCGGCTTCCCGCGCGCACGCACACACACACACAGGCACACAAACACACAGAAACGCACATGCACGCACACCCAGCTGTAGGCACACGGGCACGCACGTGCGCACACGCGCGCACGGAGATGCGGCGGCCCCGAGGCCAGCCTGCTGCTCCAGCTCGTGGGTGGAGGGGGCACCGCCCGCCCACCCGACCCGTCCCGGCTCGCCATCCACACGGGGCGCCTCCGCCTGCTGTCCCTGCCGCTCCAAAAGCGCAGCTTCCGAGGGTGACCCGCTGGCTAGGAACCCGAGGTGAGTACAGCCAAACCTCCACTGCTTGAGGACGGCGGCGGTCGCTGGGGGCCAGCGGCATGTGCAAGTTCCCCCGGTGGTGACCTGCCCCCGCCCCTCTGCATCTCCCTGCCCTCCAGAAAGCTCCCAGGATGCGAACCAGCCAGCCTCTGCCCTCTCTTCTCCAGTAGCCAGCCGAGCCCTAGGCAGCCGCGCACTGTGAGCAGTAATCGCGTGTTAATAATTGTATAGCAGGACGGCTGGGGGTCGGAGGGAGGGGCGGAGGCCCGGGACTGGGACCCCAGCAGTCCGGATGGCGCACCCACAGCGGGAGTGGCTGCTGTGCGGAGCCGGAGCCTGCAAGACTCCGCATCCCCACGCACACGACCTAACCAAAGAAGGAAGGAACCTGGGCTCTGTCATGCTCGCTGAGGCGCCAAGAGTGCTGCTACCTTGGCCATGGCCCACCGGGCACTTTTCACGACGCCGACCCTCCGTCACCCTCCCCTCCCCTCCCCTCGCTCTTCCCACCCCCCTACTCCGCGCCCCCTCCCACTCAGGTTCCCCCATGCGGATCCCGGGTTACAGAGATCCCGCCTTCTGCCTGCCCTCTCCCAGAGGGGTTCCCCACCCATACCCCCGTGCAGCAGGCTCCCAGACTGTCCAGCACCAAGCACCCACCTGTTGCCCCCCAACACACACACACACACACACACACACACACACACCCCGCCGTCTTACTCAGACAACCTCCTGTTTCACTCTCTATTCAAGGGCCATCACATCCAGAGAGAAGCATGAAAGTTCAGACATCACCATGACAACCAGAGGAAGAAACCTGAGAGGAGGCTCACCCATCCCTCTTGGTTATAACGCTCAAGAATGAAGGTTTGCTGGTTCATTGGTGATTAGGAAACAGGAACTGTGAAACCTATATACCAAGGTACGTGGAGGAAGGAAAGGAGAGTGTTATGGATGGAATCGTGTCCCCCAAAATTTATGTTGAAGCTCCAACCCCAGATGTGTATTTGGAGATCAGACCCTAAGGCTAAATGAGGTTGTAAGGGTGGGCCCTGACTCAACAGGACCAGTGTCCTTACCAGAAGAGGGGAGACCAGAGCTCACTCTCTTCCCACGCGCATACAGAGGAAAGGCCACGTGAGGACCCAGCCAGAAGGTGAGCGTCTGCAGGGCAGGAAGAGAGGCCTTGCCAGAAACCAACCCTGCTGACACTTCAGCCTTATGTGCAGCCACCTGGCCTGCTGTGTTCTGCTTTGGCAGCCCTAGGAAGCCAATGCAGGGTTCTTACAGAAGGGGTCTGGGAGGCTAGAGTTGCTTTTGTGTCTCTGCAGGTGAGGCTTGCTGGTGCTGGCAACTTACCCAGACCTTGGCGTTCCTCTGGCCATGGAATACACTCAGGAGACCATGGAGTTAGCAGAAAAGTCTTTGTATAAAAGGATCCTGAGAATGGAACTCCTGGAGATTTTCTGTGAAGCTGATGTTTCCCTGGAGGGGGAACTGGTCACTTGCATTAGCACAGACTCCTGAGCGATCTGTGCTGGGCGCACAATATGCCTCAGGCACCAGTCATTACAAATCAGGGTTCTCTTCACTGACCCTTTGTCAGAAGGCATCTCATACCAGTTTATATAGATAACATTTGGCTTCAGAAGTGATCACAGGGCTTGCCCCCAGCATCTGCTCTTTGCTCACCCTCACCCCACCCAACATTCGTTCATCCCACTGCCACTCAGCTGGATCCTTTGCATGAAGGTTTGACTCCTAGCAAGCGGAGTTAGGTTAGCAAAGTGGATGTGAGGCCAGGCACACAGAGGGGAGGGTCAGAGGGCTGATTCCAACCCTCTTCTATCCCAGCTGCACGTCAGTCCCACTCTCCTTAAGCAGGCCAGTTTCCACCAGCCCTGTCAGTGAGTGAGTGAGCGAGTGCTCAGTTATGTCTGACTCTTTGAGACCCCATGGACTGTAGCTGGCCAGGCTCCTCTGTCCATGGAATTTTCCAGGCAAGAATACTGGAGTGGGTTGCCATTTCCTACCCCAAGGGATCTTTCTGACCCAGGGATCAACCCTCGACTCTTGTGTCTCCTGCGTTGGCGAGCAGATTCTTTACCACCCACCGCACCACCTGGGAAGCCTTCCACAAGGACTTTCTCCAGGCTCCCAAAGAGACAACCATGTCTTCAGAGAGCATGCTGTGAGCTTGAATGCAGCAGATTACTTTATACACATGGCTGGTCCCTCTGAAAGGATATGGTAATGTCATTTGAAAGTTATAATGCAAATTCTTCAGGATCTTCAGGTAAAATTGCCTCTTTGTCTCTGTTCAAAAGTTTTATTAAAATTAGGGACAATAAGCAATTAGAAGTTTCATAGCAGAAAGAATTTTCATGACCCAGTTGTTCCTTATTTAATTGCAATTTTTATTATAAATCTTGAAAAATAATAATCTCGTGGGCAATTTAAATAATGTACTTTTCTCTGATACTGAAATTCTGTCTTTCTAATTTGAATAATTTCCCATGAATCTGAATTAGTTTCTCTTTTTTCTCTAAGAGAACACCATAACACCAATTTGATTCTAAAGGATGTGCATTCAAAAGGCAATAAATTGACTGGAATATGTGGTTTTCATCCTCTAATGCCACCTGGTGCCCACTGAGCTAAGAAAGTGAAAAGATATCATCAGCAATCCACTAAGAATACTGAGAGGAGAGCTGCCCAACCTATGACCCAAATATAAGGGCATGGAGTCGGAGTCTTGTAATCCCCTCTGGACAAGCTGAGGCCTGAGTCATGCTTCTTGTACCTTCAATTTGAGCTGCGTTTCTCCAGGAGAAAACATGAAATGTGATCTCCGTTTACTCCATGGCCAGAGAGTTGAGCTCTTTTTAATTATTTACTTATGTATTTGGCTCACACGATCTCTTAACTGTGGCATGCAGACTCTTAGGATCTCGCTCCCCAACCAGGGATTGAACCTGGGCCCTCTGCATTGGGGATGAGGCATATCAGCCACTTCAGCACCAGGGGAAATCCTGAGAGTGGAGTTCCAGTTGGGAAGCATGGGACCACACGCGTGGTGGGCTTCCTCTGCCGCTCTCTGCCATGCTGCCATCTCCACTCCACCACCCTCATGACAGGAGGGCCCCTCGCACAGCTTCAGGTGACAGCGGAGCACCAGCCCCCTGCACACTCACACCCTGCTGGCTGTTTGGTGCTGTGGTGTCCCAGCCCCACCCTGGAGATAACATGAAGGAAGATAGAATGGGTAAGGGTCTCCTCTAAAAAAAAAAAATATCTTTCCATTCAGGTTTTCCCAAGAATCCCATCTATTTACATCAGACAACTTTATGTGGACTCCCAGAAGAGGAGACACACAGACAAAAATCAAAGAATAGCCCTCCAAATAACTCTGCCTTGTATCTGGACCAGTGGCCTCTTCACCTAAAAGCTCAGATGTTCAGTCTGGTTCTGGTTACAACGGATTAGGCATTTTCTACCCTTCCTGTCCCACTGAGAGCAGCTAAAACTCCTGGACAGAATATGGAAAGTAACTATTGGAAAACTGAATAGCAAATCACACTCAAACATTGATCCATGTGATGGTGAGTTTCCTTTTTGTTTTAAGGGGTTTTGGGAGGCATTCCTTCCATACGGCCTGCTTGACAGTTGAGGGTCCTGGAAATGTGAGGAAACTCAGATGGGGAAGTGCCCAGAATAAAACCTCTTCCTTGAGCCAGAGGATGTACAAAGAGACCTCACGGACTTCTCTGATGGTCCAGTGGATAAGAATCTGCCTGCCAAGGCAGGGGACACGGGTTCAACCCCTGGTCTGAGACTTCACTTGCCGTGGGGTAACTAAGCCTGCATGCCACAACTACTGAGGCTGCACTCTGGAGCTGTGAGCCACAGGAGAAGCTGCTACAACTAGAGAGTAGCCCCCACCTGCCACAGCTAGAGTAAGCCTGTGTGCAGCAGCTTTAGAGAGAGGCTTCACAGTGTGCATGGAGTTCTGGTGAGCCTCCTGAGCCTCCGGTGTACCCCATAACAGACACAGACCCCAAAGCAGGGAAGGGCAGCAGCAGCAGCAGCACAAGGGCCCTAAAGGCCCTGCTCCCCAGCCGGGGCACCAGGAGAAGGCAACCACACGGACCTCTGTGTGGGGAACATCACAGACCACATGGGGCAGAGAAGGAGAGCCTGTAGCTCTGTTCATGAAGCCCTGAGATCCCCCTGAGCTGTGCAACTCCTGAAACAGAAAAAATGTCAACATAGTAAAGGGCTTGCAAGCAGAACTCCAAGTAGACACTGCTCAGGACTCTGACTGGCCCCTGGGGGACACATACGTGAAGCAGACCAGACTAGCAGAGCAAAGTATTTGAAAATTAACACCGGCAGCAAAGCCCTCAAAAAATGGCTCAGGACTTGTACAGTGAACCGAGCTGTGTTAACTGCTTGCTGAAACAAAGTGAATCAACATTCCCTGGAAAATTTTAATAGACCCAGTCTTATAATATTCAGGAGTGCCCCAGATAGAATTCACAGTCACTCAACATACATTAAAAGCCAGAAAAACCTTAAAGAGAGAACTCTCAAGGGAAAAGGAAACCAACCAATAGCAACCTTGAGATGACCCAACTGTTGGAATTATTAGGTAATTACTTTAACACAGGGCTTCCCTTGTGACTCAGCTGGTAAAGAATCCGCCTGCAATGCAGGAAACCTGGGTTCGGTTCCTGGGTTGGGAAGATTCCCTGGAGAAGGGAAAGGCTACCCATGCCACTATTCTGGCCTGGAGAATTCCATGGACTGTATTATCCATGAGGTCACAAAGAGCTGGATACGACTAAGTAACTTTCAGTTTCACTTTAATGTAATTATTATAACCATGCTCCATTCAATAAAGACAAAGGCTCTTGTAACAATCGGAGAGATCCAACCAGTCCATTCTGAAGGAGATCAGCCCTGGGCTTTCTTTGGAAGGAATGATGCTAAAGCTGAAGCTCCAGTGCTTCGGACACCTCATGCGAAGAGTTGACTCCTTGGAAAAGACTCTGATGCTGGGAGGGATTGGGGGCAGGAGGGGAAGGGGACGACCCAGGATGAGATGGCTGGATGGCATCACTGACTCGATGGACGTGAGTCTGAGTGAACTCTGGCAGATGGTGATGGACAGGGAGGCCTGGCGTGCTGCGATTCATGGGGTCACAAAGAGTCAGACACGACTGAGCGACTGAACTGAACTGAACTGAAACATTCTCAGCAAAGAATTATTATGTATAAGAAAGAACCGAATGAGAAATTTTAAAACTTAAATATAAAATAACAGAAGGAAAAAACTCATTGAAGAGGCTCAGTAGCAGAATGGATATGAAAGATGGAAAAGTTGCAAACTTGAAGACAGATCAATAAAAGTTATCCAGTCTGAACAATAGAAGGAAAAAGACTGAAAACATAATAATAGTCAGAGCCTCTGGACAAACAATATCAAAGTTTGCAACATTCATAGCATTGATGTGAAGGAAAGAGTAGAAAAAGATAATTGGCATAGAAAAACAAATGAAGAATAAAGAGACATAACACAAAAAAGACAATCCATGAAAGGAAAAAATGCATAATTAGGCTTTATCAAAATTAAAACGTTTTCCATGTGAAAAGCATTGATAAGAGAATTTAAAAAGAAGCCAACAGGCTGGGAGAAAATATTCACAAACCAAATCTGACAAAGGGCTTATATTTAGAATATATTAAAAGCTGTCAAAACATGATAGTTAAAAAAAAAAAAAAGGAAATAGCCAAAAGACATGAAGAGACATTTCCCGGAAAAAGATGTACAAATATCAAATAAGGCCATAAAAAGGTGTCCAACATCACTAACCATCAGGGAAATGCAAATTAAGACCAACATAAGATATTTCCACCTGCCTCTTAAGACTGCTAAAATAAAAATCAGTGAAAACAGCAATCTCTGGCAGGGATGTGGAGAAATTAGATCACTCCTGTATTGCTGATGGGATGGCAAAATAGTGCAGCCACCAAAATAATTTGGTAGTTTCTTTAAAAATTAAATATACACACACTTAGCATATTACCTAGCAATTATATTCCTGGGCATTTATCCTAAAGAAATGAAAACTTATGTTCATACAAAATCCTGTACCTAAATGTTCATAGCAGCCGTATTCATAAAATAGCACAAAACTGGAAACAATGATAATGTCCTTCCACAGGTGAAGAGTTAAACACTGTCATTCATCCACACCCTGGAAGATAAAAAAGAATGAAGTGTTGATACAGCCAGTAACCTGGATGAATCACACGAAAAACACCCACCTCAGAAGTCACATAGGGTATGATTCCATTTCTGTAACATTCTCAAAGTGACAGAGTTGTAAAGATGGAGAACGTCTTAGTGGAGGGGGCAGGAATGGGTCTGACTACAGAAGGGAGCTAGCGGGAAGTCTCTGTGGGCACGGAAGAGCTCTGTGTTCCCGACTGCGTTCCTGAACCTGCACGTGTAATACATCAGCACAGAACCATACACACACGTTGAACCCACATAAAGTTTCTGATTCTGTTCTGTGAGCCGTGACCACTGAAGGAGACCATGCGAAGGGTCGCGGGGTTTCTCTGGACTGTCTGCAACTTCTTCTGTATCTACACTTATTCCAAAATTAAATGTTTGTGAGAAGCCACAGCACTGCGTATTTTAAAGGCGCATTGCATCCTACATGGCCTTCCCTGGTGGCTCAGACGTCTACGCGGGAGACCCGGAAATCAAAAAGGACCAGCTCGCAGAGCTCCAGTCTTTTCCTGTTCTGGAGGCCAAACTGCTGCATGAGACTTAAAGCAAAGAACATAATCCCCAGTTTCAGAAGCAAAACTCAATCGACCCATCTAGGCAGTCTCATCCCCCTCCCACAGAACTGGGGCAGGGGTCGCACATGAGACATCATTGACAGGGAAAGAGGTGGAGGTGGTTCAGTCGCTCAGTAGTGCCCGACTCTTTGGGACCCCGTGGACTGTAGCCCACCAGGCTCCTCCGTCCATGGGATTTCCCAGCAAGAGTACTGGAGTGGGCTGCCATTTCCTTCTCCAGGGGATCTTCCTGACCCGGGGATTGAACCCAGGTCTCCTGCATTGAGGGCAGATTCTTCACTGACTGAGCCACCAGGGAAGCCCAGGGACAAAGTAGGCGATTAAATAGTTAATCCCACCAGGGGACTGTAAGTAAAGGAAAATGTATGGGAGACTCCTGTAAGTTAGTGACCACTCGGGAAAGTAGGTTTGCATAACCACAAACTCGAGCAGGCTTGCTTAGCAATGAAGCCATGTAACAAAAGCCTGCGACGTGCCCCCAAACAATGAAACAACGGCGGCAGGAGCCCCATCCGTGGCCCAGTGAGCTCAGGAAGTTAATGACCCTAGGCCGTGCACTCTGCACGCGTAAAACAAGCATTTATGGAAAGACGACGTTTCAAAGTGAAAGACCCTCATCATACTGAGGCCTGAAATAATTTTTGCAAAGTGCCACGACTGTCTTGGCTTGACCACATAGGGAGGAGAAAACTCCCCTCCCCGACATGGAGGAGGAGCTGATGACGGAAGCATTTCTACTGAAGACTGAGGAAGAAGAAGGTGTTTTCCTCCTCCCCACTTCTCCTTTGATTATAAAACTGCTGCCCACTCAGTTCTCAGGGCATGGCAGCCTCTTGCTTGTCTGCTTGGCAACCTCACAAGCGTCTTATTCTAATAAATCATTTCTTATCTGTAACTTTGCCTCTCACTAAACTCTTCCTGTGCAGAGACATAAAGAACCAGAGGTCCTCAGAGCCCCCAAGACACAACCTAGCGGTTTCACTTGGGGCTGGGTGCCCTACTGCCACTTCATTGACAGTTGTCTCGGCTCTTGGGAAGAAGACACCAGGGGCAATGGCCTTGACTTTGGATGTTGCACTTGCAAACCCCATAGTCATCTCACTACCGCATGGAGGTGAAACTAATCCTAAAGGAGAGCAAAGAGGGAGACCCATAGAAAAGTGGAATTGAGACCCTCTCCAACAAGTGACCCTGATCCCAACCCAGCTCCACCTGGACAACTTGCAATGTGAGTTATAAACGGCAGAGGGCAGAGTGGTTACCCGGAGGCGACAGCGTCCCAAGTGAGATGGTCAGGATCTCCTCTTTAGCAGGACTGAGTTCCCCTGGGTTTTGTACACTGTTCTCAGACAGGAGCTTGTATCAGAACCGCCCAGAAGGGCTGTTAGGTCATAGATTGTGTCCCACACAGATTTTCTAACTCAGTCCACCAAGGGCCTGGGGATTTGCATTTTTAAACAAGTTCTCAAGTGATATTCATGTTGCAAGTTCAGCACCATGCATCCTGAACCACGGTTTGGGGCTATGGCTTCAGTTCCTTCCTGTTTCCTGAGTGAATTTGAGCTCACCTGCAGGGCAGCCCTACTTCTTGAAGGGAACACACCTGAGCTCCATGTGATTCAAGGTGACTCAATCCAAAGGCATCAGGGAATCCCACACAGAACACCCTCCCCCAGGGCAATGCTCTGCTACC
This sequence comes from Ovis canadensis, assembly GCF_042477335.2. Lineage (NCBI taxonomy): Eukaryota > Metazoa > Chordata > Mammalia > Artiodactyla > Bovidae > Ovis > Ovis canadensis. The sequence continues at coordinate 22,056,067 of NC_091248.1, forward strand.
ATATGATAAATGTTTCTTAGAGCAACGCCATGATCACTATGCAAGCCATCCAGATTATGGTCATTTCGGGATCAGCAGTAAAAGAATTCATTTCATGTGCTATGAAATAGCAGAGTCCTGCTGGGGCATTACTTGTTCCAGCTCATTTGGCAAACTGTTCTTTAAGGGACCCCAAACACTGGTTATAAAGGGAGCCTGGATTGATTATGGTACGTGAAGTTATCTCTAAGGGATGAGCACCCTCCAGAGAAGCTGCTGAACAGTCTGCAAACCCTGTTAATCTATTCTCTCCTTGGACTCAGGGCAGGGACATTTTTCTCATTTCATAAAACCTCAGGCACTTTGATGCCCTGGGACCTGAGCACACTCAGTACAGAAGCGGCCATGCCCCACCTGCACCACAGTCTCTGGCAGGGCTTCCCCACCAGACTCCTGGCCTGCTCAGCACTGCTTAGCATCACAGGGCTGATGGTCTTTGCAAACAGCCAGGTCGTAGGCAGTAACCTGCTTCAGGGAAACTGTGACAAGCGTAAACCATGGGGCATCCTTGAGTTCAAAGCAGGTTCAACACTTCACTGGAGTGCCCTGGCTCTTGATACCAGGACCTGGAAAGCTGATAACCATCTTCTGAAATAGCAGCACATGTGTGAAGAGAAATCAAGCCCTCCCCGCCGCCATCACTGTGGACTCTACCCAAGTCATTTAATGCCGAATGGCCTCCTCTCCTTCAATGCTCAGCAACCTGAGGGCTAAGTATGTTAGTGTTCTAGTCTATATTCTGGCTCTAGAGTAGATTTTAACTCAGGTGCATTCATCAGATGAAATTCATTATTATTCCAGAAAATGAGAAAGGTCCTTCCACTTTTGCAAAACGTTGCTGGACTGAATGCAGTTTTCCAACAATACTATTCATTTCCAAGGCATTTTACCCACCTAGACTTACTCATTCTTACATTTTTAAGGGTATGGGTTTAAATGACACCCACCCAGACATGTGGGCGACCCTCATTGCTGGGGTTCCTCGTGCTCCTATGCTTGTATGGGTGTGCAGAGGCAGGATCTGCTCGAGAGTGACCCCCGACTGTGTACCCCCATGGTACCCCTCTGACGCCCTCGCCCCAGCCCCACCCTTGCCCCTCTCTGGGCCCCGCGGCTCCAACCCGATGGGATGCGGCACGTCCAGGCAGCATCCCAGATGATCGCCACTGAGCAGAACAGCCCCTGGTTCCAGTCACCTGTGGCACTCCAGCTGTTCAAGACAAGATGAAAACCTGGATTTTCATGTTAAATACCTAGATGTTTAAAATTCCATGTAAGCTAAACTGTACTTCCCATCCCAAGAATCTGTAAGAATCTACCTAGTAAGTATTACTGGTCTAATCCCAGTACTTCTGTTAATACAACCTAAAAGAAGAGATTTCTTTAAAAAGCAATTTTCAGCAGCTCCTCTCCCCTTTTCACAGTTGTGAATTACTGCAGCAATTCTTTAAGAGCTGAAAAAGGTGATATTTAGTATTAAAACATCTCTTGGCATCCACGATCATCTCAATGTGGAAATTAATTTGAGCGCGTGTGTATTTTTTCTTCCCTTTCAGGTTTTCTGTTGTCAAAGAACAAAGGTCACGTTTCTTCATCTTCTCTTGCTTCCTTAAAGATTTATGTTACACACTTCTGAAAACTAGTCGATTTGGCATAATTCATAAAAGCTGTATGTGTGGGATTTACACTTTTAGAAAAATCATGTCAGGTTCAAAAAAATCAAACTGTTATATACTCAGTGGCTTTTGATTTATTGTAACTGCCTTCTTATTGGCTCAAACTCCTGATTCCTTGTACGTGAAATGAATAAATCTTATTTCCGTTTGAAGGGGAAAAAAAAAAAACCACATTATGGTCTAAGAAATTCTGGGGCCAAATCTACGGACCAAGTGAGAATGCTTAACAGCTCAAGAGAGAAGCCAGAAACTGATCCAGAAGAGCTCTGGTAGCAAGCAGGGAGGCACTGGGTACGGGCTTCATTTCTTCCAGGAGATAAGGGCTGGGAGGCCTGGCACCTTGCTCATCTATTCCCGCCTGTCTAGACAGCCATCCAACTCAGAGTATCAGAACTGCCAGTGAACATTAATAATGTGTATGTGAGTAGAATTTGAAATAGATTTCTATTCAAATAGAAATGTGAAAAGATTTGAAAAGAATCCACTTTTCTTCTGACAGAAAGTCTATTATGACTGACTGGATGAGTTCTGTCAATTAGAATAAACGACACATCGGAAAATCTAATGAGCTAAATTTTGAGCTCTGAGGTTTGACTGGGTACATTTAAAGCAAAAGTACAATAGATATCCCAGATATGACATCCTTTGCCTCTACTAAACTTATGATAAAAGTTAAATGTAGACCTTAAGTTTTCCTAGGAGGACACAGATTTTCAAATTTTATTCTGGAATTTTGTTGTTGTTGTTTAGTTGCTAAGCTGTGTCCAATTCTTTTGTGACCCCATGGACTGTAGCCCACCAGGCTCCTCTATCCATGGGATTTTCCAGGCAGGAATACTGGAGTGGGTTGCCATTTACTTCTCCAGGAGATCTTCCCAACCCATGGATCAAACCTGTGTCTCCTGCATTGAAGGTAGATTTTTTCCCTCTGAGCCATCAAGGAACCCATATTTAGGAATAAATGACCAAAAGACTTAAAGAAGACCACTGCCTTAAGGACACTTAGGTTTATCATAGGATAAACCTAGATGGTATTGTGAGCTAATAAACATATATATCTGGCCTTTATCCTGTTTCAAAAACCCTTGTAATGTCTTATTTTACCACCATGGACTGTCTGTGTCCCCCCAGAATTCACGTGTTCAAACTCCAACTCCCAACCTGATGGTGTTTGGACATGAGGCCTTTGGGAGGTGATGAGTGTACAGTAAGGTCTTGAAGGTGGGGCCCTCATTAAGAGATTGATGTTCTTATAGAAAACAGTCTGCAGACTGGGTTGAGGGCCTTCGCCAGGGAACAGCATCAGCAGGCACCTTGATCTTGGACTTCCAGCCTCCCCAACTGTGAGAAATGAATTCCTATCATTCAAACCTCCCAGTCTGTGGTGGTGTGCCGCAGGGGCCTCAGCCAACTGAACAGTAACACCCCCCTTTCTACCATGCCTGACGTCTGGGAAGGGGAGGGCAGCAGAGCTGGCGACTGCGTTCACCCCCGTGGCCAATGCTTTATTCCATCGTGTCTAGATAATGGAAACTCAGCCCACCAATGCTGAACGCCATTCTTGAGGGAGCCTCCTGTTGGTGACCATGTGGATGTACAGGAGGGAGGCTCACACTGAGCCCTAGGGAAGGGAGCGCCTGTACTTGGGCCCTCCCAGACCTGGGCTCCTGGCCCACTGTTCACTTACAGCCTGTGTGCTAAAATGACAGTTGCAAGTACAGCAGTTCGCCAAGTGTTTTCAGTCATTCTAACAAACTATCAAACCTGAGCGCATCGCAGAAAGCCCCAGATTTAAAGTGTGGGGAGCCTGGGGACCCCGCTTTCAGCTGGCATCTAAAACAAGGGCACTGTGGTCGAGAGCTTTCCCTTCCACTTGTGGAATCAGACATAACTCCAGGCAGGTAAGTGTCAGAATCGAATCTAATTATCGGCCACCCACCCACCCACCCGCTGTTGGAGATGATCAGGGAAGCACACTGGGGCAGGGGGGAGGCTCTCCAGAACTTTCTTATCTTCCCAAACTGAAGTGCTGTCCCCAGTAAACCCTGACCCCCATCTCCCCTCCCCCAGACCCAATAACCACCATCCTATCTCTGTCCCTATGGACTTGACAACTCTAGGAACCTCTTATCAGTAGAATCATACAGTATTTGTCCTTTGTGACTGGCTTATTTCACTCAGCATTGGGTTCTCAAGGTTCTTCTGAGTTACAGCACGTAACAGAGCTTTCTCCCTTTCTAAGGCTGAATAAGCCCCATTTGTCTACATGGGCATATTTTGTTTATCCCATCATCCGTCGAAGGGCATTTGGGCCACTTCCACCTTGTGGCTGTTGTGAATAACACTGCTGTGAACACAGGTGTACCAACATCCGTTCAGATCCCTGCTTTCGGTCCTTTCGTCCAGGTACCCAGACGTGGAACTGCTGGATCCCACGGTGACTCTGTTTGGAATTCTTAAAGGTTCTGCCGTAATGTTTTCCACAGCCATTTTCCATTGACCATTGCATTGACCATTGCCCATTGCCATTTTTCATTGCACCTTTTCCACTGACATTTTAGCCACGTGGCTTAGAGGAGTCACAGAACCTCTGAGCTGTGGGGTGGGGCAGGGGGCGCTGAGGGAAGGGGCTGGGAAGCCCTTGAGGATGAGAACCAACAGACCCAGAGATCTGTGCCTCCTGACTCGTAGACCCGAGCCTCGCCCAGCGCTGGTGGAACAGGCCACTTCCCTCCGTGGCCTTGGGGTCAGCAGAGCAGAGTAAAGCGAGGCCAGCGGCACCCACAGCAACAGAAGGAGATCTGCGGAAGGCAGGCCAGCGGCATTTCAAGACCGATTGTGACAGAGGCCTTCCCAGGGCAGCAAGCACCTCAGGACCCCCTAGTTGCCATGCGTGAGAGTGATAGGAGGAGCTCCACAGCGGTCCAGGGCGCCCTCCATGGGGCCAGGTGATCCTGACGTCTGGTTCCGTCACACTGCATGATGAGAGGAATCTAACGTCACCGATCTCTGTTAGTCTACAGGGTCGGATGTCTCGCTGGAAATGCGTGTGATCAGCTGCTTTTACCCCATCGGGTGGGTACAGCGCAGCCCCGCGGGTGAGCCAAGCCCTTCCCACTGCGGCCAGCAGAGGGCGGCGCAGGTCCCGCCGGGCGCCTCCGCGTGGCCCCGGCATCGGTGAGGAAGAACCTCGTCTCGAGCCCCCTCCCTCGGCCTCGCCGCCGAGCGGTAGAGAGCCAGTGAGCAGGTTCCAGGAGGCTCCATCCGTGGGCGCGGGGCAGGGACCGCCGCCCCGGGAGACGCCGCAGGGACCGCGGTCGCAGGATTCCGTTTCTCTGGCTGTGAACAGCTTCTCGTGCTGTTGACTGCCTAGCTCCTGCCTTCTCCCCGCTTCCCACGGGGCACCCCGCGTCCACACCTGCGTGAGAGCGGCACACACAGGACCCGCCTGCAGGTCCCCGCGGCTCCTCACGGGATTTGAGCCTGGTGACCACACGCACGGGGTCCGAGACCGACACCTGGGTTGCAGGGGCCGCCAGCCAGCCCACCAGCCAGGCATCAGGAGACCGACCCTGTCTGCCCCTGCACCCAGGTTTGCGGGCAGAGCAGATCCGCGAGCAGATGGACTTGGAAACGTCTCCGCTGAAGCCTGGGGCACTGGGAATTGAGGGGGGGGGGGGGCGGGGTGCAGATGTGAGCAAGGTGACAGGAGCCTGGGAACAGCTCTTGCAGCTTGAGCCAGCGTCAGAGGCCGCCAAACGCGAGAGGACACACATATTCCAGGACCTGCCCGCTGCTTGGGGGGCTGCCCGCGGCTCCTTCTGGAGCAGCCTCAGATCTGGGGTGCAGCAGATACCCCTTGAGGGGACCAAGGAAGAAACCGCAGGCATTCCTTCTCCACACTGAAGCCTCTAGCAACCGTGAGCCAGGAGGTGTTCCAGGGTCCAGGTTCACTCAGCTCACGGCACCACAGGCCAATTAATGGAAAGGAAGTGCTGAGGCAAGGAATACAACTTTATTCCAAAACCAGGCTGACAGAGAAGGTAGATTAAAGTCTCAAAGTAACCATCTTGAGGTCTGGATGCCAGGTTTTTATAGAACTGAGATGGGGAAGATGAGGAAACAAAGTTAAAAGGCCATTGATCTTGCAAATATCTCCTAGAATGGCAAGCCTTCTGGAGGGGATGTGTTCATTACTTCCTGTAGCCATCCACAGGTGGACAGGGTCCTGAACAAAGGCACTTTGGTTTAATATTCAGGCAGCCAGGCAGGATTCCCCCAGGCAGACCATTATATATAAACAGTGTCCTTTTAGTGAAGAAAAGCAACAGGGAAGCAAGAATTAAAGTAAAAGGTCTAACATGGAGTCATTATTGGCTGCTCCCTGTAATAGAGGGGTCTTGGCATCTGGACTGGTGCCCAGCTTGGTGCCTCTTGAATGATTTGATTACCAACCCTCAATTTGGGATGAACCTCAAAATTTCAGGAAATAGGCTTTTTGAAGTGTGCATGGATTGTACTCATACGTCAACACCAGGGTCCCCACATGATTCCACAAACCAAAAAAGCACAAGGGCAGGCCTCCATGTACAATCAGAAAACAGCCCACTGAGAACCTAAAACAGAGTTGAATACCAAACATTACAAGGGTGTAGATGTGCCAACAAGGCAACTGGGGCAACTACCTCTGGGCTGGGGGACCTGGGGACACCCCAAAAACAGCTACTGCAAAAAGGCCCATCTGAGACAGGAGGGGACACCCTGGAATGCCCTCCAAATCCCTTTCTGCCTCTAGTCTGGAGAGGGGGTTTGACTCCAGGAGGAAGCTGAGGGACACGGAGGCACTGATGCAGGGCTGCTGCCAGGCTAAAGTGGACCTAAGTCTCACTTTGTGAGCGAAATCTGACTACAATTAGTATTTACAAGTCTGAAAAACCTCCCTAGAAATATTTCAAATACTGAGGAACTTTCTTAAAAAAAAAAACAAATCAGGCTAATGTGGTGGGCATGCTCCAATGAAGCTTTAAAAAAAAAAAAATCCTTGGACTTCCCTGGTGGCTTAACGATAAAGAATCCGCCTGCCAATGCAGGAGACACAAGTTAGATCCCTGATCTGGGAAGATCCCACTTGCCTGGCAGCAGCTAAGCCCCTACATTACAACCATTGAGCCAGCGCTCCAGAGCCTGTGCACCGCATGTCCTGAAGCCCGCATGCCGCAAGGCCCATGCTTCACAAGACACGCCGCCACAGTGAGAAGCCCCCACTCACCATAAGGAGAGCAAAGCCCACGCAGCAATCAAGACCCAGAACAGCCAAAATATAAATTAAAAAGAAAAATTTTTTTAATCTTCATAGCTAAGACAGGATTTTCTTTGCCTCTGACCTGAAATCAGTTCCCTAGATTCTTGCATAAAGGATCCAGGAAGTCACACAGAGGAGACTGTGGCAACGATTTTATTTGCAGGAACCACAAACGCCCTCTAGATAAACGTTGGGGATCAGGCCTACATCAGGCGCTTCTTGATGAACTGGCCTACTAACCGCTGGGGCCGCTGCTGGTACTCGGCCAGCACCTCGTGGGGGCTGCTGATCTGGTCTCCTTCCAGGCGGTTGAGGAGGGTGACGCACACCACGGCCGCTGCAGGGAGCAAACGCCAGGTCAGCACAAACAGCGGGATTTTTAGCTTAATCCCTGGAGACCAGCCTCCACTCCTCGAGAGAAGGTCTGGGATGCAGAGCACCCTGTCCACTGTCTCATCCTCCGGCTGCCTTTGCATCCCAAAGAGATTCCCTCAGCAAACCCCAGGACCAGCTCGGGCCCCTGTACTGCCTTGAAAGGCCGGGTGATGAGACAACAGGGACTGCAGGATTTCTGGAAGCAGAGCTGGTTGAGGCCAGGAACTACGACTCAGAAATCCCAGGAGCTCTGAGGGCCAGATTCACTGGACAGTTGGCAGCGAAGCCCGCCCTGAGCAGAGGGGGAGCTTTCTCATCTTTCTGGCCCCTTAGTGGCACCTGAGTCCCGGCAGAGACACTGCAGATCCTGCTTTGCAGCGCGTGTCAATCTGAAGAGCACAGAGGTGCGCTATGCACTGGGCCCATAGGCATGCCTTGCGGGGCAGGGCAGGCGGGTAGTCCCGGGAGGGCTTGGGTGAGGAGGGGGGAGATGCAGGGGGTTCAGCAGGGTGGGGGTGGGGAGTGGCAGCCTACGGATCCCACCTCGGAGGCCGCAGGCGTTGCACATGGCGGCAAAGACCGACGCCTCCATCTCGATGTTGCGGATGCCGGCCGCGTAGGCTGCCCTCAGGTACTCCTGCTTGTCCTTTTCAGTGTAGGAGCAGAGCGCCCCGTCCAGGCGGCCTTGCCCTGGAAAACCGTGGAGCACTCGGCACGGGCACGCAATAAACACCCACTGCACGCCCACCCGACTCCCCAGACACAGAGGTGGTTTCGAGCCCGCCCGGCCTGCTTGCCCTCCAGCATCCGGCCCGCAGTGGAAATCATGCGAAGCAAGCGCACGTCGGTGGCAGACCCTCCAGCAGGAGGCCAGAGCGCCGCTCACCCTCGTAGAAGTCCAGGGTGCACATGGTGTTGCCCACGACTGTGGGGAATTCGCCGAGGTCCGCGGAGCAGCGCGCCAGCTCCTGCACCAGCTGCTCGTCCAGGTCCGTGTTCCGGACCTCTCGCTTCCCGAGGACAATCTGCTCAAACTCCGGCTTAAAGCAGGGGTCCACTGCCTGCCGAGTGATGACCACTGAGCCGGGCTCCAGACCTGAAGGAAGGAAGGCGGGGCGTTGGGAAGGGAAGGGCCTGGTCCATGCACAGCAACACTGAAAGGTCAGTCAGGCCCTAAAAAGAAATAGGTAAGGACCCCTGTTCGACACCAGATTTATTTTTCCTGATGGTAAAAGGAACGAATGGGTACAGGATACAGAAAATACCGAAAAGTGCAGAAAAGAAAGTGAAACTGACTGGGCCTCTGCACCCCACTGAGCAGCATCTTAACAGTTGCTGCTGGAACTCTCTGGGGCTCCCTTTACCAGCAAGTGTGCAGCTGGTCCCTGTTCTGCACTTTTTTAAGTAATTAAGGTTTTGAGTAAAACAAAAGTAGGCAAGAATAGTGTAAGGAATTTCCGGGCTCCCCAGAACTGGTTCCTGTGGCCACCAGCCCCTGATGCCCTGGCTTCCCTCCACGAGTGACTCCTGGTGAGGATCTGCTTCCTGTGCCTCCCTGGGCGTTTCCACATCTGTAGCTACATTATTCTGCTCCTCCGTCTTTGGACTTTTAATAACTTTGCTTGAGATTTGACCATTAGCATTTCTCACCACTACTTGCCTTAATGGGATATTGGTTTTCCTAGACATTAAGGAGGAAGAAGTCACAAGAGCTGTTCCAGAGCTCCACGCCCTCGCCCCCATATCAGCTGCTTTCATGAAACATTAAAAACTATGACCAATCCTCAAGCTCTGGCTCTGCTCACCCCACTGTGTGTGGATCTGGACTTTCCCTGTTGCTTCAACAGACACCCCTCAAGTGTCTCCCCACCCCAAGTGTGGACCTGGAAGACCCTTCAGATGGTGGCTTTCATGAATTCATGGTGCAGTATTTTCCAGCCGCTTCAGGCCTCAATTTGGAGGGTGCAGCCCTCCTCCAGGGTCAGCCGCTCTTCCTCAGACCCTGCACTCTCTCAGGATACCCGCTGGCTATTTCAGAATTCTCCTCTCACATCCACAACCCGAGTTTCTCGTGCTTCCTCCTGAGTGGGGCCTGTGCCACCCACCCACTCTTCCTATTTCGGGATTCGGGGGGTGCCCTGTCACACTTTGCTGATGAGGATTTGGGGTCCGGCTCTTTAGTTGATCTGTCTATTTCTATGAAGCAATTTTGGGAGACTCAAAACCCACCCTACTCCCTCCAGAATTCATTCTCTGGTTATTGATTTTAAAATCCCTGCAGAGCAAGAACTCAGGAAAAACCCGGTGGAGCTTCTGGCGACTCTGGTGCCACGTGCATGAAGGAGAGCCTGTGCATTGGAAAGTATCACAGCTAAGTGGGCAGGGCCCTCCCTAGTCATTGGGGTGTTTTCTGAGAACCCCGTTAAACTTTGAATGACAATCTGCAAACATGGATGCTACCTATCAATCTGTGTAGTGAAAAGAAAATGAGACTATGTATCAAGAAGATTTAGGGCCTACAGAAGCCCTGTTCACAGCAGGGAAACCTAAATTTTCAAAGTGTCATAAATCCAGGGGAAGTCAGGCCTAGACAGTCAAAAATAAATGCAGAGGCCAGGCCTCCTAGCAGCTCCCAGCTCCTTGATGGGAGTGAGAATTGTCAGAACCCATTTTTCAGCAGAAAAACCTGCCCTGAGTTGGGACATCTGAAAGCAGTACAACTTACATAAAACAAGTTTGTTTCAACGACTTTGGCTTAAAACTCAACATAATTTTTAGCGTTTTGTGATGTTAAAAAAAAATTACAATGAGCACTGAGGGCTTTTAGGGTTAGGCAATTTAAGAACACTTATCTTTATTTTGTATTCCATCTCTTTCTTCCCCCTTTGAGTTTCCTGTAGGTTTTCTCATAAGGTACTTCACATCCTTGCAAGAATAGGGAGGAGTGAGCGAATTGAAGGAGAAAGGCAGGGAAATGAGAGAGTAGAAAGAATAAAAAGAGAACCAAGCAAACAAGAAGGCATGAGAGTGTAACCCAAAAAGAATGAGTTTTCATATGCGGGTGGCCTGGAAGCTTTCTGCAGCTATTTCTGGGGTGTGGGTTGGTAGAAGTAGTTGGACCAAAAAAACAAAAAAACAAAAAAAAAAAAACATAAAATAGATAAATAACAAAACAAACTTGTTTTCACACCTGCTGCTGCTGCTGAGCTGTCCTTGGACACAGCCCAGGTAGGAGCTCTGGGTCCCCTCGATGCCCCACCTTACCCCCAGCAAGGTCCCGGTCGTGCTCTGCACACTGACCTATCCCACCGGAAGTGCCAATGCGGATGAGGGTGACGCCGGAGCAGCGAGCGTGGTACAGCAGCTTGATGAGCTCATGCAGCATGATAGCGATGGAGGGGATGCCCATCCCGTGCTAGAACCAGGGAGAAACACTAGCGTCACGCTCCGGTGGAGTCTCTGTGTGCCCTGTGGTGCATTGCTAAGTGGTCGTAAAGAAGATGAACTTCAAAACGTAGTTAAAAACTATGACTACGTGGGGAAGCTTTGCATGATGCTGTTGAACAGATGACCCCGTCTGATGCACCACAACCAGAAGAACAGATCTCAGCTGAGGACCAGAGGCCTGCGGTTGCCAGGTAGTGAGCAGCCTCTCTGGCCTGGGAAGTCCTGCACACATCTCCCCCTTTCTCCACGTGCTCTGCCGCAGCCATTCTCAGTGGCCGGCACGTGGCTCCGCCCTGTGAAGGCTGCTGCCTCTCCACCCCCAACCCTCGGCCTTCTTCAGAGGTCTGCTGGAGTCACAGCCACCAGGAGCTGATCCAAGGTGGGGCAGTCCTTGGAGGATGTGTTAGTCATGGAGTCTGGCATGTGGGAAGTGCTTCCATGGATTATTAGTATCCAGATCTGAGCACGTCTTGATTCCTAGGTGTGTGCTGTGTGGTTGAAGCTGCCAAACATCTCAGCTACTCAGAGCGGGGGCACCCTCTGGGCAGCCTTACTCTATGGCAGCACTTGCTTAATGTTCTTGCCTACAAAGGAAACCAGAGCTGGGAAACGAGAAACACCAGAGATCTGTGTTCACTCAGTGCTGAATCACACGTGTGTGACGTAAGTCCCTGTGAGGTGGCCAGGGCGGGGGCCGCCTGGTCCCGGTCCTGGCTCTCCCTGGGGCCCCAGTCTAGGCAGGTCCTCCTGGCTTCCAACCTGGGTCCTCGCCGCGTGCACACAGCTGGGTGGGCATGCACGTGTGTTTCCATGCGTGTCCTGGCCTGTCCTGAAGGCAGGCCCCAGCTCCAGGCTCCCCTCACCCCTGTGCCCCCTGCCGGGCTGTGTGCAGGGCAGGCAGGAAGCCTGCAGAGCTGGGGGCCCCGGCCCCCCACCAGGGCAGGTACTCACGCTGACCGACAGCACTGGGCCCACTTTAAACATGGTGTAGCGGTCAGTGCCCTCACAGATGTTGGGATAGTCAGCACCCGGGTGGGCAAAGCCCAGCTCCATGGCCACGTACTTGATGAAGGCTTTCATCCGGGAAGGGCTTCCTCCAACACACACAAACTGCAGACAGAAAAAAGAACCCCGTCAGCAGAGGGAACACACCCCATCTGAGGAGCATGGGTCCTCAAAGTGGGCCCCCCACTGCAGCAGCATCTCCTGAAACTTGCTACAAGTGCAGGTCCCTTCCCTGGCCTCCCCCCGGACCTGCTTTGTATGGGGAGCCAGTAATTTGTGTGCCGTGGAGGCCCCCTGGTGATTCCAGCATTACTTCAGATTTAAGAAGCACTGGTTCATGGACTCAGCTCACTGCTATTGGACCCAACAGTGTGAAGCAATCAGATGCACAAAATGCAGGACAGCATCGCCCTCCCTGGGCAGATTAAACCCAGGCTCCACGCCAGCCCAGGTTCCATCCATCTGTGTGGGCAGCAGCTCACTGCACTGGAGGGAGCCTGGGTTCAGAATAAGGTGGGGCAGGACCCTCAGTGTCCAAGCAGCCTGTCCATAAAATGGACCTCTAACTGCCCTTTCACCTGCCAGCAGAGAACCCAATGGCCAGTTTGAGAAAGAGTCAGGGGCCAGTAGGGGCTTGGGGAGTCGTAGCTGTGGACGGAGCGGGTAAATCTGAGACACAGAACCTGCGGTCTGAAAAGTGCAAAACGAGAAAGCTTACCAAAGAAAAACAAGTAAATAAGTCACTCTTAGGGACTCAATGATCAAAGAATTATTAGTCTCTAAACATAAAAAAGAAAACTTCTACAGCCTAGAAAAAAATTATAGGTTAGATTTAAAGGAAGAATGAAAGTGGAAAATTGTCCGTCAGTTTGAAATAAACAGCATGAAAGAACCAGGCGGCCAGTGGGACATAACCTGGTCATGACCTATGATCCCATGAGGCAGCCCTGGATCGAGGGTCAGTGGCCTGTTTCAGTTTAGAATCCTAAACTTTAGTCCACTTTAAAAGTCCTCTGTGAGGACAATTCTGGACCCAGGTGCTTCAGGCTCAGGACAAGGGGTGCCTGGAAGCTGCATTCAGCAAGTAGGTCATTGAAGGAACCAGCTCAACAAATCGATGTGGGTCTTAAATGACAGACAGCAGACACAGTGACTGCTCCTCCTCGTTATCCCTTAGTCCCCTAGAAAAGATTTAGTGTCTGCTCTTTTCCAGTCTCTCAATGAAGCATTAAGAATATTATTGATCTTACGACAAATTCCAAGGATTGAAAGCCCTGAGCAGTTTACCTTCACGTCTCCAAACATGGCTGGGAAATCGTGCGTGCTGGTGCTGAGGCTGAAGTGGTAGAGGACGTCTTCCTTCATTGCTGCTATGTGGGGATTGCAAAGCCGCACCAAGTCACTGTCCCAAAACAGGAAAGGAGACAGTTTATAGAACCAGCGTCCAGCGGCCAACTGGACCACTGAGGCGCTCTGTGCCGGCGAGGCACGCGGGACCCAGCAGCGGGACAACCCCAACCTACAGAGGCTTCTGCCCCATCTCAGTTCCCGCCACTCCTCCCCTTCACCCCCTCTTCACTTCCAGGGCTGGTTTTGGAGGATGATCAGACAGAACTCACAAGAGCACCGAAAGTACAAAGATCAGAATGCCAGTTCACTCTATATAGAGTGTAGCCAGTTACCACCCAACTCAAGCTCACTCAACATATGTGGCTTTGTGTTAAAAATAATATACTTATCACAGGAAATATGCATGGAAATAAAAGGAAAAAATGGCCTATAATCCTCCCACTCAGAGATGGCTTTTCCAATCTGATGCCTTTCCTTTTCATTTCCTTGTCATTAGCCAGCACTTAGCTGGTACAACATCCAAAGAGAGTGATGAGAAAAGACATCTTTCCATTTTGTTTTTTTCTCTGCAGCTGCTTGAAACTTTGTGTGGTTCACACTGTATTTCTCTTGGACGGTACACTGCTAGCTGGCAGTTCAGGTCAGTTCAGTCGCTCAGTCGTATCCGACTCTTTGTGACCCCATGAATCGCAGCACCCCGGGCCTCTCTGTCCATCGCCAACTCCCAGAGTTCACTCAGACTCACTTCCATCGAGTCAGTGATGCCATCCAGCCATCTCATTCTCTGTCGTCCCTTTCTCTTCCTGCCCCTAATCCCTCCCAGCATCAGTCTTTTCCAATGAGTCAACTCTTCGCATGAGGTGGCCAAAGTACTGGAGTTTCAGCTTTAGCATCAGTCCTTAGGGGTCAGCAAACATTTCCCATAAAAGACCAAATGGTAAATACTTTTTCCCTTGACGGTCATACAGGTCCATCACCTCTTCTCAACCCTGCTGCTATCACATCAAAGTGGCCACAGACAACTTGCAAATGGGTATGGATGTGTTCCAATAAAACTTTATTTTTAAACATAGGGCCGAGGTCTAGATTGCATCTGCAGCCTTAGATACACCTCCTTCTATACCTGTGCCTTCCAGATCCCAAACACAAGTGTGCTGCCCACCCCAGGGGCAAAGAGGGAGGCAGCACGGGGCCCCAGTTCACAGCAATTAGGACCTTGTATTTCTTCCTTCTGAGTCAGACTTTCTGCTCAGAACCCACTGATCACATTTCCTTCTCAATCTAACTGTGAGAAAAAGCCATACAGGAGACGGTCTAAGCATCCTGGGATTTGTAAACACCACAGTGTGACTGACCCGGGCCACCTCGTCTGCTGTTTCTAGCCCCTGTTCTCCTGGCATCCATTGGTCCTCGCTCTAGACCAGGCTCTAGACCAACGGCGCTTGCTCCTCTGTCTTCTGCATCTCATCACTTCTTCCCTTCCCTTCTCACATTTCCCTCCTATTTCCTTAGAATGTCATCCAAGTTAATTCACAGCCCAACAGTGTCGAGAAGCAATAAAAAAAGAGGCAAACATTTTTCTGTAAAGCAAATGCATTATTTTTTGTGTTAAGACACATCAATAAAAATTATCAAGTGAAAAAAATTTTTTAATTTTTTAAAGATGCAAACAAAATATTAAAGAGAGACAGATCTTTTTCTAAACGAGAGGTGCTGATGGCTGGCTCACAGGATGACCCTGAGGCAGAGACGGGAGAGTCTCACTCAGGAGAGGCCACCTGCCCAAGCCACAGTCTGTGCTGCACCCCCAACCAGTCCCAGCCAAGCCCACTCTCCTGGGACAGGGGGTCTCTTTCCAGGGGACCAAATCCAGCGGGGACAAATCCCAAGCTTTCCCTGAATGCCTTCTGAATCTCCAGGCCAAGCTGAAATTCTGACGTCGCAACACAACCACAGCATCTGTAGCTCCTTTGAAGGTAATTGTTTTACTGTAATTATGGTTCTTGGCCTCCTTCAGGATGTTCGCAAGAGAGACTACAAACGGAAGCGTTACTAGGCAGGCATCAGAACTGACAAAACAGGATGTGACAGAACAATTTTGTCACTTATTTCAAAATACAAAAGCTTTCTTTCCTCTCTCATTCCAGGAAGAGGAGAAGGAAATAGGGTGTAACTCTGGAGACCAGCAAGGATTTTAAAATATGTAAATTGGACACATAATAGCAAACAGAACAAGCCCAGACTTACTTTTGTTACTGAGGTCTAATTGACTCCCAGTGTTGTAAAAGAGTCAGGTCTACCACAGCGATTCAGTTTTTTTAAGCTCAAACTCCATTTTTTAAAGGGATTTTTAAATAACAAGTAAAAGACATATTACTTGGAAAACTGTTCCTCTAGCCTACACACAGTTTCAAACTTGACTTTATCTTCCTTTATTCTGTCACTTTGTTTAACAAATATTGGTTGAGCACCTCTCTGTGAAAGAAATGGGAGAGATGCGAAAGGAATGAAACCTGACTTCTGATTCCAGGAGTTCATCAGCAGGGAGGGAAAAACATGGCTATTGGACAAACTGGCCCAGGTGTCTTGGGTCGCATGCTCAAGAAACTGGCAGAGAGACTTCCCTGGTGAGCAAGTGGCTGAGACTCCATGCTTCCAATGCAGAGGCCCTGGCTTTCAATCCCTGGTCAGGTAATGAGATTCTGCATGCACCAGCTAAGACAGATCTTACATGCTGCACAGCCAAATAAATACAAATAAACATTTTCCAAAAAAGGGGCTGGCGGATAAGGAAGGAAGCCTGAAACAAAAGGGGGGTCACTGCCGTGTGTCCACCTCACCTGGTGCCCAGGTCCCCTTCTCCAGCCTTTATTTCGCACTATCCCCACTCCATCAGCCCCCAGGGTCCTCAACTTGGGGGCAGAGGTCAGGGAGAAAGCAGTGGGGACGGGGTGTGTTTGGCTGTCAATGATTGGAAGCACTAGCAACCCTACTATTTCAAGTAAAGTTATCTCTGCACATGCCATTCCCGGGCAGCCCCCCAAACTGAAAATGGGCCAAAGACTCTTCGGGGAATGAAGGAAAGGGCAGGTGTCCATGTGGGATTAGGACGTGAGCAGATGAGCAACATGTGTGAGGCTCCAGAGGACCTCCTGAGGAACCTCCCAGAAGAGACCCAAGGAGCCCTACTTAGGAGAAGGGAATCCTGAGAAAAGAGTTTTATGTATAGTGAGGTAGGACTGAATTCAATTAAATATATTTTGTTACTAAGAGTAACTGATGCAAAACTGAAGTTTGGTTTTCTCTCTGTGTTAAGCGAATAAAGCTTTCTTGGAGGGACGTTCCTGGTGGCCCAGTGGCTAAGACGCTGTGCTCCCAACGTAGGGGGTCCAGGTTCGATCACTGGTCAGGGAACTAGCTCCCAACATGCCACAACTAAGATGCAATGCAGTCAAATAAATGGAAAATGAATAAATATTTTTTTACAATGTTTAAAAAGATAAAAAGTTTTCTCGGAATATCGAGCCGTTTTCCCTACTGGATTGTGCGTCTTTGCCTTTTAAGTGAGCTGTATTTGCTTTTGAAAGATTGCATTCTCACTTTGGTTAAGTGAATTAAGTATTGTTCCACAGTGAGCTAAGGTCCTATTTGACCAAGTGTTGTAAAACTTTTTCACTATTTTGACAAACTTCCCAAATTCTCCCCGAAGCTGACTTTGGGATTCTTCAGAAGGGACCCCTGAAGCACCTCATAGAGAGCAAAATTAAACTCATGAGGCTTATTTGGTATGTTAAATTATATGGGAAGTGTTGTCGTGGCAAGTATTCTTAGGTTACATTGTGTGGGCTAAGTATTACTAATACACATATTCTAGAAATTATATGCCACTCCTTAGAATCTGGTACATCCTGATAATGTTTACAATCATAATTCTAGTTATTATGTTAAAATTTTGTATGTCACAGAAATAGCCAAGTTTCTTTACCAAATACAATGTAATCAGACCTTTAATCTTGCCTTTTTAAGTCCTTTGTCATTTACAGACTGCTTCATCTTCAAAAAGATTCCATAAAAAGGACTTTTTGGTAATTCCCTGGCAGCCCAGTGATTAGGACTTGGCACTTTCACTACCAGGACTCGGGTTCAATTCCTGGTCGGTGGTTTTTATTGATTGATTGATTGATTGATTGATGGGGGGAGTTGCTTATTTTGTTTTTTGCCTTGCTACGCAGCTTATGAGACCTTAGATTCCCAACCAGGGATTGAACACATGACCCCTTCACTGGAGGCTCAGAGTCCTAGCCACTGGACCTGTTTTCCAGACATAAGGAAACTCTTCTCCTCAAGCTAATTATGACTTATAGGGATTTGGTGAATTACACATTGGTAAGTAGAACTGAGACAGTTGCCTTTTCTTTCTACCTGATCTCTCCAGAAATTGGAAACTCTTCCCTTCTCATCAGCTTTATCAGGCAATAAAATTAATTATCTAATAATTATTAATTGAGGTCTGTATTTACTACCTAAGGTGCATTTCTCAGATGACTCCTTGTTGCTATGCTACATTATTGTACAGTTTGTTTCTGATGCTTATTAACGTAATCTATCTTTGAATGAAGATCACATGCACCATGGCCTGCAACCAGGGGATTATACACCTGGGAAAGACATCAGATAAAGGACTTTTGGAAGGGGCTCTATTAGGCCTCCTTAGACTTCAATTAAGATTAATACTGCCAGACCAGGACAAGAAAATTATGATATCTGAAGTAGATAGCTGACCAAGATGCCAGACCAGGCCTGTAAGCTAATTACTTTAATAATTGCTCACTTTTGCTTATAAACCAGAGGTATTTCTTCCTTGGGCGCAGTCATTTTTAAGTTTCAAAAGTCAAACTAACTGCTGAGTTCAGGGCCAATTTCCTCTGTCCGGTACTCCTAGGTTAACTTGGTGGGCTCCTCCTCTTACTGGATGGCCTTTAGGCCTGAAGTATTGACATCATACAGAGTCTGTTCTCTTATTACTGTGGAATTATGTTAGAAATTGGTAGCAAAAGATATTTGAAAATAACCCACATTTTCAAGTGCAATGTGACATTTACTGACAGAGATCTTTGACTTGGCTGTTGGAAGTCTCAGTAAAGTTAGGAGACTAAAGACACAGAGGCTGATTGCAGAGAAGAAAGCATTTAATGTAAATTAATAGCAAAGATACTTTAAAAATCCCATGTATTTGGAAATTAAATGTCCATTTTAAATGATGTGTGTATCTAAGAAACCATAAAAAGGAAAATTAGAAAATATTTGTAACAGAATAAAAATGAGGAGAGAATTTACCAGAATTTGTTGCATGCAGCTGAAGCTGCTCAATGAGACTGAACACAGGAATCTTGAATAAGGGGTGAAAACAATGGACACAAGCATAAAATTTTGTTAGATTTAAACAAAATCTCTACTTTAGTTAACAATACTGTATCACATGTTTCCTGGATTTTTTTTATAACATAGTATTTCTTTATATTCTCAAAATTGAATTAGAAGTTTCAAGCCTCGTTTAAATTTTTTTTAAATCACCAAGGTAACAAACTTTCTAGACATTTAGCAGTTAATACCGATGTCAGAATACACGGAACTATATCAAAGTTTTGAGTGAATACATAAGTTACAAATCTAGCATTCTATTCATACTAAGTCAAACAAGTGGAATCAAAATGCCACAAATTTTTTAGCTGTCCTCTTCCTGCTTAATCTTGTAAGGGGTCATGACGACCCATGACTCACTGCTCTGTGGATGTATATCTGGATTGTGCAAACTGTCAGTAACATGTCGTGTGTGCGTGCAGGCAGGCATGCTAATTCTCTTCAGTCGTGACCCTTTGTGACCCTATGGACTGTAGCCTGCCAGGCTCCTCTGACCATGGGATTCTCCAGGCAAGAGTTCCAGAGGAGGGTGCCATGCCCTTCTCCAGGGGATCTTCCCGACCCAGAGATCGAACCCCTGTTCCAGACATCTCCTGCACTGGCAGGTGGATTCTTTACCACAAGCGCCACCTGAGAAGTCCCAGTAATATATCATTTGATGTTACTAACTTTGTCTCAAAACCATTGACCTCTTCTGGGCAAAACAGTCCTTAGAGCTTTTTGGAAAACCATCTCCTGCATTGTAATTCTCAGGCTAACTGGAATATAATCTTCCTGTTTTTTCTCAGATTGACTATTAATTTTTTTTGCATCAATACCAGCAATGCACAAATATACATTAAAAAGTGGCCATGTGAACCACACAGTGGATAATGAACAGCTGC
This sequence comes from Ovis canadensis, assembly GCF_042477335.2. Lineage (NCBI taxonomy): Eukaryota > Metazoa > Chordata > Mammalia > Artiodactyla > Bovidae > Ovis > Ovis canadensis. The sequence goes on from NC_091248.1 coordinate 22,075,566, forward strand.
AAAGAAATAAGGAAAGTATTTGAAAGTCAGAACCAAGAGAGCTGGGAGGGCAGCAGGGATTGTGACTCAGAAAGTGTCCAAGAGGAGAAAGCCTCTTGTAAAGTAATTGCTGGATTGCATGGAGCTCCCCCTTCCCCAAAATCTTATGAATTGACCTTCCCCAATGGCCTCTTTGGAGAGGCATCTCAGAGCTACCTGAGGTGCTGCCTTCCAGGCTGCAGTCCTCTTTTTGCCCCAAATAAAACTTAGCTCGCAAAAAAAAGTGTCCAGGAGTAAGGAAACCTCACTGGATACAGGTCTGAGAGCTTGCATCCTTGAGGGACAAACACCCCAAGGCTACAGGCGTTCTCAGCCAGCTCAGCTGCCAGCCAACCCAGCGTTCAGTCCCCCAGACCCCGCTCAGGCTCAGACCCAAGAACCAAGGTGTCCACGCGCCTCAGCTCCTAGAAACTCAAGGTCATCCCCACCAGCCTAGGCCGGGCAGCACGCAGGTCACCTTACTTGTGATTTTCCCGCTTCTCCGTTTCAGCCGCGGTGGAGGCCATTCCCTCGGTTGAGGCAGGACCCTAGGAGAAGACGGCAGAGTCTGTGAGAAGGTAATGGTGACCATTTTAGGAGTTCGTCTGAGGGCACAGCGACCACAGTCAGTGGCCACCCAGGGAGCTGGGGAGCGACCTACGGAGAGAAGGTGGGAGCAAAGCCAGTAGGTGACTGATGGCTGCAAGAGGCCCGGAGGGCTGTGTGTGATGGTTGTTCACACTGTTTTGAATTTGCAGCCTTGAGGCCTTTATCGCTCAGATTTCAGTTTGCTGACACGGGCTGCCTCAGCATTAGAGCCACCACGGTCCAGCGCGCTCCTTGTTTAATTATTTGAACACTAGTTAATCCTCCCGATAGGAACCACTGTTGCTCTGTCAGCAAGGCCACGTTAACCTATGGAAGGCCAGCGCCTTCGAGAGGAGCCCTACATTTCTGCATCACATGCAGGCACGTATATACAACCAGGAAGGCTGCTAATTTCAAAGGGCAGCTGGCGGAAATATACCCGAAGTCAGAGTGTGGGCTGGCGTCTCATGCGATCCCCGGGGCAAGACAGCCCTGACCCAACGGACTACACTGGGCTGCCTCACCCTTCGCGAATCTGAACTCTCCTCCAGCTCAGGGCAGGCAGGGAGCAAGCAAAGGCAGCAGCTCTTCAGAGCCTGCCATGGAGTGAAGGGAAGGACCTGGGGCAGGTATGGATCAACCCACCGCCCTGCTGCAACTCAGAGCCGGAAGAAGGGAAGTCCATGAGAGGTAACCACAGTTCTCTTACTGGGGCTGGACAGTCAGACTGCCACTGCAGAGCTGAGCCTGAGGACCTCCCAGAGGCGAACACGGTGACCGGATTCTGCATGGAGCCACCCCCAGCATTCCCAGGTCAGGTTCTCAACCTGGAACCCCACCAGCCACTTATCAGAAAACCAAACCCATCAATGGGTGCTGTTACACAGTTAAATTTTGACCATTTTTAGAAAATGCTGAAGACCAAAGACTATCATCATAATTGGGTCCAGGCACAGATTTCTCTGGAGAGTTGCCTTGCCTCTCCTCGCCTGGACTTCACCCTCCCTTAGCATTGATAGGACGCTTCTGAGGAATTTCCAGCCTGTGGGAGCACGTGTGCTAAGTCACTTCAGTCATGTCTGACTCTTTGCAACCCTATGGACTGTAGCCCCCTAGGTTCCTCTGCCCATGGAATTTTCGAGGCAATACTGGAGCATGTTGCTGCGCCCTCCTGCAGAGGATCTTCCTGGCCCAGGGATCGAATCTGTGTCTTTTATGCCTTCTGCATTGGCAGGCGGGTTCTTTAACCTGGTGCCCCCTAAGCCCAGCAGCCTGAGTCAGTTGCAAATTGATTGTACCCAAGGTGGGCAGGGCAGGGTGGTTGTTGGGAACCTCCCATCCATAGCCAGGTGACAACCCAGACTTGTGATGGGAGTGCAGGGCTCGGGGTGGGGGAAGGCGGACAGTATTGTTGGCCTGAGCCCCTAGCCTGTGCGGTCTGACAATGTCCCCAGGTAGACAGTGTCAGAACTCAGTCCGACAGTAGGACTCCCTGATGGTGCAGGAGCTGGTGTGGAGAACTGCTTGATGGTGTGGGGAAAACAATCAGAATTGTACTCAGTGATCAAACTCTGAGGGCATAATTCGCCTTTACAGCATCCAGCAGACAGATGGGTGAAATGAGATGCAGACAGCCCAGTTTCTGAAGAAGTCTGGCATCCAGGAAACGCCACTCTCGTCACGTGCACCCTGCAGGCAGCAGCTACTGCCCCTCTGGGATCTATCTCATTGTCTGCAGTAAGTGCAGACACGTCTTCCGGAGCACCAGCCCACAGCCTTCCTTAATGGCCCTCACTGTCCCCAGAGAGATGAAGTCTGGCTGAGGGTCATGGGGAGTCAGTCACCTCCTCCTGCAATCTGTCCCCTCTGGTCTGCCAGCTCTTCCTCTGGGGGTGACGTAGGGGAGGCGGGTATGGGAAAGAGGAAGGGTGAGAGGCGCCTTCCCACGGGGCGGCAGCTAAATCACAGAGTTCAGAGGGTACCCCAGAGGTCCTCAGGGAGAATCCATCCCTATTTTCCAGGAATTGAAACTTAGCCACAGAGAAGTCATCCTGTCTGGACTTGCTAGTGTTTCTCTCTAGCCCATTTCTTTCCCTGCCTTTGAAGCAGAGAATGCATTTTCTCTGTAATCCTTGCCCTCTGCAACCCCGGACCTCAGCTCCTTCCTGAAGTGTGGTAGCCTTCCTAGACTCAGTTTAGTGCCTGGCGGGTGTTCCCCTCCAGCCTGTGAGCTCCCCACCCCCAAGACAACTCTTCCTGGGGCCAGGGCCTGGCCTTGCCGACAAGAAAGCTTTATTTAACCAACTCTGTGCAGAGATTACAGCCTTTGCAATGTTGTAACTGGTAACTTCCTCACTAAATATCTTAAGACGTTCAGGTGGAGTGAGCGTGCATGCACGATTGCCTAAGGAATGCTGGTACAACCACCAGAGCCGTATTTCACGCTCAGAAGGAGCTGGGTGTGGAGGATAAACGACACGGCCACCCCACCCGCCCGCTGAAAGGTCAAAGATGGGCAGGGGGTGAAGGAAGTCCCTCCCCTCTCAGTTCACTTGCCCTTAGACCAGCTGGAACAGACGGGGTCCAAAGCCACACCGCTGTCATGGGCAGACTGGTTGCTCACTCAGATTCCCCCTTATTCTGCAGGCCACCAACAAGGTGAGCGCCCCACTTCTGTAAAAGGAGACCCTGGTGATGCTTAAGAATTACCACTCAGGGAACCATGCTAGTAGAATTTCTGAAGAAATTTTCAAGTTAATAAAAATGTGTAGGGGACTTCCCCAGTGGTCCAGTGGCAAAGACTTCGAGCTCCCCATGCAGGGGCCCTGGTTGGGGAACTACATCCCACAGGCTGCAGCTAAGACCTGGTGCAGCCAAATAAATAAATCTTTCAATGTGTATGTGAAGCTTGTGGGTAAAAGGATGTCACCAGACATTGCTGTAAACAATGTTGCCTCCATCAAGTCCTCAGCCAAGGCAGCCATCCCCACGGTGTACCCCAGGAAACTCATGATGAAGAAAAACAAGACGTTGGCCCTAGGTGGTTAAGATGAACATCAGACGAATGATTTCAAGAAGCCCAGCCTCTTACATCTTCCCGCACACAGAAAAGCGCTGAGATCATTAACTTGAGATGTCTGGTTTCTTCGATTGGCTGTAATCTTCTGATGTTCAACTTAAATGTCTGGTTTTTGCTTTGCTCTCAGCAGAACTCCTATATACCCTGGGTCCAGTTTTACCTCTTTGGAGCTTTCCTCGCAGCTACCTGAAAGGCTGTTCCCTGGACTTAGGTCCTCAGTAAGGTCATCAAACAAAACTTAATTTCCAACTTTTAAGTTGTGTGGTGTTGTTTTTTGTCAAGAAGATCAATTATTTTTTTCCAACCATCAGAGGAATCAGAAAATAGGCCCTTCACCATCGAGGCCAAAGTCTGTTCCCCCTGGGAATTAATGCAGACAGAGAGAGAGGGAGCCCTCCAGGGTCCACTGCAGTTGGTTCAACTCAGGTCACAACTTAAAGAGTGTTGGAAGTGTAAGTCACGCAGTTGTGTCCGACTCTTTGCAACACTATGGCCTGTAGCCTGCCAGGCTCCTCTGCCCAGGGGATTTTCCAGGCAAGAATACTGGAGTGGGTTGCCATTTCCTTCTCCAGGGGATCTTCCCAACCCAGGGACTGAACCCAGGTCTCCTGCATTGTAGGCAGATTCCTTACCATCTGAGTCACCAGGGAAGCCTTTGTGCAGTGTAACTAGAAGTCATCGTAGGCAAGTTCATTCAGAGAATTTAGGGAGCATTTTTGACAACTGCTTTTTCATTTGCTTTACTGAATTAATGCTATCACGCACCTGTTTCCTGCAACAGACAATATGCTTATGTATTTCCTAAGGACACACCCTTGATGTTGTACAGCTGATGTTCAGCCTGGGCATCACCCCAGGTCAATACTTGTGCAGCACCCACTTCATTTCCTCCTTGGCAGAGAAACGCTAACTTGCACAAACCCCAGCACTGAATCAGCACCACAGTGCTGTCCACCCACAAGAGGTGCCACCCGTCCTGCCCACCCCTATTCACCCAATACAGCTGTGGCTGGAGCGGCAACATCAGGGGGAATTCAGGCGCTTGCCTCATACTTTTACTTCACCTTTTTAGTAACTTAGAAGCAAAAGGCAAAGGAGGAAGGGAAAGATATACCCATCTGAATGCAGAGTTCCAGACAGGAGAGATAAGAAGCCCTTAAGTGAACAACGCAAAGTAGAGGAAAACAACAGAATGGGAAAGACTATAGATCTCAAGAAAATGGGAGATACCAAGGGAACATTTCATGCAAAGATGGGCTCAATAAAGGACAGAAATGGCAAGGACCTAACAGAAGCAAAAGAGATTAACAAGAGGTGGCAAGAATACAGAAAACAATACAAAAAAGGTTTTAATGACCCAGATAACCATGATGGTGTGGTCACTCACCTAGAGCCAGACATCCTGGTGTGTGAAGTCAAGTGGGCCTTAGGAAACATTACTACGAACAAAGCTAGTGGAGGTGATAGAATTCTACATGAGCTATTTAAAATTCTAAAAGACAATGCTGTTAGGTTCTGCACTCAATATGCCAGCGTATTTGGAAAACCCAGCAGTGACCACGGGACTGGAAAAGGTCCGCAGCTTTCATCCCAAAGAAGGGCAAAGCCAAAGAAGGTTCAAACTACCATATAATTGTGTTCATTTCGCATGCTAGCAAGGTAATGCTCAAAACCCTTCAAGCTAGGCTTCAGCAGTACGTGAATGGAGAACTTCCAGATGTACAAGATGGATTTAGACGTGGCAGAGGAACAGAGAGATCAAATTGCCAACATTTGTTGGGGCATAGAAAAAGCAAGAGAATTCCAGAAAAAAAACATCTACTTCTGCTTCACCCACTATGCTAAAGCCTGATTGTTTTCTCGGGCTCCAAAATCACTGTGGACAGTGACTGCAGCCATGGAATTAAAAGATGCTTCCTTCTTGGAAGGAAAGCTATGACAAACCTAAACAGCATATTAAATAGCAGAGACATCACTTTGCTGACAAAAGTCCATATAGTCAAAGCTATGGTTTTTCCAGCAGTCATGCACAAATGTGAGCTGAACCATAAAAAAGGCTGCATGCCAAAGAATTGATGCTTCCCAACTGTGGTGTTGGAGAAGACTCTTCAGAGTCCCTTGGACAGCCAAGAGATCAAGCAAGTGAATCCTAAAGGAAATCAACTCTGAATATTCATTGGAAGGACTGATGATAAAGCTATAACTCCAACACTTTGCCCACCTGACTCGAAGAGAGGACTCATAGAAAAGACACTGATGCTGGGAAAAATTGAAGGCAGGAGAAGGGGGTGACAGAGGATGAGATGGTTGGATATCATCACCAACTAAGTGAACATGAGCTTGAGCAAACTCTGGGAGATGGTGAAGCACAGGGAGGTCTGGTGTGCTGCAGTCCATGGGGTCACAAAGAGCTGGACACGACTTAGCAACTGAACAACTACAATGCCTTCCTATTTATCTGTAAGAGAGCAGAAGGTGCTAAGAATTGCACTCGTTAGTCATTCAAGCAAAATCACCAGCAGGTGTGCCTGTTAAGGTTGGTATCAGCACATGTTGTGTGTGATCTGTAGAGACAGGACAAGAGGCAGGACTCTGGGTCCAGTGGAGTAAACATGTGCGAACGTGAACTCCAATGCCTGCTGGCCTAGGGAGAGCCGGGTAAAGGCACAGACTTCTCTAGTTCAACGTGAGGAACGAGTTGCTTCTTAATGATCCTGGATTCCTAGAAATGGCCAGGAAAGGATGCAGCAGAGAGAGGACAGGACAAACAGTGTTCACAGCGAGGGGACCTGAAGCCCATGAGACATGTGGAGGATGCCGAGCTCAGCGGGCTCGGGGTGGAGAGGGGTGGCTTGGGCGCTGGTCCAGGACCAGGCACAGGGTGGCCAGGTGTCACCACCAACGTGACCCCATCCTGGACGTGACTGCGGGCTCTGAAATCTTGGATGCAGTGAATGACAGTCAGAGGCTTTCATACGAGATCCACACAAAGGGCTCCAGAATAAGCCACTGTTACCTAACAACTATACTGAGCTCAAGACTTTGAGGTCCTGAAACCCTTTACACACCTGAACCTTGGGACTTCCAAACGTGTCACTAAATCAAATCCCTTATGATTGTACAGTGGAAATGAGAAATAGATTTAAGGGCCTAGATCTAATAGAGTGCCTGATGGACTATGGACAGAGGTTCGTGACATTGTACATGAGGCAGGGATCAAGACCATCCCCAAGAAAAAGAAATGCAACAAAGCAAAATGGCTGTCTGGGGGGGTGGGGGCCTTACAAATAGCTGTGAAAACAAGAGAAGCAAAGGCAAAGTAGAAAAGGAAAGATATAAGCATCCGAATGCAGAGTTCCAAAGAATAGCAAGGACAAAAAAGCCTTCCTCAGCAATCAACACAAAGAAATAGACGAAAACAATAGAATCGGAAAGACTAGAGATCTCTTCAAGAAAATTAGAGATACCAAGGGAACATTTTATGCAAAGACGGGCTCAATAAAGGACAGAAATGGTATGGAACTAACAGAAGCAGAAGATATTCAGAAGAGGTGGCAAGAATACACAGAAGAACAGTACAAAAAAGATTTTCACAACCCAGATAATCACGATGGTATGATCACTCATCTAGAGCCACACATCCTGGAATGCAAAGCCAAGTGGGCCTTAGAAAGCATCACTACAAACAAAGCTAGTGGAGGTGATGGAATTTCAGTTGAGCTATTTCAAATCCTGAAAGATGATGCTGTGAAAGCACTGCACTCAATATGCCAGCAAATGTGGAAAACTCAGCAGTGGCCACAGGACTGGAAATGGTCAGTTTTCATTCCAATCCCAAAGAAAGGCAATGCCAAAGAATGCTCAAACTACCGCACAACTGCACTCATCTCACATGCTAGTAAAGTAATGCTCAAAATTCTCCAAGCCAGGCTTCAACAGTATCTGAACCATTAACTTCCAGATGTTCAAGCTGGATTTAGAAAAGGCAGAGGAACCAGATGTCAAATTGCCAACATCAGTTGGATTATCGAAAAAGCAAGAGAGTTCCAGAAAAAATCTACTTCTGCTCTATTAACTATGCCAAAGCCTTTGACTGTGTGGGTCACCACAAATTGTGGAAAATTCTTAAAGAGACGGGAATACCAGACCACCTGACCAGCCTCCTGAGAAATCTGTATGCAGGTCAGGAAGCAACAGTTTGAACTGGACATGGAACAACAGACTGGTTCCAAATTGGTAAAGGAGGCTGTATACTGTCACCCTGCTTGTTTAACTTATACGCAGAGTACATCATGAGAAATGCTGGGCTGGATGAAGCACAAGCTGGAATCAAGATTGCTGGGAGAAATATCAAGTATTTCAGTACCTCAGATATGTGGATGACACCACCCTTATGGAAGAAATAGAAGAAAGTGAAAAAACGAAGTGAAAAAGTTGGCTTAAAACTCAACATTCAAAAAAACAAAAAACTCAACATTCAAAAAACTAAGATCATAGCGTCAGATCCCATCACTTCATGACAGATAGACGGGGAAACAATGAGAGACTATTTTCTTGGGCTCCAAAATCACTGCAGTCATGAAATTAAACGATGCTTGCTCCTTAGAAGAAAAGTTATCTCGGCACCACATTAAAAAGCAGACACATTACTTTGCTGACAAATGTCCATCTAGTCAAAGCTATGGTTTTCCCAGTAGTCGTGTATGGATATGAAAGTTGAACTATAAAGAAAGCTGAGCACCAAAGAATTGATGCTTTTGAACTGTGGTGTTGGAGAAGATTCTTGAGAGTCCGTTGGACTGCAAGGAGATCCAACCAGTCCATCCTAAAGGAAATCAGTCCTGAATATTCATAGGAAGGACTGATGCTGAAGCTGAAACTCCAATATTTTGGCCAGCTGATGCAAATAACTGACTGGTTGGAAAAGACCCTGATGCTGGGAAAGATTGAGGGCGGGAGGAGAAGGGGACGACAGAAGATGAGATGGTTGGATGGCATCACTGACTCAATGGACATGAGTTTGAGTAAACTCCTGGAGTTGGTGATGGACAGGGAGGGCTGGCGTGCTGCAGTCCATGGGGTCGAAAAGAGTCGGACATGACTGAGCGACTGAACTGACTGACTGACTGACTGTACTATACAGTCCATGGAATGCTCCAGGCCAGAATACTGGAGTGGGTAGCCTTTCCCTTTCTACAAGGGGTCCTCCCAACCCAGGGATTGAACCCAGGTCTCCCGCATTGCAGGCAGATTCTTTACCAGCTGAGCCACCAGGGAAGCTCATAACCCAGAGACAAACGGACCTAATTACCAGGCCACCTGTCGCCAGCTGTGACTGTTTTGAAATAATGCAAGAAGGCAAGACCTTCATCACTTTGAGCCTTATCATCTACCGTAGACGATGAGACCCAGGCTATAAAGTCTCTCGGTTCTGCTAGAAGCGAGGCCTAGTACCTGAGGTGCTAGCCTGCTGTGTTCTCCCCCTTGCCCAGCAAATGGAATAGTGTTACTTCTGTTTCCTCCAAACCGTCTCCATCTTTCTATCAGCACTGGTGGACGGGGAGCCAAGAGCTTGGCAACATTTCCACATGAGATACAGGAGGCCATCACTCACCTTCTTGCCAACCCTCCGTGAAGAGACAAAGGTTCTGAAACTCACACTCTGGTTCCTAACTGAGGCCTGTCCCAAGAGTGTTTCAGCTTCTCCATTGCCTGCTGTTCTTCTGTGAGACAGGATGTAACCTAGCTTGACCCCACCCCTTCCCCACAGGGGCATCCCTCAGAGCTCAGTTGGTAAAGAGTCTCCCTGCAGTGCAGGAGATCTGGGCTCTCTTCCTGGGTCGGGAAGATCCCCTGGACAAGGAAATAGCAACCCACTCCAGTGTTCTTGCCTGGAGAATCCCATGGACAGAGGAGCCTGGCGGGCTACAGTCTATGCAGTCGCAAGAGTCAGACACGACTGAGTGACTAAGCCACCAGCGCCACTTCCTTAACTGGGCCCTCAGTCTAGCTCTGCTACGTCCAGCTTGCAAAATCAAAAAGCCCTCCAGCTGGCAGCTGGTTTTGGTTTTCCTGTTTTGTGTTTATTGTTGTTCTGTTTTATTGTAGTTTTAACCTATTTAATCCAACTCAGACAGGCGGATTACTATGGGCATATAGTGTGTAAACGTTTATATATATATATATATTTTTTTTTTTTTGAATGAACATATTTCAAAAGCAAATGTGTGTGTATATGAGAGGAAGGAGGGCGGGCAGACCAGAAAGATGTTCAGGGTTTATCTTTAGGAAGCAGAAAAACTGAAAGTTTCACTTTCTTGTGGTATCTTCGTTCTGTTTTTTGGGTTTTTTTTTAAGAATTTGTATTAATTTTATGACGACAGAAAGTTCACTTGGACAAAAGCCAATGGAAAGAATAACTACTTTGTTTCAACTAAAGTGCTACTTCAGTGCCTACCAGGGTTGAGAGTACTGGAATAAAAACTGTAATTCATGTCTGATAAAACTGTTTGAATTAGTCTGCAGTCTTTGAATGTAGAAAGACTGCAAAAGATCAGTTTGGCCTCTGAGAGGTGGGGCGGGGGGCAGAGGGGGGCGGAATTGTGGCGGGGCGGGGGGCAGAATTGACCCAGACGTGGAAGAGGGGGCCCTCTGCTAAGAGTCAGGCAGGCCGAGTGAAAGGCAAGGCAGTCCTGGGAGGGGTTGGCAGGGTGGGAAACCCCCTGGGCGACGGTTCTTTCTATTCAGGGAAATTGCAAATCTTTTAAAAGCCAGGGTCACAGCCCTTGAATGGAATCAAAGGTCTCTGACCCGGAAACACAGGAAGTGGGGGAAGATGCGCGAAGGGAGACCAGGCTAGGCAGGGCAAGGGGACGGAGAGGCAGCCGGGAGGACGGAAAACAGCCGAAGAGTTCAGAGCGCAGAGTCACTACGCCTGGAGCCAGCTTACAGGATATGGCCCCGTTCCAGCCTGGGTTTCAGAGGGGGTTTCTCTGCAAGTCACCATCAGCGGGGAACTGCACAGGGCAGAGCCGACCTCTGGCGAGGAGAGCGAAAGACGGCCAGGGCTGGGAAAGAGCGGGTAGGGGAAGGCTTCGGGCGGGGACTCTGACTTACCTAGACACGCCCCAGGCCCCAGAGCTGGGGAGGCGCCCCCACATGCCCGTCTTAAAAGCAACCTGCCGCTTACAAGAGCGGCAAACAGACCTGCTCCCCGGTGCAAATCATATTTGTGTCGGACACTTTAACTGTAAAGTTTACTCTCTTGATCTGCCGGACACCTTGCCGCCAGTATTTTACCCTGTGACACTTTATCTGTTGGCCTAACGCACACACCTGAGTTCATTTTAACTCTGAATGTCTGGTAACAGTCCTTCTCCAAAACGTCATTTCCACTCTCCCCTCGCAAGAAGGGGACGCTCCAGGTGTCCCGGGACCCATCTCGCTCGGTTTGGACTGCGCATCTCATGCACCAGGTGGACCCAGCATCTTGGCGGAGCCCGGACGGACACCCGAGCGGCGGAGGCGAGGATGAGCACCCTCCCTCCCGCACATCTTCCCTGCATACCCTCCCGTCGCGTCCACCGCGCGCGGTCTCCCCGCACCTCCTCCCGGGGCATCCTTCCCGCACACTCTCCTGTCACTAACTCCGCGCGCGCCCTCCCCGCACATCCTCCGTCACGTCCTCCGCGCGCGCCCTCCCCGCACACCCTCCCGTCACGTCCTCCGCGCGCGCTCACCCAGCACACCCTCCCGGCACATCCTCCCCGCACTTCCTCCGCGCGCGCCCTCCCCGCACACCCTCCTGTCACTTCCTCCGCGCGCGCCCTCCCCTCACACCCTCCCGACACGTCCTCCGCGCGCGCTCACCCAGCACACCCTCCCGGCACATCCTCCCCGCACTTCCTCCGCGCGCGCCCTCCCCGCACACCCTCCTGCCACGTCCTCCCCGCGCGGTCTCCCCGCACCTCCACCCTGGGCATCCTCCCCGCACACCCTCGGAGCATGCCCTCCCGGCGCTCGCTCCGCGCACTCGCTCCCGGTGCGCTCTCCCGGCACAGCGTACCCGCGCACCCTCCCCGCTGATGGCCCCGCGTCCTCGCACCGAGTCGCCTTACCGGCAGGGTGATTCCCGAAAACAGCACTCCGGCCACGGAGACTCCCCGCGCAGAGACTGCCCGAGCTGTGCCGGGAGGTACTGGGGAGCTGGTGGAGTCAGGCCTCCCGGGGGTCCCCGCCCGCCGGCCCGCAGCTCCTCCCATCCCGGCCCCCCCGCCCCACCTCCGCCGGGTTTCCTGCTGCGCAGCGGGCGACTGCGAGTGACCGGAGACCAACCGCTTACTCATTAAGCCACTCGTCCCGCCCACGACACCTCCCTGCGGCTTCCCCTCCTGACAGCAGAGACCTGAGGGACAGAGGTGACCCCCCGAGGTCACCGCCCCGGCCGGAGCCAGGGTACCTGCGGGCACCCACCCCGAGTGCAAGCGTGGGGCAGGCGGATTGTCTGGGGCAAGTGCCAGAGTTACCGGTGTGGACCTAGCGCCGGGCTGGGGATGAGAGTGGGCCCCACAGGCCAAAGGTGGTCCCCTGGGTCTCTCTGGCCCGGGTTCACTCTGGGACCCGCCTGGTCCTAGTAGCGCCCGGGAGGGCGGGAGGGAATGACTCATTCATTCGGAGCCACCGGCTGAGGCAGCGGAACTGCCTCGAGGCCTCCAGCCAGCTCTGGCGGTTCTGGCTGCCCTGTCACTAGGGGACCTGGGAGGCAACCCCCACCCGGGAGCCCCAGGCCTCTGGGGAGGGGACGCAGTGGCCGACTATCCCTGCGAGGTGAAGTCCTTTTCTTTCCAACAGGCTGCACTTGAGCTAGAAAACCAAGCACCAAAGACTTCACAACCTGTTCAGTTCAGTTCAGTTCAGTTCAGGCGCTCAGTCGTGTCCGACTCTCTGCGACCCCATGAATTGCAGCAAGCCAGGCCTCCCCGTCCATCACCATCTCCCAGAGTTCACTCAGACTCACGTCCATCAGTGATGCCATCCAGCCATCTCATCCTCTGTTGTCCCCTTCTCCTCCTGCCCCCAATCCCTCCCAGCATCAGGGTCTTTTCCAATGAGTCAACTCTTCGCATGAGGTGGCCAAAGTATTGGAGTTTCAGCTTCAGCATCATTCCCTCCAAAGAACACCCAGGACTGATTTCCTTTATAATGGACTGGTTGGATCTCCCTGCAGTCCAAGGGACTCTCAAGAGTCTTCTCCAACACCACAGTTCAAAAGCATCATGTTGATGTATGGCAAAACCAATACAATATTGTAAAGTAATTAGCCTCCAATTATATAAATTTAAATTTTTTTAAAAAAGCATCAATTCTTCGGCACTCAGCTTTCTTCATGGTCCAACTCTCACATCTATACATGACCACTGAAAAAACCGTAGCCTTGACTAGACGGACCTTTGTTGGCAAAGTAATATCTCTGCTTTTCAATATACTATCTAGGTTGGTCATAACTTTCCTTCTGTTAAGTTAGAACCTGGTAAATGGGATACCTGGAAACAAGTTGTCTCCAGCCATTTCTAAACCACACAGGTGAACCCAGCCAAGCCCGTTTACTGTGTCCAAGCTCACTCTGCTTGCTGCAGGACAGACCAATGAGAGAGGAGGTGTTGAGGCAAGGAATAGGAGTTTATTTGGAAAGCCAAAGCAGATTGACCAAGAAGATGGCCAACTCATGTCTCCAAATGACCATTTTATTGGGGCCTAGATGCCAGGGTCTTTTACAAAGCCTGTGAGAGAAGCAATGAGAAACTGAAGTCAAAAGGCAGAGCAGAGAGGAAGAGGCAATGGGGAAGTAAAGTGAAAGGGTTTTCAGTCTTGCAAAACATCTCCAGAAATGGCCAGCCTTTGAAAGGGGTAAGTTAATCTCTTCTTTTTGTTGAAGTTATTCACAGGTAGGCAGGGACTGATTATGGGCTGAACAAGGACACTTTAATTTACAGTCTGGCAGAAGGGCAGGGTCCTCAGAGGCAGGCTATTGTGTATAATTATAATAACAAAAGCAACTTAAAGCAAGTCTAAAAATGTTTCCAACATGGAGTCAGAATTGGCTTCTCTGCAACAGCCCCCACCCCGACCAGCTCCAGCGCTGCCCCTACAGCCAGCAAAGCTCAGGACACCCAGCAGTCACCACCCCAGTCCACCCCACCCACTTGGATGCATTCAGAGAACTCCGCCTGCTTCTGCAGAATCTGTCTCCCTTAGAAGGCCAGACCACAGCAAGGGGCGACACGCCCTCAGTTGGGCTCACCGAAGGTTAAAGCAGCACTAGTTGTTCAGTCAGGCATGTGTCCGACTCTGCGATCCCGTGGACTGTAGCCCGCCAGGCTCCTCCATCCGTGGGAATTCTACAGGCAAGAATACTGGAGTGGGTTGCCACTTCTTTCTCCAGGGGACCTTCCTGACCCAGGGATCAAACCCAGGTCCCCTACAATGAAGACAGATTCTTTACCATCTGAGCCACCAGGGAAGCCCAACCCCAAACTAATTCCAAAGGCGGATTCTCTTAAACCTGTTAGTATTTCAGAGATACTCAGTGAGGCTTCCTGCTGCTTAGGCTCATTCCCCAAGTCCCTGTCCATCCCAGGGCTGCCTTGGATGCCTCACTGAGCGAAGGTGGAAACCCCAAAGAACAGTGTTTTCCAAGTAGCTGGCAGGCCCCATCAGGAGGTCATGAAACAACATAGTGGGGCACAGCCAGCATTTGATTGCTCATGAGACAGAACAGAGGAGAGGAGCCCCCTCCCCGCACACGGTGGAGGAGGACAGAGTTCTCAGGCTGTGGCAGGGATGAGCCAATCCTGATCTGGGTTAGAACTGTTTCAGATTTGCTTTTCGTTGCTTCTATTATTATAATCATACATAACGGCTGCTCATACCAAGAATCCTGTTCCTCTGCCTGGCTGTTAAAATGCCTTTGTTCAGATGCTGTTCACCTGTGGAAGGGAGGAAGGAAGAAATTAACACATCCCTTTCCTGAGCTTGCCGTTACAGGAGATATTTGTAAGCTTAATGGCCTTTTTACTGTCTTTGTTCACCTCCTCTCCCCGTCTGTTCTATAAAAAGAATCTGGCCTCCAGACCCCCAATAAGATGGTTATTTTCAGACACTTTTCTGCCATCTTGTTCAGCCAGCTTTCCGAATAAAGCCCTATTCCTTGCCTCAGCATCTTGTCTCTCGGTTAATCGGTTGCCCTGTGGGGATTCCCTGGTGTCTCAGCTGGTAAAGAATCCACCTGCAATTCAGGAGACCCTGGTTTGATTCCTGGGTTGGGACAATCCTCTGGAGAAGGGATAGGCTACCCACTCTAGTATTCTTGGGCTTCCCTGGTGTCTCAGCTGGTAAAGAATCCACCTGCAATGCAGGAGACCTGGTTTGATATCTGGGTTGAGAAGATCCCCTGGAGAAGGGAACGGCTACCCACTGCAGGATTCTGGCCTGGAAAATTCCCTGGACTGTATCGTCCATGGGGTCGCAGAGAGTCGGACACGACTGAGCGCCTTTCACTTAGTGCCTAACAGAGCGAGCTTGGACTAGGCAACAAGGCCACCCACCCACCCAAACATCAGAGCGCCCCCAGTCCCCAAATTGATGCCACCTGCTGACAGGCTCGTGCCCCCTGCTGAAAAGGGGCATGAGCAGAAGTGTTGTGCAGGGAGCACAGCCGAATGCAGCAGCCCCCACCCCCGGCCACCAGTCTGAATGTCCCCTCTGGGACACCGCACGGCCACCAGCCTGAATGTCCCCTCTGGGACACCACACAGCCACCAGCCTGAATGTCCCCTCTGGGGCACCCCACCAAAGGCGCAGAGGGCTCAGCAGTATCAGAGCCTTCGTCCTCATCACTTTCCGCCTCATTCTAAACCATTATCTCACACAGAAACCCTTCGCCATGCCACTCAGGATAGTCAGTTAATTTTTTAACTGGTGCTCAATCCATAGTGACTTTTCCCCTGGTGACCTTGGCTGTGCTGTGTGCTGACTGGTGACCTTCTGAAGTCGTCCCTCAGATGGGGAAATGCCCATTCTGCAGGGGTCAACGAGGGACAGGGGAGATACAAAAGCCTGTTATGATTGGTAGGTTGCTGCAGGGAGAAGCCAATTCTGACTCCATGTTGAAAACTGTTTCTTTAACTTACTTTTCATTGCTGTTGTTATTATAATCGTACATGATGGCCTGCCTCAAAGGACCCTGCCCCTCTGCCTGACTGAAGTGTCCGTTCAGCTCATGAAATGATAATCTGACCCTGTCCACCTGTGAATGGTTACAAAAAGAGAAGAGATAAACACACCCCTTTGGAGAAGGAAATGGCAACCCACTCCAGTATTCTTGCCTGGAGAATCCCATGGACGGAGGAGCCTGGTGGGCTATAGTCCTTGGGGTCACAAAGAGTCGGACACGACTGAGTGACTTCACTTCACTTTCCAAAGGCTGGCCCTTCCCAGAGGTGTTTTGCAAGATGGAAGACCCTTTTTGCTTTACTTCCTCTCTGCCTCTCCCTGTCTATGCTGCCTTTTGACTGTAGCTCCTCTTTGCTTCTCTCTCCCTGACTCTATTAAAGAACCAGACATCCAGACCCCGACAAGATGGTTCTATTGAGACATGAGACTCCCATTTTCTCAGTCAGCCAACTCTCTGCATAAAGTCATATTCCTTGCCTCAGCGCCTCATCTCTCCTTTTCATTGGCCTGGTGTGTGTTCAGCAGATCCAACCTGGACTCAGTAACAGGTTCCTGTCAAATTACATGTCTCTGCATCCCTCACCCACCACACAGAACCACCCAGTACCCACAGTAACCTTTTTACTTGATACTTTTGGAAATTTGCTTTAGTTTGTCACAGTGTTACTGAGTCCAAGCTCGGTCTGCTCACCACATGGCAGTCAAATAATTCAGTGTGTTGAGACAAGGAACACAGCTTTGTTCGGAAAGCTGGGCCCCCACCAAGATGGCAAGCTAGCACCCTAGAGTACTGTCTCAACAGGGTCTGGAAGCCAGTTTCTCTTAGAGAAAAGGGAGGAGACGGAAGTGAGAAAGTAAAAAGGCCATAAGTCTTGCAAAATACCTCCTGGGTTGGCCAGCATTGGTGAGGGAATGTGTTCATTTCTTCTTTCCTGCAGCCATTCACAGGTGGGCAGGGTCAAAATGTCCCCCTGTGAGCTGGACAAGGACACTTTGGGTTAGCAGTCCGGCAGAAGGGCAGGTTCCCTGATGCGGGCCATTAGGATGCTGACACCTATAGACAGCAACCTTTTAGTGATTACAATAACAAAAATAACGGGAAGCAAATGTTAACAGAAGAGAAACAGACCCAACTTGGAATCAATTCTGTTCTTCCCAGTTACAACAGATAACCCTTTCAGCTGAGGAAACAGGAAGGTCCTTGGTGGGCACCCCAAGCTCCTGCCCACTCACTGCACACTCACCCTGTCTGAGCAACTTTTCCTGGCTTAGTTCTCGACTTCGAGATCATCTCTGAGGAGTCTCCCCTGACCTCAGTCACCTCCTAGTGCCTTACCCCTGGGCCCACTGCAGTTTTTCAATTGAATTTTTATTGAGAAAATTGTGAAATTGTATAAAGATGGTATTGTACGTTACTGTGTCCATTATTGTCTGAATGTGTAAACTCTGCCACCCTGGAAACATACACATTGAAACCCTGACTGCAAAGTGATGGCTTTGGGAGGCAATGAGGTCACGAGAGTGCAGCTCCCATGATGCGGCTGGTACCCTGGTAGAGGAGACACACGGAGCTGCAGCATCCCTTCCTCCAGGTGAGGACACAGGGCGGATGGGCAGCTGTAAACCAGGAAGGGGCCTTGCCAGACACCGAGCCTGCTGGTGCTCTGGTCCTGAACATCCTGTCTCCAGGACAGTGGGAGACAAATGTTTGTTGTTTTTGAGCCTCTCGTGGCTCAGCTGGTAAGGAATCTGCCTGCAATGCGGAGACCTGGTTTTGATCCCTAGGTTGGGAAGATCCCCTGGAGAAGGGAAAGGCTGCCCACTCCAGTATCCTGCCCTGGAGGATCCCATGGACTGTTTAGTCCATGGGGTCACAAAAGGTCGTACACAACTGAGCGACTTTCACTTTCAATATGTGAATAAAGAGGAATGACACAGAGGGACCTCTTCTAGCCTTACCCAGATTGCCCTCATGGCAACATTTTGCAGAACTGTGGTAGATATCTTGCCTGGAAAATCCCATGGATGGAGGAGCCTGGTGGGCTGCAGTCCATGGGGTCACTAAGAGTCGGACACGACTAAAGCAACTTAGCAGCAGCAGCAGCAACACTAGATATCTTAGTCAGAGTATGAAATTAACAGATACCCCCAGTGTGGTTCAGATTTCTCAGATTTTTTTGTACTCTTCTGTTCTGTACGACTTTGTCATGTCCATGATACCAGCACAGTCAAGCTGCTGAACATCTCATAACCCAAAGACCCCCATGTCACCGTTTGACAGCCTACACCCACACCAACTTCTAAACCTTGGCATCCTCTGATCTGTCCTTCATTGCTAAAATTGATCATTTTGAAAATGTTATATGCATGGAAATATATGACTGTGGTGCTGGAGAAGACTCTTGAGAGTCCTGTGGAATAGTCAATCCTAAAGGAAATAAATCCTGAATATTCACTGGAAGGGCTGATACTGAAGTTGAAGCTACAATACTTTGGCCACTTGATGAGAAGAGCTGACTCATTAGAAAACACCCTTATCCTGGGAAAGATCAAAGGCAGGAGGAGAAGGGGACAAGAGAAGACCATATGGTTGGATGACATCACTGACTCAATGGACGTGAGTTTCAGTAAGCTCTGGGAGTTGGTGATGGACAGGGAGGTCTGGTCAGCTACAGTCCATAGGGTCACAAAGAGTCAGAGATGACTTAATGACTGAACTGGTCATAGCAAACACCCTCTTCCAACAACACAAGAGAAGACTCTACACATGGACATCACCAGATGGTCAACACAAAATCAAATTGAGTATGTCCTTTGCAGCCAAAGATGGAGCTCTATACAGTCAGCAAAAACAAGAGCAGGAGCTGACTGTGGCTCAGATCATGAATTCCTTATTGCCAAATTCAGACTTAAATTGAAGAAAGTAGGGAAAACCACTAGACCATTCAGGTTTGACCTAAATCAAATCCTTTACGAATATACAGTGGAAGTGAGAAGCAGATTTAAGGGACTAGATCTGATAGATAGAGTGCCTGATGATCTATGGATGGAGGTTCCTGACATTATACAGGAGGCAGATCAAGGCCATCCCCAAGAAAAGGAAATGCAAAAAAGCGAAATGGCTGTCTGAGAAGGCCTTACAAATAACTGTGAAAACAAGAGAAGCAAAAAGCAAATGAGAAAAGGAAAGATATACCCATTTGAATGCAGAGTTCCAAAGAATAGCAAGGAGAGATAAGCTTCCTTGCTTAGAAATCAGTGCAAAGAAAGCCTTCCTCAGTGATCAGTGCAAAGAAATAGAGGAAAACAATAGAATGGGAAAGACTAGAGATCTCTTCAAGAAAATTAGAGATACCAAGGGAACATTTCATGCAAAGATGGGCTCAATAAAGGACAGAAATGGTATGGACCTAACAGAAGCAGAAGATATTAAGAAGAGGTGGCAAGAATACACAGAAGAACTGTACAAAAAAGATGTTCATGACCCAGATAAGCACGATGGTGTGATCACTCATCTAGAGCCAGACATCCTGGAATGTGAAGTCAAGTGGGCCGTAGGAAGCATCACTACGAACAAAGCTAGTGGAGGTGATGGAATTCCAGTTGAGCTATTTCCAATCCTGAAAGATGATGCTGTGAAAGCACTGCACACAATATGCCAGCAAATTTAGAAGACTCAGCAGTGGCCACGGGACTGGAAAAGGTCATTTTTCATTCCAATTCCAAAGAAATGCCATGGCAAAGAATGCTCAAGCTATCACACGATTGCATTCATCTCACATGCCAGTAACTGCTGCTGCTGCTAAGTCGCTTCAGTCGTGTCCAACTCTCTGCGACCCCATAGATGGAAGCCCACCAGACTCCCCCATCCCTGGGATTCTCCAGGCAAGAACCCTTGAGTGGGTTGCCGTTTCCTTCTCCAATGCATGAAAGTGAAAAGTGAACGTGAAGTCGCTCAGTCATGTCCGACTCTCCGCGACCCCATGGACTGCAGCCTACCAGTCTCCTCCGTCCATGGGATTTTCCAGGCAAGAGTACTGGAGTGGGGTGCCATTGCCTTCTCCACATGCTAGTAAAGTAATGCTCAAAATTCTTCAAGCCAGGCTTCAACAATACGTGAACTGTGAACTTCCAGATGTTCAAGCTGGATTTAGAAAAGGCAGAGGAACCAGAGATCAAATTGCCAACATCCGCTGCATCATGGAAAAAGCAAGAGAGTTCCAGAAAAATATCTATTTCTGCTTTATTAACTATGTCAAAGCCTTTGACTGTGTGGATCACAATAAACTGTGGAAAATTCTGAAGGAGATGGGAATACCAGACCACCTGACCTGCCTCTTGAGAAATCTGTACACAGGGCAGGAAGCAACAGTTAGAACTGGACATGGAACAACAGACTGGTTCCAAATAGGAAAAGGAGTCCATCAAGGCTGTATATTGTCACCCTGCTTATTTAACTTATATGCAGAGTACATCATGAGAAATGCTGGGCTGGATGAAGCACAAGCTGGAATCAAGATTGCTGGGAGAAATATCAATAACCTTAGATATGTAGATGACACCATCCTTATGGCAGAAAGTGAAGAAGAACTAAAGAGCCTGTTCATGAAAGTGAAAGAGGAGAGTGAAAAAAGTTGGCTTAAAGCTCAACATTCAGAAAACAAAGATCATGGTATCCAGTCCCATCACTTCATGGCAAATAGATGGAGAAACAGTGGAAACAGTGTCAGACTTTATTTTTGGGGGCTCCAAAATCACTGCAGATGGTGACAGTAGCCATGAAATTAAAAAACATTTACTCCTTGGAAGGAAAGTGATGACCAACCTAGACAGCATATTCAAAAGCAGACACATTACTTTGCCAACAAAGGCCCATCTAGTCAAGGCTATGGTTTTTCCAGTGGTCATGTGTGGATGTGAGAGTTGGACTATAAAGAAAACTGAGCGCCAAAGAATTGATGCTTTTGAACTGCAGTGTTGGAGAAGACTCTTGAGAGTCCCTTGGACTGCAAGGAGATCCAACCAGTCCATCCTAGAGGAAATCAGTCCTGAGTGTTCCTTGGAAGGACTGATGTTGAAGCTGAAGCTCCAATACTTTGGCCACCTGATGTGGAGAGCTGACTCATTGGAAAAGATTCTGATGCTGGGAAAGATTGAAGGCAGAAGGAGAAGGGGACGACAGAGGATGAGATGGTTGGATGGCATCACCAACTCAATGGACATGAGTTTGAGTGAACTCTGGGAGTTGGTGATGAACAGGGAGGCCTGGTGTGCTGCAGTCCATGGGGTCGCAAAGAGTCGGACACAACTGAGCGACTGAACTGAACTGAATCGAGGGTCTGAACAACAACAGCAGCAGGGGCTTCCCTGGTAGCTCAGTTGGTAAAGAATCCACCTGCAGTGCAGGAGACACAGGTTCAATCCCTGGTGTGGAAGATCCCCTGTAAAGGGAAGTGGTAACCCAGTCCAGTATTTTTGTCTGGAAAATCCCATAGACAGAGAAGCCTGCTGGGCTATAGTCCATGGGGCTGCAGGGAGTTGGACACGACTGAGCGACTAGGTCACCACCACCGCCATACAGTGTCTAACACTTTGGACCTGGGCTTTCCACCTAGCAGAATCTCTAGAAATCTGTCCACACTGCGTGTATCAGTAGTTGGTTCCCTTCCTTCACCAAGCAGCATTCCATGACACGGATCTGCCTCAGTTGCTTAGCCTTCTACCTGCTGGAAGACATCTAGGTTATTTCCGGCTCTAAGCCATAAAGAACAAAGCTGCTATGAAATTTAATGTACAGGTGTTTGTGTGAACATAAATTTTCATTCCTCTGGGATAGAAGCCAAGTGACTGACTTCTAAGTTGTATGGTAATTGCACATTTAATCTTCCAAGAAATTGCCAGACTCTTCTCCAGAGTGGCTATAATATTTTACTTTTCCACCAGCAGTGGATGTGAAGTCAAGTTTCTCTGAGTCCTCACCAGTAGTTGATGTCATTTCACTGTGTTTCTGCCATTCTAATCCTCATGCCATGATATCTCACTGTGGCTTTAATTTGTATTTATCGATGGCTAATGGTATTGAGTGTCTTTCATGTGTATCCTCTTTGAAATAGTTGTTCATGTCTTTTCCTTACTTTCAAATTGCTTGTTTTTATTTTTATTTTCCCTGTTCATGTTGAGTTGTGAGAGTTCTTTGTATATACTAGACACAAGTTCTCTTGGAGATACCATTTACAGTTTCTTGAAGTCTGTAGCTTGTCTGTTTATCCTCTTGGTATAGATTTCATAGGGCAGCTTTTTTTTTTTTTAATTTTGATGAGATTTTTATCAGTTTTCCCTTTTACAGGTCATGCTTTTGCTATCCAGTCTTAAAAACTCTTGGCTGCACCATAAGTCCTGGGGATTTCCTCTTTTGTTGTTGCTGTTTTTTTTTTTCCCTAAAAATGTTATAGTTTTAAGGTAAAACTCATGTTTATGATCCCTTTTTAGATGTGATGGTTGGGTGAAGTTTTGGGGTGTTGAGTTTTGGAGTTATTTTTGGCGGGGCTCCAGTACCACTTGTTGAGAAGGCTGTATTTCCTGCACTGAATAACCTCAGCCTCTTTGTCAGAGGCTGGTTGGTCATGTTTGTGTAGGGATTTGGGGCTTCCTATTCTATAGAAGTTGTAGTCATCTATGGGTCAGCACTGGCCTGTTCTGATGACTGTAATGACAGGCTTTTCTACTGGGTAGAGTGAGTCAGGGTCCTGAGTCTTCCTCCTGACCTGGCACCACCGTGGGCTTGGCCTGCCCGTTCCAGGTCTAGCAGGAATCCTGATGAGTCAATTTAGTGAGAATTCCCCACCCTTGGCATTAGGGACTGTTTATGTCACCCAAGTTCTTGTGTTGAAGCTCTAACCCCTAATGTGATGTGTTAGGAGACAGGGCCTTTGGGAGGTTGTTGTGATTGTTCACTCGATAAATCATGTCCACCTCTTTACAACCCCATCGACTGCAGCACACCAGGCTCCTCTGTCCTCCACTATCTCCTGGAGCTTCCTCAAATTCATGTCCATTGAATTGGTGATGCTATCTAACACATCTTATACTCTGCTCCCCACCTCTCCTCCTGCCCTCAATCTTTCCCAGCATCAGGGTCTTTTCCAATGAGTCAGCAGTTCACATCAGGTGGCCAAAGTATTGGAGCTTCAGCATCAGTCCCTCCAATGAATATTCAGGGTTGATTTCCTTTTTGATGGACTTGTTTGATCTCCTTGCAGTCCAAGGGATTCTCAAGAGTCTTCTCTAGCACCACAGCTCAAAACCATCAATTTTTTGGCACTCAGCCTTCTTCATGGTCCAACTCTTAAATCCATACATGAAGTGAAATGAAGTGAAGTCGCTCAGTCATGCCCAACTCTTTGCAATCCCATGGACAGTAGCCTGCACCAAGCTCCTCCATCCATGGGATTTTCTAGGCAAGAGTACTGGAGTGGTTTGCCATTTCCTTCTCCATGGAATCTTCCTGACCCACGGATGGAACCCAGGTCTCCCACATTGTAGACAGATACTTTACCGGCTGAGCCACTGGGGAAATCCATACATGACTACTGTCAAAACCATAGCTTTGATAATGCGGACTTTTGCAAAGTGATGTCTTTGCTTTTTAATATGCTGTCTAGGTTTGTCATAGATTTTCCTCCAGGGAGCAAGCGTCTTTTCATTTCATGACTGCAGTTACCATCTGCAGTGATTTTGAAGCCCAAGAAAATAAATTCTGTCACCGTTTCCACTTTTCCCCTTCTATTTGCCATGAAGTTATGGGACCAGATGCCATGATCTCCTTTTTGGAATTTCCTCCATAGAAAATCTTTTATTTGCAAATAGACAGGTTTATTTCTCCCCTTCCCATCTGTGTGTGTTATATGAGTCAATTCTGGTTGACTTCCACGTGACTGCTGGATGGGACTTGTCACCAGGATGATTAAGCTATGAAGATGGCTGAACATTTCCCTCCTACTTCCTATCCTCCAGATAGGGGAGAGGGGTTGAAAATGGAGTTAATGCGTAAGTGATTAAGCTTGCATAAAAGTGCCTGAAGAACCAGGTCCAGAGATCCTCCAAGTTGGTGGACACGAGGAGGTGCTAGGAGGCTGATGTGCCCAGAGAGAGAGGACTACTCTGGTGTTCCCCTATGCATACCTTGCCTCGTATATCTCTTCAACCAGGGTGCTTATCTGTATCTTTTATCTCATCCTTTTATAACAAATGAGTTTCCTTGAGTTCTGTGAGCCATTCTAGGAAATTATCAAATCTAAGGAGGGGATCATGGGAGCCCCAGTATAGAGCAGATTGACCAGGAGTAGAGGTGACAACTTAGACTTGTGATTGGGGGCATGGGGGTGGTTGGTGGAGTCAGGCAGTCCTGTGGGACTGAGCCCTTGACTGCTTGGGTCCAGCCCCGGTGGATCCAGGGAATTCAAAGTGGGGACGGAGTCGGCGAGGAAAGACTTATTTACTGAGATATAAAGAGAGATTAGGAAAGAATAGTGTAGTAGGAAAATTAGTGGAGAAAAGAGGCTGAATAACTTGGTTTACGCAGAGAACCAATAAAACTCCGAGACAAAGAGTTTGCATCATCTATGTAGGTCACCGGCGCCCACTTGAATAGTGGAGGGTGCCCCGCCTTGGGCTCCCTCTCTCGTGGGTCTTAGAAGCCAGGGCAAATAAGTAGACATGGTGAGCCTCCATGCTCCAGATGGGAATTCAGCCAGAAAAGGGAGAAAAGAATGACATGGGGGAGCCAAGCATCCGTGCCAGACCCACAACTTTATTTTCAAAAGCAGCTTATATACCCCAAGTTGTACATAAAGAAATAATGGAATATGTAGAGTTATGCAGGGGCAGCAGTCCTGACCCTTACTGAGACCCAGGCTTTCTTTTTGCATACCTTTCCGTATACAAAAGGTCTTAGGTGGTTTTACATCATCTTCTGGCCAGGGGGCCTGTTAACATTTTTATGGCTCTTTTCCTAGATAAATGTCTATCAACCAGAAAACTCTTTTTCCCTTGAAGTGTTTTTTCTTTAATCTGCATCACCCTCAAAGTACTAAATAAAGTTACATTCCTGTAGAATAAAGGTGTAGTGGGTTATAACAAAGAAAGTATTTAACTCAAAGATCTAATGTTGCTAACACCAGGGTTACTACCTGTTTTTTCTACATACCGACTATGTCAACAAATAAAAGATATGAAAACTTGGCAGCAAGTATTGGCTCAACAAATGAAACCCTTAATCAGTCCTATTCTAATGATTTTGACTCCTCAGAAGCCCCTAAATTCCTAGGATGTTTTAAGCTTCCTGTGCCTCTCGCAGTCGGGAGGCTGTGAACAATCACATGTGCAGCTGTAAGAGTCCGGCAGGCAGGCTAGAAAGCCATCAGAGGGGTTTTTGGATTGAAACACTCTTATTATGCCCAGGAAACTCATTATCTAAAAGCTCTAAATTAACTTTTTCCAGAAAAAGGTGGTGGGGGGACAGCCCCCTGTTATTGTCAGAAGAGTAGGTGGAAAGCATAACGCAGTAAAGCAGGCAGACTCTGGTTTTGGGCTAGATGCACGAGCAGATCCAGCGAGGTTCCCTTAAGGCCCGACTCGCCTTTGCCTGTCGGGCCCCTTAACCTCATGACCTTTGCAAAGGGCGGGACTCCTCGTGCTGGCTCCCAGCACTTGACTTGTGGGATCTGACACTATTTCCAGATAAGATAGGGTCAGAATTAAGTTAATTTGTAAGACACCATCTGCTGTTGCAGAGAATTGCTTATTGGGGGATAAACACACAGTTTATGACCAGAAGTATGGAAAGTGAACCATTCTGTGTGGGGTATAAGGGAGCAGGAGAGAAGTGAGTACTTCCACCACATTACATTGGTTTCCCCCCTGCCAATTTTGAATTGACTTTATCTTTTAGGGCAGTTTTAGTTTCATAGCAAAACCGAGTTGACTAGTGTAGAGAGTTTCGTGTGTCCCATGCCTCCTGACATATACAGCCTGCCCCACAAGTGACATCCCGCACCAGGTGGTACATTTGATACAATTAACAAATGTGTATTCACACATCATAATCACCTAGAGTCCACAGTTGTAAATTAGGGTTCACTTCCGGTGCTGTACATTTCTATGAGTTTTGACAAATATTTAATAACATGTATCCACCATTATGGGCTTCCTCAGTGGCTCAGGGGTAAAAGAATTGGCCTGCAATGTAGGAGACTCAGGTTCAATCCCTGGATCAGGAAGATCCCCTGGAGATGGGAATGGCTACCCACTCCAGTACTTTTGCCTGAAGAATCCCATGGACAGAGGAGCTTGATTGGCTACAGTCCATGGGGTCACAAAGAGTCAGACACGACTGAGTCATTGAGTATATCCAATATTATCATTCAGAGTAGTTTTGCTGCCCTGAAAAATCCTCTGTGCTTACCCCTGCCTCCCTAACCTCTGGATATCTCTGAATTTTTAATGTCTCTGTAATTTTGTGTTTTTCCAGAATGTCATAGTTAGAATGATACAGTTTGGAGCCTTTTAGAATGGCTTCTTTTCTTAGTCACACATGTCTAAGGCTCCTTTGTGTCCTTTCAAGTCTTGATAACTTATCTCTTTTTAGCACTGAGTGATAGTTCATTGTATACATGGACCACAGTTTATTTGTCCACTCACATACTGATGAAGAATTTGGTTACTTCTAAGTTTTGATGATTAGAAATAAAGCTTCCATAACTAACCAGTGCAGGTACATGTGTAGACAAGTTTTGAACTCATTTGGGTAAATATCAAGGAGTCTGAATACTGAATCCTATGACAAGATTGTGCTTAGTTTTTGTGTGCGTGTGTGTGTGTGTGTTTAGTTTTGTGAGAAATTGCCAAACTGCCTTTCACAGTGCCTGCACCGTTTGCATTCCCACAACAATGATTCTGTTGTTCCTATAGCTCCATATTCTCCCCAGAATTTGGTGTAGTCAACATTCTGGATTTTGTCCATGCATATGGTGGTATCTCATCTTAATTTGCATTTCTTTGCTGACATCTGACAGGAAACATCTTCTCATATGCTTATTTTCCATCTGCCTATCTTCTTTGGTGAGGGGTCTATCGTGGGTCCAATTTTCAATCAGGTTGTTTGTTTCCTTGTTATTGAGCTCTAATATTTCTCTGTATGTTTTAGATAACAGTCCTGTATCAGATTCATCTTTTGCAAATATTTTCTCCTAGTCTTTGTTTTGTCTTCTAATTTTTTTAACCATGTCTTTCCCAGAGCAGAAGTTTTTCATTTTAATGAAGGCCAACTTATCAATTATTTCTCTCACAGCTTATGCCTTTGGTGTTATATCTTAGTTCAGTCACTCAGTTGTGTCTGACTATTTGCAACCCCATGGACTGCAGCACACCAGGCCTCCCTGTCCATCACCAACTCCCAGAGATTACTCAAACTCATGTCCATTGAGTTGGTGATACCATCCAACCATCTCATCCTCTGTCATCCCCTTCTCCTCCTGCCCTCAGTCTTTCCCAGCATCAGAGTCTTTTCCAGTGAGTCAGCTCTCCACATCAGGTGGCCAAAGTATTGGAGCATCAGCTTCAACATCAGTCCTTCCAATGAACACTCAGGACTGATTTCCTTTAGGATGGACTGGTTGGATCTCCT
Source organism: Ovis canadensis (assembly GCF_042477335.2). NCBI lineage: Eukaryota > Metazoa > Chordata > Mammalia > Artiodactyla > Bovidae > Ovis > Ovis canadensis. The sequence goes on from NC_091248.1 coordinate 22,103,165, forward strand.
TGCAGTCCAAGGGACTCTCAAGATTCTTCTCCGACACCACAGTTCAAAAGCATCGATTCTTTGGTGCTCAGCTTTCTTTATAGTCCAACTCTCACATCCATGTATGACTCCTCGAAAAACCATAACCTTGACTAGACAGATCTTTGTTGGCAAAGTATAATGTCTCTGCTTTTTAATATTCTGTCTAGGTGTATTAATTATTATTGTTGGGGGGAGTTTGTAATTTCCTCAGTTCTGTCTTGCCACAGCAAAAATCTGAAGTGATGAACGGATCGGTGTTACAGCTCAGTTTTATTTGGCAAGCAAAGGAAAATACATCCTCAAGGCATGAGGGCAGGTCAACCCAAAAGAAGCACAGAGTGGAGAGGAGAAGCCCGAGGCTCAATTTTGGCACCTCTTTTTAGGTTTTTTGTCCTCCCCCTGAGCCTGCCCTATGTAAATTGGGTTAGCCATGAGGGCTGTTTGTTTTACCTGAGGTTCTCACTCTGGTGCGTGGACCTTTCTTTGTTCAATTTTCATGGGCTTTTCTCTATCTTTTAGCCCCACTTTTCCTAACTACCTAACATTCCCTCCTCAAAAACTGGGAGGCATAATTCTTTGGGAATATGGGCATCAAGGTCTTTCTGGCTACTGTTTCCTGCTGAGCTAGGATGGCGAGGGGCATTGGGTCTCCTCCTCTTGCTACCCTCAAGCCTCAGAGTCCTTATAGTGGTGTCCCTCTAAGGATGAGTGATATTTTCCATGGTTGGGTGTAGTTTTATATGTCGTTGTTGAACTAGCACTGCATGTTGTAGCTTGTTGACCTGAAAAGAGACAAAATGGGTGAGACAATTGATAATACATGGAGCAATCCTAAGCAGCATCAATATGTGATAACAGGGATTAGTAGTGGCATTCAGTTCAGTTCAGTTCAGTCACTCAGTCATGTCCGACTCTTTGCGACCCCATGAATTGCAGCACCCCAGGCCTCCCTGTCCATCACCAACTGCTGGAGTTTACTCAAATTCACATCCATCGAGTCAGTGATGCCATCCGGCCATCTCATCGGTCGTCCCCTTCTCCTACCCCTAATCCCTCCCAGCATCAGAATCTTTTCCAATGAGTCAACTCTTCACATGAGGTGGCCAAAGTACTGGAGTTTCAGCTTTAGCATCATTCCCTCCAAAGAAATCCCAGGGCTGATCTCCTTCAGAATGGACTGGTTGGATCTCCTTGCAGTCCAAGGGACTCTCAAGACTCTTCTCCAACACCGCAGTTCAAAAGCATCAATTCTTCGGCACTCAGCTTTCTTCACAGTCCAACTCTCACATCCATACATGACCACTCAAAAAACCATAGCCTTGACTAGATGGGCCTTTGTTGGCAAAGTAATGTCTCTCCTCTTTAATATGCTACCTAGGTTGGTCATAACTTTCCTTCCAAGGAGTAAGCATCTTTTAATTTCATGGCTGCAATCACCATCTGCAGTGATTCTGGAGCCCCAAAAAATAAAGTCTGCCACTGTTTCCACTGTTTCCCCATCTATTTGCCATGACGTGATGGGATCAGATGCCATGATCTTCGTTTTCTGAATGTTGAGCTTTAAGCCAACTTATTCACTCTCCTCTTTCACTTTCATCAAGAGGCTTTTGAGTTCCTCTTCACTTTCTGCCATAAGGGTGGTGTCATCTGCATATCTGAGGTTATTGATATTTCTCCCAGCAATCTTGATTCCAGCTTGTGCTTCTCCCAGCCCAGTGTTTCTCATGATGTACTCTGCATATATGTTAAATAAGCAGGGTGACAATATATAGCCTTGATGTACTCCTTTTCGTATTTGGAACCAGTCTGTTGTTCCCTGTCCAGTTCTAACTGTTGCTTCTTGACCTGCATACAGGTTTCTCAAGAGGCAGGTCACGTGGTCTGGTATTCCCATCTCTTTCAGAATTTTCTGCAGTTTATTGTGATCCACACAGTCAAAGGCTTTGGCATAGTCAATAAAGCAGAAATAGATGTTTTCCTGGAACTCTCTTGCTTTTTCAATGATCCAGCAGATGTTGGCAATTTGATCTCTGGTTCCTCTGCCTTTTCTAAAACCAACTTGAACATCTGGAAGTTCACAGTTCATGTACTACTGAAGCCTGGCTTGGAGAATTTTGAGCATTACTTTACTAGCATGTGAGATGAGTGCAATTGTGTGGTAGTTTGAGCATTCTTTGGCACTGCCTTTCTTTGAGACTGGAATTAAAACTGTCCTTTTCCAGTCCTGTGGCCACTACTGAGTTTTCCAAATTTGCTGGCATATTGAGTGCAGCACTTTCACAGCATCATCTTTCAGGATTTGAAATAGCTCAACTGGGATTCCATCACTTCCACTAGCTTTGTTCTTAGTGATGCTTTCTAAGGCCCACTTGACTTTACATTCCAGGATGTCTGGCTCTAGGTGAGTGATCACATCGTCAGCCACAAATTCCCCCTCGCCAGGAGAAGCATCCACCGAAAAGAGGTTGTAGTCACCCAAGAACTCTCCAGCTCATTCTTCGAGATCCTGTAGGATCTGAATGTTTTTCTTGAGGACTCTAAGACTTGCTTTAACTTAGCTGGAGATATTTACCCAGAAACAACACGTCTCATGCAAGATGGCTCAAGTCCCTCCTTGTTCAGAAATCAGGAGATCTATCTCTTGTCTACTTTGGAGTACAAGCCCAGCCAAGCTCTGTTGGCTCTTTAGAGCTGTCCTGAGAAATCTTATCCCCAGAAACCAGATTTTGGGGGGTGTTCATTAGAATGGCACTCATTGGTAGTCCTGAATAGGTATCTGAGATCTCCCAGGGGCTCACAGATGTATTCTGTGTCCTCTTCTGTTTTCTTCCATGGCTTGACTCGTGAGTAGTGAATCCAGGAATCATGTCCTGGTACCTTGACTGCTGTGGGGGTAGAAAGTACTACAGGGTAGGGGCCCTTCCATGTAGACTGCAGGTGAGCCTTTGGGGACCCATCTTTCCAGACTTTAATTAGGACTTGAATCCCTGGAGCATATAGAAGTGGCTCTTTAGAGCCACCTTTTGGTTCCTGGTTGACACCCCATAAGTGTATATCCTGTTGGAATTGCCCAATGGCCATAGTATAAGACCAGAGGGTCTGACCCTCTGGATCTAGGGTGAGGTCATTGACATAAACAAAAGGTCACCCATATAGCATCTCATAGGATGGAGTCCAGCCCCCACAGAATCCAGGGGAACCCTCAGGAGAAACGGTGTCAGGAAAGAAAATGATTTAGAGAGAGATAAAGAAAGAATGTTGCAGATAAGAAAATAGAGGAGAGAAAGAGGCTGATACCTTGGTTTACACAGAAAGCCAATAAAGCCCCAAGATGAAGGACTTGCTCTGTTCATGTAGGCCTCAGGTGCCCTCCCGGTCTCCCGAGGGAGTGAAGACACAGAGCACCCTCCTGTTCAGGTCTTAGAAGCCTAGGCAGGAAAGTGAATGCAGAGAGCCTCTCTGCTCCAAGGGATCAGCCTGAAAAAGAAAGGGAGGGAGAGGGAGAAAGAGAGAGAGAGAATGACTGACACGGGGAGACCAAGCTTCTTTGGTGAGCGAGGCCCATAACTTTATTTTCAAAAGGTGCTTTTATACCTTGCCTTGTACATAGAGGGAAATGAAGGATGCAAAGTCATGCAGAGTCAGCCCAAACATTACATCTGTTTTGTCTTTATTGAAACCAGGATTTTTTCTGCATACCTTTCCCATAAACAGTGTTGTGTACATTATCTTCTGGCCTTGGAGGCCTGTGGACATTTTATGACCCTCTTTGGATAAAGGCTGCTCAACCAGAAAACTTATTTTCCCTTGAAATATTTTTTCTTTATATGTCTAATCTATGTCAGCCTCAGAAAGTGCTAAACAGAGTTACATTCTCACGGAGCAAAGGTGCAGTGAGTTACAACAAAGAAAGAACTTATTAGCTCAAAAGTCTAATGTGGTTAATTTCAAGGCTATTTCTTGTTTTTCTTATATTCCAACTATGTTAACTAATGCACTCCCAGGTGCACAGTGGATAAGGGTATGGGAACCTGGCAGCAAGCATTGGCCCAATAATGAAATCCTATATCAGCACTACTCCAATAACTTTTAACTCTTTGAAAGGCTCTATGTTTTAGGCTTCCAGTACCTCTCACAGTTGGGAGGCTGTGAACAATCATATGCGTAACTGCAAGAGTCTGGATAAACCTGCCAAGCAAGCTAGAATGCTAAAAGAGGGGGTTTGAATTGAAATATTCCTTTCATGTCCAGGAGACTTATTAGCTAGAGCCCTAAGTTAATTTCCTCCAGAGAAAGGTGGTCGGGGATAGCCCCCTGTTAATGTCAGGAGAGTTGGTGAAAGGCACAAAATAGTAAGACAGATTCTGGTTTTGGGGTAGATGCCCAAGCAGGTCTAGGGAGTCCCTCGAATTCTGATCCAACTTTGCCCATCAGATCTTCTCCGCATGACCTTTGTCATGGGTGGGATCTCCCGTGGAGGCTCCCAGCACTAAGACCAACCCATTTCTCAGGGGCAATACAGATGTGGAGGACAGCTATTGGTAAAGCCTCCTTCCATACCAGGGAGGTCTCCTGGGTTATCTCTTTTATTGCTGATTTTAAGAATTGGTTGGCTCTTTTTACTTTTCCTGAAGACTGAGGCTATCAGGTACAATGTAGGTAATAAGTAATGCCCAAAGCTTTAGAGACCCCTTGGATGAACTTAGAAGTAAATGATGTCCCATTGTCATTTTGTAATGACCTGGGCAAGCCAAATCTCAAAATGATTTCATGGAGAAATTTTTTTTTAATACTTCCTCAGCCTTCTCAGTCTGGGTGGGAAAGCCTTCAATCCATCCTGTGAATGTATTTATCATGACTAATAGGTAAAGATAGGCTCAATAAAGGACAAAATGGTATGGACCTAACAGAAGCAGAAGATATTAAGAAGAGGTGGCAAGAATACACAGAAGAACTGTACAAGAAACATCTTCACAACCCAGATAATCACAGTGATGTGATCACTCACCTAGAGCCAGACATCCTGGAATGTGAAGTCAAATGGGCCTTCAGTTCAGTTCAGTCGCTCAGTCATGTCCAACTCTTTGCGACCCCATGAATTACAGCATGCCAGGCCTCCCTGTCCATCACCAACTCCCGGAGTTCACTCTGACTCATGTCCATCGAGTCAGTGATGCCATCCAGCCAAATGGGCCTTAGGAAGCATCATTATGAACAAAGCTAGCGGAGGTGATGGAATTCCAGTTGCTGCTGTTGCAGCTGCCAAGTCGCTTCAGTCGTGTCCGACTCTGTGTGACCCCATAGATGGCAGCCACAAGGCTCCCCTGTCCCTGGGATTCTCCAGGCAAGAACACCAGAGTGTGTTGCCATTTCCTTCTCCAATGCATGAAAGTGAAAAGCAAAAGTGAAGTTGCTCAGTTGTGTCCCACCCTTGGCAACCCCATGGACTGCAGCCTACCAGGCCCCATGGGATTTTCCAGGCAAGAATACTGGAGTGGGATGCCATTGCCTTCTCCAAATTCCAGTTGAGCTATTTCAAATCCTAAAAAATGATGCTGTGAAAGTGCTGCACTCAATATGCCAGCAAATTTGGAAAACTCAGCAGTGGCCACAGGACTGGAAAAGGTCCGTTTTCATTCCAATCCCAAAGAAAGGCAATGCCAAAGAATGCTCAAACCACTGCACAATTGCACTCATCTCACACACTAGTAAAGTAATGCTCAAAATTCTCCAAGCCAGGCTTCAACAGTACCTGAACCGTGAACTTCCAGATGTTCAAGCTGAATTTAGAAAAGGCAGAGGGACCAGAGCTCAAATTGCCAGCATCTGCTGGATCACATGAGATCTTTCGCTGTGGCATATGAACTCTTAGATGCAATGGGCAGCATCTGGGCTGTGGTTCCCTTACCAAAGACCTAACCTGAGTCCCCGCATTGGGAACATGGAGTCTTAGCCACTGGGTCACCAGGGAAGTCTCATTTTAGGATTTAACCAGCTAATATTTTGTTAGAGATTTTTGCATCTATGTTCATGAGAGATGTTTTAATTTGCATCCATAATTTTCTTGTAATGTCTGTCTGAATTTAGTATCCAGATAATGATGATCTTGTGAATGATTTAGGACTTACTCTTTCTGCTTCTATCTTCTGGAAGAGATTTTAGAATTAGTATAATTACAATTAATTCATATAACTATAGATTATAATTATATATTTATAATTATAAAGAATTATATTTGTATTATATATTAATCATGTTTTAATTATAATTATTTATAATTATAAACAATTACATACATAATTATTTTATATATTATATAATTATAATTAAATTATACTATAATTTCTTCAATGCTTGGTACAATTCACCAGTGAATCCATCTGGACTTTCTTTTGCTTTTTAAGGTACAGTGTGGCCAATTTTTAAAACTGTTTTTTGGACTCGAGTTAAGCCCATTGAGGGGTTTGAAGAGCCTCATTCCCTTCCATCATCATGCCTGGTCTAACTCCTGACATTCACTTCTGCTTTCTCTCCATGCTGCCTCACGGTGGCTTTCTTCTGCATTCTCCTCCTTGAAGCGCTTCTCTGGTCTTTTCACTTTTCCACTAATTTCTGCTTTGCGTCTCACAGCCCTATTTCAGGCAGTTCTCAAGGCTATGTATAAACAGAAAGGAAATCAGTTGACAGAGGTAGGAATCACAGCTTTTTCCAGGGATGCTGGTTTTCCTTTGTGAGTCTTGGGCTCCCTTCATGGGTAAGCTGACCACCAAACTGAGCACTGGATTTCTGAAAGCTGAGAGAATGATTGAGTACTGTGTCAGATGTTGTGTCCAGAACCTTGTTGAACCTTATTTTGGTTAATCCTCACAACAGCCTTTGGGTAGGAAGTATCTCTTTTTGATAAAGAAGGAAACCGAGGCTCAGAGCTAAGCTCTGAGAGCACTCTGTGGTGAGCTGAGGTTGCCAGATGCTTATCACGGAAGCATCAGGACCCTGGAAGCGTGCGTTTGCCCATGCCTGCATGCACATGTGTATAAAAGAAGTATTTCACTAAGCACTTTTTTTGCCGGTTGAAGCTGACAATTTTTATTTAGAATGATTTTGCTGTATTTTCTATCTTTTGGCGAAAGCCCTTTGCTTCAAAATAATTTGGATGGAATGTGCAAAACTTCTGTTTTCATCAAGTCTGTTGTTTATTACCAAGCAGGAAGTTCACTGCAGGGTTGTTTTTTACCAGCAACAGACACCAGAAGCCCTGCATGGAACCAAGGTCTGGTCACAGGTCCCCGTTCCAAACTCTCTCCTCTCCCTAAACCACAGGTTCCGTACTCTAATACCCTCAAAAGAGAATTAAACATCATAAGCTACTGTATGGGGCTTCCCTGGTGGCTCAGACGGTAAAGAATCCGCCAGCAATGCAGGATACCCGGGTTCGATCCCTGGATCGGGAAGATCCCCTGGAGAAGGGTTCTTCTCCCACTCCAGTGTTCCTGCCTGGAGAATCCCCAGGAGGAGCCTGGTGGCTCCTGGTGGAGCCAGGTGGAGCCACCTCCAGCCTGGAGCCAAGTGGGCATCAGTCATAGGGCCACAAAGAGTTGGACACGATGGAGTGACTAACACTAAGTAAGCTACTGTATCTGTTGCTGATGGTTTTTTCTTGGGGAGGGAAGGGTGAGGATGGGGTAGGTTTTAAAGAAGAGGAAGGAAAAGATGACAAAGGAAAGAAAGTTGGCACCTTCCCCTAAAGCGAAGTCTCTCTGTTCAGCACACACACCACTCACGTTCTCCCTATGGCTGAGTCAAGGATACAGATCCATGTGCTCGACTCAGTATCTTTAAATGAAGAATTAACTGAAAACTTCAATTTGAAGTGAGCAAGTACATGATAAGTTTATTCTGGGAAAGAAGCTAAAATATCTCTGACTTTACGTGGCTGTCTGAAAATCTTCCAGCAGAAAATTATTATTTTATTAATGAATTAAACGTACAAAATATAAAACTACATTTTATGCTAATTACTTACATTTAAATAGCAATGAAATTTGTAAAATGAGAGAACTGTCTCTGTATTAAAACATCTTTGTTAAGACTACTAAATTAAGTATTTAAACATTTTTACTTAATGCAAAACAATAAATGTTCGTTACTATGAATTTTGGTTGATGCAAAAAATATTATCAAACATTTAAAACTAGAAAATGTCTAAAACTTCAAGGTATAACAAATCAATCTTTTTCTTCATATAAAGTGTATCACAATATTCTGGAATTAAATGCTGGTTTGTAACAGAAAAATTATTTCTACAAAAATTTCAAGACCAAAACAGTGAAAAAGCTTTTGGGTGAGTTTTTTCCAGTTAAGCATCTAAACTGCCGATTTCAATAGAGTTAGAGCCCACAGAGGCTCACACAGCAGGAGGTGACGTGATATCTGCTGAGGATGGGGAGGACACGGCCCTGGGACATCCCAGGTCAGCAAGGCACAGCGGGGCAAAGGCCACTTGCCTGCCATCCCAGAGAGACGCAGAAACAAAACCCAACACCAGCACCGCCACGCAGCAGGGGGTTCACATCTGTTCTAAGACGGATCACTCTGTAAGAATTTGTGTTAATAAACCATAACAGGGGACTTGTGACTATAGCCGTAACAGAGATCCAGGATGCCCTTTATGTCCGGGTTTATTTGAGCTCCACGGGCGTTGAGTCAGGTGGAGGTGCTGCTGAACCTGCAATGTAAAACAAACAGTTGATGAGTAAAGATATTAAGATGGCCTGTTTTGTAAACTTAGAAATCTAACCTATTAATTGTATTTTATTTGCAAGCTAATTTTTTTAATGTGTACCATCTTTTTTTTTTTTTTGATAGGTAAGAAGTGGGTTTATTTAGAGAGAAACAGGCTCCCCAGAGTGTGGGCCATCTCAGAAGGTTGAGAGGCCCATGTGTACCATTTTTAAAGTCTTTACTAAATTTGTTACAATATTGTTTCTGTTTTATGTTTTTTTCCTTTTTGGCCAGGAGGAAGGTGGCATCTTAGCTTCCTGATCAGAGCTCAAACTTGCAACCCCTGCACAGGAAGGGGAAGTTGACCACTGGACGGTCAGGGAAGTCCCTAACATATTAATTTATTTTAAATAAAAGAAATCTCTCTGTACTGATTTACTAAAGTAGTAATCCTATTTACCGGATTATAACTGTAGTCTACATAAAATTCTAGTGTACTGCCCTATCCACAAGGACTAATCACATGTCAGAAACATCGGCTTCCAACTCACAGGCAGCTGGTGGTCCCTGAGTCAGTCCCACATGTGCTGAGAAGACTCTGCTGACCAAAAAATGCTGAACACAGCTCCACTCATCTAAAGGCAGCTGTCTGGCAGTGTCAGAAACACCTACAGTGGCTGCAAAAATTGCAGTGAAAACCAATAATTCTGGTCTAGTTGAAGGAGAACACATTCAAGAAGCCTTGATATGGTCTAGGCTTGCACAGCTGGCAGCGGTGGAGGGCAGGTGGTGCTTTCCATGGAAAGAAAAGGCGTGCTTTGGGTGGGCGACTGCTGTTTATCAAGTGAAAAGCCAGGATGGCCAGGAGAACCAGGACACCTTGGGCAGTGTGGCCGAGGTCAGCCGCAGCACCCGGCAGATCAGAAGTCTTGGTGAGGGAGGATCGGCACCAGGTAAGGATGCTCAGCGACCCAGAAAATGTGCAGAAGCCGGTTGGCTCAACTGCATGGTGATTCTACCAAGTTACAGGGCCTTTCCTGCCAACTCAGTCTTCCACTAATTTTGAACTGTGAAAAATTTCCTCTGAGGTTCAGAGGGTCTTGCTGCAAATTCAAACACATGGATATTATATAACACGTGCAATGATTTCTTTCCCAGTAGGAAGTATATATATAGGGAGAAGGCAATGGCACCCCACTCCAGTACTCTTGCCTGGAAAAATCCCATGGATGGAGGAGCCTGGTGGGCTGCAGTCCATGGGGTCGCTAAGAGTCGGACACGACTGAGCGACTTCACTTTCACTTTTCACTTTCATGCATTGGAGACGGAAATGGCACCCCACTCCAGTGTTCTTGCATGGAGAATCCCAGGGATGGTGGAGCCTGGTGGACTGCCGTCTATGGGGTCGCACAGAGTCGGACACAACTGAAGCGACTCAGCAGCAGCAGCAGCAGGAAGTATATAACCTTAGACTAATGTTCTTTAACCAGATAAGATATTTTGGTGGTGGTGAAGAAAATTCTATCTACTTAAGACCATGCAGAAAAACAATAATAAAACCCCTCGGAGACCCTCCATAGGTGGGCCTTGGTGCCTGCCACATCTCTATTGGGGTCCTCTCGTGGCCTTTCATTGTTTGTGCTCAGTTGCTAAGTCGTATCTTTTGCAACCCCATGGACTGTAGCCCGCCAGACTCCTCTGTCCATGGGATTCTCAGACAAGAATACTGGAGTGGGTTGCCAGTCCCTTCTCCAGGGGATCTTCCCGACCCAGAGGTTGAATCTGTGTCTCCAGACTGGCAGGCGGATTCTTTACTGCTGAGTCATCTTGGAAGCCCCTTTCACTTCTTTACCATTATTTAAACCCACATCTCTCACACAGTGCCTAATAAAATGTACGTCTCTAAAGTGAACTGAACTATGCTTTATCTTGTGTGATCTGCATAAAAGACTAATCTTCTTGTAATAATGTAACTGGTCCTTCTTTTGCTGTCCCCAGACTGTGTTGCTAAAACTCGACTTTTTAAAGGGGTAGATGAAACCAGCTTTCGTAGTTAGGGCGCCAGCAGTTTGGAGAGGGATCTCACAGGCTTCTGAGATACATCAGCTTCAGGTTCAAGAACTATGTCCATCGACTGTTCCGTGTGTCTGAGACACGTTTTATATTTGGACACAGGTCAGTTTCTCTAAAAATACTCACTTGGAGAAGACTCTGGAATAAAGAACAAATACATTCATTTTTCAATTCAACGAAACAGGATAATTTTAAAAGAATTACTTTTAATAGTTACTTAAAAATTAGTGAAAGGTTGTATGACTTAAGACGGCACCATGGTGACAGTGGAGGCAGGGTGTTATTAAGACAGTGGCTGGGACAGCGAGGCGCCCCCTGGACAGGAAGGTGCACAGAGATCACACTTACACATAACACATCACATAAAACACTCGAGATGCTTGAAGGGACATAACACAGCTCCTGCCTCCTTAATCGGAGAACTGAAGCCTCAGGGTGAAAATACATCTCCTACAGGTAAACGGTCAGTAATTCCTAGAGCTATATACTCTGGGAGATAGTGAAGGACAGGCAAGCCTTGGCTACTGTAGTCCATGGAGTCGCAGAGTCGGACGTGACTTGGAGACTGAATAACAGAAACGAAACATAGGACTCGACAGACTTGAAGATGGATGTGGCCAAAACATAAGACCCACTGTCCCTGTGACTGCGATTGTTAAAAGCCAAATAGAGTCTCCGGATAGCAGACTTCAGGGAAAGGACTGAACTGCTGATGTTTAAAGCTTAACGGCAACGTGTAGGAAGCACTGACAGTGGCATGACTTCTACGTGAACTGCTGGTGCTTTTCAGAAGCCAGGGCTTTTTCTGAAGCTGCCCCAGAGAAGACCAGTCATTGCGTGGGTCAGGACCTTTTGGATCCAGGAGACTAAAATCGATATTATGCGTGTGGTACAACACAAGAAGCATCGGAATTTTCAACAACTAAGTCTTCACTTTCTCTTTTCACCTTCATGCATTGGAGAAGGCAATGGCAACCCACTCCAGTGTTCTTGCCTGGAGAATCCCAGGGACGGGGGAGCCTGGTGGGCTGCCGTCTATGGGGATGCACAGAGTCGGACACGACTGAAGCGACTTAGCAGCAGCAGCAGCAGCAAAGGAAAACGTAAAGCTACAGAAATAATGACTTTTGCTATTCATCCGAATAAAGAGGAAAAAATATACATATTATCCTCATGTGTGCCTGTAACCTCAATACTTCTGTTTTTCATGTGGCTTTCGGATCACTCATTATGATACAGTTCCCTGGTGGCTCAGACGGTAAAGCGTCTGTCTACAACACGGGAGCCCTGGGTTTGATCCCTGGGTCAGGAAGATTCCCTGGAGAAGGAATGGCAAGCCACTCCACTACTCTTGCCTAGAAAATCCCATGGATGGAGGAGCTTGGTGCAGGCTGCTGTCCATGGGGTCTCAAAGAGTCAGGCACAACTGAGCGACTTCACTTCTTCTAATGAGACAAGGGCCGTTGGTGGCCGTGCTGCTCACCTGTGGCTTCCTTGGCGTCTCCGGGAGCCTCTGGGTCTGCGGGCGGCTCAGCGTCCGGTGGGGACGGAGATGAGACAGAGGACTGAGGGGTCTGCGGAGCCCTCTTGTCTGAGTCCGCTTGCTGCTGTAACCACTCATCCTTATATCCATTGCTAATCAGTTTGGAAAAGTTTGTAGGTGAACTGGGTCTTTGACCAGGTCTCAAAAAGAGAAAAATTAAGTACTTAAGTACAAAGGTGAATGAAAAACCAGGAGCAAACATATTCATGGTAAATTACATGTGTTGTTGTTCCTAAAGACATAACAGAGATGGTTCTCTTCTCTCCCTGCCTCTCTCCACCTCTTTCTCAATCTCTCCACTTTTAAACATAAAGTGACCAGCAAGCATGCCCTGGACGCTTATACTTAGCTCAGCTCACACTTAGTTCAGCTCCCAAAAGCCTTTCTTCAGAACAGCCAATGAGAAGAAGCCGAATTCCAGCATTCTCCAGAGGGCTTTCTCCTGAAAGCACTGCCCCGTCCCTGGGGGGTGATGAGTGACTCAGACTCTACCGCTTTGCAACAAGTTATTATTTTCTTAATGAGTTTTGCCCAGCGCACATTACTGATTATCTTCTGCTTCTTTGCAGGGCTTTGCCTTCTCTCCATTTACCTCTGTGGCTGTCTTTACAGACCTTATCACAACCTACGTTCAGACAGGCAAGGAGATCGACACGGCCAAAGCAGCACGCTCAGGTGTCGAGCAGGGCGCCTACATCACCTGTTCCCGCTGAGCCTCGGGCTCGGGCTTGCGAACCACTCTGTCGTTACTAGGGGTCTTCCTAATGGCTCTGAATGGCTCTCCCTGTTTGTGTGTATAGACAGAGAGATAGACCTGGAAATACAGATATAGATAGATGACAGACAGATGGGGGTATGCATGGGCAGAGAGGACAGAGAGATGGATAACAGACAGACGATAGATGATAGGGGGACAGACAGAAGGACGAATGGACAGACAGAGAGATGATGATAGAATTCTTTGCCCTCATAGTCTGAGTGCGGCGCTCCCATGACACTCGTCACGCCCACTGTGACTGATTGATTGCTCCCTTCCCCTCTGCCCACTAGCGGAGAAGCCATTTGAAGGATTAGTCAGACAATTAACGGCAGTAGTTCTGGCACTAAAATGGGGTTCTGGGAAAGTGAAGAGAAACAGAGGCATCAGGGGCCCTCTCTCCAGCCGGGCAACTACCCACACATCAGGGCACCTGATGGATGGGAACACAGAGTCCGGGGCTCAGTTGGCATGGACGCCGGGGGCCCGGACCCAGGGTCAGAAGGCGGCAGGACTGAGCAGCGCACACATATTAGGCCGAGTGGTCCCAGGTTGACAGGGTGAGCCTGGGTGAGGGGGTTCCTGAGAGGGGAAGGCAGCACTCGGGCTGATGGAGGAGAGAACTCAGCCCGCACTCACAGGCACATGAGACGACAAGGGGACAGAGGGGGCCACAGGGGCCAGGGGTGTCAGGAGGGAAGGGGAGATGGGAGAAGAGGCCAGGGGGCAGGCTAGGCCGCGGGAGGTGTGCAACTGCAGGGACGCCCCCGATGCCTGCTGCTGGGAGGTGAATAGCCTTAGGCAGCATCCATCTCTGATGTGGGAGGGTGGCTGTCACCTGGACCAAAGGCCAAAACCACACCGAATCCAGACTGCGCTGCCCAGCCCATGCACTTACATGGGTGGAAAGGACAGTTTGCTTCCTGCAGGCTCTCTGTGGCCAAGAGGGGTCCCCACTTTGCTTGGATACTTGGACTTGATGGCTGGCAGCCTCACCTGTGGAGAAGGGAATGGCAAACCACTTCAGTATTCTTGCCTTGAGAACCCCATGAACAGTATGAAAAGGCAAAAAGATAGGACACTGAAAGATGAATTCCCCAGGTTGGTAGATGCCCAACATGCTATTGGAGATCAGTGGAGAAATAACTCCCGAAAGAGTGAAGAGACAGAGGTGGATGAAACTGGAGCCTATTATATAGAGTGAAGTAACTCAGAAAGAAAAACACCAATACAGTATACTAATGCATATATATGGAATTTAGAAAGATGGTAACGATAGCCCTGTATGCGAGACAGCAAAAGGGTCACAGATGTACTGAACAGTCTTTTGGACTCTGTGGGGGAGGGCGAGGGCGGGATGACATGGGAGAATGGCACTGAAACATGTAAAATATCATATGTGAAACGAATTGCCAGTCCAGGTTTGATGCATGAGACAGGGTGCTCGGGGCTGAAACACTGGGATGACCCAGAGGGATGGGATGGGGAGGGAGGTGGGGGGGACAGGGTTCAGGATGGGGAACACATGTACACCCATGGCAGATTCAAGTCAATGTATGGCAAAACCAATACAATATTGTAAAGTTAAATAAATAAATAAATAAAACTTAAGAAAAAAAGAAGGAAGAGATGGAGCCAAAGCAAAAACAACGCCCAGCTGAGGATGTGACTGGTGAATTAGAAGTGGCCACATAAGAGATGGCAAGAGTGAACACTGATATTTTAGAATCAGTGAACTAAAATGGACTGGAATGGGCAAACTTAATTCAGATGACCATTATATCTACTACTGTGGGCAGGAATCCCTTAGAAGAAATGGAGTAGCCATCATAGTCAACAAAGAGTCCAAAATGCAGTACTTGGGTGCAATCTCAAAAATGACAGAATGATCTCTGTTTGTTTCCAAGGCAAACCAATATCACAGTAACCCAAGTCTATGCCCCAACCAGTAATGATGAAGAAGCTGAAGTTGAAGGGTTCTAAGGAGACCTACAAGACATTCTAGAACTAACACCCCCAAAACCCCCCAAAAATGTCCTTTTCATCATAAGGGGACTGAAATGCAAAAGTAGGAAGTCAAGAGATACCTGGAGTAACAGGCAAATTTGGACTTGGAGTACAAAATGAAGCAGGGCAAAGGCTAACAGAGTTTTGCCTAGAGAATGCACTGGTCATAGCAAACACCCTCTTCCAATAACACAGGACACAACTCTACACATGGACGTCACCAGATGGTCAACACCAAAATCAGATTGATTATATTCTTTGTAGCCGAAGATGGAGAAGCTCTATACAGTCTACAAAAACAAGACTGGGAGCTGACTGTGGCTCAGATCATGAACTCCTTATTGCCAAATTCAGGCTTAAATTGAAGAAAGCAGGGAAAACCACTAGACCACTCAGGTATGACCTAAATCGAATCCTTCATGATTATACAGTGGAAGTGACAAATAGGCTCAAGGGATTAGATCTGATAGAATGCCTGATGAATTATGGACAGGTTTGCGGCATTGTACAGGAGGAAGGGATCAAGACCATCCCCAAGAAAAAGAAATGGAAAAGGGCAAAAAGGTTGTCTGAGGAGGCCTTACAAATAGCTGAGAAAGGAAGAGAAGCTAAAGGCAAAGGAGAAAAGAAAAGATATACCTATTTGAATGCAGAGTTCCAAAGTAGGAAAGGAAAGAAAAGAAAGCCTTCCTCAGTGATCCATGCCAAAAAAAAAAAAAAAAAGAAAAAAAAATAGAGGAAAACAATAGAATGGGAAAGACTAGAGATCTTTTCCAGAAAATTCGAGATACCAAGAGAACATTTCATGCAAAGACGGGCTCAGTAAAGGACCTAAGTATGGACCTAACAAAAGAAGAAGATATTAAGAAGAGGTGGCAAGAATACACAGAAGAACTATACAAAAAAGATCTTCACAACCCAGATAATCACAATGGTACGATCACTCATCTAAAGCCACACATCCTGGAATGCAAAGTCAAGTGGGCCTTAGAAAGCATCACTACAAACAAAGCTAGTGGAAGTGATGGAATTCTAGTTGAGCTATTTCAAATCCTAAAAGATGATGCTGTGAAAGTGGTGCACTCAATATGCCAGCAAATCTGAAAAACTCAGCAGTGGCCACAGGACTGGAAAAGGCCAGTTTTCATTCCAATCCCAAAGAAAGGCAATGTCAAAGAATGTTCAAACTACCACATGATTGCACTCATTTCACACGCTAGTAATGTTCAAAATTCTCCAAGCCAGGCTTCAACAGTACATGAACTGTGAACTTCCAGATGTTTGAGCTGGATTTAGAAAAAGCATAGGAACCAGAGATCAAATTGCCAACATCTGTTGAATCACAGAAAAAGCAAAGAAGCAAAAAAAAAGAAAAAGCTTGGAAAGAGATGGGAATACCAGACCACCTGACCTGCCTCCTGAGAAACCTGAATGCAGGTCAAGAAGCAACAGTTGGAACCAAACATGGAACAGACTAGTTCCAAATTGGGAAAGGAGTACATCAATGTTGTATACTGTCACCCTGCTTATTTAGCTTATATGCAGAGTACATCATGTGAAATGCTGGGCTGGATGAAGCACAAGCTGGGATCAAGACTGCCGGGAGAAATATCAATAACCTGAGATACACAGATGACACTACCCTTCTGGCAAAAAGTGAAGAGAAACAAAAGAGCCTCTTGATGAAAGTGAAAGAGGAGTGAAAAAGCTGACTTTAACTCAACATTCAGAAACCAAGGTCATGGGATCTAGTCCCATCACTCCATGGCAAATAGATGGAGAAACAATGGAAATAGTGAGAGACTTTATTTTCTTGGGCTCCAAAATCACTGCAGATGGTGACTGCAGACATGAAATTAAAAGACGTTTGCTCCTCAGAAGAAAAGCTATGACCAATCTAGACAGCATATTTAAAAGCAGAGACACTACTTTGTCAACAAAGGCCCGCCTAGTCAAAGGCATCATTTTTCCAGTAGTCATGTATGGATGTGAGAGTTGGACTATAAAGAAAGCTGAGTGCCAAAGAACGATGTTTTTGAACTGTGGTGTTGGAGAAGTCTCTTGAGAGTCCCTTGGACTGCAAGGAGATCCAACCAGTCAGTCCTAAAGGAAATCAGTCCTGAATATTCATTGGAAGGACTGATGCTAAAGCTGAAAATCCAATACTTTGGCCACCTGATGCAAAGAACTGACTCATTTGAAAAGACCCTGATGCTGGGAAAGATTGAAGGCAGGAGGAGAAGAGGATGACAGAGGACGAGATGGTTGGATGACATCATCGATGGACATGAGTTTGAGCAAGCTCCAGGAGTTGGTGATGGACAGGGAAGCCTGAGGTGCTGCAGTCCATGGGGTCACAAAGAGTCGGACATGACAGCAAATGAACTGAACTGAGCTGAGCCTCACCTGTGCAGAGAAACACAGGACAGAATGGGCTTGCTCCCCACACTTTCTCAGCCCCTGCATGACTCTGTCCATGGTTTGGGGGCAATGCAGCAACCTGTGCACCAACCCTGTTTACCATCTATCTGAAGGCTCTGGGTATTGCTGGGAGGTGTTGCCAGGAACATGCGTGTTCCTGAGAGCAGCTCATTCAGTGATCGTGCAAACGCCAAGACCCAGGTTCAGGGCTGGGGTGTCTTGGGGGCAAACAGCCACCTAAATATAGGTAGCTGACCGTGCACATGGGGCTCAATTTTCTGAGCCCCAAAATAAACTTCCAAGGTTTCTCCTCCAACTAGACAGTGGGAAGTGGGCCTCAAGGCTCACTTGGTGTGTGTGTGTGTGTGTGTGTGTGTGTGTGTGTGTGTGTGTGTGTGTGTGAGAGAGTGTGAGTGTGAGTGTGGCAAGGCTGGCTCATTGCCGGGACATGGATGCTAGTTTTAACATGAACATCACCAGCTCACCCACAGATCCCCACGTCCCGGGAGCCACGCCAGCTGTGACCAACGGCCTCTGAACTGAGACACCACCATAAAGCCACCAACCAGGGATGGCCTTCCACGCTCCCTTGACACAGAAATGCCTTGAAAGTGTGTCACACTGGAGCCAGCACTCCTTCAAGGTCAAATACACCTGCGGGGTTTGTGCAGCGGCGAAGCACTGTCTCCTCTTCCCTTCCTGTCCACACAGAGTATTCTGGGGAACTTTACCTTAAACCCTCAAACAGAAAGTGCTCGTTCAGAAACTGGATAATGTCCTTCCTATCTGGGCAGATAGGAAGTGGTGTCCAACTTTCCCCATGTCAGCTCCTAAAGCAAAAGGCAGTCTCACCTCACAGGTTTGATGTTCATAAGGAGAAAAGAAAGCTAATTTATTTGGCCTCTGATCTTTGTATTTTCCAATACTTCGGCTATCTGATGCGAAGAGCCAACTCATTGGAAAAGACTCTGATGCTGGGAAAGTTTGAAGGCAGGAGGAGGGGACGACAGAGGATCAGATGGTTGGATGGCATCACCGACTCAATGGACATGAGTGTGAGCAAGCTCTGGGAGATGGTGATGGACAGGGAAGGTTAGCGTGCTGCAGTCCATGGGGCTGCAAAGAGTGGGACATGACTGAGCGACTGAACAACTGGCCTTTGAAAAAATCAAACGTAAAAGGCAGATTCCGGGGTCACGAGACACACACAGCTGAAAAGCAATGCCATGCTATCTATCTAGGGCACCTTTTTTTTCTCCTTTTCAAGCTCCTCGGCCTCTCTTTGCCAAACCGTCTTCATGTCAAAGTCAAAGGGGCCCATTCTGGACTCAAAGTTGCCAGTGGCCTGATCAGGGTTAAACTCTTCATAAACCATGTAGTCAGGTATGGACACAGCAGGGACCCTGCAGAAACAGAGGGAAGGGCCCCGGCCCAGCTGCTTAAGGCCACCTCCGGATTCCCCCTCCCCCATTCCCCGACTCCAGCACCCGGTACTGACCTCCTCCAGGCCCCGCCCACCCCCAGCCCCACTCCCACCCCCACCCCTCATTTTCTTCGCTCCTCATTCAGCGAGGATAAACTTCCAACTCTCAGCTGGGGGAAAGGAGGAAGGGGAGGGGAAGAGTTGAGAGGGGAAGGAAAGGGAGGAAAAAGACAGCAGCGGAGGGGGGAAGCCTCCGGGATGCAGGGCCCAGGAGAAGCTGGGCAGTCTGCAGAGCGCCAGGAGGGGTGGGAGAGAACAGGGCTGCAGGGGGGCTGCAAGGAGGCTGCAGGCAGAGCGGCTGGAGCCAAGTCAGAGGCTGGGGGTGCTGGGCTGGGCGGTGGCTGCAACGCGGGGGTCAGGACACTCACTGTCTCTGGTCTGCCGTCGGCGGCTTGCTGTGGTGGATGTACCAGTCTGGCAAGGAGTAGGCCACCGGGGAGCCCTTCGTGGTCCCGGGGGCAAAGTGCTTCAACAGATCTCGAAGGCAAAAAGACGCAGCGGTGAGCATCACCAACCCCATCCGAGCCTGAGCATCACCAGCCAGCAGGTCGCTGCTGACAAGGGAACTGGGCTTCCTCCTGGGCTTCTCTGGGGTCGGGGGTGGGGGCCGGGGCGGACGTTGGGGTGTTCCTGGTTCTCACCTGCCAGTGCTGCCTGGTGCCAGAGAACACCCCCTCCCTCTGCCCCCCACCCCTCCTCCCATCCAAGCGTCCCTGGAGGCGGTGGGGGGTGTCGTTGCTCCAGGCCAACGACTATGGAGACAAAACTCATCATGGGGCCCGGGGGCCGGGGCCGGGGGGCGGCTTGCTGTCTCCTCTCTCAGCCCAGGAGGGTCCGTTCTCCGTCCCTACTCCTTCACACCCGGGGCATTTCTGGGGTAAGCTCCAGGTTTCTGGTGGGAAGCGGGCACCAGCCCCTCTAAATCATGAGAGTAGGGGTCCTGTTAACCGGCGTCCCCTTCAGAGCCAGGCTGAGAGGCACAGACTCCAGCTCCCGGGCCACCCACTGGCTGCCAGGTCTTCGTCCCGTTCTCCCAGGCCCGAGGCGGTTCACAGGGGGCGCTCAGGCAGGAGGTCGACAGGCCCCAGCTGGGAGTGACTGGTTCGCCTGCTAAGCAGGTTTTGCCTGCTAAGTTGGGCAGTGGCCAATACTATCAGTAGACATTTGAAACTTTTTTACTTTTCGAACTTTTCATTTTTTAAATATTTCAAATGTAGACAAAAGTTCCCTCAAATGGTCTGAATTCCGCTATACCCTTCACCCAGATTCCCCAAACACCATGCTTCCTTTCCAATGTGCTTGTTCTTTCTCTCTCTCCCCCATTAGGATTGTCACTGTCTGTTGCTCTTTGGGGGACCACGTGGGGTGTTTCCAGTGACATATGACATAATCACAGTGCAGTGATCAAAATCAGAAAGTCAGTGTGATGCAATCCTTTTATCCAGTTACAGATATTATTCAGATTTTGCCAGCTGCCCCACTGATGTTCTTTTAGCCCGAGGCTCAGAGTGAGGAGGGGACCCTGCTCCTGCGCTTCACATGCAATGAGTCACACAGTCTGTGCCGGGCTTTGTAGCATCACAGCCCAGATGCCACCATCTGCCACATAGCCCACCTTCTCCGTGACAACCTTCACGGAAGGCACAGCGGCCAGAAAGAGAAAGGTCAGCGTTTCTCAGGGTCGCTCTCCACAAAGGCCCGGCAGAAGGTGTTCCAGACGTGACTCCTAACCTGAGCAGCAACTTGAGTTAGCACAACTGAGCAAGACTTTCTCAGTGAAATCATGGATAAAGGTCGGATGTTCAGCATCACCACTGACACTCATCCCAGCCTCTATCATGCAGAAGATATTAATATACCCCTGAGGGATGAGGAGACGGAGCAACAGGAAACAAAGATGCTTCACGGGCAAGTGCAGAAGGGGCAACCCCTTCTTACCCCCTAGAAGGGTGACTGCAGTGCAGACCGCGACTCTGCAGTTACACAATGAGGCTGGCGTGGGAGTCACCCCAGGGTGTTGCTCAGGAGAAATCCAGAGAAAATCCCAATCTGCTGAATGCACAGTCTAGTCGGTCTTTCCCATAAATGGCAGCACATCCCTGAAGAGTCTGCACCCTGGGCTGTATCAGGCAACCTTGGACGTCCTATGACATTGAGCAAAATTCCTACACTTGACAGTAACATGTGTCCAGATCACAGATGGCATCTGGACGTCCAGATGACAAGGTCACACCACCTGCCCACCCCCCCCACACACACATAAAAGCACTCACCAGGGCGGCCACCTTGCTTGGCCAGCTTCACGTACTCCGAGTCCGTCTCCTTCACCCAGTACCTCCGCAGCCCGAGTGTGTGCCCGCTGGGGGCTTCCCTCGGGTCACTGAGGCCGGGAATCTGCGATGCTGGTGGGGCATCCACGGCTTTCTCTGACTGCTTCACAGGAAGGTGGTAATACCAGTCTAGGGAAGAGGAGGCCCAGGGTCGGGATGTTACTCATGGAGCCCAGGCTGGTTTGGTCCCCTGCCCAGGAGACATCAAGGAGGGTGTCTCACCCTCCCCAGGACACCAGCAAAGGAAAAACTGCCCTCTTCTGAACACCTGTTACTTGACGCATCTCCCTGTGGTCATGTAGTCTGCAGATCCTAAAGGCCACCAGCAGCAGCCACAGTGCCCACCAGAAGAACACCCTTGGGGGGGCCGGCTGCCCTCTGCACCCAGCTGCCCCGCTGTCCCAAAGCAGTGAGACCAGAGCCCTTCCCTGGGGGTCTTAGCCTCCCAGTGAGGTTTCCAAATTCCCTAATTGTCTATCTCTCTTCTCCTTCAATCCTCCCTGAATTGGGACTTGACTGCATTTCTGGATATGTTGGGGAGTACACATTCCTGATGGAGCAAGAAATGGCAACCCTCTCCAGTATTCTTGCCTGTAAATCCCATGGACCCAGATGGGCTATACAGGCTATGGGGTCGCAAAGAGTCAGACACGACTGAGCATGCATCATATACCCACACATTCCTGAAGGATCCAAAATCACTTAAAACATGAGCAAGTCTCTGGACTATGTGGCCAAAAGCTGGCCAAGATTTGATCAACTTAGACTTTTAAAACACTGAGATTTCATGAAAAAAAAAAAACTCTCACCAGAGTGGGCATAGAGGGATCTATTTCAACATAATAAAAAGCTACTATGACAAACCCACAGCCAGCATAATACTCAACGGTAAAAAGCTGAAAGCCTCCCCACTAAACTCTGGAACAAGACAGTGATGCCCATTCTTACCACTTCTACTCAACATAGTACTGGAATCCTAGGCAGAGCAGTCAAAAAAGAAAAATAAATCAAAAGTATTCAAATTGGTCAGAAAGAGGCAAAATTGTTATACACAGGTGACATGATACGATATATAGAAAACCCTAAAGACTCCACACAGAAACTACTAAAAATGATAAATGAATTAAACCACATAGCAGGATACAAGATTAACATACAGAAATCTGTTGCATTTCTTTATACTAACAATGAAATATCACAAAGGAAAAGTTAAAAAAAATCCCTTTAAAATAGCATCAAAAATAAATAAATAAAATACTTAGGAATAAACCTGATCAAGGAGGCAAAAGACACATATGCTGCTAATTGTAAGGGAAATTGAAGATGATTTAAAGAAATGGAAAGATATCCCATGCTCTTGCTGCTGCTGCTAAGCTGCTAAGTCACTTCAGTTGTGTCTGACTCTGTTCGACACCATAGACGGCAGCCCACCAGGCTCCCCCATCCCTGGGATTCTCCAAGCAAGAACACTGGAGTGGGTTGCCATTTCTTTCTCCAATGCATGACAGTGAAAAGTGAAAGTGAAGTCGCTCAGTCGTGCCCGACTCTTAGAGACCGCATGGACTGCAGCCTACCAGGCTCCTCCATCCATGGGATTTTCCAGGCAAGGGTACTGGAGTGGGGTGCCATTGCCTTCTCCACCCATGCTCTTAGGTTGGAAGAATTAATACTGTTAAAAAGACCATACTACCCAAAGCAATTTACAGCTGTAACTTGATCCCTGTCAAATTACCCATGACATTTTTCAGAGAACTAGAACAAATAATCCTAAAATTTATATGGAATATTAAAAGATTCAGAATTTTCAACCTATCTTGAGGAAAAAGAAAAAGCTGGAGACCTAATTCTCCCAGACTTCCAACAATACTACAAACCTATAGTAATCAAAACAGTGTGGTATTGGCATAAAAACAGACAAACCAATCAAAGGGCTAGAATAAAGAGCCCCGAAATAAACCCACACACCTGTGGTCAACTAACCTTTGATGAAGGAGGCAAGACTATACAATGGGGAAAAGACAGTCTCTTCAGCAAGGGTATTGGGAAAGCTGGTCAGTCACGTTTAAATCAATGAAGCTAGAACACACTTGCTTACCACACACAAAAGTAAACTCAGAACGGCTGAGAGAAAAATATGACATGACACCATAAAGCTCCTAGAAGACAGCACAGCCAAAACATTCTCTGACATAAATCATAACAATGTTTTCTTAGGTCAGTTTCCAAAGGCAATAGAAATAAAAACAAAGAGAAGCAAAGGGGACTAATCAAACTTACAAGCTTTTGCACAGCAAAGGAAACCTGAGAAAAATGAAAAGACAAAGTATGGACTGGGACAAAATACTTGCAAACTGTGTGATGGACAAAGGTTTATGTCCAAAACACACAAACAGCTCACATAATGCAGTAACAGCAGCATAAAACCCCCCAAACAGCCCAATCAAAACTGGTCAGAAAGGCCAGATAGACAAGTCTCCAAAGGAGACATACAGATGGCCAACAGGCACGTGGAAATACGCTCAACATCACCAATCTCGCTAAGCCATGTCCGACTCTGCCCCCATGGCCTTCAGCAGGCCATACTCCCCTGTCCTCCTTCACTGTCTCCCAGAGGTTGCTCAAGTTCACGTTCATTGAATTGGTGATGCCATCCAACCACCTCATCCTCTGTCACACCCTTCTCCTCCTGCCTTCAATCTTTCCCAGCATCAGCGTCTTTTCCAATGAATCAGCTCTTTGAATCAAGTAGCCAAAGTACTGAAGCTTTAGCTTCAGCACCAGTCCTTCCAATGAATATTCAGGGTTGATTTCATTTAGGACTGACTGCTTTGATCTCCTTGCTGTCCAGGGGATTCTCAAGAGTCTCCTCCAGCACCACAGTTTGAAAGCAACAATTCTTTGGTGCTCAGCCTTCTTTATGGTCCAACTCTCACATCTGTACATGACTCCTGGAAACACCATAGCTTTGACTATTTTGGCCTTTGTCAGCAAAGTAATGTCTCTGCTTTTGAATATGCTGTCTATGTCTGTCATAGCTTTCTTTCCAAGGATCAAGTGTCTTTGAATTTCATGGCTGCAGTCACCATCTGCAGTGATTTTGGAGACCAACAAAATAAAACCTGTCACTACTTACACTTTTTCTCCTTCTATTTGCCATGAAGTGATGGGACTGGATTCCATGATTTTAGTTTGTTGAATGTTGAGTTTTAAGCCAGCTTTTTCACCTTCATCAAGAGGCTCTTTAGTTCCTCTTCACTTTCTGCCATTACAGTGGTATTATCTGAGGTTATTGATATTTCTCCCGGCAATCTTGATTCCAGCTTGTGCTTCATCCAGCCTAGCATTTACCATGATGTACTCTGCATATAAATAAAATAAGCAGAGTGACAATATACAGCCTGACATACTTCTTTCTCAACTTTGAACCAGTCTGCTGTTCCATGTCCAGTTCTGACTGTTGCTTCTTGACCTGCATACAGGTTTCTCAGGAGGCAAGTCAGGTGGTCCAGTATTCCCATCTCTTTAAGAATTTTCCACAGTTTGTTGTGATCCACACAGTCAAAGCCATTAGCATCATCAATGAAACAGAAGTAGATGTTTTTTTGAATTCTCTTGCTTTTTCTATGATCCAACGAAGCATCTGATCTCTGATCTTTTGCCTTTTCTAAATCCAGCTTGTACATCTGGAAGTTCTCAGTTCATATTTTCAGCATAACCTTTCTAGCGGGTAAAATGAGCACAATTGCACTCCAGTTTGAGCATTCTTTGGGATTGCCTTTCTTTGGGATTGGAATGAAAATTGACCTTTTCCAGTTTTGTGGCCACTGCTGAGTTTTCCAAATGTGCTGGCGTATTGAGTGCAGCAGACAGATGCACATCAAAACTACAATGAGGTCATTGTAGTTTTGTAGAATGGTCATCATCAAAAAGTCTACAAACAAAAAATGCTGTGGGTGGGGAGGAAAGGGAACCCTCCTACACTACTGGTGGGAATGTAAATTGGGGCAGCCATTATGGAGAATACTACGGTGCTTTCTTATGAAACTAAAATAAAACTTCCATATAATCCTACAATCCCAGTCTTGGGCATATATCTAGAAAAGAAGAAAACTCTAATTCAAAAAGATACATGCACCCCAGTGTTCAGAGCAGCACTATTTACAATAGTCAGGATATGAAGACAAGCTAAATGTCCATCAACAGATGAATGGATAAAGAAGACGTGGTGCATATAATGGAATACTACGGAGCCATAAGAAGAATGCACTAATGCCACTGCGGCAACAGGGATGGACCCAGAGATGATCACACTAGGTGAAGTAATCAGACAGAGAAAGACAAATATCATGTCTCGCTTATAAATGGAATCTTAAAAAATGACACAAATAAACTTGATTACAAAACGGAAATAGACTCACAGACATAGAAAACAGACTTAATGCTCACCAAAGGGGAAAGGAGAGGGGAGGCATAAATTAGAAGGTTGTGATTCACATGTACACACTGCTATATATAAAACAGATAATCAATAAGGACCCACTGTATAGCACAGGGAATTATACTCAGTATCTTTTAATAACCTAGAATGGGAAGGATTTGAAAAAGAATGTATACATATATGTGTAACTGGATAACTTTGCTGTACGTTGAAACCAGCACAAACCACACTGCAAATCAGCCATATACTTCAATTAAAACACACATACTGAGGCAGAACTCACAGCTTTAGCGAACATGACTGCTAATTTCACAGGAGCAGGACCGAGTGCCACCTCAGGAAGGCTGGATGGCGAACAACCTGACCTGACACCCACCCCCCGGGGGGGCATCCTGGCAGGCGCATCCTCTCCACACAAGCCCCTCAGCTTTCCTTTTGCTCGAGGCGGGAAGCAGGACATCCTGAGAGGTCAGACAGGAAAGGGGAGAAGCACCCTGAAGGGCTGCTGAACAGAGAGGCAGGGGCTTTGCCCTGGGCAACCTCACACTGCGGGAACCCTCTCAGGCTGCAGACTGGTTGGGGGCTGAGTGTGGCTCCCGTGGAAACATCCAGTTGGATCCCACAAAACTGACGTGCGGTGAGTACAGATATAGGGTGTGTCCAGTGGTTAACAATCCGTCTGCCAATGCAGGGGATGTGAGTTGGATCCCTGGTCTGGAAAGATCCCTTGTGCAATCTTGGAGCAACTAAGACCGTGCGCCACACTACCAAGGCCACGTGCTGCGACTCCTGAAGCCTGTGCTCCCTGGAGCCTGCGCTCTGCCAGCAAGAGAAGCCACGCAGGGAGATGCCTGCTCGCCACAACTGGGGAAGATCCGTGCAAGCAGCAAAGAGACAGTGCAGTCAAAATAAACAAATACATTTTAAACAGTGTATGAGATTTCTAGGATCTGAGATCTGATAAAGATGGGGTGGGAGGGCAAAGGGGGATAAGAGAAGGCCAGCTTACTCTCTCACCTCCCTCCCCATTGATCTGTTGACCCCTACCTCCCCCAGAGAGTGGTCACGGGTGGTGAGCGGAACGGGCCTTGGCAGAGCCCTGAGGCCCCTCAGTGGGCACCTAGGACAGAAGCCTGCAGGTGGCTTTGGTAACCACCTGTGAGGGTCCCTGCCAGGAGCAAGAGGTGTCAGCAGAAGCCCAGGGACCTGCAGTTATCAGGTCCACTCATAACCCCACAGAGAAGACACTCAGCCTCTGGTGTTCCGGTGACACTTTGCATCTGAAACTGATGAACCCATGTGTCCAAATATAAGAACAGACATCACAGCTGACTGAGAGCTAGAGGAACAAAATCTAGGAGGGATGTGAAATTAAAAAGATGCCACTCCCGTGACACAAGTGTCTCTAGAATTTAAGAGCTTACTGGAACCAGCTGTCCAAAATGCATGGCAGTCAGGGTCTAACACAGGACCAGCTCCTGGCAGGCGCAATGGGTGATTTCCTGCGTCCACTTGGCTAGGCCACAGTTCCCAGGCTGAGGTCTCCTGAGAAGGAAGGAATTCTGCCCCCAGATGGCCTCCAACCCAGGACTGTGGCATCAGCTCCTTCTCGGCCTGCTCCACAACTGTGTGAGCCAGTTCCTTAAAATAAATCGATGTCTCAGTCAATCTCTCTTTCTCTTTCTACACACACACACACACACACACACACACACACAGAGGCACAAATGTTGTTGGGCTCTGGAGAATTCTGAGTGATACAGCAGGATCACAGGAAAACAGGCGGAATAGATGGCTTTACACAAGCACACACGGATCCCAGGAACAAGAAGTTGCCTTCCTCCACAGCTAAAAGTTAGCCACGCAATTTCTACTTAGAACTAAAGGTGAGTCCACTGTGTAAAACATGAACGTTCATGAAAAAATCTTTAAAGCATCTAAACAACAGTAATGAGATGGACACTATAGTGAAAACACAATAGAGAAAAGAGAAAGAGGCGGGGCGGGGGGGGAACCCCGACGGGAAAGCTTTCACGAAGTTTGCCTGAGCTCACAGAGTTAGTTTTAGAACCAGGAGGAAGGGCTTAGGAGCATCATATCTGATCATCTTCAGCTCAAATACTTTCTTTCAGAGGGAAAGCATTCAGTTCTTGCTTTATTTTTCCTCTCTGTGTTTTGATTACTAATTAATCCATAGAGAACAGAGTAGTTTCTACATCTCATTACTGGAAGCTTCGGGCAGGAACTGAGCTCTAATTTGGTTGGCCGTTTATGATGGCGTGCCCTGCAGAGAGTCAGCACATGAGTGACTGTGAACCAACCATCTCACACACGCACACACACGCGCACACACACATACACACATGGTTGAAGGAGTGAAGGAGTGAGAATTGTCTTGTCCTCAACCGTGATTAGTACTTGTCTGGCACCAGATCACTCACAACTGTGTAGATTTCTTTACCGGTTCCCCTGTCTCCTCCTGGCTTCCTTTATCTACAAGGAGCCCGGCTCAGAGATGACCGTAGGGTGACTCAGTCCTGCAGTTCTCTGGTCTTTGAGCCATGAGAGGCAACCCAAAGGCAGGGTCCTGGCAACCAGCCTCAGCCTTGGAGAATAGGGCAGCTTTTTGAAACTCTAAGCCTCAGGTTTCTCATCTGCAAACCAGAGCTAACAACCCCTCAGCAGGTTGTCCTGAAGTTCAATGTTAGTGTGACAGTGTTTAGCACACAGGGGGAGGCTACGCAGTAGGGCACCGAGACACCAGAAAACCAGGCTGAGAGCCTACAGTGGAGACTGGGACCCAGGCCTCCTGTGCCCCTTCCCCTCCATTCCAGCACAGCCACAGCCTCATCAACAGAGGTCACAGCAGAGCTCTGGGCAGGAAGCACGGGGAGACTGTGAAGGCCACACTCAGTCCCGCTGCCTGCAGTCCACTTGCCAACCCCTACCCTGCCTCTTCCAACAGAGCTTTGGGACCCTCTTCTCCATCCTCCTACTCCAGCCCTTCATGAGATGCGGAAGAATAACAACAAAGCTAAAATCAGACCACAGCAGCTAGGTCTTCTTTCCCTTCTTCCAACTTCACAATGAGAAGCCCACTGCAGTGCCAGCCTCCACAGGAGGCCTACTTCCTGTGTTCATGAGCTTAAAGCAGAAGACACAGTTACCCTGGTTGGAGTCTAAATCAGAAGCAAGAGATAGGCGATCAATGAAATACACAAGGATGCAGCTGAAAATGAAAGTGTCCAAGTCAACACAGGGTTACTGTTACAGAGAAATTTTCAGAGATGCTATTGCTCCAAGAACTGAGTAGCTCTAACAGCCGCGGGTTGCCTGGCTTTCTTTTGTTGAAAATAGCGAAACAAACGAAAAAACCCCAGAAGTCAAGTTCCCCTCTACTCCTAGATCCCCACCTTACTTTTAAGCCTTACTTCCACGCTGGGGCACAGGGGCGGTGTGTAGCTTTCTTTGATGGTACCCCGTGTTAGTCCTGTCCCCTCCCCACCGCCTTCTCCACACACGCATGCAGGACACAGGTGAGCCTGTCCAGCAGCAGAGCAAAGGCGGATCCTCTCCTCGGGTCACTCACCGCAGGGAGCGTAGCGGCTCGCGGCCCCGTGCAGCTCCTTGCTGGTACTCCTCATGCCCTGAGACACGCTGGGCCAGGTGTTCACGGGTGAGCCAGGAACCGTTGCCGGGGCTGAGCTGCAGAGGCTGGGTCCGCACCCCTACTCGGTCCGTCCTCCTCCACCTGACAGGTATGCAGGAGTCTCACCATTCAGGTAGTGCGCGCACGCCCAGGCAAGGCATCAGCAGGGGCGCGTCCAGCCAGGGTATATGCATCAGGGGCACACACGCAGAGTAGCCGGCAGGAGACAGCAGGTTCCGAAGTCCCGCCCCTGCCCGGTGCTCCTCCATTTCAGGAGACAGGGGTCCCTCCCGGTCCCGACCCCACTGGCCGTCTGACCCCGCTCACCTGCCGACCTGGGGTCTGGGTGGGCGCCACCTGCGAAGTCCGAGACCAGTCTGTTCCCGCTGGCGGCTGAGACCAATCCCAAACTCCCGGAGAGGCGCGGAACTACAGTAACCCGCGTCGCCAGGGCAACGGCCGGCCTGGGCCAACCGGCGGCCGCGGACGGAGCACAGGCAGCCAATCGGCGCAGTGTGAGGGCAGGCCAATCGGGTCAGGGGCGTGGCTTGGGTGCCTACAGTCAACTGCCCGGGGCTTGGGCGTTGTCTAGGTGGTGGCGCCGGCGTGGCAGCGCGGCTGCTGGGGCGTGCCAACCTCAGAGTTCTCCTGGTGAGACCTCCGCCCTCCTGACGTCCTGGAAAACTCAACAGCGGTTTTCTTGTCCATCTCCGGTTTATTTAATACATTGTTGAAAAGAGGACGAGTAAGTACCTGGGAAAACTCAAAAGACAGCCATTTCTGCCAGTTGTGTATTAGTAGTAAAATTACTAGGCACACGTCTTTCCTCATACGTTATTTTTTCAATATTTCTGGTTTGGAAACTTGGTTTGTAGTTCTCCTGTGATTCCACCAGCCCAGGCAGCAGTTGGAGCTAAGGTTGCTGCTAAGTCGCTTCAGTCGTGTCCGACTCTGTGCGAACCCATAGACAGCACTAGGCTCTGCCGTCCCTGGGATTCTCCAGGCAAGAGCGCTGGAGTGGGTTGCCATTGCCTTCTCCAATGCATGAAAGTGAAAAGTGAAAGGGAAGTCGCTCAGTCGTGTCGGGCCCTCAGCGACCCCATGGACTGCAGCCTATCAGGCTCCTCCATCCATGGGATTTTCCAGGCAAGAGTACTGGAGTGGGTTGCCGTTGCCCTCTCCAGCTAAGGTTGTCTTTTGCTAAAATAGAAAAATCACGATGTCTTAACGGTGGTCATTTGGCAACTCTAA
The DNA here is from genome assembly GCF_042477335.2 of Ovis canadensis. Taxonomy (NCBI): domain Eukaryota; kingdom Metazoa; phylum Chordata; class Mammalia; order Artiodactyla; family Bovidae; genus Ovis; species Ovis canadensis. Next base: position 22,133,859 of record NC_091248.1, read on the forward strand.
ACAAGGCTCTGCTTTTGCTACTACACAAGTTAAGCATTAGAAATCTAGCAGAAGAGAGGTGATGTAACCATTTGATAGGGAGAAGCGAATTCTTGTGATGGGAATTTACTCTCACTGTGGGTTATCCAGCTCTCATATAATATTTTCAGGATCCTCAGCTGACCCAGTTTTGAAAGTAAGCAAGACGTCACTTTTCAATGTCAAATGTTTGTCCCATTGCAGGTTGACATGTAGACTCTCACTAAGTATAACAGGGTTTCCTGTTGCATAAATCAGGGCATTGTTTACCCAGGGAATTGCGCTCCAAGAGAAGGTGATTTTTTAAAACAGTGTATCCTACTGATTGAAGCCTCAGCTTGGTTAACAGAAGAGAAGGAAACTTCCTCAAGTTGACAGCCCTCTTTACTAGTTGAAATCATGATTTGAGTTATAATGAAGAGTGATCATTCCTCAGGATAAAGTTCTGACTTTTAGAATGTGACTGAAATCACAAGTATTTGCAGATGCCAAATCAAATAAGAACGCAAGTGAGCTGCTACACAAATGAAAACATGGCACAAGAAAAATCTATTATGAAGATTTCTCAGTGTTTATTTCCTATACCTTAACACATATGATCTTTCTTTCATACAATGGCCCAGAGTTTTTAGAAGGATCCAGGCTTTTCTCATATACAATCTCACTTCATGTACAGATTTAGTCAGCAGTTTATGGAAAAAAATAAATTATTCAGTTATTTGTAGATGTTTGTTTAAAGTATATCTGTGTTTTATATGTGGATAAATTCTTAGAGATTTATATCTTACAAAGATATTGTAAATGATTATAAACTGTTTATGAGTTTTGGGGGAAGAGGAAAACATGTATTTGAGTATAAATTCCGATTTTTTTACAGCCCTCGGACCCTTCCTTCTTGCCTGCTCTTGGTTTGCTCATGTTGTTGACTGAAGCTAATATTTCTAAACTCCTGAGACACATCTTCAGGCTCAAGCCCATCCTTGTTTCATCTTCCAACACAATAGATAAATTCCTTTCCCTAAACATCACACTCAGGAGACTCAATCTTCCATAATGCACAGCATATTCCTTAGACTAGGGTTTCATACAATGGGGGGATTTCCAAATTTGGTGTTTTCTGTTTGATGATAATCTAATCCTTTCAAGACAAATGCTTCCTTTTTGACACATTTATGTATTTCAGTATTAGGTAGTAGTTTGGGTTTTCAGTCCATTTGAAAAATAAGATTATCATCTGTGGAAACAAGATTATCACCTGTGGCTGGCTCAGAATGAGAAAGGATTTCTTTGTGTCCTTATCAGCATCTCCCCTCCATTATGTGTTAAAGTGATAATGATCTTTCTCTTTGGTAGAAAAACTTCACATTTTACAATAAATTTAAACAGATTACCTTTCTTAAGACGTAACAGTAAAACGTTTTGGAAAAGTGACAGAGTAAAAACAAAATATACGAAAGTAACAGAACAATTTAAATCATTTTAATTTAAATTCCTATAATGCAACAATTTATATATAATGCTAAGGTAATTGTATTAGTTTTGAAGAAATACAAAATAAATACTTTGTATCTGAAAAATAGTAAGACCATTTATCATGTATGATTTATTATTGATAAAGCTAAGTTGTTACGGGCTATCAGAAACCAATGTTTTTTTAATTTGTTTGGCCATGCCCTTGGCTTTCAGGAGGAGCTCCCTGACCAGGGGTCGAGCCCACAGCCCCTGCAGTGGAAGTGCAGCCTTAATCGCTGGAACGTTAGGGATGTCCTGGACATCTGTCTCCGTGTGCTGCCTGCATTCACTGCCAGCCCTGCTGTATGCGACAACTCCCAGTTTTTTCTGCCAGTCACAATGGGTTTGATCACTGGTGGGAGAACTAAGGTCACAAGTGGAGCAACTGAGCCTACGTGCTGCAGCTGCTGACCTGTAGACCTGCACAGTGTGATGAAGGTCCTGCATGCTGTGACCAAGGCCAGCCAAACAGATAAAGAAATAAACATCTTAAAAATAAATAATTGCAAATATGTTGGGGTCTTCTGCCAAATAAAAGCTTTGGGGCTGTGGTCTCAGTTCAGTTCAGTCGCTCAGTCGTGTCCGACTCTTTGCAACCCCATGAATCGCACCACGCCAGGCCTCCCTGTCCATCACCAACTCCTGGAGTTCACCCAAACTCATGTCCATCAAGTCGGTGATACCATCCAGCCGTCTCATCCTCTGTCGTCCCCTTCTCCTCCTGCCCCCAATCCCTCCCAGCATCAGAGTCTTTTCCAATGAGTCAACTCTGCGCATGAAGTGGCCAAAGTATTGGAGTTTCAGCTTTAGCATCAGTCCTTCCAGTGAACACCCAGGACTGATCTCCTTTAGAATGGACTGGTTGGATCTCCTTGCAGTCCAAGGGACTCTCAAGAGTCTTCTCCAACACCACAGTTCAAAAGCATCAATTCTTCAGCACTCAGCTTTCTTCACAGTCCAACTTTCACATCCATACATGACCATGGGAAAAACCATAGCCTTGACTAGACAGACCTTTGTTGACAAGTAATGTCTCTGCTTTTGAATATACTCTCTAGGTTGGTCATAACTTTCCTTCCAAGGTCTCAAGTACCTCCTGTTTCCAAACTTATAATGGCAGTAGATGAAATGCAAATAGAAAATAATTTACAACACTGGAAGTCATGCTGCTGCTGCTAAGTCACTTCTGTTGTGTCTGACTCTGTGTGACCCCGTGGACTGCAGACACCCAGGTTCCTCCATCCATGGGATTTTCCAGGCAAGAGTACTGGAGTGGGTTGCCATTGCATGGGATCCCAATAAACACAGAGGATCAGAGAGAAACAAGAGTGAAAATAGGAAACTCCACTCAAAATAAAGTCTGCCGTGCACAACCCTAAGTCACTGTGGAAACAAGCCAAGGAAAGATGGTGACTCATCAGAAAATGAGTAATCTCCAGACAGATTTTATTTTTAATTCTGTTGCTTGAAAAGGGCTTTTAAAATAAGCACATACTTAAAGAAATAAGTATACACTTAAAAAAAATGAGGGCTTCCCTGGAGGTTCAGTGGTTGGGAGACCACCTACCAACGCAGGGGACATGGGTTTGACCCCTGGTCTGGGAGTATCCCACATGCAGCGAAGCAACTAAGCTTGTGCACCACAAATGCTGATCCCGAGTGCCACAGCTGCTGGGGTCCATGGGCCTTGGAGCCCATGCTGTACAGCAGGAGAAGCCACTACAATGAGAGGCCCACACGCTGCCCCTGGAGAGCGGCCACCCCCCACCCTGACTCCCGGCAATGAGAGAAAGCCCACACACAGCAACGAAGACCCAGCACGGCCAAAAATAACATAAATAAAAATTAAAAAAATAAAGACCTAAATGAAAGAAGGATAATGAATTTAAAAGTAAATTTCCAAGCCAAAGAAACAAAGCAAAAACAGGTAAGCAAGAAAAGCAGAACCCAGGAGAATGTGGGTCTTAACCACGTGGGGAAAAAAGCTCAAACTCACTCATCAGAATGCAAAAAGAAACTCTCCTGAGGTACGGTTTTTAAAAAGCTATTCAATTGGCAAAGATTAAAAGGTTGATAATACACCAGGTTGGTGACTAAGAGGAAAATATCATAAATTCCAGTGGAAACTTAGCTGGCAGAGTCTCTGGAAAGGACAAAGGCAACGTTTATCAACATGACAGACACAGAGAGACGTGGGCCCAGCAGTTCTTCCTCTGGCTGTGCATTCTTGCGCATGCACTCGAACACGCAGAGTAACTGCAGCATGTGGTTAGTATTGCACACTTTGCAATACAAAAACGCTCATCAGGGTAAACAGATTGGTGCACATTCGTACACTGAAACCCTTGGCAGCCATGAAAGAAGGAGAAAGATCAACTCAGAATGAGTCAGAAAAACTTCCAAGGACCTTCTTTGGGGGCCCAGTGGCTAGGGCTCCATGCTTCCAGTGCAGGGGCCCAGGTTTGATCCTTGGTCAGGGAACTAGATTCCACTTGCTGAAGTGGAAGATCTGTGTCTATGCCACAGCAAAGACCTAGTATGGCCAAACAAAGCATAACAAAACCCAAGATATATCTTTTCCTAGTATGAATTAATTTATTATGCTTGGCAGATTTTACAATATGTTTTTAAAAGGTTAAAAACTCTTTGGAACTTTCATGAAACATTTACTGAGAGAGAAGTTACTACCGTAAAATCAGAGGTATTTGATCAAACAGCTTTGATAATCAAATGATTTAAAACTTGTTTTTTTCATCGCCACCACCACCACCATCTTGGTCACCAAGATATATTTTTACCTGAAAACAGCAAGGGGTGGAACATGGTTTCTAGCAGGCTTCCTTTTACTTTCAACCAAAAAGAGATGGATATATAGAGATAGACAGAGGCACACATATATATGTACATAAGTATAGTATTTTGGAGAAGGCAATGGCACCCCGCTCCTGTACTCTTGCCTGGAAAATCCCATAGGTGGAGGAGCCTGGTGGGCTGCAGTACATGGGGTTGCTAAGAGTTGGACACAACTGAGCGACTTCACTTTCACTTTTCACTTTCATGCATTGGAGACGGCAATGGCAACCCACTCCAGTGTTCTTGCCTGGAGAATCCCAGGGACGGCGGAGCCTGGTGGGCTGCCGTCTCTGGGGCCGCATAGAGTCAGACACGACTGAAGCGACTTAGCAGCAGCAGCATATGTATTTTACATATATATATATATATATATATATATATGTATTTGTACATATGTATCCATATAGTGAAAGCCTGGTTTTTTTCTAGTAGTCATGTATGGATGTGAGAGTTGGACCATAAAGAAGGCTGAGCATTGAAGAATTGATTCTTTCAAATTATGGAGCTGGAGAAGACTCTTGAGAGTCCCGTGGACTGCAAGGAGATGAAACCAGTCAATCCTAGAGGAAGTCAACCCTGAATAGCCACTGGAAGAACCACTGCTGAGGCTGAAGCTCCGATACTTTGGCCACCTGTTGTGAAGAGCCGACTCATTGGAAAAGACCCTGATGTGGGGAAAGATTGAGGGCAGGAGGAGAAGAGGGTAACAGAGGATGAGATGGTTGGATGACATCATCCACTTAATGAACTTCAGTTTGACTCTGGGAGATAGTGAAGGACAGGGAAGCCTGCAGTCCAAAGAGTCAGACACGACTTAGCGACTAAACAACAAATCATATCTTTGAAAAAAAATAAAACAAAATAGCACCATGGATGCAAGTAGAGTGGAGAAGTGATAGCTACCAGGCAGAAGTGGGTACGTACTTTGCTATGTATCATTTTGCATCTTTTGAATTTTGGATCATTAGGTAAAAAAATCAGAAATCTCGGGACTTCTTGGGATAGATCTAGACTTTGGCAAGTTAAAAAGAGAAGTAGTGTATTATAAAAATAGCTCTTACAAATTTACCCTGAAATCAGCATTAAAAAAAAGAAAGAAAGAAAAACATCAAAAACAGATTTAAAGGGGCAATTTAGCGCTATCTTACTAATGTCAGCAGGTGGGCCATCATGAGAAAAGAATGACGGGGGTAGAGAAGCAGCATTTAAAGAACTGACGGCCCAAATAAAAATCCCAGAATTGAAGAAATACACGAGCATGAAATAGCGTATGCTTTTTTTTTTCTCCAAAAAGGAGAAAAGATTAAAAAGCATGATCACAATGTGGAACATTGGTGAAACTGAAGAACATCAAAGATGAACAGAAAACCTTGAAATTGACCAAAGGGAAAAAGAAAAACCAAGTTGCCACACAGTCACACAAAAAAGGAATAAGGAGAGATCAAAATTAAGGCAGGATTTTTATCCCCAACAGCCAAGTCCAAGACTATGGAATAGCATCTCCAAAGGACTCAGAGGAAAATAACTGTCAGCCTGCAGTTTTATGCCCCAAATAAGCATGCTCATCGTTCCAGCAGTTCCATTCTGGAGGTTCACCCAGGGAAGCCCTTGTGGTGTGCACGAAACAAAGGCAGGCATTGAACTTTGATCGTGTTGCTAAAAAACCAAAAGCAACTGATAAAAGACTGGGAGAGTGAAATGTGATGTGTTGCCTGCTATTCCAGTAAAGAAGGAGTGCCGCCCAACCATCAGGCCATCGGTCACTGCCGACAGGACTCACGGTGCAGAAAAGCAGGATGCTAGCTCTATAGAGTTAAGGTGAGGTGAAGTCACTCAGTTGTGTCCGATTCTTTGCGACCCCATGGACTGTAACCTACTAGGCTTCTCCGTCCATGGGATTCTCCAGGCAAGAATACTGGAGTGGATTGCCATTTCCTTCTCCAGGGGATCTTCCCTACCCAGAGATCAAACCCATTTCTCCTGTGTCTCCAGCATTGCAGGCTGACTCTTTACCACTGAGCCACCGGGAAAGCCCCGCCCTCAATAAGGCCACCGGAAAATAACTCAACTTTCAGATTGTGAACTTGTCTGTCATCGACAGATGTACATGTGATAAAATACTAGACAGCAGTTAAAATGAGGAAGCTGAAGTGAGTGTTTCTCAAGACCAGTAATCTAAGCTGAGAGTGGCTGATCATTTGAATTCACAGCATGAAAACATTTATGGTCCCATATTTATGTGGCAAAATATAAAAAACATTGTGGGAATTTTGTATATCAATTTTCATTTTTCTGCGGGAAAGAAAGGAGGGGAGTGGTGTTCTGGGGTCTTCCATTATGTTCGTGATATTTAATTTTTTGAAAAGTACTGGAGCAAGCACAGTGAAACAGAGATTTCTTGTGGCAGAAGTGTGGAGCCTGGGGGACCCTGGCGTTTCGCAGTGTCTGGGAGCCGCTGCCGCGAAGCTTTGTGATACACGCTCGGGCTGGGTGCTGGCTGGCGGCGAGGCCGCGTGCCCCCTGCCTGGGCGTCCAGCCATTGTGATGTGTCATAGAAGGTGATGCAACAGAAGAGCCGGGGCGCCTCCTCCAGGGTTAGTTCACTCACAGTTTCCCCCTCGAAGGAGAAACAGCCGAGAAGGAAGAAGGCAAAACCCCAAGCCAATCCCAAACCATTTTGTATAGCCTCATGTTTTCCATCAAGTAGCAAGGAGGCCGCCAGCAATCAGCTACTCGGCTGGGGGAGATGAGTGGGAGACCCACGTCGAGGGGGAGCACCAGGCTCTTCAGGGCTCCCTCTGAGGACGCCAGCAGCAGCTCTAGTGGGAGCGCTGTGCTCCCCCAGCAGGAAAACCCCGACGCCAGCGGGTACGTAACTGCAGGGTGATCTCCTTAAGATTAGAAGGCAATGGCAGCCCACTCCAGTACTCTTGCCTGGAGAATCCCATGAATGGAGGGGCCTGGTGGGCTGCAGTCCATGGGGTTGCTGGGAGTCGGACACGACTGAGCGACTTCACTTTCACTTTTCACTTTCATGCACTGGAGAGGGAAATGGCACCCCACTCCAGTGTTCCTGCCTGGAGAATCCCAGGGACGGGGGAGCCTGGTGGGCTGCCGTCTATGGGGTCACACGGAGTCGGACACGACTGAAGCGACTTAGCAGCAGCAGCGTGTCATGTACCACCCGTGTTCTGTCCCCCTGGAAAATAACCTTCCTTTACAGAGAGAACCTCTGAAGACTTCTCTGGATCCCAATACTTTCTGACCTGTTGTCTCCTTCTGTGGTAGGGGTTAATGTTAATTACAGCAAGTGGGATGGGAAGATCCCCCGGAGGAGGGCATGGCAACCCACTCTAGTTTTCTTGCCTGGAGAATCCCCATGGACAAAGGAGCCTGGTGGGCTACAGTCCACGGAATCGCAAAGAGTCAGACATGACTGAGCGACTAGGCACAGCACACACAGCAAGTGGGGGACAAGGTCTGTGAAAGAAAAGATTTTTTTTTTTAAGGAATGAGTCTCACCAGCAGTGTGAAGTTATGACTGCAGCCTGCAGCCTCACGGGTCAATCATTTGTCAGTGGCCTCCTGCTCAGTCTCTGCCAGGTGCAAGGTCCAGCACCAGGCTTTACAACTCTGTACACGGAGGGCACTTGTTACATCCCTGGGTGAGAACTGGCTACACGGGCTGTTAGTGGGTGTACATTTTGAGCTAACAACTGTGCCTCCTCTAACTGGAAGAAGGGGAGACAGCAGGAAATCTTGGACCACTTGGATGGGCCCAAAACCCAAGCCTCATCAACTGTGCCCTTGGCACTGCCTGCTGGTATAACAAAACAGAGAGTAATGAAATAAACACCCCATGGATAACAGCTAAGGTTTAATGAAAAACCTTAGTGAACCTTTGGTTAATGTTCATTTAAGCCAGTTCCTTGGGAAGGTCTTATGACCTTTGAGTAACTCTCTTTACTCAGTGGATCCCTCATGTGACCAGTGAGATGTGAAGGATGGTGGTTTCGAGATTTCATGTCCCTTCAGAGGAGACTTTTGGGAAGACCTTCTTCTCTGTTGCTTTTAGCACATGTCTACGACAAACCAAGACAGTGTATTAAAAAGCAGAGATATCATTTTACCGACGAAGACCATATAGTCAAAGCTGTGTGTTGAAGCAATCCGAGCTGGGATAGGAAAAGGATTTCCAGACAGAGTATTGCAGAAAGGAGAGTTTATTAAGAACAAAGGACAGAGATAATGTGGGCTCTGCAAGCGCAGCGGGCCAACCTCCTGACAGACCAGGGAGGGTCGACAGTTTTTGTGGGTTAGTAGCCAATTTTTTTAGCCTCAAGGCAAAGAAAATTCCTACAGGAAGGCTGACACTAGTTGATTGGCTGGGCATCTTTGCCTAATTGGGAATCAGGAAGCTTGTTAGTGATTATTAGGGGCCTTTTGGCAACGGTTACAAAGGGGCTCAGTCAGCTTCGGAGGTGACCTTGATTCTGGGTTCTGCTTCTGTGGTCTTGGTGCAAAGCCTCCCACCTATGGCCTGGGGGACAGGACTCAACACTATGGTTTTTCCACTAGTCATGTACAGAAGTGAGAGTTGGACCATAGAGAAGGCCAAGTGCTAAAGAATTGGTGTTTTCGAACTGTGGTGCTGGAGAAGACTCTTGAGAGCCCCTTGGACTACAAGATCAGACTACTCAATCCTAAATGAAATCAACCCTGAATATTCACTGGAGGGACTGATGCTGAAGCTGAAGCTCCAATACTTTGCCCACCTCATTGAGCAAAGTGAGGAGCCAACTCATTGGAAAAGACCCTGATGCTGGGAAAGATTGAAGGCAGAAGAAGGGAACGACAGAGGATGAGATGGTTGGATGGCATCACTGACTCAATGGACATCAGTTTGAGCAAACTCAGAGATGGAGAGGACAGGAAATCCTGGCGTGCTGCAGTTCATGAAGTCACAGAGTCAGACACAACTTAGCAACTGAACAACAATAAAACAACACATTGGACAGACAATGGGCACTATTGCTTTTTTTAAGTGGGTGAGCTACTTAGAGATTCTGTATTGGGTGAAATTAGGTGGCTTGTGCTTCAGTTCAGTTCAGTTCAGTCACTCAGTCCTGTCCGACTCTTTGCGACCCCATGAACTGCAGCACGGCAGGCCTCCCTGTCCATCACAAACTCCCAGAGTCCACTCAAACCCATGTCCATTCAGTAGGTGATGCCATCCAGCCATCTTATCCTCTGTCATCCCCTTCTCTTCCTACCCTCGATCTTTCCCAGCATCTGAGTCTTTTCAAATGAGTCAGCTCTTCGCATCAGGTGGCCAAAGTATTGGAGTTTCAGCTTCAACATCAGTCCTTCCAATGAACATCCATGACTGATCTCCTTTAGGATGGACTGGTTGGATCTGCTTGCAGTCCAAGGGACTCTCAAGAGTCTTCTCCAACACCACAGTTCAAAAACATCAATTCTTCAGCACTCAGCTTTCTTTACAGTCCAACTCTCACATCCATACATGACCACTGGAAAAACCATAGCCTTGACTAGATGGACCTTTGCTGACAAAGTAATGTCTCTGCTTTTTAATATGCTATCTAGGTTGGTCATAACTTTCCTTCCAAGGAGTAAGCATCTTTTAATTTCATGGCTGCAATCACCATCTGCATTGATTTTGGAGCCCCCCAAAAGAAAATCTGCCACTGTTTCCACTGTTTCTCCATCTATTTCCCATGAAGTGATGGGACTGGATGCCATGATCTTCGTTTTCTGAATGTTGAGCTTTAAGCCAACTTTTTCACTCCTCTTTCACTTTCATCAAGAGGCTCTTTAGTTCTTCACTTTCTGCCATCAGGGTGGTGTCATCTACATATCTGAGGTTATTGATATTTCTCCCGGCAATCTTGATTACAGCTTGTGCTTCATCCAGCCCAGCGTTTCTCATGATGTACTCTGCATAGAAGTTAAATAAGCAGGGTGACAATATACAGCCTTGACATACTCCTTTCCTTATTTGGAACCAGTCTGTTGTTCCATGTCCAGTTCTAACTGTTGCTTCTTGACTTGCACACAGGTTTCTCAAGAGGCAAGTCAGGTTCTCTGGTATTCCCATCTCTTTCAGAATTTTCTGCAGTTTATTGTGATCCACAGAGTCAAAGGCTTTGGCATAGTCAATAAAGCAGAAGTAGATGTTTTTCTGGAACTCCCTTGGTTTTTCGATGGTCCAGTGGATGTTGGCAATTTGATCTCTGGTTCTTCTGCCTTTTCTAAAACCAGCTTGAACATTTGGAAATTAAAAGTTCACATATTGCTGAAGCCTGGCTTGGAGAATTTTAAGCATCACTTTACTAGCATGTGAGGTGAGTGCAGTTGTGTGGTAGTTTCAGCATTTTTTGGCGTTGCCTTTCTTTGGGATTGAAATGAAAACTGACCTTTTCCAGTCCTGTGGCCACTGCTGAGTTGTCCATATTTGCTGGCATATTGAGTACAGCACTTTCACAGCATCATCTTTCAGGATATGAAATAGCTCAACTGGAATTCCATCACCTCCACAAGCTTTGTTCGTAGTGATGCTTCCTAACAAAATTTGCCCCCCACCCTGTGTCTCTTTGGCCTGAGGGTTAATTTAGGCTGATTTTTTTTTCTGGTTTTTGGCCTCACCAAAGAATAAGAATAGAAAGCTAGCTCCCTGCACCGGAAATTCAGAATCCTAATCACTGGACTACCCATGAAGCCCCTAGGCTGATTATTTTGAAGAAATGGAAGATTCAGGAGGCCCTCTTTTTGTCTTCCTCTTAGCTGCCTAAAGAACTGGGATAAAGGAATTGTCTCTGGATCTGAGTGGGGTGGAGGAACCAGCAGGGCCCAGATATCAGAGTCCACTCTGTGTCCCTCTGTCTCTGCTTTTATTTACCATGCACTTGATTTCCATCCCCATGTGACTTGCCTTTCTCCCCTTTGAAGTCCCAACCCCTACACCCTCTTCCCATCTTTAGCTGAAGATGGTACTTGAAGTGAGGGTTTCAGAGAGTGACTTAGTTTTCCTGGCCTCTCTCACCATACCTCATAAAAGTTGTGTTTGGTTAAGCTGTATCCTGTCACTTTAATTCTAGACCAGCCAGAGAACCAAGAAGGAGAGAGGAAAATGTTTTCTTCCCAACAGTCCTGTGTTGGTCTCTACTCCCAGGGTGTTGAGCCACTTCCCCAGCGCGGGGTTACAAGCCAGTTTGACAGCACGGCTCAGGAGCAAGTCACTGAGGGCGTCATCTGTCCATTTGCTCAACCAACTCAAACAAACCGATGCAGGAAATGTTTCCTTTCACATGTGCATAATGTTAAACAGCAAAATATAAAGAAACACACACAGGTAAACATGATCAAAGCAGCTCCCAGACCTGAGGTCACTTTCTTAGCCATTCTGCATGCACCTGGAGCAGGGAATTCTGGCTTCCCATTGATGGACACTAGTTCATAAACAACAGGTCAAAACTCCAAACTCAAACTGATCAAGAGACTTGCTGAAATGCAGTTGTTCAGCTGCTCAGTCATGTCTGACTCTTTGCAACGGCATGGACTGCAGCACCCCATGGACTGCACGAAGCCAGGCTTCCCTGTTCTTCACAAGCAGCTGGAGCTTGCTCAAACTCACGTCCATTGAGTCCGAGATGCCATCCAACCATCTCGTCCTCTGTTGTCCCCTTCTCCTGCCTTCAATCTTTCCCAGCATCAGGGTCTTTTCTAATGAGTCAGCTCTTCGAATCAGGTGGCCGAAGTATTGGAGCTTCAGCTTGGCCCAGCTTTGTCATAGGCAGGCTCAAAGCCATTATCACAAGACTATGAGTGTGAGTCTCCAAGACACTGACCCCTGTTTGTGTGGCCTTGTGGAGCCTGAAGGCTGGTTGGGTGTTGGGCATCTAGCTCCTTCAGTGATGACAGCTGGGCATGGTCTGGGTACCTGGCCCTGAGGGTATCACCAGCTGAGATGTGCCTCCTCAGCCTGTCCTGGGCACTGGCCAGAAGTCCCAGATAGGGTGCTGGATGATAGCTCCTAGGCAGGGTGACCAGCCTGCACAGGAACCCCATCCCCTTGTTAGCCAGGGCCTGGACCTCAGAGTACAAAAGCCAACCCTTGGGACCTTGAATAAATAACATGAGAGGTGACATCGTTTAGCTTATAGATTTGTTAAAAGCCACAAAGAGGCTTGGAGACAGAACTTAATGCCTCCCCTTCCCTTTCTTGTCCATGACCATTAAGAGTCATGTATACCTTTATATACATACCTTTGTATAAAAAGTTTCAGGACAGAGAATAAAGTTTGTTTTGATGGAAGTTTAAAGGAACTTGCGACCTGACTATTCTGACCCTTGTGAAGAGCTGCACAAAGGACCCAACACCAAGAAGTTTGCAATAACTATCCATGCCCCTCCTCCCCTTTCCTATGAAAAGGCTTTGCTGAAAGCCTTAGAAAAGCCCAGAGTTTTTTAAAGACAAGAGCCACCTGTCTGCTTGCATGACCCTGCAATAAAACTTTCTCTGCTCCAAACTCCACATTTCTGTATTGTCTGGCCTCACACAGTCGGTGACAGCTTCACCCCCTTTACTGAGCTGTGACCCAGTGCTTCTGCTGCTACATCAAGGTGCCTTCTGTAATTAATGAATGACTCATCGTCAACTGGTTTTTTATGTTTTAAATCAAAATTTCGATTTGCTGTCTTAGAATATTTTGTCCCAAAGCTCCTAGCCTTCTGTTTCAGTGAGATTAGTCTATTTTAGCCATTTTCTTTCTTTTTTTTTTCTCCTTCTTTTAAAAAAGACTTTAAAGTTGGATGTGGAAAGGTCACTGCAATCACTTTGTAAAACTCTTTGGAAAGATCTGCTGAGATCAGATAGGCACAAACCCAGCAATTTCTGGTCCAACAGAGCAGGACCCCATGGTGCTGTCCCAACACCCCTTGTCCTCCGCCTGCCTTTTGTCTGTGGAAAACCTGAGTCAAAGAATAAGTTTAATCAGGGAAATGAGAAATATAGAAACAAAGGAAAACGAAGGAGACCGGATAATAACAATGTAGTCATTAAGCATAGTCAGGGACCTTTTGTTCCTTCTCTTTTAGTTCCTAATATTCTGAGCCATATCCTGTGAGCTGTCTTATCATGAAACCTCAGATAGAAGGAGTTTAACTGCATAATGACCAGACTGACTTTCCAAGGTGAACCCACGACTTAAACTGCCGAAATTCTGAGAACTGATCTCAAAGACATGGGGAAGAACGGACCCTGAAACTGAAGATTAACTGTACCTAAAACAATCAAGATGATGCTGGTCAGACCACCTATGGCCAATTTGAAGACAACTGTCAGAGCCGACTGTGCTGTTTCTGCATGGAGCTGCCTCCTCCTGTCTGCAAAGCTCTTGTCTCACTGGTTGCCAGTGGGAGGGTGGAGTTGGCCTTTGGATCCACTGAGCTGTGCAATGTCTGTGGTTTTTTCTTTATGTATGTTATATTTCAATAAAAAGTGAGGGAAAGGGTTAAGATTGCTTTAGAGAATTTTCTCAGATAGTTGTTCATTGGCTTAGTTCTTTGGGCTTCTCAGATGGCTCGGCAGTAGAGAATCAGCCTGCCGGAACAGGAGACACATTTTCGATCCCTGGGTGGGGAAGATCCCGTGGAGGAGGAAATGGCCACCCATTTCAGTATTCTCGCCTGGAGAATTCCATAGATGGAGGAGCCTGGTGGGCTCAGTCCAGACTCTTTTTTCTTTTTTCTTTTTTCTTCTGGACTGATGATACATTGCAGACCTGTAGGATAACCTCCTTTGCTTTCTTCTTCATGAGCATTTATAGGCATAAAAACATGCACCAACAGGGCAGTAATGTGTGTGAAAGAGAGGGATGTGTATGGTGTATGTATATGTGAATATGTATATATACTACTCTGAATACTGTTTTCACTCAGTTTCACAGATAGTGGATTCAGTTCAGTTCAGTTGCTCAGTCGTGTCCGACTCTTTGCGACCCCATGAATCGCAGCATGCCAGGCCTCCCTGTCCATCACCAACTCCCGGAGTTCACTCAGATTCAGGTCCATCGAGTCAGTGATGCCATCCAGCCATCTCATCCTCTGTCGTCCCCTTCTCCTCCTGCCCCCAATCCCTCCCAGCATCAGGGTCTTTTCCAATGAGTCAACTCTTCGCATGAGGTGGCCAAAATATTGGAGTTTAAGCTTTAGCATCATTCCCTCCAAAGAAATCCCAGGGCTGATCTCCTTCAGAATGGACTGGTTGGATCTCCTTGCAGTCCAAGGGACTCTCAAGAGTCTTCTCCAACACCACAGTTCAAAAACATCAATTCTTCAGCACTCAGCTTTCTTTACAGTCCAACTCTCACATCCATACGTGACCACAGGAAAAACCATAGCCTTGACTAGACGGACCTTTGATGGCAAAGTAATGTCTCTGCTTTTGAATATGCTATCTATGTTGGTCATAACTTTTCTTCCAAGGAGTAAGCGTCTTTTAATTTCATGGCTGCAGTCACCATCTGCAGTGATTTTGGAGCCCCCCAAATAAAGTCTGACACTGTTTCCACTCTTTCCTCATCTATTTCCCATGAAGTGATGGGACCAGACGCCATGATATTCATTTTCTGAATGTTGAGCTTTAAGCCAACTTTTTCACTCTCCTCTTTCACTTTCATCAAGAGGCTTTTTAGTTCTTCTTCACTTTCTGCCATAAGGGTGGTGTCATCTGCATATCTGAGGTTATTGATATTTCTCCCGGCAATCTTGATTCCAGCTTGTGCTTCTCCCAGCCCAGCGTTTCTCATGATGTACTCTGCATATAAGTTAAATAAGCAGAATGACAATATACAGCCTTGACAGACTCCTTTTCCTATTTGGAACCAGTCTGTTGTTCCATGTCCAGTTCTAACTGTTGCTTCCTGACCTGCATACAGGTTTCTCAAGAGGCAGGTCAGGTGGTCTGGTATTCCCATCTCATCCAGAATTTTCCACAGTTTATTGTGATCTGCACAGTCAAAGGCATTGGCATAGTCAATAAAGCAGGAATAGATGTGTTTTTTTTAATTAACTCACATGCTCAGCCTAGTCATGTCTGTCGACTTGGTTGTAGAGGTTAAAGTTCAAATTAAAGGTTAAGAGTGGTGTATTGCTAAATTCTTTTTGCTGTTATTTTTCTTCTTTTTAGATTAACTCGATCATGGAAGACTGTCATGGGTATGGTGTTTATACTGACTTTACTTCTTCTAGGTGAGTCTTACTAAGTAATGATCCTTGAAGCCATTTCACAGGGTGTGTGTATGATGAGAGAGGTGGCAGGGGAATAACTCACATTTGCAACAAATGCCCCAGAAACGTAGAAGTGACTGCATGCTCTTGAACCGTTTCTTCCCCCCCCCCCCAATATTTATTTATTAATTTGTTTGGCTGCATCAGATCTTAGCTGCAGAACGAGGAGTCTTTGTTGCATCATGCAGGATCTTCCTTGTGGCTTGTGGGCTCAGTAGTTACAACACTCAGGTTCTCTTGTAAAAGTAATATGGGTTTCTTTGTTGAAAACTTAGTGAGAACTTTATTTCTCTTAGAATTGTTACCAGGTCTAAGCTCGTTCCGTTTGACACAGGACAGGTCAGGAGGCAAGGTGTCGAGGCAAGAAATAGAGACTTTATTCAGAAAGCTGGGCATCCGAGAAGATGGTGGATGAGAGTCCTGGAGTACTTTATTATGGGGTCTGGATGCCAGTTGCTTTTATAGAGCAGAGAGGAGGAGGAGAAAAAAAAGTAAAAAGACCATGAAGCAAAAGTGTCAGTCACTCAGTTAGTCCTGCAATGCCCGAGGAGTAGTAGTAGTGGTAGTGATAGTCGCTCCGTCGTGTTCAACTCTTTGAGACCCTATGGACAGTAGCCCACCAGCCTCCTCTGTCCATAGAATTCTCCAGGCAGGAATACTGGAGTGGGTTGCCAATCCCTTCTTTCTCCAGGGGATCTTCCCAACCCAGGGATTGAATCCAGGTCTCCTGCATTGCAGTCTACTCCAGTATTCGTGCCTGGAGAATCCCATGGACAGAGGAGCCTGGCAGGCCACAGTCCATGGGGTCGCAAAGAGTCCAACACAACTGAGCGACTGACACTACCACTACTGCTGCTACTCCCGCTTTGCAGGCAAATTCTTTACCGTCTGAGCCATCTGGGAAATCAAAAGGCCATCCTGGTTTGGCCATCCTCAGGGAAGGGATGCACTCATTTCTTTTTCCTGCTGTCATTCACAAGTGGACAGGGTCAGAATGTCTCCCAGTGAGCTGAACAAAGACACTTCAGTTTACCATTCATGCAGAACAGAAGGGTTCCCCAAGGCAGGCCATTATGTATAGACAATATCTTTTTAATGGACAAAAGCCATGGGAAGCAATGATTAAAGTAAAAGAGACGGATCCAATATGGAGTCAGATTTTTTTCTTCCCTGTTACAGAATCATGGTTCAAAATAAGAGAAGTTGCTTTGAAGTTAGGAATCCTTGATATTTTTATTGCAAACACATAGAATTGATCTTTTCTAAATCTGGGTGACTCATCTTGAAGGATTTTGACAACCAGAGACTGACTCATCACGGAGTTCTTGAGGAAATGCTGCTGCTGCTGCTGCTGCTAAGTCGTCGCTTCAGTCGTGTCCGACTCTGTGCGACCCCATAGACGGCAGCCCACCAAGCTCCCCCGTCCCTGAGATTCTCCAGGCAAGAACACTGGAGTGGGCTGCCATTTCCTTCTCCAATGCATGAAAGTGAAAAGTGAAAGTGAAGTCGTTCGGTCGTGTCCGACTCTTCCCAACCCCATGGACTGCAGCCCACCAGGCTCCTCCATCCACGGGATCCTCCTAGAATACATGGCTTGCCATTTTTTGAATGTAAATATCACACACCATGAATCCTAGTACAACGAGGAATTGTTCTGTGGTATGTGGACACCTTGAATTGCAGAGTGTCCAGGGAAGTCAGAATTTCACCCAGTTATCGCCACAATGCTGTTTTCCACAGCAACGGGAGCAGTTCAGTCGGGCTTGCGCATGGATACCTGTACTGCAGGCTCTCTGAAGTCTGTACCAGCCTTCCTTCAGCTGCATGTTAGTGCCCTGAGCACCCATCCCATCTCAGCAGACCTCTAAACTTCATCTTGAAGATTCCAGTTCTACTGAGAACTGCATGCTGTCTGGCTCTGTTGCTTCCAGCTGTCTGGTCTTCACCTGTGCTGATTTCAGCCTGTGAGCTTCAGCAGCCCTCCCCTGACCCCATTGCTGCTGCCTGCTCCCGACTGAGCCCTCTGCCCTTGAGATTTCCCGCAGCCCTACCCCAGCCCTGTGTCCAGTGATGCATGCCTGCTCTTCTGAGGCTCCACCTCCCTGCCTCTGTCAGGAACACGCCCCCCAGTAGAACTGTTTGTGCTCAGAATTTTCCTTGTTTTGGAAACGAATGCCCTATATCCCTTAGACATTTTTTAATGATTTTTTTTGATGTGGACCATTTTTAAAGTCTTTATTGAATTCGTTACAATATTGCTTCTGTTTTACTTTTTTTTTTTTTTTTTTTTTTTTGGTTGAAAGGCATGTGGGATCTTATTTTCTAACCAGGAACTGAACCTGCAATCCCTTCACTGGAAGGGGAGGTTTTAACCACCGGACTGCCAGCAAAGGTCTCTCCTTTGACCTCTTTTAAGATTGAAATATATACATCTTCTTAGTGCATGCAAACTGCTTCTTTGTCTTTGCCCACCGTAACGCTGCCCATTTGCCCACAAAAGTGCCAGATCCTTTTTAGCCTCCACTGATGTGTTAATGATTTCAATGGAATTAAACTGAACTTGCATCCATTTTTATTCGCTAGGGTGAAACCCACATAATATAAAATGAACCATTTTGACATGAACAACTCAGTGGCATTTAGTGCATTCACAGTGCTGTGCAACTACTACTTCTATTTCGAAAATATTTTCATCAACCCCCAAAGAAACCCCACACCCCTTAGTCAATCCCCAGCCCCGACCTTCCCCCACCCCCTGGCAACAACCGCCAATATGCTCTCTGTTTCTAAGGACACACGTGTTCTGAATGTGTCTATAAATGGAATCATACAATGTATGGCTATTTTGGTCAGGCTTCTTTCACTAAGCTCGTTTTTGAGGCTCATCCCTGTTGTAGATGAATCATTCCTTTTTGTAGCTGAAAAACGTTGCACTGAATGGATAGACCACAGTTTGTTTATCTGTTCAGCTGTGGATGAACATCCGCTGTGTCCATCCTTTGGGTGTGGTGGATAGTGCTGCTATGAACATGTGTGTACATGTATTTGTTTCAGTCAGTTCAGTTCAGTCGCTCTGTTGTATCTGACTCTTTGCGACCCCATGAACCACAACACGCCAGGCCTCCTTGTCCATCACCAAACTCATGTCTATCAAGTCGGTGATGCCATCCAACAATCTCCTCTTGCCCTCAATATTTCCTAGCATCAGGGTCTTTGCAAATGAGTCAGCTCTTCGCATCAGGTGGCCACAGTATTGGAGTTTCAGCATCAGCATCAGTCCTTCCAATGAATATTCAGGACTGATTTCCTTTAGGATGGACTGGTTGGATCTGCTTGCAGTCCAAGGGACTCTCAAGAGTCTTCTCCAACACCACAGTTCAAAAGCATCAATTCTTCGGTGCTCAGCTTTCTTTATAGTTCAACTCTCACACCCATACATGACTACTCGAAAAACCATAGCCTTGACTAGACGGACCTTTGTTGGCAAAGTAATGTCTCTGCTTTTTAATATGCTATCTAGGCTGGTCATAACTTTTCTTCCAAGGAGTAAGTGTCTTTTAATTTCATGGCTTCAGTCACCATCTGCAGTGAGTTTGGAGCCCAAAAAAATAAAGTCAGCCACTGTTTCTATGGTTTCCCCATCTATTTCCCATGAAGTGATGAGACTGGATACCATGATCTTAGTTTTCTGAATGTTGAGCTTTAAGCCAACTTTTTCACTCTCCTCTTTCACTTTCATCAAGAGGCTTTTTAGTTCTTCTTCACTTTCTGCCATAAGGGTGGTATCATCTGCATATCTGAGGTTATTGATATTTCTCCCAGCAATCTTGATTCCAGCTTGTGCTTCTTCCAGCCCAGTGTTTCTCATAATGTACTCTGCATATATATTAAATAAGCAGGGTGACAATATATAGACTAGATGTACACCTTTTCCTATTTGGAACCAGTCTGTTGTTCCATGTCCAGTTCTAACTGTTGCTTCCTGACCTGCATATAGGTTTCTCAAGAGGCAGGTCAGGTGGTCTGGTATTCCCATCTCTTTCAGAAGAGATGGTTTCCATGGTTTATTGTGATCCACACAGTCAAAGAATTTGGCATAGTCAATAAAGCAGAAGTAGATGTTCTTCTGGAACTCTCTTGCTTTTTCAATGATCCAACAGATGTTGGCAATTTGATCTCTGTTCCTCTGCCTTTTCTAAAACCAGCTTGGACATCTGGAAGTTCACCGTTCACATATTGCTGAAGCCTGGCTTGGAGAATTTTGAGCATTACTCTACTAGCATGTGAGATGAGTGCAATTGTGCGGTAGTTTGGGCATTCTTTGGCATTGCCTTTCTTTGGGACTGGAATGAAAACTGACCTTTTCCAGTCCTGTGGCCACTGCTGAGTTTTCCAAATTTGCTGGCAGATTGAGTGCAGCACTTTCACAGCATCATCTTTCTGGATTTGAAATAGCTCAACTGGAATTCCATCACCTCCACTAGCTTTGTTCATAGTGATGCTTCCTAAGGCCCACTTGACTTCACACTCCAGGATGTCTGGCTCTAGGTGAGTGATCACAGCATCGTGATTATCTGGGTCGTGAAGATCTTTTGTGTACAGTTCTGTATATTCTTGCCTTCTCTTCTTAACATCTTCTGCTTCTGTTAGGTCCATGCCATTTCTGTCCTTTATTGAGCCCATCTTTGCATGAAATGTTCCCTTGGTATCTCTTAATTTTCTTGAAGAGATCTCTAGTCTTTCCCATTCTGTTGTTTTCCTCTATTTTTTTTGTATTGATCGCTGAGGAAGGCTGTCTTATCTCTTCTTGGTATTCTTTGGAACTCTGCATTCAGATGCTTGTATCTTTCCTTTTCTCCTTTGCTTTTCACTTCTCTTCTTTTCACAGCTGTTTGTAAGACCTCCTCAGACAGCCATTTTGCTTTTTTGCATTTCTTTTTCTTGGGGATGTTCTTGATCCCTGTCTCTTGTACAATGCCACAAACCTCTGTCCATAGTTCATCAGGCACTTTATCAGATCTAGTTCCTTAAATCTACTTCACACTTCCACTGTATAGTCATAAAGGATTTGATTTAGGTCATACCTGAATAGTCTAGTGGTTTCCCCCACTTTCTTCAATTTCAGTCTGAATTTGTCAATAAGGAGTTCGTGATCTGAGCCACAGTCAGCTCCCAGTCTTTTTGCTGGCTGTATAGCGCTTCTCCATTTTTGGCTGCAAAGAATATAATCAATCTGATTTCAGTGTTGACCATCTGGTGATGTCCATGCGTAGAGTCTTCTCTTGTGTTGTTGAAAGAGGGTGTTTGCTATGACCAGTGCATTCTTTTGGCAGAACTCTATTAACCTTTGCCCTGCTTCATTCTGTACTCCCAGGCCAAATTTGCCTGTTACTCCAGGTGTTTCTTGACTTCCTATATTTGTATTCCAGTCCCCTGTAATAAGAAGGACATCTTTTGGGGTTGTTATTTTAGAAAGTCTTGTAGGTCTTCATAGAACCATTCAACTTCAGCTTCTTCAGCGTTACTGGTTGGGGCATAGACTTGGATTACTGTGATATTGAATGGTTTGCCTTGGAAACGAACAGAGATCATTCTGTCGCTTTTGAGATTGCATCCAAATACTGCATTTTGGACTCTCTTGTTGACTATGATGGCTACTCTGTTTCTTGTAAGGGATTCTTGCCCACAGTAGTAGATATAATGGTCATCTGAGTTAAATTCACCCATTCCAGTCCATTTTAGTTCGCTGATTCATAGAATGTCAGTGTTCACTCTTGCCACCTCCTGTTTGACCACTTCCAATTTGCCTTTATTCATGGACCTAATATCCCAGGTTCCTATGCAACAGTCCTCTTTACAGCATCGGACCTTACTTCCATCACCAGTCCCATCCACAACTTTGTATTGTTTTTGCTTTGGCTCCATCCCTTCCTTCTTTCTGGAGTTATTTCTCCACTGATCTCCAGTAGCATATTGGGCACCTACCGACCTGGGGAGTTCATCTTTCAGTGTCCTATCTTTTTGCCTTTTCATACTGTTCATGGGGTTCTCAAGGCAAGAATACTGAAGTGGTTTGCCATTCCCTTCTCCAGTGGACCACATTCTGTCAGACCTCTCCACCATGACCCGTCCATTTGGGTGGCCCCACACAGCATGGCTTAGTTTCATTGAGTTAAACAAGCTGTGGTCCATGTGATCAGATTAGCTAGTTGTCTGTGATTATGGTTTCAGTCTGTCTGACCTGATACCCTCTCTCAGCACCCACTGTCTTACTTGGGTTTCTGTTACTTTGGATGTGGGGTATCTCTCACGGCTGCTCCAGCAAAGCACAGCTGCCACCCCGACCTTGGACGTGGGGTAGCTCCACTCGGCCACCACCCCTGACCTTGGACGTGGGGTAGCTCCTCTCAGCCGCTCCTGCGCCATCGCAGCCGCTGCTCCTTTGTTTGAATACCTGTTTTCAATTCTATGGGTTATACACCTACTAGTAAATTGCTAGGGAGGAATTGCCACTGTTTTTCTGAGAAACTGCACCATGTCACTTTCCCACTAGCAGTGTGTGATGGTCCCTGTTTGCCCACATCCTCACCAACACTTGCTATTCTTTTTTTACAACTGTAGCCATCCTGGTGGATGTGAAGTGCTTTTGTATTTTTTATTCTGTATTTTTATTTTGTCCTTTATATTTCCCTAATGACTGATATCTAGAGAAGGACATAGCAGCCCACTCCAGTGTTCTTGCCAGGGAAATTCTGTGGACAGAGGAGCCTGGCAGGCTACAGTCCATGGGGTTGCAAGAGTCGGACACGAGTTAGTGACTAAACCGCCACCACCACCAATGAATCATATAAACTAATATTGAGCAACTTTTTACATACTTGTTTGCCATTTATACCTCTTCTTTGGAGAAAATGTCTTCTAATCTTTTGCCCATTTAATTGGGTTTTTGTCTTTTTGTTGCTGACTTGTAAGAGTTTTTTAAAAATATATTCTGGATACTAGACTCTTCTCAGATATATAATATTTTCCTTCATTCAATACATTGTCCTTTCACTTTTTAAGTAATGTCCTTTGATTCATAAAAGGTTTCAATTTTAATAATGTCATATCTATGAATCCATTACTAAATTCTAGGTCATGACAGCTTACACCTGTGTTTTTTCTGAGAACTTTATGATTTTTACTCTTATCTTTAGCTAATCGGTCCATTTTGAGTTGTTTTTTATAGATAATATGATTTTTTTCATTTCATATTCAGTTTTTGGCAGGTGAATTAAAAATGAACCACATTCATTTTTTAGCAAATGGATATCTTGTTGTCTCAGCATCATTTGCTGGAAAGATATTTTTCCCCATTTAATGGTCTTGTTACCCTTGTCAAAAAATTCAGTCAGCCGTAGATGTATAGGCCTAGCTCTGGATTTGCAGTTCTCCTCCTCCTCATCACACTTGATCATCTCAGTTGTTCTGTTTTCGAGTTCACTGGATCTCTCCTTTGCCCGCTAACATCTGCTGTTGAGCCTATTTGGGGACTGTTTTCATTTCAGCTATGCAAAGTACTTTGCATCTCCAGAGTTTGTACTTGTTTCCTTTCGTAATTTTTCAGTTGCTATTCTCCTTTCATTGCTACTTCATTTCTTTGGTTCTCTTTAGCTCTTTGTCTATGGTCTCCTTTAGTTTCTGAGCCTATTTAAGACAGTTGATTTGTAAAGTTTTTGTTCAGTGAATTCAAAGTTTGAGCTTCCTCAGAGATGTCAGTCAAATTTTTTTCCCTTTAATGAGCTGTACTTTCCTGTTTCTGTGTATGCTTTGTAATTTTGTGTTGTAAACCAGACATTTCAGTTTTATAATGCAGTAACTCCAGGAATTGGCTTTTCCCCTTTTCCAAAGGTTGCTTTATTGCTTGTTGAGGGCTGCAGTCATTTGTTTGTTTAGTGATGGTCACTTTTCTGATATCACAGTGGTCAACCAGTGACCTGACAGGTTTCCTAGAATCAATGAATAAGAAAGAGAGAGCAAGGATGTGAGAACCACTCTTCCAGTCTGGGTCACCATTTCAAGGCCAAACTGGGCCACCCACAGCTCTGTCATAATCTCCACCTCCTGCTTGCATGCAGCCCACAGATCCACCCAAGGTGCAAGCCTGGGGTCTTCCCTGGGATCTTTCTTGAGCATGCGTCCAGTGCTGGACACTCACACCGCACTCTCCCTTCCTTTCCAAGCCCTTGTTCCCACATGAGCCTCCATCCTCTGCCTTCTCTCCCATGATGTTGGATCTGTCTGCCACTTTCTCCATCCACAGTCCCCTGCCCAGAGGGTCAGGGCCAGTCTGTGTCTTTAATTCTTCCAACAGTCATTATACCCTCCCAGTGCATGGGAGTGGATAGACACAAAGATTGACCTCTGCACTAGACAATCAGGGCAGCACCAGGCAGATAAGCACATGGAGTCAAGTCAGTTGAAGAACAAGGTCTGTGTTAGCTCCCTGGCACAAGCAAGCTGCGCCAGAAATATTGGCTGCCACCCACACAGCCACTGCCACCATTCTGGTAGATGGTATGCAAGTGAGTGATAATGCCACACTGCTCTCTTGCCGAAAATAATCTGCCCTTTCCTTCAGTCCTCTGGTTGATGCAAGCTTGTGATTAGATTTTGGAATTCCAATAAAGTTGATCTTGTTAGTCTTTGCCAGCTGATGATTGTTTCAGTGGAGGAGCAATTTTTTGAGCACCTTTTGCTGCCACTGAAAATTATTGTCACTCAAGAACCTAATATAGGACTTCCCTGATGGTCCAGTGATAAACAGTCTGCCTGCCACTGCAGGGGACATGGGCGTGATCCCTGGTCCGGGAAGATCCCACATGCTGGGGAGCAACTAAGCCTCCACTACTGAAGCGCATGCACCGCAGAGCCTATGGTCTGCAGCAACAGGTGTCACTGCTGCAAGAAGCCTGAGCACTGCAACTGGAGGGGAGCCCCCTCGGTCTCAACTAGAGAAAATCCCCCACAGCACCGAAGATCAACTAGAGAGAGAAAATCCCCCAGAGCACCGAAGACCCAACACAGTGAAAACTTAAAAAAAATAAGTAACTTGCTATAGCTTCCCTCCTTAGAGAAATTTCTATTTATATATCTTGTCAACAAAAATTCAACTAACAATCAAGAAGAAAATAGAGGAATTTTATCCAAGCTAAACTGAGGATTATATCCCACAAGACAGACTCTCAGAAGCTCTGAGACCTGTTCCACATGTTAGAAGTTGAAGGCACAGTCATATACATTTTTGAGACAAAGGCTCATATGTCAAAATGACACACTGATATTTATGTAAAGTTCATCCCCATCTTTGAGGAGCTCTGGTTAATTAATGTACATGCGCACCACACATCAAGGAGGGAGGGAAGAGGCCCAAATGGACGCAGAGAAAGAGCTTTTATTTTTTCTTGTGCTGCCTGAAAATATAAATTGTTTCATCAATGTAAAATATAAGTATTTCCAGATAAACTCTTTAATCAAAGTTGATCTTTTCTTTAACAGGATTTGTACATCACATGAAGCATAAAGAGAAAGAGTTTCCTCAGAAATCCAGACAAATTTATGCTCTAATTGCAGAATATGGTTCACGGCTTTACAATTACCAGGTGATGTTTCCCTAAATCATTTTGTCTGTTACTCATTTAAAATCTAATGTGCTACAAAGAGAGTCCAACTAGACATGCGTTATATTGGTTTTGCATGTGGATATCTAATAGAACATCTAACAGGTGTTCAAGCTAGATTAAGAAAAGGCAGAGGAACCAGAGATCAAATTGCCAACGTCCACTGGATCATTGAAAAAGCAAGAGAGTTCTAAAAAAATGTCTACTTCTGCTTTATTGACTATGCCGAAGGCTTTGACTGTGTGAATCACAACAAACTGGAAAAATCTTCAATTGATGGGAATGTCGGACCACCTGACTTGCTTCCTGAGAAATCTGTATGCAGGTCAAGAAGCAAAAGTTAGAACTGGACAGGGAACAACAGACTGGTTCCAAATCAGGGAACAAGTACATCAAGGCTGTATATTGTCAC
This sequence comes from Ovis canadensis, assembly GCF_042477335.2. Classification (NCBI taxonomy): domain Eukaryota; kingdom Metazoa; phylum Chordata; class Mammalia; order Artiodactyla; family Bovidae; genus Ovis; species Ovis canadensis. The sequence continues at coordinate 22,159,623 of NC_091248.1, forward strand.
CATGCTTATGTAACTTATATGCAGAGTACATCATGAGAAACACTTGGCTGGAGGAAGCACAAGCTGGAATCAAGATTGCTGGGAGAAATATCAGTAACCTCAGATATGCAAATGACACCACCCTTATGGCAGAAAGCAAAGAAGAACTAAGGTGCCTCTTGATGAAAGTGAAAGAGGAGAGTGAAAAAGCTGGGTTAAAACTCAACATTTGGAAAACAGATCATGCATCTGGTTCCACCTCATCATGGCAAATAGATGGGGAAACAATGGAAACAGTGAGAGACTTATTTTTTTCTGGGCTCCAAAATCACTGCAGATGGTGACTGCAGCCATGAAATTAAAAGATGCTTGCTCCTTGGAAGAAAGTTATGACCAACCTAGACAGCATTTTAAAAAGCAGAGACGTTGCTTTGCCAATGGAGTTCCATCTAGTCAAAGCTATGGTTTTTCCAGTAGTCATGTATGGTTGTGAGAGTTGGACTATAAAGAAAGCTGAGCACCAAAGAATTGATGCTTTTGAAGTGTGGTGTTGGAGAAGAGTCTTGAGAGTCCCTTGGCCTGCAAGGAGATCCAACCAGTCCATCCTAAAGGAATCAGTCTTCAATATTCATTGGAAGGACTGATGCTGAAGCTAAAACTCCAATGTTTTGGCCACCTGATGCGAAGAATGACTCATTTGAAAAGACCCTGATGCTGGGAAAGATGGAAGGCAGAAGGAGAAAGGGACAACAAGATGAGATTGCTGGATGATATCACCAACTTGATGGGCGTGAGTTTGAACAAGCTCTGTGAGTTGCTGAAGGACAGGGAAGCCTGGCGTGCTGCAGTCCATGGGGTTGCAAAGAATCGTACACAACTGAGCAACTGAAGTGACTGAGTGGCAAAGAATCCAGCTGCCAATGCAGGAAGTGTAAGAGATGCCAGTTCGATCCCTGGGTTGGGACAATCCCCTGGAGGAGGACATGGCAACCCACTCCAGTATTCTTGCCTGGAAAATCCCATGGACAGAGGAGCCTGGCAGGCTACAGTCCATAGGGTCTCAACTGAAGTGACTTAGCATGCAGGGTATGTATAACTGCTTCACTTTGCTGTACTCCAGAAACTAATATAGCATTGTAAATCATCTATACTCCAATAATTTTTTTTTAAAGAAATAATGTTGGGACCGGAGATCTACTAAGTGGTTTTACGACTGCTGCTGCTGCTAAGTCACTTCAGGAGTGTCCAACTCTGTGCGACCCCATAGACGGCAGCCCACCAGGCTCCCCTGTCCCTGGGGTTCTCCAGGCAAGAACACCAGAGTGGGTGGGCATTTCCTTCTCCAATGCAGGAAAGTGAAAAGTGAAAGTGAAGTCACTCAGTTGTGTCCAAATCTTCGAAATTCCATGGACTGAAGCCTACCAGGCCCCTCCGCCCATGGGATTTTCCAGGCAAGAGTACTAGAGTGGGTTGCCATTGCCTTCTCCAGTTTTATGACGAAGAGACCCTAAAAATTCTCCACAGTCTCCAATCCCTGGAAATTCCTGCCACAGATTGGATGTTTCTGATTCATCAAATTTTTCTGCTTCCTAGTTTCTCCCTTTTGCGATGGGCATGTCTATGGTATGCTGATCCCACTACTGTGTTTTGAAAGTACACAATTTGTTTGATTTCACAGTATCTTAGCTGGAGGGGCGGTTGCTTTGGATGGATTGTACGTGGGGTCTCATCCATATCTGACTTGGATGATATTTAGTTGAGGCATTGAACTTTAGACATAAGTTGATGCTGGAATGAATGAAGGCTTTGGGGTCTGTTGGGATAAAAGGATGCATTTGGCATGCAAGAACATTAATTTGGGGGGCCAGAGTTAGAATGTCATAGACTGATTGCTGTGTCCCCTCCAAAATTCATATGTTGAAACCTAATCCAAGTATTAAGGCTTCCCTATTGGCTCAGTGGTAAAGAGTTCGCCCACCAATGCAGGAGACTCAGATTCGATCTCTGGGTCAGGAAGATCCCCTGAAAAGCAACCCACTCTATATCCTGCAACTTTACTATATTCATTGATTAGCTCTAGTAATTTTCTGGTGGAGTCTTTAGGATTTTCTATGTAGAGGATCATGTCATCTGCAAACAGTGAGAGTTTTACTTCTTCTTTTCCAATTTGGATTCCATTTATTTCTTTTTCTGCTCTGATTTCTGTGGCCAAAACTTCCAGAACTATGTTGAATAGTAGCAGTGAAAGTGGGCACCCTTGTCTTGTTCCTGACTTTAGGGGAAATGCTTTCAATTTTTCACCATTGAGGATAATGTTTGCTGTGGGTTTGTCATATATAGCTTTTATTATGCTGAGGTATGTTCCTTCTATTCCTGCTTTCTGGAGAGTTTTTATCATAAATGGATGTTGAATTTTGTCAAAGGCCTTCTCTGCATCTATTGAGATAATGATATGGCTTTTATTTTTCAATTTGTTAATGTAGTGTATTACATTGATTGATTTGTGGATATTGAAGAATCCTTGCATCCCTGGGATAAAGCCCACTTGGTCATGGTGTATGATCTTTTTAATGTGTTGTTGGATTCTGATTGCTACAATTTTGTTGAGGATTTTTGCATCTATGTTCATCAGTGATATTGGCCTGTAGTTTTCTTTTTTTGTGGCATCTTTGTCAGGTTTTGGTATTAGGGTGATGGTGGCCTCATAGAATGAGTTTGGAAGTTTACCTTCCTCTGCAATTTTCTGAAAGAGTTTGAGTAGGATAGATGTTAGCTCTTCTCGAAATTTTCGGTAGAATTCAGCTGTGAAGCCGTCTGGACCTGGGCTTTTGTTTGCTGGAAGATTTCTGATTACAGTTTCAATTTCCATGCTTGTGATGGATCTGTTAAGATTTTCTATTTCTTTCTGGTTCAGTTTTGGAAAGTCGTACTTTTCTAAGAATTTGTCCATTTCTTCCACGTTGTCCATTTTATTGGCATATGATTGCTGATAGTAGTCTCTTATGATCCTTTGTATTTCTGTGTTGTCTGTTGTGATCTCTCCATTTTCATTTCTAATTTTATTGATTTGATTTTTCTCTCTTTGTTTCTTGATGAGTCTAGCTAATGGTTTGTCAATTTTATTTATCCTTTCAAAGAACCAGCTTTTTGCTTTGTTGATTTTTGCTATGGTCTCTTTTGTTTCTTTTGCATTTATTTCTGCCCTAATTTTTAAGATTTCTTTCCTTCTACTAACTCCACTACTAACTTCCTCTACTAACTGGGGTTCTCCATTTCTTCCTTTTCTAGTTGCTTTAGGTGTAGAGTTAGGTTATTTATTTGACTTTTTTCTTGTTTCTTGAGGTATGCCTGTGTTGCTATGAACTTTCCTCTCAGCACTGCTTTTATAGTGTCCCGCAGGTTTTGGGTTGTTGTGTTTTCATTTTCATTAGTTTCTATGCATATTTTGATTTCTTTTTTGATTTCTTCTGTGATTTGTTGGTTATTCAGAAGCGTGTTGTTCAGCCTCCATATGTTGGGGTTTTTAATAGTTTTTCTTCTGTAATTGAAATCTAATTTTAGTGCATTATGGTCAGAAAAGATGCTTGGAATGATTTCGATTTTTTTGAATTTATCAAGGTTAGATTTATGGCCCAGGATGTGATCTATCCTGGAAAAGGTTCCATGAGCACTTGAGAAAAAGGTGAAATTCATTGTTTTGGGGTGAAATGTCCTATAGATATCAATTAGGTCTAACTGGTCTATTGTATCATTTAAAGTTTGCGTTTCTTTGTTAATTTTCTGTTTAGTTGATCTGTCCATAGTTGTGAGTGGGGTATTAAAGTCTCCCACTATTATTGTGTTATTGTTAATTTCCCCTTTCATACTTGTTAGCATTTGTCTTACATATTGCGGTGCTCCTATGTTGGGTGCATATATATTTATAATTGTTATATCTTCTTCTTGGATTGATCCTTTGATCATTATGTAGTGGCCTTCTTTGTCTCTTTTCACAGCCTTTGTTTTAAAGTCTATTTTATCGGAGATGAGTATTGCTACTCCTGCTTTCTTTTGGTCTCTATTTGCGTGGAATATCTTTTTCCAGCCCTTCACTTTCAGTCTGTATGTGTCCATTGTTTTGAGGTGGGTCTCTTGTAGTCAACATATATAGGGATCTTGTTTTTGTATCCATTCAGCCAGGCTTTGCCTTTTGGTTGGGACATTCAACCCATTTATGTTTAAGGTAATTATTGATAAGTGTGATCCCGTTGCCATTTACTTTATTGTTTTGGGTTCGGGTTTATACACCCTTTTCGTGTTTCCTGTCTAGAGAATATCCTTTAGTATTTGTTGGAGAGCTGGTTTGGTGGTGCTGAATTCTCTCAGCTTTTGCTTGTCTGTAAAGCTTTTTATTTCTCCTTCATATTTGAATGAGATCCTTGCTGGGTACAGTAATCTGGGCTGTAGGTTATTTTCTTTCATTACCTTAAGTATGTCTTGCCATCCCCTCCTGGCCTGAAGAGTTTCTATTGAAAGATCAGCTGTTATCCTTATGGGAATCCCCTTGTGTGTTATTTGTTGCTTTTCCCTTGCTGCTTTTAATATTTCTTCTTTGTGTTTGGTCTTTGTTAATTTGATTAATATATGTCTTGGGGTGTTTCACCTTGGGTTTATCCTGTTTGGAATTCTCTGGGTTTCTTGGACTTGGGTGATTATTTCCTTCCCCATTTTAGGGAAGTTTTCAGCTATTATCTCCTCAAGAATTTTCTCATGGTCTTTCTTTTTGTCTTCTTCTTCTGGGACTCCTATAATTCGAATGTTGGAGTGTTTCATATTGTCCTGGAGGTCTCTGAGGTTGTCCTCATTTCTTTTAATTCGTTTTTCTTTTTTTCCTCTCTGATTCATTTATTTCTACCATTCTATCTTCTATTTCACTAATCCTATCTTCTGCCTCCGTTATTCTACTATTTGTTGCCTCCAGAGTGTTTCTGATCTCATTTATTGCGTTATTCATTATATTTTGACTCTTTTTTATTTCTTCTAGGTCCTTGTTAAACCTTTCTTGCATCTTCTCAATCCTTGTCTCCAGGCTGTTTATCTGTGATTCCATTTTGATTTCAAGATTTTGGATCATTTTCACTATCAATATTCGGAATTCTTTCTCAGGTAGATTCCCTATCTCCTCTTTGGTTTGGTTTGGAAGGCATTTCTCCTGTTCCTTTACCTGCTGGGTATTCCTCTGTCTCTTCATCTTGGTTATATTGCTGCGTTTGGGGTGGCCTTTCTATATTCTGGGAATTTGTGGAGTTCTCTTTATTATGGAGCTTCCTCACTGTGGGTGGGGTTGTATCAGTGGCTTGTCAAGGTTTCTTGGTTAGGGAGGCTTGTGTTGGAGTTCTGGTGGGTGGAGCTGGGTTTCTTCTCTCTGGAGTGCTATGAATTGTCCAGTAATGGGTTGTGAGATGTCAGTGGTTTGGGAGTAGTTTTGAGCTGCTTGTATATGGAAGCTCAGGGGTGTGTTCCTGTGTTGCTGGAGAATTGTGGCAACCCACTCTAGTCTAGTATTCTTGCTTGGAGAATTTCATGGACAGAGGAGCTGGCGGGCTACAGTCCATCGGGGTCAAAAAAGAGTTGGGCATGACTTAGCAGCTAACCAACAACAGCCAACTCCAGGTATTAGGAGGTGGGTCCTTTGGAAAATTATTAGGTCATGAGGGTGGAGCCCCTTTACTGGGATTAGTACTATTAAGAAAGAGACCCCCAGGACTTCCCTGGTGGTCTGGTGGTTAAAAATCTACCTGCCAGTGCAGGGAACGTGGGTTTGATCCCTGGTCTGGGAGGATTCCACATGCCAAGGAGCAACTAAGCCCATGCCCCACAACTACTGAAGCCCATAGCAAGGGAAGCCAGCACAGTCAAGCCAGCCACTGCTCTGCTGGAAGAAGGGACAGATCAGCGAGCTCACCCAGTCAGCAAATTTGACCTGAGTTCCCTTGGGGCTTCTGAAGTTGTCTGTTCCCCAGTTCATCCAGCAACTTCTGAATCTCAGGGTGCTTGTTGTGAGGAGCCCCTAAAGGGGACGATGGAGCTCGTGTGGTCCCTGCAGCTTTCCAGCCTAGTGAGGATCATTCCCCGGGGAGTTCACAGGTCACACCGGAAGCACCCGCCGGCTCAAGGATGCTGCTCATTTTGCCCACGCTGAGAATCTGTAAGAATCAGGTCCCAGATGGAAGGGCGTCTCCTTGTGGGCTTGTGGAAACCCAAGATAACTCCTGTACCACGAGGTCCCCACGTCAAAGCCAAGGCCCACAGGAGGAGCCAGAGAGAGCTCCTCACCAGAAAAACAGATGAGACGTGGACAGCGGCGACCTCCAGTGATTGCCAAATTGTGATCAACTGTATTGTGATGCCTAATTGTATGGGACACTTTTGCTAGGCTATGGTGCTCAGATGTTTGGTCAAACACTAGCCTAGATGTTACACCCAAGGTATATTTAAAGTAAGTTTAACATTTAAATTCATAGACTTTGAATAACACAGATTATCCTCCATATGGTGTGGGCCTCGTCTAATCAGTCAAAGGTTTTAGGAGAAAAAGACCAAGTTCTCCTAAAAACGAAGACATTCCGCCTCCAGATGCCTTCAGACCTGAGCTGCAACATCAGCTCTCCTCTGAGTCATGGACCTGCTGGGCTGCCCCACGGATTTTAGACTCCCAGCCTCCACAATCACACGAGCCAGTTCCTTAAAATAAGTCTCTCTGTGTAAATACCACATCCTACTCTGTTTTCCTAAAGAACCCTATGCTCCCTCTGCCTATGATATTCTGCCCCAGATCTTTGCAGGAGTAACTCCTCCCTGGCATTTCAGCCCAGCTCAAATGTCATCTGGGAGGCTTCTGTGGCCAGCCGCCTACTTGGTGACAGTCCCCGTACATCACGTGTCGCCTCTACTTCACTGTGGGCTCGTTGAAATGAGCAGAGATCTTGTCCAAGCCTGACGCCGTTCCTGGAACACAGAGGCTCCGCAGACACCGGCGCGAGTGGATGAAGGAATGAGTGAGCGTGCTGTCATTTTGAAAGGCCAGCTTCCTCTCCACTTCGAGGGTTTAGGTGGATCAGCACACTCGACACTGCCTTCTCCTTACACATTTCTAAGGCTGAGCATCTAAAGCCGGTATTTTTTCACACAGGTAGCATTTTACTGGGTCTCCCTGGTGGCTCAATGGTATAGAATCCGCCTTCCAATACAGGAGACACGGGTTCCATCCCCTGCTGGGGAAGATCCCCTGGAGAAGGAAATGGCAACCCACTCCTGGAAAATTTACCTGGAAAATCCCATGGACAGAGGATACCTGGCAGGCTTGGGGTCTCAAAACAGGCAGACTCGACTTAGCAACTAAACAACAACATCAGCGTGTTACTATGATCAATGACCAATGGTTAACCTGTTTTTCACACAGAAGAGAGTTCTGTTAGAAACCATATGAATCTGTGACTCATTTCCATGTGACTTCTTTATAGATCCCAAGCTACATGCAATAGAAGCTGTTTCTTGGCCTTTTTTAAAATTCAACTAACAATAGATTTTAAGATGTTCCCTTGTCTTTAGACATTATTATTTTTAAAAATATTTGTTTATTTATTTGGCTGTGCTGGGTCTTAGTTGTAGCATGTAAGATCTAGTTCCCTGACCAGAGATAGAACCAGGGCCCCCTCATTGGAGGCATGGCGTATTGGCTACTAAGCCACCAGGGAAGTCCTTAGATATTATTTTTAACAGCATTTGATCACTAACCAATATTCTTATGGATAAATAATATATTCAACAAATACTTATTTCTCAACAATCGAATTGTTTTCAACTTTTCAATATTATAAACATCATTGTTGCTGAATCTTTTCACTCATTCTTGATTTTTCTACTTAGGATAAACTAAAAGAAGGATACAGGAAGGATATTCACAATTCTTAGGTGACCGTTTAATAGTGAATCTTAATTAATACCGCTGTAAAAAAAATTTTGGCCACAATGCATATAGTATTTTAGTTCCCTGACAAGAGATTGAATGCATGCCTCCTGCAGTGGAAGCATGGAGTCCAACCACTGAACTGCCAGGAAAGTCCCAATATTGCTTTTCAGAAAGTTAGATGTGCCCCACCCCCCAATCTCCCACCATGGAGAATGGGAGGATAATGCACCAGAAGTTATTTGTAAGTACATTAAATACAGGTATCACTTTGTCCTCCAATGGGAGTGAATCTATTTATAGATCAGAATGCTGGATCAGAACAATTAAGGGAATTTCTGTGTGTGCCTAAAGCAACACAGCTATAAATTCCGGAGATGAAATACAAACTCCAGCTTTGCTGCACATGGCCATTGGCCTATCCTGTTTACTTATGCTAAGGACACAGTTCAGCTGTCATACACAGTACAGTCTCAGTGACCATATACTCACCATCACAATGAAGGGCTTAAGACCAATGATTGCAAATTACTTGCTCCAAATATTTAATTGGTTTAGATCTAAAACTCTACGCAAAGCAGCAAGCTTAATGATCTAACCATAGGTGCAATCTGCAATCAGTGTATTAGGTTAGTCAAAAAGTTCCTTTGATTTTTCAGGTAAGAATAAAAGACACATTTTTCATTCTCACCAAGAACTTTATTGAAACATATTCATCATTTTTGTTCTATTATCTTTTGCCATTTTTCAGGCAACTTCATAATTCCATCTTCCCAAAATGTTTTATCTTTTTGAGCAAAGAACTGTTTCATGTACCTTTTACAGTTTTACAGGGAATTGAAACTTTTTCCATTAAGAGAATTTTATAATGACTGAAATAAATAGAAATCCAAAGATGCAATGTTTGGTGAATAGAGCAGATGAATCAGAACTTCCCAGCCAAGCTGCAACAGTTTTTGCCTGGTTATCAAAGAAACATGCAGTCTTGCATTATCCTGATGGAAGATTATGTGTTTTCTGTTGACTAATTCAGGACACTATTTATTGAGTACTAACTTCAGTTGGTCTAATTGAGAGCAGAACATATTCATTTGGTGTGGCTGGTGGTGGTTCATTTCACTTGCCCTACAGTCTCTTCAGCTTTTCATTGTTCATCACAATTTGTTTTTAAAATAGATCATTTTCATTATGTTTCAGTAGAGAATCACAGGTGGAAATATGGTCAAGAAGGCTTTATGTGGAACCCTAACATCAAAGCGATTGACGTAACCAAGCTGGTGCAAATGATTTTCAACTCTTGATTCGGATATTTTGAGTTTGGCGGCTATCTCCCACGTGGTGTAACATTGAGTAATCTCACTTCATGTCTCAATTTGATCCCTGTCAACTGGTCTACCCGAACATGGAGCATCGTTCAGCCAGAAATCTCTAGCACCAAACTTCACAGACCACTTTTTACATGTTCGATCACTCACAGCAGCTTCTCCACAAATCTTTGCTTGTGTTTCAGCTGCATTTTTATCTTTCTTGATATATTAAATATGCCAAAAATGGGATATGCATATTATGCCAAACATAATATGCCAAAATGTTCCTTTTTTCTTTTGTCTTCAATATTAAAATGGCCACACAAAAATTCACGTTTAATACTTTTTTTAAAAATGCACACTGATATGTCAGCAATCACAATGCAATCTAACAAAATTGTTTCAAACGAAGTTAAAGACAGCTAAGCACTACCAGAGCCATTTTATAGGAAAAAACCTGAACGAACTTTTGGCCAGTCTGACAGCTTCCAGGATTCACCTGGAAGTTACAGGGTTTAAGATTAGATAACTTGCATGCATGCTGAGTTGTTCAATCCTGTCTGACTCTGCGACGTAAGGACTGTAGCCTGCCAGGCCTCTCTGTCCATGGGATTCTCCAGAGGAGAATATTAGAGTGGGTTGCCATGTCCTCCTCCAGGGGATCTTCCCGATCCAGGGATCCAATCCGCGTCTCTTCTGTCATCTGCATTGGCAGGTGGATTCACTGGGTGGCGGATTCTTTACCACTAGTGCCACCTGGGAAGCCCTAACTTGTGATAGTTTTGTTTAAAAGAGAGAGAAGAAAAGTACTGGCCACCTGAGGCATTTGTGAGCTCTTGCATCCAATCTGTCCCAGCTCAAAGTACTGGAGCCACATTCTAAGACATAAAGTTTTGGATCTCAGTCAACCTTACCTGAAAAAAACAAAACCGCGCTCACCTTGGCAGCTCATATACAAAAACTGGAACAATGCAGAGATCAGCACAGCCCCCATACAAGGACGACTTGCAGATTTGTGAAGGCTTCCATATTTTAAAAAATATTTATTTATGTCTAATTGATAAGTCTTCCATATTTTTAAGGGTAAAACAATGAAACAACAAGAAGAAGCAAGGCTGTGGCCCTGCCCACAGCTGTTTCTCTGCGTTCTCTCCTTCACCTTGTCATTTACCAGGAGGCCGCCAATTCTACACCCATTCAACTGACTGCAGATGCCCACTGGTCTTCCTTTAATGGGCATGGTTAGGGTTGGGCAGCAGGTGCTTTGTTGGAGCTGCTGCAAAGTCTTAATGAAGGCTTTGGACGGCTGTCCTAACCTTCCATGGGGCTCTGCTCCCCTGCCAGGAAGGAAGCCCTGGGAAAGTTCTCAGGAGACCCAGCACGTTCTTATCACAGGAGCCTCATGGAAGGGATGGGTTACCAGCCATATGCAAAGCAGCCCCTGCCACGTCGTCGAGGTTTCTTTTTTCCCTGTGGACCGCTGTCAACTCTTGTCTTCCCCACTCCCTCCCACCCACACTCAATTCCGTTGTTACCACTTTAGGAACAAATGAAGGGCCAGCGCTGAGAACTCCAGGAACTGATGTCACACCCATCTTTCATGTTTCCTCCTTTTCCAGTCCTTGTTTTCTATTCACTTCCATTGCCTCACTCTTTTGTTCAATGACTTTTTAATCTATGTTTGTTCCTAAAGTGGAAGCCACCTGAAGTCCTTTTGGGAATGAGGCGAATGCTTTCAAAATTAGGAAAATGTTAAGCTGTCAGTTCAGTTCAGTTCAGTTCAGTCGCTCAGTCGTGTGCGACTCTTTGCGACCCCATGAATCGCAGCACGCCAAGCCTCCCTGCCCATCACCAACTCCCGGAGTTCACTCAGACTCACGTCCATCGAGTCCGTGACGCCATCCAGCCATCTCATCCTCGGTCGTCCCCTTCTCCTCCTGCCCCCAATCTCTCCCAGCATCAGAGTCTTTTCCAATGAGTCAGCTCTTCACATGAGGTGGCCAAAGTCCTGGAGTTTCAGCTTCAGCATCATTCCTTCCAAAGAAATCCCAGGGTTGATCTCCTTCAGAATGGACTGGGTGGATCTTCTTGCAGTCCAAGGGACTCTCAAGATCTTCTCCAACACCACAGTTCAAAAGCATCAATTCTTCGGGGCTCAGCTTTCTTCACAGTCCAGCTCTCACATCCATACCTAACCACAGGAAAAACCATAGCCTTGACTAGACGGACCTTAGTTGGCAAAGTAAAGGATTCATTTATCAGCAAATTAGTGAAGACATACTTTCTATATGTTTTTTTAAGGGTAAAACAGAAAACAGTAACAGAAATGCAAAACACTGCCCCTAGCAAGAGGAAACCTATTCAAACAGCAATAGAAACACTGGAAATAAGAATTTCTCCCTACCAAAAATCAGCTCCCAACTCCACATCTCTGTACAAAGAAAAATATTGAGGAGAGCCTGTAATAAGTTACATTGCTCACTAGTGAGAACCTACTGTATAGAACAGGGAAGTCTACTCAACACCCTGTGGGGACCTAAATGGGAAGGAAATCCAAAAAGGAGGAGATACGTGTAGACAGGTAGCTGATTCACTTTGCTGTACAGCAGAAACTAACACGTCATGAAGCAACGATACTCCAATAAAAATTTTAAAAATGAAATTAAAATGCTCAGCGGAAAAAAAAAAAAAGCGAGGTAATTGTTTTCTGCGCAGTGTGCAGTGGCGTGGATAAGACGCCCCTCGTGCCTTGAGCCATTTTAACAGCAAACTGATGGGAAGCCAGAGTCTGAACCACGAAAGCACAGATGTCGGCTGGGAGGATGGGCCTTGTCTGTCAGAGAGCACACCGAGGGCTCCTGCGGTGAAAGCGATCCGAGGAGCCATTTCATGGCCCAGCCCCCGGAACTGCCCACGGGATCATTACTTGGAGAAAGAGTCTGCAGACGCAATTGGGGATCCTGAGATGAAGTCGTCTTGCATCTCCCAGACGGTCTCTTGAGCGCACTGAGACGTGTCCCCATGAGAGACACGCGAGCAGAAGCACCGGGGGCGAAGGGCCTGTGGGGACGAGGCAAGGGCCTGGGTGGTGCCGCCCCAGCCGGGAAGCCCAGGGCCGCCAGAAGGTGGAAGGAGCAAGGAACAGACTCTCTCTGGAGCCTCAGAGCAAAGTATGGCCCTGCCCGCACCCTGCCTTTGGACTTTCGGCCTTCAGGCCCGTGAGAGAATTCACTGCTAGCTTTTCAGCCATTCCCAGGGGGATCCAGGAACCCGAGTGGCACGCAGCGCCTCCCACACAGAGGAGCTGGTGGGGGGAACTGGGGTGGGGGCGGGCCCGGCAGCCTGAGTGCCTGTGTGGACCGCCTCCACCCAGGCCGTGCACATCCTCGACCTCGATAGCATCGTCAGCCTGGCCGGGGCACCACCTGTTCAAACACAAGAAGGTCCTTCCGAGACACGCTGCCGGTGTTAGATAAAGCATCTGTGAGCCTCCTGATGTCACGGCTAATGGAAGCCAGCAGTCAGCTTCGTCATGTAGAAAGGGGATGCTCCTCACTGTTTACAGGGACAAGCCTCGGGGCTGGACGTCTCTGCGTCTCCTCTAAATATCACTCTCTGCAGGAAGATGCAGGTGTCTTAGAGACTGTGGGTCCTACTGGCCAAGGGTGTCTATCCAGGGTGGTCCTTGATTTCCTTCCCCTCCACAAATAGGAAAAACAGCTCCACCCGAGTAGGCAGGATTTGAAATGATCTGGCTTTGCTCTGTTTTATTTTTCAGGCCAGGCTTCGAATGCCAAAAGAGCAACTGGAACTTTTAAAGTGAGTGAGATATTCTCATGTGTGTGACTTTCTGGTGTGTGACCAAACACTGGAATGCTTTTGTAAAATTATAAAACGAATTTCTACTTCTGTGGATGCTTCTTGAAGGGAACATACACTGGAAGCTACTTTCAGTATTATTTTTTTAATGGGATAAAATTAGAAGAATAGACCAGGATTTAATTATGAAGCCATTAAAAATAATTTTAAAATATATTTGGTTATTTGAGAAGTGTAGTGGGACACAAAATCATTCTGTTATTTAATACAACTTTTTTGCATGGGATAAAGAGTTTTACAAAAACTATTAACAGTTTCTATTTCTTCAGCAGTTTTGCATTTTCCAAACTGTGACCATAGATTGATTCATAAGTTTTTGTTCTTTTGTTTGTTGTTTTTAGTCACTAAGTCATGTCTGACTCTTTGCAACCCCATGGACTGTAGCCCACCAGGCTCCTCTGTCCATGGGATTTCCCAGGCAAAAATGCTAGAACGAATTGTCTCTTCCTTCTCCAGGGGATCTTCCCCACCTAAGGATTGAACCTGCGTCCCCTGCATTGGCAGGCAGATTCTTTACCACTGAGCCATGAGGGAAGTCCATTTCATAAATTGGGGGGAAAGAAGTGGCTTCCCTGGTAAAGGGAAGGCCAGCGGTAAAGAATCTGCCTGCTAATGCAGGAGACACGAATTCAGTCCCTGGATGGAGAAGATCCCCTGGAGGAGGAAAGGACAACCCACTCTAGTAGTCTTGCCTGGAAACTCCCACGGACAGAAGAGCCTGGCGGGCTACAGTCCGTGGTCAGAAAGAGTCAGGCACGACTTAGTGACTAAACACACACACACACACACACACACAATAAGTATTAACAGTACTTACATTTTTTCAACATAAAGAAATACCCATTGGTTTGACATTTTCTTATTCTCTCTACCAGTAACTTTCAAACTGTACAAGTAGCAGAGCCGATTCATGGGAAGTGAAATCTTGCACCCTTGAGCTGGTGAAAGGCAGCTGCCCCACCCCCACCCCACTCCCCTAAGCCCAGACTCCTGGGCCCCTGAATCTTTCAGTCACTGGTCTCTAAAGGCTGCTTCACAGAATATCAGGGCTTTGGTTGGCATCCCCACTCAAAGTGCAAGGTGTCCGGGCCCTAAGGCGGTGAGAGGGGGTTTGGGGCACTGTGAAGTTGCCCAGCTCAAGTCAGCATGGCCTCGATCCCCGAGGGAGGAATGGGATGAGTGAAGTCCTTTGAGCCCCCCTTCCCTGCACAGAGCACAGCCCACGCCTGCGATGGATGCCTCAGGAGTGCTTCCTGGAATGTCTTTGCTTCTCATGCACAGCGAAGGGTAGTTCTCTAGAAAAGGGGGCATCGCCTGGGCACCCCTCACTCAGGGTTCTCTTCTGAAATGTTAAGCACTCCTGGGTTTTGCTGGCCCTGAAGCCCAGCATGGGGCTGGCAGGGAGCCCACTGCTTCCTCCTTTCACCGTGAAGGTCTCCATTCACAGGCAGGAGAGCCAGACTTTGGAAAACAACTTCCGGGAAATTCTCTTTTTAATTGAACAAATAGATGTTCTGAAGGCATTGCTTAGAGACATGCGGGATGGTCTGCACAATTACAGCTGGAATGCCGACATAGACCCCACTGAAGGCTGGAACCACACCGAGGTCATCGACGAGGTAAGTGACCCTGGGAGGGAGGCAGGGGCGTGCCCACTTTCAGAAAGTGGACAACATATGTGATGGGGAAATGTAATGATGGCTGGGATGTGTGGTCTGTCTTCTTTCTTCTTGAAAATTCCTTTCCTACATTAGCTTGTAAAGTGAAGTGTTAGTTGTTCAGTCATGTCCGACTCTTGCAACCCCTTGGACTGCAACCCACAAGACTCCTCTGTCCTCGGAACTCTCCAGGCAAGAATACTGGAGTGGCTAGCCATTCCCTTCACCACAAGATCTTCCCGACCCAGGGATCGAACCTGAGTCTCCTGCATTGCAGGCAAACTCTTTACCATCTGAGCCACCAGGGAAGCCCCTACTTTACTTTTACTAAAGCTCACCCCTAGAAGCACACTTTTTCATAATGGCTGTGTCACAGGGAAGATTTTTTACTGCAGTAAGACTGACTTTCCACCCAAATAAGTAACTGACTGTTTTATTTTGCAGTAAAAAGAAAAAAAAGACTGCTCATTCACAAATGGCAGTCTCTGAACGTTTATACACAAATACTTAAATAGTAAAATATTTTTATTCAGGGACCTAATGCTAGTGTATCTGACCGAATGAGCACCAGAGCAGGCAACATGATGATGAAGACCAAGAGCTTGGTTTTACGTTCTCCTTCTGTTAGCACTAGCTTCGTTTCTTTTTCCTGAGATTCTGATTTTTGAAGCACACATTCTGTTGACCCTGACCACCACTGCCTCCAAGCCCCCATCCTCATGGCCCTGGGACAAAGTGCTTTTGTCATTTAGAACTCAGACCATTACATTCTCCCAGGATGCTTGGTTTCTTAGACTCAGAACATCCTTATAACCCAATATTGATTTAAGAGATGAATAATTTCTAACACAAGCAATCATGTGTTCTGTGTAAACTGCCTCGATTCCCAAACACCTATAGAACGCTCCAGTCTTCATTGCTAAGCAGGACACTGAAAGGGGGCCCAGCAGGTCGCACATACAACCTCACTGGGCTGTTCCACTGTGCGAGCATTTTGGGGTGCTCCTCAGGGGACTGACATGCTGCCTTCCTCCACGACCTTGGCGAGGGGCTCAGCACCTCTCAGCTCCCTGACACCTCAGCTGCCTGTGAAACACGGATCCCACTGATCTGCGGAGGCGAGAGAAAAACCTGTGTGTTTGGCTGATTAGCAAACGTAGGTGCGAATCAATATAGTAAATTGTCAAGACTCAAGAAGTTGACGGAAATTGTTAACAGGAAACTCTTTTTACAATTTGTACAGGAAATGTCCACCTTGGTGAATTACATACTGAAAAAGCTGAGAGAAGATCAAGTCCAGATGGCTGATTATGCCCTTAAGTCAGCAGGTGAGTAAAGAAACGTTAAGCTCCGTGTAAAAAGTCAGGACTTCAGAACAATCTCCGTTCACTAGCGTCTTGTGAAGAGGACCACAGAGAAAGCCTGCCTGCCACAGCAAGTTTGCATAAGCATCACAAACTTCATTGCATTTTGTCTTCTACATACAAAAATGACTGCTATTGACTAGTCTCAATGCACCGTTAGTGATAAGTAAGTGATAGTGTCTCAACTGTATGTAATGCCCTTTTAAAAAAAAATTTTTTTTTTTTAATTTTGGTCTGCACCGGGTCTGTTGCTGCGCCAAGTTTTCTCCAGTTGCGGTGGACGGGGACTACTCTCTGTTGCACGGGCTTCTCACTCCGCTGGCTTCGCTTGCGGAGCACAGGCTCTAGCCTGCCGGCTTCCGTAGTCGCAGCACGTGCGCTTCGGTAATTGCAGCACGTGGGCTGGTAGTTGTGGTGCACAGGCTTAGTTGCTCCCTGACTTGCGCACCTGGACCCCCTGTCTTAAGAGTGCAGAGTCTTAGCTGCTGGACTGCCAGGGAAGTCCCTGATGGGGGCTTAATACATGTAGATGTGACAAGTCGTGAGGGAACGTCAATGGGTAAGGTTAAAGTGACCTCTATGCTTATACAATTTTGAATTTTACACACATTGGTAAGATATTACCTGTAAATTGACTTTGAAAAGTTAGTGATGCGTATTAATATTGCCAGAGCAATCACTAGAAAGAACACAAAGTGCGTATAGAGGGAACCTACCTCAACATAGTAAAGGCATCTCTGACAAGCCCACAGCTAACATCGTACTCTGTGTGAAAAGCTGAACGCTTTTCCTCTAAGATCGGGATCTGGACAAGGATGCCTGTTCTCACCGCTTTTGTTCAGCACCGTATTGGAAATCACAGCCATAGCAATCAGAGAGGAAAAGGAGTAAAAGGCAGCCAAATGGGAGAAAAAGAAATAAAACTATCACATTTGCAGATGACACGATACCATTTATAGCCATAAAGACTCTGCCAAATAATTATTACTTACATAGAGATTTACATAGAGATCATCAAAACTCTATTAGAATAAGTGAAATTAGTAAATTCAACTGTATATATTTCATTTTTAAATGCTTATGATCAGAAATTGGAAAAAGACAAAAACAGTCCTATTCACAATGACAGTGAAAGACATGAAATTATTGGGTATAAATTTAATAAAATTTTCATAGGATCTGTGTGCTAAAAACTGGACAAATGAACAAACAAAACCCACAAATGAAAGAAATAACAGAAGACCTGGACAGATCTTCCATGTTTGTGGATTAAAAGAATATTTTTAAGATGGCAATTCTCTCTAGTTTGTTGGTTCAGTACAATCCCGATCAAAATCCCAGCACAACTGTTTGTAGAAGTCTATGAACTCTCTCTAAAATAGCTGAAGCAGTTTTGAAAGAAGAACAAATTTGGAGGACTCCCTGATGTTAAGGTACGATAGTATAAAGCTACAGTAATGAGAGTGTGAAATCAATGGAACATAATAGAAAGTCCAGAAATAATCCCACACTAATTAACTTTTGACAGTGGGGAAAAAGCAAGTTGATGGTGCTCAAAGAGTTGGACATACAGTTCCAAAAGGAAAAGAATGGATAATTTGGGCTTCATCCAAATTTAAAACTTCTGCTTGGCAAGAAGATATTGAAAAGAATGAAAAGACAAGACAGTATTACAAACCACATAGCTGACAAAGGACTTTCATCCAGAATTTATAAACACTCTCAAACTTCACTATTGCAAATCCTACCTTCTCAGAAAAGGCACTGGTGATTTGATATTCACTCATACTTGTGTTTTTTTAATGCTGTATTTTGATACCCAGATGGAATTTAAGGAAGTGATTTGCATTTTATTTCTTATGTATAAAACACCTTTTACTTCTAAAATGAATTTGAAGGGATAATATTTGATGAGTATATTTTTTATATCTTTGATTAAAATTAAAGCTCAATGAATCTGAAGAAAGGCTATTATAAATACAGCTTGTTAGTATATTTATGACACTTGGTTTTTCTGCTTTTGTTTTTGAGTAAATCAGGCTTATTTATCACAAAAGCTGTTAAAATGTGGGAATCCGTATGTTTCTTTAGGTAATAAACACAATCCACCTAATAGTTCCATGTCTAAATCAGTGGCTCCAGATTTCACTTTTTTATCATAATGTCAGTTCTAGAAATGTTGTGAAACCACAGAACAAACATGATTTTCTCAAAGTGACAAGATTTCAGTGGTAATGAAAGCTGAAAATCATACTTTTACCACCAATTTCCTGGTATGAGTTTCACCTCATTTGTAAGTTGCCCAGTAATAGTTTTCCAGCAACATTAAAATCTAAATGGTGTTTTGAATTGTGTGATTTTTTTTAATTTTGAAAATTATTTTATCATATCAGGAGCCTCTGTTGTTGAAGCTGGGACCTCAGAAAGTTACAAAAATAATAAAGCAAAACTGTACTGGCATGGGATTGGCTTCTTAAATTATGAAATGCCTCCAGACATCATTCTACAGGTAAAAGTTAGGTTAAAAATAACCTGTTTATATTTTAGGATCTTGTTCCTATTATTTATCATGAAAACATTAATGTCTGAAAGAGATGCTGCTCTGAACTTGCCAGAGAACCTGAAACCATCTGCTTGCATTTTTATAGTCATCAAAATACATTATTTCTTATTTTATGGGCAGAAAACTATGATTAGCTAATTGATTCTTATTTTAAGGTCAGTGAACTAGACTATGTACTTCTCAACTAGGACATACACATTCCATGTCTTCTCTTAAAGCTGATTCTGTAGTCTTCCTTTTCCAGCAAAAACTTCAATCACTTGACAAGTGTTTGTTGAAGGTGCATGACCCCTGAGTGCAAGTACTGTGCTTTGTGCTATTCAGGTCACCACATTTTTATAAAGCCCAATTTTAACAGCAGAAATTTCCAAGTAAGATTTTCATTAACATTTCAGTTCGATTCAAAAGGCCCTTGATACCAACTGACAGTAGAGCTCTCAACCATAATTACACACCTGAATTTATTTCTAATTTAGAAATACCTTCAGGGGCAAACCTATAAATCTCAGTCCAGAGTACAGTCTAGATCTAGAAAATGGTGGACATCATTTATCATCCTTAGCACTGGTCCCAGCATCACTGTCACCACCATTATCATCTCTATTATCTCTATTATCATTATCACCACCATCACCACCATCGCCACCATCATCAACAACCACCACCACCATCATCATCACCCATCACCACCACCAGCACCACTACTGTTATCACCACTACCACCTACCATCACCACGAGCACCACCATCACCACTACTGTTATCTCCACTATCACCTACCATCACCACAAGCACCAGCAGCAGCACCACTATCACCACCATCATCTTCACCAACCATCACCACCATTGTCACCAACCATCACCACCATCATCTTCACCCATCACCAGCACCAGCACCATCCCATTAACCACCATCATCATCACCCATCACCACCACCAGCACCATCCCATTAACCACCATCATCATCACCCATCACCACCACCAGCACCATCCCATTAACCACCATCATCATCACCCATCACCAGCACCAGCACCATCCCATTAACCACCATCATCATCACCCATCACCAGCACCAGCACCATCCCATTAACCACCATCATCATCACCCATCACCACCACCAGCACCATCCCATTAACCATCGTCACCATCACCCATCACCACCACCAGCACCATCCCATTAACCACCATCATCATCACCCATCACCAGCACCAGCACCATCCCATTAACCACCATCATCATCACCCATCACCACCACCAGCACCATCCCATTAACCACCATCATCATCACCCATCACCACCACCAGCACCATCCCATTAACCACCATCATCATCACCCATCACCACCACCAGCACCATCCCATTAACCATCGTCACCATCACCTGCCGTCACTGTCACCACTCTCTTCATTACCACCACCAGCACGATCTTCACCAGTGCTATCGCCACTCATACCAACCAGCTGCATCTAGCAGCTTACAGTCTTAATTAGAGCAACAAAAGAAAACATATGCCTGAATAACAGTTCTGATTGACATCAGCAATCAGAACTGTGGGGATCTGGAAGCTTTGCTGTTTGATACGTCTCACACAGAGCCCTCATATTATAGGCATAAGCAAGATCTACAGTCCGTAGTGATTAGCTGGCCAGCCCTGTAGGGGTGGATTTATATAAGCAAGTCAGGGATTGATGCAGTGCTTTCTTTCCAGCCGGATGTCCACCCTGGGAAGTGCTGGGCCTTTCCAGGCTCCCAGGGTCATGCCCTAATCAAGCTTGCCAGGAGGATCATACCAACTGCTGTTACCATGGAGCACATCTCAGAGAAGGTGTCCCCCTCAGGAAACACCTCCAGCGCACCCAAGGAATTTTCTGTCTATGTGAGGAGCTGTCTAAATCTTCCTTCAGAAGGGGCTGTAGGAGGTGATCAGCTAGGAACTGGGAGCTGAGGTCTCATCTAAGCTGTGCAGCTAAGCATTTCTATTTCTGTGTATTACTTCCAGTATCTCAGTTTTGTCATCTACAAAGTGAGAGGGTTGGACCAGATGATTACTACTACTTAATGCTACTGTTAAAAATTTTATCCAAGTTATTCGTGTATGATTCCCATAGATGAAAATGAAACAAGATTTTCCCTTGTCCCACTTCTCCCACTGATTTTTAATCCCTGGAAGCTTTCACTTGCCAGAACTCGGGCTGCTCATGTGGTTACTGCCTTCATATCAGCTTTTACTGTTATTCCTTGATTTTTCAGTTTTGATTGTTACTATTGACTTCCTTGAATGGAAAATGGAGATTAGTTCTCTTCCACGCCTCTCCCAATTCTCCCAAAATGTTTATGTCTTAAAAGAAAAAAAAAATAGGTTTATTGAGATATAATTCACACATCAGCAATTCAGACAGGTAAAGTGTATACTTAGTAACTTTTGGTATATTCACAGAGTCGTGTAACCATGATCATGATCAATTTTAGAGTAGTTTTACTATTCTCCAGAGAAACCCTGCACCCCTTAGCTGTCACTTCTCATCCCCCACTCACTGCCCCAACCACTGCAACCACTAATCTCTTTTGTATCTATAGACGTGCCTCTTTCAAATGTTGTCACTGTTGTTTAGCCACTAAGTCATGTCTGACCCTTTGCAGCCCTTTGGACTACAGCCTGCCAGGCTTCTCTGTCCATGGGATTTTCCAGGCAAGAATACTGCTCCAGTACGGGTTGCCATTTCCTTCTCCAGGGGATCGTCCCAGTTCAGGGATAGACCCCATGTCTTCTGCTTAGCAGGCGGATTCTTTTCCACTGAGCCACCTGGGAAGCCCTATTTTGGATAGTTCCTATAAAATGGAATCATATTATATGTGAATGGTTTTTGTGAATGGCTTGTTTCCCTCAGCATAATGTTTGCAAGGTCTACGTAGGCTAAAATGTGTTACTATTTCATTTTCAATTGCTGAATAATATTTCATTCTATGGATAGACCCCTTTTTAGTTATCCGTTCAGCTGGACATCTGAGTGGATCCCACCCTTCTGACTGCTATGAACAATGAACAGTGCTGCTGTGAGGCACTAGGTACAGAGTTTTCTGTGGACCTCGGTGTTCGTTTCTCTTGGGTTTGTGCCTCGGAGCAGAGTTTCTAGACCACGGGATAAATCTGTGTTTCATCTGTGAGACACTGGCAGATGGCATATCTCAGCTTCAGTACACATCCAATGTGTTCATTGTGACTCTGTGAACAGTATTGGTCTTAGCTGAGTCATGCAATCCCTTGAACACAGTTTCTTTTTTAAAACCTTTTCATTTTGTATTGGGGTATGGCCTGTTAATAATGTGATAGTTTCAAGTGAGCAGCAAAGGGACTCAGCCATACATATACACTTATCCATTCTCCCCAAACTCCCCTCCCAACCAGGCTGCCACATAACACTGAGCAGAGTTCTATGTGCTCTACAGTAGATCCTTGTTGGTTATCCACTTTAAATATATCAGTGTGTACGTATCCATCCCAAACTCCATAACTGTCCCTTCCCTGCATCCTTCCCAGGGATCGAACCCATGTCCCCTGCATTGCAACGCAGACTCTTCACCACTAGACCACCAGGGAAGTTCCTTTATTTTTCAAAGATATCCCTCGGGAGCACTCTGCTCACATCTCTTCCGACCTGGTGGCTGGTCAGGCCTGATGCACAGCTGTTAGGGGATTTCAGCTCTACTCTCTGAGGATTTGACTTGTTTTAAATCTATTGTTTTGAAAATGTTTTTAATCTTATGTTTCTTCTTTGGTTTTCTGTTTTACTGTTTGGAATATCTAATTAATTTATATTTTTAATATAATTTTGAATATTTAAATTCTGCTGTCATGATTATTCTAAGAATTTTTTTTTTTTTGGAAATTCTCCCTTTTCTAGAATCTAAATATATTCCTTAATGGTTGCAATACCTTCCCTCCAACGTCTGAAAATATGAGCAGATGTAGTTTTGTTCCATGTTTTCAGCTCCTTCACATACTCCTAAGTACCTCCCTTGCTATTTATAATATGGGCTCCATCTTCCTTGTTAAGTGCTTTCCTCCTGTGTTTGGTGATGCTTGTCTGTCTCATTTAAGAGCTGAACAGTCCAAAGCTGGCTTTTTCTGCACACATCATGGGCAAGTTGACAGCAAGCTTCACAGCTAGATGGTCTGGTTGGAGACCCCAGAGTGTGGTTTCTAGAAGGTTGACCCCAGGAATCCTACAACCTTGTGCCCAGGGGTTTTCAGCTTAGCCCACACCCTGGGTGTGGCAGTGCACAGCCCATCATTCTTGATAGGATCTACCTTCCCCTGTTATTTCTGCAGGATGCTCTCGAGGTCAGTTGTCCTGGAGGTGGGAAGAAAACGGCAATTCTTTTCTGGACCAGGACAGGAGTGATGGCTAGGCTCTAAATGCTTCTTAAAAAGACCATCAGAGGAACTTCCCTGGTAGTACAGCGGATGGGAGTCTGCCTGCCAATGCAAGGGACACAGGTTCAATACCTGGTCTGGGAAGATTCCACTTGCCGAGGGCGACTAAAGCCCACACACCACAGGTACTGAGCCCACCCTGCAACTACTGAAGCCTGTGTGCCTAGAGCGCCCTACAGCGAGACGCCACCGGCGTGAGAAGCCCGTGCACGAAACTAGAGAGAAACTAGAGAGTCGCTCCGCTCACCGCAGCTAGAGAAAGGTCGCACACAGCGAAGACCCGGTGCGACGAAAACTTCATTAATCGATTTTTTAAAAGATCGTCAGCCCACCCTCAGATGAGGGGACTCCCGGCTTCATGCGTAGCCTCCGCACCGTGGCCCCACCTCTGGCCCTTTCTGAGGAGTCATCACCAGCTCCAGTGTGCTGCTGGTTGCTCCCTGCAGCTGGAGCGACTTGAGTTTCCTCTGGGCCAGTGCACCAGCCACCATTTGGCCGTCTCCAGATGCTTTTCTCTTCGGGTCTGCGCCTGTGTTTCCCTCAGAGGTTTATGCCTCACTCCATCCCCTCGGGGTCCCTCTCTGAAGGGGGCTCAGCGTTAAACACGGTGCTTATTACCCGCCTTGTGTGTCGCTGGAACACCTTTAGATGCTATGGGTCTCGAGTTATAAAACAGACTGCCGTCCTTTGATGGGAGCCTGCTGCCAGTCACAGTCAGGGTCTGCAGACACTTGTAGTTGAGTTATACTGGATTGGAGCAGAAAAGTGCACACAGTTGCTCATTAGAGAGGAATTATGAGTGAATCCTTCAGGCAAGAATCCTTTAAGAAATAGACCATATTTTAAAAGTTAAAAAAAAATCCTTTTAGTAAGACAAAATACTTCTCATTGTTTTTCTCAATATTAGCACATGAACCAAGAAAATTAAAACAGGATCGTAAAGAAGGTTCAAAATAAAACTAGCATGCCTCTCTGAACAGGCTAAAGGAACTATATGAGATGATATATAAATATATATACATATATATGTCAAATATGAAATATGCATGTTTATGTCAATATATTGGAGAAGGAAATGGCAACCCACTCCAGTGTTCTTGCCTGGAGAATCCCAGGGACAGTGGAGCCTGGTGGGCTGCTGTCTATGGGGTCACACAGAGTCGGACACGACTGAAGCGACTTAGCAGCAGCAGCAGCAGCAGCATGTCAATATATAGATTAGAAGTATATATAACTGTGGGGCATTATTTAATCATGATGTATCCAATTCTTTTAGTTATCCATTTATTTTTGGTTGCACTGGGTCTTCCCTGCTGCGTGTGAGCTTTCTCTAGTTGCAATAAGCAGGAGCTACTCTGTTGCGGACAGTGGGCTCTGGGCTCCTGGGCTTCAGTAGCTGTGCACACAGGCTTAGTAGCTGCAGCTTGCAAGCTCTGGAGGGAGGGCTCAGTAGTTGTGGCCCACAGGCTTCGTTGCCCTGTGGCGTGTGGGGTCTTCTCAGATCAGGAATCAAACCCACATCCCCTGCATTGGCAGAAAGATTCTTAACCACGGGATAACCAGGGAAGTCCCAATTCTTTTACAAAATTGACTCATAGTTTAAATATTACGATTTTCATTACAAAATGATTGAGCTCATGAAACTTTATTTTTTGTTGTGGTACTACGATTCAAAGACACTAACCATAAACTTTAGATTTACAAGATTAATTAATTTCCACCAGTGTGCTGTCTCTCTCTCCTCAAAAATCTTCAGCTTTAAAGGGTAGAGAAGGAAGGTCAAAGGCACAAGGGAAATTGCATACACATATCATCAACAAAAGCTTACTTTTGGGATGGAGCTATTTGTGTGATCAAAGTTCAGCAAATTGGTGAAGTTTAACGCATTTTGGGCCGATGTGGGGGCTCATTTCTTGGTTTATTTTACCCAAAGCATAGTAAATACAGTTAGGAGGTGAAAGTCAATGCTGACATGTGCTGTCATCTGTCTCTTCATCCTGTCTGTCTGTCTCTCCATCCTAGTCTGTTCAGCCCTTTGATTAGGCTGGTTCTTGCCTCACAATCCTCCCCCCAGCCCGTGCCCAGTGCTGACATGCAGCACAGCAGTGTGTCCCTGTGGACACCCAAAGATGTCTGGGGAGTTGTTACTTAAACAGACGGTTGACTCCGTTTATTTTAACCGAACACACATTCATTACAACCGGGTCTGTTGCTTTCTTTATAGGGCATCTCGAAACAATGTGAAGGAGAAGAAATTTTTCTAGGTCAGTTTGTATATAACAAAACAGGGACCACCGTTCAAACATTTGCACTCCAGGTAATGAGAGCCTTGGGAGAAGGTACGGTATCTGTGGCTCCATGCCCAGGAGGGATTTGGGGGGTTGCTTGATGTAAAGTGGTGTGTGAGAATAACTGTGACGAAAGTGTGAGATAAGCAAGCCTTGTCTGAATTCCAGTTCTTAGCTCCAATCATGTTCATAAGTTTTAATGCAAAAAAACAGGCAAATATAATACAAAGTTGTTTCCGAGACAGTTTTTTTATTATTTGCTATTACTTTTACACACGCACACACACACACTCACTCACTCTTCCTCAGTCCTTATTTATCAGATTCCCTTGATAATATCTAATCCGACAGTTACTATCTTCTTCCTTGGGTAAAGGGGGTGGGGATGATGGTACAAAACGAGATGATTGGAGGCAGAGAGGAACTCAGAGAGAATAAATATTTCATACCAGGTAAGAAAAACTCAGCCTAACTCAAAGGGGGAAGAACACCAGTTGGTAACTTATAAATCCCTAAAAGTCAGTAAGCCATAAGAAATGTATTGCATTCGTTCTCATTAGTCACGGGAACGAATGAAAAGACGTAGAAGGCATCTCAAGCCATGTAAACAGAAGTGTGTTATACTTCTTGGCCTGTGCTGAGAAAATCTAAGCTGAAAACAATTCATATGTCAGAAATGAACGCCCTTGCAGAGTTTCACATTCAACGGTACATCCATGTCCCTCCCTGCCCCCTCCCTGGGGCAGCCAGTCGGGACCACCATGGAGACAGCAGAAGGCGGTGAGAGGTCCCCGGGGTCCAGACCACCATGCTATTTGCCTTCCCGTGTCTGCCTTTTTATCAGCTCTTTCCTTACGGTAGACCAGGATGCCATCCATTAGACTGGTGCTTGAAAGTACTTGAGTTAAGAAGGAAAGAAAGTGTTCTAATTTTTTTCATTTATATCAGCATTACTTGAGATTCTTTGAGATAGTTCATTTGATAAGACATTAATTTTACTCTTTTCTCTTTTTTCAGCGTGAAGTTCCTGAATTCTTGTTATGTGTGAAACTTAAAATTCTCAGCAACTGGGGACACCCAAACTATACTTGTTTATATAGATTCAGGGTTCATGGCACCCCAAGAGATGACAGCTAGAAGAACTGGTGCAGAAGGCCATGACCGCAAGTCCCAAATATTCAAGTACTCCAGTTCCCTCTGATTATATCACATCCATAGGAATCAAAAATCAGAAGTGGGAGAGAAACCTTAAAGTGGTTCTTACCTGCAGTAAAACATGAATGAATTGTACTATTAAAAATATGAAAATAAATTCAATCTCTGCATTAGTGTGGCCTCTGAGGATGAATCATGTTGTTGAAGCACTGAAAAATGAGTTTGCATTTACAAGAAGATGGTAATTCTCAACACTCTTTCTCATAATAGCATATTAGTTCATCCATACCAGGCGTGGATATCTGCTGTTACCACTATTCGTTAACACTGATCTGGACACATCTGTAATTACAGAAGCTAAAGAAATTAGGGGTAAAATTTAGGAAGGCCAACCATAATTCATTTGCAGATGACTTGATGAATTCCTTCAAAAGCAATTGAATCAATGAAACTATACATTATAAACAAAGATGGATACAAAATTATCATATATAAGTCAAATCAAAAATATAAACCACAACCAGTAAGAGAATATAATTTACAAACCCTCAATGAAAAATTTTTAAAAATCAAATGAAAGAATTAAACTGTTTGAAGAGCCAATAAAACAGCAGTGGATAATGAAAAGACCTAAAAAAAAAAAATGGAAAGACATAACCTGTCTATGGATACAAAAACTTCACTGTCAAGAAGTCGATTCTGTCTAAACTAATCTACAAATCCAGTTAAATCTTAATTAAAACCCAGAAAAAAAAATTATGGTATTTTGGCCATGTGTGAGGGCTTGTAGACTGCCTCAAATAGTGACAGGATTTCAGAGGCCTGTTTAATATCTTTATTGTTTGAGGTTAGAAGCCACCTTTCTTTCCAGATTGCCGGGTGAACCTGCCCCATGGAGAATGCATAGTGGGAGCCCGTGTATATATCAGCCAGGAGCTGGGCTCTTATCAGAGCAGTGATTTCTGCCTTCTGGGCTAAGCTCCCTGGGGACAGGGCTTTTTCTTTAATAATCCCTTTAAGTGTTACCACTGCATACTCAGGGGCTTCCCTGGTAGCTCAGCTGGTGAAGAATAAGCCTGCCATGCAGGAGATCACAGTTCGATCCCTGGGTTGGGAAGATCCCCTGGAGGATGACATGAGCTTGAATTAACAGCCCAAGGCTTATACCCTATCTCTCATGTGTATACCATTTGACATGCTTTTTAAAGTCTGGGGATGCCAAAGTTGGGGTTGAGACTAACTTTATTAACATTTTTATTGTTTCACAGACCGTTTGGCACTCTTTAGTCCCCATCAGGGATTCAAGATTACGTCCCTTCAGTGCCCCGTAGAGGGGTTTTTGCTATGAGCCCGTAGTTTGGGATCTAAATCCCACAGAACCCTGCCATTTCCAGAAACCCTCTCAGTTGGCTGTGGGTCTTGCTGCAGCTGCTGCTAAGTCGCTTCAGTCGTGTCCGACTCTGTGCCACCCGACAGGTGCTCCCAATTCTGCAATTGTTTGCTTCCTGCGAGGCCAAAGATCCCCGCTGTCCTTGAGAGAGAGCAAAACCTAGATACTTGCTCTTTGCATATCTGGGCCTTTTTCTGGGAGGCCTTATATCCACAACTGGCCAAATAGTTCAGGGTCCTGATGGTATTTTGTACACATTTGTCAGCTGTAGGACTTGCTGTGAGCAAGTCACGCACATATTGGAGTAAGAGTCCTTCATCCCATCTTAAATTTCTAAAGTCTCTAGCTGGCATCTCCCCAAACAAGGCAGGGGAATTCTTAAATCCTTGAGGCAGGACTGTCCAACAATACTGTGGGACTACCTGTGTTTCTGGGTCCTGCTATTCAAACGTAAATAGATGGCTGTGATTTTTCTGTAATTGGAATGTAGAAGAAAGCATCTTTTCAGTCCAGGACTGAGAACCAGCCATATTCTCCTGGAATAGTTGTACATAGGGCTTCCCTTGTAGCTCGTTCGATAAAGAATCTGTCTGCAATGCAGGAGATCTGGGTTTGATTCCTGGGGCGGGAAGATCCCCTGGAGATGAAAATGGCAACCCACTCCAGTATTCTTGCCTGGAGAATCCCATGGACAGAGGAGCCTGGCGGGCTACAGTCCATGGGGTCGCAAGAGTCAGACACAACTTAGTGACCAGACCACCATGGATTAGGTCCCACAGGGTTTAAGACTTCATTCACAGCCCTCAAGTCCTGGACAGACTGATACTTTGTCGCGTCTGGCTTCTTGACCAGGAGGATTAGGAGTGTTATATGCAGACCTGCAAGGTTTAATCTGTCGTATTTTCAAAAATTTTTCCAGAGTTGGCTGTATTCCCTTTTGGTCTTCTTGTCTCGGAGGATATTGTTTTACATTAGGTGTCCCAGCATCCCTTTTTGATGGGATTTGTACTGGTCTTGCTTTTTTGGCCTTCCCCAGAGTTCTTATCAGTAGGTAAGAATCTGCCTACAATGCAGGAGACACAGGAGATGCAGGTTCGGTCCATGAGTTGAGACGATCTCCTGGAAAAGAAAATGGCAACCCACTCAAGTATTTTTGCCTGAAAACCCCATGGAGAGAGGAGCCCGGCAGGCTACAGTCTAAAAGGGTCGCAAAGACTCCGAAACGACTGAGAGACTAAGCGTACACACAGACAGTGCTGTCAGCCCACACTTCTGGCCTCACCTTTTCATAGACCTCGGTGGGGAAGAACTCTGTCTCCTTCTCTGGGGTTTTCATGAGCATCATTTGTAGGCTCAGCACATGCTCCTGTGGGACCCTGGTGTCAAGACATTCTGGTGGAAAAGTTACTTGAGCGTTTAATTTACAAAGGAGATCTCATCCCCAAGGCGGGGCTAGGACGCTCTGACACGTAAAAGTTGTGTTTCAGGCTGAGATCCCCTAATTGGCATTGCAGAGGTTGTTAAAATGGATGGTTTAGTACTTGTCCAGAACTCCCATGACTGGGATACACTGGGATGTTTTCTGTGCCACCATGGTGTTCACTGCAGAACATGAGGCACCTGTATCTATTAGAAAGTCCATCAATTTTTTCCCCACTGGCAAAGTCACCCAGGGCTCCTGTGGGGAAATTAGAATCAGATGCTTCAAGTCTAAGGGAGCCCCTGGGACTCTTCATTCATCATCAGAACATTCCCCTCTTTCTACCATATGAGAGGTTCCTGTCCTCCTGATATACTTTGGTTTAGGGCAACCATTTTTCCAATGCCCATCCTCCTTGCAGTGAGCACACTGCTCCTCCCCCAGTGGTGGTGGCTTGCCTCCTTTTAGGTTATTTGGCTTCTGGGAATCCAATACTGCTGCCAGAAAAGGTGGCTTCTGTTTTCCATCTGTCTTGCTTCTGCTGTTCTTCCCTGTTGAATGCTTTAAAAGCAACATCTACTGATTGAGAAGAGCTCATTCTACATCATCTAATTTTTGTAAATTTCTTCTTATGTCTGAAGCACTTTGCCCAATAAAGGTCATATTTACCATCCTCACATTCTCAGGGGCCTCAGGGTCTGTATCCAACACCATGCACCTCTTGATATGATGCAATGAGAAGGTCAGATCATTGCTTTTGTGGTAGTTCCACTAAAAACATCGCTTGAGACTCATCTTGAATAAACATGTAGCTTATCAGTTGTGCTTTTGGTTTTGCTTCCTTGTCTACCTCTCCTTACATTTAGGCAGCAGTGCCTCTAAGTTTGGTAAATCCTTTCTAGAAATTCTGATGGATCTTCGTTTGGTTTCTGGTTTATCTCCTGGATTTTGTTTAAGCTCCTTTGTCCAGGTATGCCCTTTTGAAGGCCCACTAAGATACATCTCCTGCAGTGTTCTAAAAGGGGCATGCCTCCAATATTAGGATCCCAGTAAGGCTCCGCAATAGGGACTGCCAGATTTTGCTTCTGGAGTTCCATTTGGATCCACTAGATGGTGGTGTTGCACTTTCTCTCCAGCCTTGTTAGAGACCATCCTCCTTTCATCCCTAGTAAGCATTATATTTATAAAGGGGTCAGTGTCTGCCCACGTGGAATCAGTTC
This sequence comes from Ovis canadensis, assembly GCF_042477335.2. NCBI lineage: Eukaryota > Metazoa > Chordata > Mammalia > Artiodactyla > Bovidae > Ovis > Ovis canadensis. The sequence continues at coordinate 22,190,232 of NC_091248.1, forward strand.
AGTTCAGTTCAGTCGCTCAGTCGTGTCTGACTCTTTGCAACCCTATGGACTGCAGCTCGCCAGGCCTCTCTGTCCATCACCAACTCCCGGAGTTTACTCAAACTCATCCCCACGGGATGCCATCCAACCATCTCATCCTCTGTCGTCCCCTTCTCCTCCTGCCTTCCATCTTTCCCAGCATCAGGGTCTTTTCAAATGAGTCAGCTCTTCGCATGAGGTGGCCAAAGTATTGGAGTTTCAGCTGCAACATCAGTCTTTCCAGTGAATATTCAGGCCCAATTTCCTTTAGGACGGACTGGTTGGATCTCCTTGCAGTCCAAGGGACTCTCAAGAGTCTTCTCCAACACCACAGTTCAAAAACATCAGTTCTTTGGCGCTCAGCTTTCTTTATAGTCCAACTCTCACATCCATACATGACTACTGGAAAAATCATAGCTTTGACTAGATGGACCTTTGTTGACAAAGTAATGTCTCTGCTTTTTAATATGCTGTCTAGGTTGGTCATAACTTTTCTTCCAAGGAGTAAGCATCTTTAAATTTCACGGCTGCAGTCACCATCTGCTGTGATTTTGGAGCCCAAGAAAATAAAGTCAGCCACTGTTTGATGGGACCAGATGCCATGATCTTTGCTTTCTGAATGTTGAGCTTTAAGTCAACTTTTTCACTCTCCACTTTCATCAAGGGGCTCTTTAGTTCTTCTTCACTTTCTGCCATAAGGATGGTGTCATCTGCATATCTGAGGTTATTGATATTTCTCCCGGCAATCTTGATTCCAGCTTGTGCTTCTTCCAGTCCAGCATTTCTCATGATGTACTCTGCATAAAAGTTAAATAAGCAGGATGACAATATACAGCCTTGATGTACTCCTTTTCCTATTTGGAACCAATCTGTTGTTCCATGTCCAGTTCTAACTGTTGCTTCCAGACCTGCATACAGATTTCTCAAGAGGCAGGTCAGGTGGTCTTGTATTCCCAAGTGAGACGGTGGCTGGCGAATACGGTGGTGAAGAGTTTAATCCTACAGAGTGGGTCTTCTTGGCAAGCAGTGTTATGGTTTCCCCTGGGTTTCCTTTCAGACGGTTGCACCACACGGTGGCAGTCCTCTGATTCCTTTTCCTCCTGATGTAAGAGCAGAAATGCTTCTGCATACGAAATCTTATCTTTTTTCTCTGCTCTTTTGCAAAACACTTCCAACTGCAATATCGTAAAATAACTGAAAGCGCCATTCAGGGGCCATCAGTCTTCTGATCCTAATACACATTGTGTACAAATTCCATTATAATAGTACATCCTGTCTTTCTTAGTCATAGGCTCATGGATCAGACTGGCTCCAAATAGGGAAAGGAGTACGTCAAGGCTACATATTGTCACCCTGCTTATTTAACTTATATGCAGAGTACATCATGAGAAACGCTGAGCTGGAAGAAGCACAAGCTGGAATCAAGATTGCCAGGAGAAATATCAATAACCTCAGATATGCAGATGACACCACCCTTATGGCAGAAAGCGAAGAACTAAAGAGCCTCTTGATAAAAGTGAAAGAGGAGAGTGAAAGAGTTGGCTTAAAACTCAACATTCAGAAAACGAAGATCATGGCATCTGGTCCCATCACTTCATGGCAAATAGATGGGGAAACAGTGGTCCTGTATGAATGTGAGAGTTGGACTGGGAAGAAGGCTGACGCCGACGAATTGATGCCTTTGAACTGTGGTGTTGGAGAAGACCCTTGGGAGTCCCTTGGACTGCAAGATCAAACTGAATATTCATTGGAAGGACTGATGCTGAAACTCCAATACTTTGGCTACCTGATGCAACTGACCCATTGGAAAAGACCCTGATGCTGGGAAAGATTGAAGGCGGGAGGAGAAGGGGACGACAGAGGATGAATTGTTTGGATGGCATCACTGACTCAGTGGACTTGAGTTTGGCGAGCTCTGGGAGTTGGTGATGGACAAGGAAGCCTGGCGTGCTGCAGTCCATGGGGTCACAAAGAGTCCGACACAACTGAGCGACTTCACTTTCACTTTTCCCTTTCATGCATTGGAGAAGGAAATGGCAACCCACTCCAGTGTTCTTGCCTGGAGAATCCCAGGGATGGGGGAGCCTCATGGGCTGCCGTCAGTGGGGTCGCACAGAGTCGGACACGACTGAAGCGACTCAGCAGCAGCAGCAGCAGCAGCAGCAGCAGCAGCAGCAGCAGCAGCAGCAGCAGCAGCAGCAGCAGAGGGACTGACTGAACTGAGCTGAACGTAGTATAATTCTCAAAAGACGTTCACTCGTGCCACCTCTGCGGTATGCTTTTCCTCATTTTACAGTTTTCTCATGTAACAGGAAACAATAAAGACAAATGCTGCCCATCAGGATTGCCACAGTTCCTCTCAGCTATGTCAGTCTTTCCCCTTGGGTAATTTTTCCGACATTAACTGGTAACTGCAGGTCTGCAAACAGCCTTCCTCGGGGGGCTGGGGGCTGACGTGGGGGAGCAGGCGCCTGACAGACACTGGTAGACACAGCTTTGGGTAAGAGCTAATAAATACATGTGTTTCCCTGGTGGCTCAGATGGTAAAGAATCCACCTTCAATGCAGGAGACCCAGGTTTGATCCCTCAGTAGGGAAGATTCCTTGAAGAAGGGAATGACAACCCACTCTAGTATTCTTTCCTGGAGAATTCCATGGACAGAGGAGCCTGGTGGGCTACAGTCCAGGGTTGCAAAGAGTCAGATGCAACTGATCGCAAAGCATGCACAGAGTAAATAGTTATCCAGGTCGAGTTTACCATCTCTGCAATTATGAAGAGGTTAGTTCCTTACTTCCAACTCCACACCCTGACTGATGTTTTGTATGGTTCCGATGAGGGTATTTCCTTGCACAATAAACAAACATAATGAATAGTGTCCACACTGTTCCCCAGCTCATTTAATCATCTACACTGGAAAACTATGTAATAGATAGACCAGCAGCAGTGTGAATATGTTTTAGGAGGGGGGCCCCTTCCAGGGCCTGAGAGTGGGTTCTTATCTAACACTCAGAAATGAATTGTCTGAGGAGACACCTGTGCTGACAAAGCAACAGACTTTATTGGAAAGGGGTGCCAGGGTGGAGGTGGCAGGGCAAGGGAACCCGGAGGAACTCTCTGGCACATGGCTCCCAGTCTCGGGTTTTACAGTGGGTGATGGGACGAGTTTCTGGCTGTCTCTGGCCAATGATTCTGACTCAGGGTCCTTCCTGTGCTACACGCATTGCTCAGCCAAGATGGATTTCAGCAAGGAGGACTCCGGGAGGTGGAAGGACATGTGGCGTCTCCTTCCATTCTTAACCTAATTCTTCTGGTTGGTGGTGGCTGATTAGTTCTGTATTCCTTACCAGGACCTCCTGTCGTAAAATAACTTATGCAAATATTCACTATAGTGCCTAGTCAGTGTGTTTCCCGTAACACTTGGGTATGTAAGTATTTCATCTTTTCTGTACCAAAGGCAAGCTAACCATAGACCCGAACTTGATTAATAAGTCTAGAAACAGAGTTGTCTTCCCTTCTGTTTGTAGCTTTAAAAAAAAAAACCTGTTATCAGCTACATATACATCCCAGCTAATGTCTGCTAACCGGATTTAACTAATCATCAATGATTGGGAAACAAATATCAGATGATTTTGTACAGTTATCTCATTCAATTCCATTTTCTACATTAGAGAACTGAAGTTCAGAGCAAAGAATCCTGTGTCATATTGTTTTTGCCCGTCTGCTATTACCAGAGCTGGCCTGCAGCCCAGAGACTTTCTGTTCCCAGAGTTTCTTTACTATCTAATGCTGCCCTCTTTCTCACTGCTGCATCTCTTGGCCTGGCTTTGGGATCACATTGCTTCTGGCTCTAAATTATCTTGCATTCTCTGAAGCAGTGTGGCAGATGAGAAAGTGGTAGCAGTGCTCAGAGAGTAGCTTTTCCCATAACTAATAAATAGTCCTGTTGTTCCTAAAGCAACGGAAAAATGGAAATAGCAAACACGTACAGTCCTTATTGTGTGTTAGACACTATTGCAAACTTTTCTGTGTTATAGCAACTCATTTAATCCTCACTGAAGTTTTTAATATATATACATTATTATTACAGATGCGATCCTGAGTTGCAAACAGGTTCCTTACTTTGCCCAAGATCATACAGCGGCAAAGTGGGATAGGAATGGATGCCATCCTTTCCTTTTATTTACAACTATGATGCAACTCAAAAGTTTTCTCAAACTTTTTCTTTTGAAAAATTTCAAAAGTACAGAGAATTTTAATAGTGCAATGAACACCCGCGTATGTAACTCTGTCTAGAGTTTGCAGTTACCAACATTTGCCACACTTACTCTATCTGCATGCATGTGTGTGATCATGACACCTCAACATCTGTCCTGGGCAGGTCACCCCCAAACATGCCTCAATGGCGTACCCATTGTGTTGAAGTAAATTTGCTTGAGAAACAGCAGGTGGGAAAAAAAAGGATAAACTTGGCATGGACATGTACACCCTGCTATAATTAAAATGAACAATCAACAAGAACCTACTCTACAGTACGTGGAACTCTGCTCAATGTTATGTGGCAGCCTGGATGGGAGGGGAGTTTAGGGGAGAATGGATCTGCGTATACGCATGGCTGAGTCCCTTGCTGCTTACCTGAAACTATCACAGCATTGTTAATGGGCCACGAACGTGAAAGTGTTAATGCTCAGTCCAGTGGGGCTCTTTGTGATCCCATAGACTCGTGGCCCACCTGCCAGGATCCTCTGTCCATGGGATTTCCCAGGCAGGAATACTGGAGTGGGTTGCCATTCTCTTCTCCAGGGGATCTTCCCAGCCCAGAGATCGCACCCAAGACTCCTGCCTTGCAGGCGGATTCTTTAAGGTCTCAGCTACGAGGGAAGCCCAATAATGGGCTATACATCAATACAAAATAAAAAGTTTAAAAGCAAATAAATAACACTCTGACCACTCCCCCAACCCACCCCCGCCCCACTGAAAGTGGTAAATAAATTACTTAGTGGGAAATATTTATTTGGGGACCCAACTCAAAATTATTTTTAGCTCTGTTTCCTCTAACTGTTTTGTAGACCTATAACCCAAATCTAAACGGAAGTTAAGGTGTTAAAGGAATGGGGGAGGTGGGAAGCAGAGCAGAAAGGCGGGAGGCGTTCGCAGGATATTGCCTGGGACTGCCAGCTCAGTGGATTTTGGGAATTGTAGTCTGCCAGTCATCCAGGGCATTCCTGTTTCAGGAACCTGACTACGAGTCCCAGAAGCCTTCGGAGCGGCTCTCTGGGAACGCACTTCCTGGGACGCCGAGAGGGAGACGCTCTGAGAGGCTCCTCAGTGTGGGCGAGGGAAAATGCCCTGGATGTGAGAAACAGGTAGGTGTCGGCAAGAATGTTCTGGTTTCTGGGTCTTTTGCGTAAGTAGTTGAGGATTTTGTGTAAGGTTGCTTAAACGAGGAGAGTCACTCAGCATTGGAAAAGTGCTGACCACCTTTGTGGACGTGAATGCTTGGAGGTGTTTGATGAAGCTCTCAAAATTACTTTGGACCCAGTCGTATGAAAATGTCGACGTGTCTGGCCAGGGCTAGGGACTTGGCTGGCCAGGTGTGTGCTGTGGAGGTGCAGGTTGCTATTTTTGAATCACTAGCTCATGCTGGTTGTGTAATGATGACCTGCTCTCCATTCAAACCCACTTAGTGGTGCAGGGATGAGCTTGTTCTGAGAGCATTCATAGCCACTGTGGCGGTTTCTTTGCAGTTGGCTCTAACCAGGAAAGCTCTCTCTCTCTTTTTTTTTTTAACTTTCTATGTCTTTCTGCCAACTCTGATGCTCCTAAGGGCACAGCTTAAAGGGAGTGCAGAGAGGGTAGGCGGGAGGCAGGCTTCTCTGGAAGCCTGCTTTGCTCTTCTCTGAAGCCCAAGTTCTGTGTTACAGGCTTTGCAAGGGGCCAGTCGTGACATTAGAAGGCCAGACTTGGTGACCTGACTTTTGAAAGATTGCTCAGAGATCCTATTGTGTGTTTCATATTATAAAAACTTAACTTTGGAGTAAGTAAGCAACTGTGATTGAAACCAACCAGACATATATTTAGAAAAGAAAAAAAAAAATCTGGTTGAAATCCCTTTCCTGCAGACTGTTGGGAACATCATTCTACTTTATGATCGTTGTAGGGCTAGCAGTATATATGTATATAGACACGCCTTAAACCAGGAAGTTCTTAGGCGTTACAAGTTTTCCTTCTCTCCTTCTACTTGAGGTAAATAGTGTTTGAAGAGGAAGTTGTTGATGCTTAAGAAAGATATATGAAAACATTTAAATGGTGGGTTGAGCTGTTGGTGGAACTATAAACTGAAAAGAAATTCTAGTTGCAAGTTTTAGGGGGCACGGTACAAAGCAACTTTGACTAGCTTTGTTGTCAGTATCCTTTTAAAAGAAATAAAAGAAACCTCAGGAATGTGTTTTATGCCAAGACAACTAATTACATAGTGCTTCATCAGCCCTCCTTATTCTTTCACTGTAGTTATGCAAAGATTTCCAAAACAGCGAAGTGATTTCCATCCTTGTTTTTCCTGTCTTCTTAAGTCACAAAATGAGAGTTAATTTTTTCTTCTGTAGCTCACAAATAGATATTGTGTGAATTTAAGAATAAACTACTTTTGTTTTTAACTTACTGCCCACCTTTTTTGGCTTAAGATTTCTTTGGTTTTAGATGGTTGATAATTATTTTTCCTAGTTCCATATGAATTCACATTGAGTTTTCAAAGAAGTGCTGTATTAATTTGGAGAACTTTTCCTGTTCTTTATGTCCAGGTCATCTTGACTGTGTTCAGATGTGTATATATTTCTTCTAGGGTGATTAAAGTTGTTTTGGAACTATCAAGTACCTCAAAGAGTAAGTACATCCCTTGATTTTATTTCTTCATTTTACTTCCATATATATGACACTGTTTTCTCTTAACAAAATAAAGTTATAGGATAGATCTCCATTCCAGGTGCTATGTTGATGATCTGCATCTTCTAAGAAAACCCTTCTAAGGGAGACAGTAACTTCTAAGGTAGAAGGGACTGCTAGTGTTACTACCGAGGAATAACGTAGCTGCTATTACAGATGTGTTCTCATGTAGCTATTCCTTAGAATTGTCTCTGAAAAAAATACAGTAATGGATCTGAGAATTCTTAAAGCTCTTGGCCCTTATTCCTGCTCCAAACTTCTTTGAACTCTATTCAAAACCACAGGAAAGATATTCTTTTGAAAAATATTTTTATTTGAAATATCTTTGATAACCTTCAATTGTGTACCATCTCCTCTGCAAGTCATTGTGGAACAGTCAGATATGAAGTGGGTGTTTCGAACAGAGGCCTAATCTGATTTGGTCAGTGGCTATTCTCAAAGAGAATGCTCTCAAATAAACCTACCAATAATCATCACAGACTTAAATTTCCCACCCTATTCTGTTTTACGAAGGGTTTTACTGTTTATGATCTCACAACTATCTTGGGAGAAATTTGAGATGCAGAGGGCATAGGACTTGCCCAGTTTGCAAATGGTGGTTTATGACTGGTGCTTCAGTCTTGGGTTGCCTGGGCTACAATACCGTGCTGCCTCCCAGATGGAGACTGCAAGCCCACACATCTGTATATACAACTTAGCTCAGGACCAGCTAGTGTTCGTGGGTGCTCCTCAGATTGTTGAAGTGTATTCTTAGCCTTGCACATCTGCCACAGTTACTAATAAGGGGTTTTCATATGGCGAAAAGATGGGTTTTTTTTTTTCCTCATTGGGAGAAATATTTTAAAAAGGAGATAGAAATACAAGTATAAAAAATTGTTTAACTTAGATAAGCAAATATTAATTTGATATATGAACCACTCTTAATGGCAAGAGGCACATCCTGTATGTAACATACCTATTAAGTTGAAAACATGGGCATCAACTATCATAATTGATTGTCTACCCATGGTGGGAATTAATCAGTGTTGCTAAACTTATATATGTGTTTCTAGAAGCAGAGGCTGCATATAAATAACCTGGGAATGGCCTCATCTTTCTTAGGAAATTTCTGGGGGAAGAAAATGAACTTCCTTTTTAACAATGAGAGAGACTTTGGCCAGTAAAGAGTGGAAAGCAGGGGCACATTTTAGAAGCAGTTTGGGGGCTTCAGAACACAGAGTATGGATGAATGTAATGAGTGAGCTGATCCTAGAGCAAATTTATAACGCTCTGTGTCCTCACCATACTCATATGAACCTTCCGTTTGTTTTTTTGTTCATTCATTAAACAGATAATTGAGTACCTTCTATGTGCCAGTGTTGGGCACAGTGAATAAAACAGAAGGCTCTCTGTGCTCCTGGAATTTACAGTCTGGTGAGAAGGATAAACACTGAACAGAGAGTATAAGCAAATTCACTGCTATCAAAGAAAAATTACAAAGGTGCAACCAGGGCATGTAATTAGGGACGAGGGAAGGTGAAGGGTCGGAGAGGAGAGGGGAGGTTTAGATCCAGGGCTCCCTGGAAACTAGAAAGATAAATACATGTCAGTTAAGCAAAGAATAGGATGGGATTAAGAAAGTTCTAGGAGGAAACAGCATGAGCAAAAGCCCACATTGAAAAACAAAATTTGAAAAGTTAAAAGCGTTATGTCTACATAGACTAATATGTGAGGTAGGAAACTGACTCAGAAAGGAAACTAAGAATCTGTCAGGAACCAGATGGTGGGAAGTAAAACTTTGGAAATTATGGGAAAGATTTGAAACTTTGGAAACTTTATTCTGAGGAAACTATTCAATAGAAAGCTATTGAATGGTAAAAAATGCAGTGAAATGATCAGATTTTCAATTGAAAAAATAATGCATGGTTTCAAATTAATTGGTAGAGCTCCAAGAGTCAGCATATCTTTCAGTTTTAAATCACTGAACATATTCCTTCTCTCACTGTCCCTATAAGATGTTACTTTTTCCCTCTATGGGATATACTGCTGCTGCTGCTGCTGCTGCTGCTGCTGCTGCTGCTGCTGCTGCTGCTGCTGCTAAGTCTCTTGAGTCGTGTCCGACTCTGTGCTTTCTATCAATCATACACATGTAGAGTTATGAGCAGGGTATAAAATGTAAAGCAGCCAAAGAAAGTTACAAAGAGTGGGGACATTAATTCTAGCACCGAGATTGAAATTCAGTTAAATTAAGGTTCATAATATTTCCCTCCTGAAAAATGCCATATACTCGTTCAGTTCAGTCGCTCAGTCGTGTCTGACTCTGTGATGCAATGGACTGCAGCCACGCCAGGCCTCCCTGTCCATCATCAACCCCCAGAGTTTATCCAAATTCATGTCCATTGAGTCGGTGATGCCATCCAACCATCTCTTCCTCTGTTGTCCCCTTCTCCTCCTGCCTTCAGTCTTTCCCAGCATCAGGGTCTTTTAAAATGAGTCAGATCTTCGCATCAGGTGGCCAAAGTGTTGGAATTTCAGCTGCAACATCAGTCCTTCCAATGAACATTAAGGACTGATCTCCTTTAGGATGGACTGGTTGGATCTCCTTGCTGTCCAAGAAACTCTCAAGAGTCATCTCCAACACCACAGTTCAAAAGCATCAATACTTTGGTGCTCAGTTTTCTTTAAAGTCCAACTCTCACATCCATACATGACCACAGGAAAAACCATAGCCTTGACTAGATGGACCTTTGTTGACAAACTAATATCTCTGCTTTTTAATGTGCTGTCTAGGATGGTCATAACTTTCCTTCCAAGGAGTAAGTGTCTTTTAATTTCATGGCTGCAGTCATCATCTGCAGTGATTTTGGAGCCCCCCCAAAATAAAGTCTGGCACTGTTTCCAGTGTTTCCCATCTATTTGCCATGAAGTGATGGGACCAGATGCCGTGATCTTAGTTTTCTGAATGGTGAGTTTTAAGCCAACTTTTTCACTCTCCACTTTCACTTTCATCAAGAGGCTCTTTAGTTCTTCACTTTCTGCCATAAGCATGGTGTCATCTATGTATCTGAGGTTATTGATATTTCTCCTGGCAGTCTTGATTATAGCTTGTGCTTCATCCAGCCCAGCATTTCTCATGATGTACTCTGCATATTAAGTTAAATAAGCAGGGTGACAATATACAGCCTTGACATACTCCTTTTCCTATTTGGAACCAGTCTGTTGTTCCATGTCCAGTTCTAACTGTTGCTTCTTGATTTGCATACAGGTTTCTCAAGAGGCAGGTCAGGTGCTCTGGTATTCCCATCTCTTTCAGAATTTTCCACAGTTTATTGTGATCCACACAGTCAAAGGCTTTGACATAGTCAATAAAGCAGAAATAGATGTTTTTCTGGAACTCTCTTGCTTTTTTGATGATCCAGCAGATGCTGACAATTTGATCTCTGGTTCCTCTGCCTTTTCTAAAACCAGCTTGAACATCTGGAAGTCCACAGAAGCCTGGCTTGGAGAATTTTGAGCATTACTTTGCTAGCCTGTGAGATGAGTGCAATTGTGTGATAGTTTGAGCATTCTTTGGCATTGTCTTTCTTTGGAATTGGAATGAAAACTGGCCTTTTCCAGTCCTGTGGCCACTGCTGAGTTTTCCAAATTTGCTGGCATATTGAGTGCAGCACTTTCACAGCATCATCTTTCAGGATTTGAAACAGCTAACTGGAATTCCATCACCTCCACTAGCTTTGTTCATAGTGATGCTTCTTAAGGCCCACTTGATTTCACATTCCAAAATATCTGGCTCTAGGTGAGTGATCACACCATCGTGATTACCTGAGTCATGAAGATCTTTTTTGTACAGTTCTTCTGTGTATTCCTGCCACCTCTTCTTGGTATCTTCTGCTTCTGTTAGGTCCATACCATTCTGTCCTTCAGTGAGCCCATCTTCGCATGAAATGTTTCCTTGATATCTCTAATTTTCTTGAAGAAACCTTTAGTCTTCCCATTCCATTGTTTTCTCTGTTTCTTTGCATTGATCCCTGAGGAAGGCTTTCTTATCTGTCCTTGCTATTCTTTGGAAGTCTACATTCTAATGGGTGTATCTTTCCTTTTCTCCTTTGCTTTTCGATTTTCTATTTCACAGCTATTTGTAAGGCCTCTTCAGACAACCATTTTGCTATTTTACACTTTTTTTTCTTGGGGATGGTCTTGATCCCTGTCTCCTGTACAATATCATGAACCTCTGTCCATAGTTCATCAGGTAGATCTAGTCCCTTAAATCTATTTCTCACTTCCACTCTATAATCATAAAGGATTTGATTTAGGTCATAGCTGTATGGTCTAGTGGTTTTCCCAACTTTCTTCAACTTAAGTCTGATTTTGGCAATAAGGAGTTCATGATCTGAGCCACAGTCAGCTCCTGGTTTTATTTTTGCTGACTGTATAGAGCTTCTCCATCTTTGGCTGGAAAGAATATAATCAATCTGATTTCAGATTATATCAATCTGATTATTTCAAAGATATAATCAATTTGGCCATCTGGTGATGTCCATGTGTAGAGTCTTCTCTTGTGTTGTTGGAAGAGGGTGTTTGCTATGACCAGTGCATTCTTTTGGCAGAACTCTATAAACCTTTGCCCTGCTTCATTCTGTACTCCCAGGCCAAATTTGCCTGTTACTCCAGGTGTATCTTAACTTCCTACATTTGCATTCCAGTCCTCTATAATGAAAAGGACATCTTTTTGGGGTGTTAGTTCTAAAAGGTCTTGCAGGTCTTCATAGACCCATTTAACTTCAGCTTCTTCAGCGTTTCTGGTTGGGGCATAGACTTGGATTACCATAATATTGAATGGTTTGCCTTGGAAACGAACAGAGATCATTCTGTTGTTTTTGAGATTGCATCCAAATACTGCATTTTGGACTCTCTTGTTGACTATGATGGCTACTCCGTTTCTTCTAAGGGATTCCTGCCCACAGTGGTAGATATAATGGTCATCTGAGTTAAATTCACCCATTTCGGTCCATTTTAGTTTGCTGATTCCTAGAATGTCGACGTTTACTCTTGCCATCTCCTGTTTGACCACTTCCAATTTGCCTTGAGTCATGGACCTGACATTCCAGGTTCCTACACAGTATTGCTCTTTACAGCATTGGACCTTGCTTCCATCACCAGTCCCATCCCCAACTGGGTGTTGTTTTTGCTTTGGGTCCGTCTCTTCCTTCTTTCTGGAGTTATTTCTCTACTGATCTCCAGTAGCATATTGGCCTGGGGAGTTCCTCTTTCAGTATTCTATCATTTTGCCTTTTCATACTGTTCATGGGGTTCTCAAGGCATGAATACTGAAGTGGTTTGCCATTCCCTCCCTTTAGTGGACCACATTCTGTCAGAACTCTCCACCATGACCCACCCATCTTGGGTGGCCCTACACGCATGGCTTAGTTTCATTGAGTTAGACCAGGCTGTGGTCCATGTGATCAGATTGGCTAGTTTTCTCTGATTGTAGTTTCAGTCTGTCTGCTCTCTGATGCCCTCTCTCAGTGCCTGCTGTCTTACTGGGGTTTCTCTTACTTTGGACATGGGGTATGTCTTCACGGCTGCACCAGCGAAATGCAGCCACCGCTCCTGACCTTGGATGTGGGACAGCTTCTCTTGGCTGCTTGCCACGCAGCCGCTGCTCCAGGTATACTTGTTGGCTCTCTAAAAATATGACTTTTAGTTAGTTTCTGGGATCTGAGCCAAGCATAGTTGAGCAGAAGCCAATTCATGGGACTGATACAACACCTGGATTGATATGATGCGGGATAAATTTGAACACACTTAAAACTGAAATAGATGTTAAATATTGATCTGGCTCTGTTTATTAGTGTCATTTGATAACCTATAGGCTAAGAACTACAGCAATTTATTTATTAGTAATAAAATTCATTCTGATCTTGTTTCTCATTTCGTCTGTAGGAATCAGGGGCACAGGGGAGCTTGAATGAAGGAAACTCAATTATACTGATACTCCAAGTGTTTGTCCCCTACCTCTGAAAACAGAAAGGAATTGTGATTGGGTTAGGACTTAGCCATGGTCATCTGAAGGCGTTCTGAAGCTTTGAAAGGAATTGAGGGGAACTTTTTTTTACATCTTCCCAATGTTGATTAAGTCTTCTTTCTTTTCATTGCTCAGTTTTTCTCTAACCTTGAATTATTCATTTTTATGAACTTGTATATCTTATTTGGTTGATACCTAACAGTGATCACTTGATATGTAGTAATCAGACGCCTTTTTCGTTATCAGCACTTTGAGTTTTGATAAAACAGCGTATTCTTCCCCTCAGTCTGACGGTTAACATGTTGGGGCAAAGTCCAGATCTTTATGGCCTTGGTGTGCCTCTAGGACCTAACAGAGTGTCTTGCATGTGCTGAATAGTAAATCCCTGCTGAATGAATGATTGCTTAGTAATGGCTACTTCCTTGTCCAGTTCCATATCATTAAGAGTCTACCTTTTTAAGCTACTGTGGTCTTGGGTCAGAGCCTAGTATTTATTTATTCAAATGTTCCTAAAATGACTTGTGTACCAGGCACTGTGCAAGTTGCTCTCAGTATACTAGGGAGAAGACAAATGAGCAGAAACCAACAGGAAGCTGGATTCTAGAGACTGACAAAACCAGTGGCATTTTCCACTGTAAATGTCCTCAGACCTGCACCAGAGTTTCCATTGTTGGACTCAGGTGGTTGGTTGGTTGCTAAAACCAGGCATTTAAAATCTGCTGGGAAAAAAATAATGACCATAATTCCTCCAAGTATTTTCATCCATAACTTTTTTTAAAAACAATTACTACTTTTGGTAATATTGACAGAAGACGACATGATAAATAGTAAACTAAGAACAGAAAAACTTAACAACTAGTTATTCTTGAGGACTTAAAGAAATAGTCACTTTTATATTTTACAATATAAAAATCACTTAGACCGATTTTTATATTGTACACTTATATATGTGCGTGTGTATAAGTATGTTCAGTTCAGTCGCCCAGTCATGTCCGACTCTTTGCAACCTCATGAATCGCAGCACGCCAGGCCTCCCTGCCCATCACCAACTCCCGGAGTTCACCCAAACTCATGTGCATCGAGTTGGTGATGCCATCCAGCCATTTCATCCTTTGTCATCCCCTTCTCCTCCTGCCCCTAGTCCCTCCCAGTATCAGGGTCTTTTCCAGTGAGTCAGCTCTTTGCATAAAGTGGCCAAAGTACTGGAGTTTCAGCCTCAGCATCAGTCCTTCCAATGAACATCCAGGACTGATCTCCTTTAGGATTGCCTGGTTGGATGTCCTTGCAGTCCAAGGGACTCTCAAGAGTCTTCTCCAACACCACAGTTCAAAAGCATCAATTCTTTGGTGCTCAGCTTTCTTCACAGTCCAACTCTCACATCCATACATGACCGCTGGAAAAAACCATAGCCTTGACTAAAAATTATTCCCAGTTTTTGTGATTGGACTAAATATACAGTAAATTAAAGCAGTCTGTTCTGTTGCCTTGCAGGAGACATGGTAGAAAGTAGAAAAAATATATTTGAGTAGTATTTGGAGAGTGAGTTTCAAACTCCTGAAGAAATAAAGCTGAATAACATACTGGTTTTTATAATATGTCATATACAGATAAACATCTATTTCTGCTTTATTGACTATGCCAAAGCCTTTGACTGTGTGGATCACAATAAACTGTGGAAAATTCTGAAAGAGATGGGAATACCAGACTACCTGACCTGCCTCTTGAGAAACCTATATACAGGTCAGGAAGCAACAGTTAGAACTGGACATGGAACAACAGACTGGTTCCATATAGGAAAAGGAGTACGTCAAGGCTGTATATTGTCACCCTGCTTATTAAACTTATTAACGCTGGGCTGGATGAAGCACAAGCTGGAATCAAGATTGCCAGGAGAAATATCAATAACCTCAGATATGCAGATGACACCACTGTTATGGTGGAAAGTGAAGAAGAACTAAAAAGCCTCTTGATGAAAGTGAAAACGGAGAGTGAAAAAGCTGGCTTAAAGCTCAACATTCAAAAAACGAAGATCATGGCATCCGGTCCCATCACTTCATGGGAAATAGATGGGGAAACAGTGGAAACAGTGTCAGACTTTATTTTCTGGGGCTCCAAAATCACTGCAGATGGTGATTGCAGCCCTGAAATTAAAAGACACTTACTCCTTGGAAGGAAAGTGATGACCAACCTAGACAGCATATTCAAAAGCAGAGATATTACTTTGCCAACAAAAAGTCCGTCTAGTCAAGGCTATGGTTTTTAGGCACTGTTACTTTCCCCATTTTGCAGATGAGGAAAATGAGGTGCACAGATGTAGTGTTGCTGATCCAAAGTCACTTGGGTCACTTGGCTAGTAACTGAGGAAGCAGGGATTTGAATTCACGCCATCTAGCTCAGCGTCGGCCTTCAGCTACTCCGCTGCCCTCCTCACACCTTTGCCTGTTTTGCTAGTCTGTTTTTACATCTGCATGAGCATCGGAGGCCGAATTTGTGTTTGGAGTTGATGGTTTGTGGATGGTGCTGTGACCCTGCATATTTGAGTGTCTGACACATCCAAGATGCTTGAACGTGGGTGTCGAATGAGTGATTTTTGAAAACAGAATTTCAGATATGATGTTGAGCGAATTTGGAATTCTGTTGGTTGTTCCTCTGATTCACCAGGTAGAAAAATGCTCGTGTGTCAAGACTTTGGTTGCGGTATGAGCAGTCATTGGTGAGCGAGGGTGTGCATGTATGCCTGTGCTCCGTGGTCACGGGCACATGTGCTCATACCTGTTTCTATTGCACATGGAGGCAAGGGACAGAATTCCCCTGTCTGATTCCACGTCCCTGGTTGTGTTTCCAGACAGCCCCACCCTTCCTACACTGCTCCCCCGGGGTCCCCTCATGATCTGTCTTCTTTGTCCCCCCAGTCTGACTGGCAGTACTGTGCACACCTGCCTGCCTGCCATGGGCTGTCGGGATGTCCACGCGGCCACCGTGCTCTCCTTCCTGTGTGGAATCGCCTCCGTAGCAGGCCTCTTTGCGGGCACGCTGCTTCCCAACTGGAGGAAGTTGCGACTGATCACGTTCAACAGAAACGAGAAGAACCTGACCGTCTACACAGGCCTGTGGGTGAAGTGTGCCCGTTATGACGGGGGCAATGACTGCCTGATGTACGACGCTGCCTGGTACTCCTCCGTGGACCAGCTGGACCTGCGGGTCCTCCAGTTTGCCCTGCCCCTCAGCATCCTGATCGCGATGGGCGCCCTGCTGCTCTGCCTGATCGGAATGTGTAACACTGCCTTCAGGTCCTCCGTGCCCAACATCAAACTGGCTAAGTGCCTGGTCAATAGTGCGGGCTGCCACCTGGTGGCTGGGCTGCTGTTTTTCCTGGCGGGTACTGTGAGCCTCTCCCCGTCCATCTGGGTCATCTTTTACAACATCCACCTGAACAGGAAGTTCGAGCCAGTCTTTGCGTTTGACTATGCTGTGTATGTCACTGTGGCTAGCGCTGGGGGCTTGTTTATGACGGCCCTGCTACTATTTATTTGGTACTGTGCATGCAAGTCCTTGCCCTCTCCTTTCTGGCAGCCGCTGTACTCCCACCCTCCCGGTATGCACACATACTCACAGCCCTATTCAGCCCGTTCCCGCCTCTCTGCCATTGAAATCGACATTCCAGTAGTTTCCCACACCACCTAATGGGGAAATCATTGTTCAAGAAACCTTGTAGCCTCACATCTCCCTCCTGAAAGAGCTGTTTTGGACCTATATCCATTTTCCTCTGTTCCTGATCAATCAGTGAAGCCAAATCTGTATGTTTTGGTAGGATGAAGTGCTGCTAGTTTTTATGAAAAGTACAATATTTTAAATGTGAATCATTCCTTTTATCTTGCTTCTTGTGCTCAAAGCATTTTTAACCTCCATATTGATATCTGATCAGTTATTTAGGTAGAAAGGACCTGTGTCTCAATTGAGGTGATTTAGAGCCACATAGTAAAAAATGATTAAGAGGAGCTGTTGTATGCGATCCTTAGAAATATTGCAGAATGTCAGAATGTGTATCACCCTTTTTCTATAATACCTTAAATTGGTGGGAAAAAATGGACAATTTCAAATTAAGATTTTTTTTTTCAGGTAAGGGTAATAGTTTATCAGTAGCCAGACCACCAGCTTAGGCTGTAACTTTTCTTACTTCTTTCTCGGGGCTAATTGTATTGAATAGAGTTTGGTATTTTGAAGATGACTTTCTTTTGTGAGTTCTTATCTTCTACCTCATGCCTATGTTTAAAAATAAAATGTATTTTAAGTGATGTCAGAGAGAATAAGCCTAACCTTTAAAATATCTATTAGTATGGATAACAATTAACCTAATTATAAAAGTTAATGGTTCTATAAGTTGTATTATTAGAGTTAAACTGTGCCATGTGATGGATTGGTGCTTCCTTTGAGGCAAAAAAAAAACCTTTTTTTTCCAGATATCATCGACCAGGTGGCACTCAGGCCTACATGTAATCTCTTAGTGACCAAGAGAAAGAAAGAAAGAGGCCTGAGTGGTTAGTCCTCCTTCAGATAGTGGCAGGGGACAAGCATCTGTTCTTCGGTGACAGCTGCAGAGATTCATCGGGGTGACTGCCTTTTGGGTGATGGGTGGAGTGAGGCATGGCCTCCCCATGACCAGGTTCGCTCTTGATTCAGTTCCCGCCCCATCACCGATTATTTCCGTGAGCTAATATCTTTGCCCAGCATGTTACTAGATGCTGTAGAGGATACATGGAAAGTATGAGATCTCGTCCCATCTACTAAGAAATTTTACTTCAAGATAGAAGATCAAATGGTTAACTGACCTCAGTGGCAGCTGGTCTTCACTTCTCAATCATTGTTCCTGGAGTACATTTCACCCAAAGACATGGCTTTCTGGCAGTCAGGCTTATTGTAAATACCAGCAATATTTGGATCCAGAAATTCAGTTTGTTGGATCCTTTAGAGCACCTACCTTAGTCTTGATGCTGTGATAACAGGGTATCAGATTCATGAGAACTGGATGGGCCACAGTGGTAAAAAAAACAAACAAAACCCACCAATTGTTCCCTTTTCACCTCTAAAAATATGATGGCATATCAAAGAGGGAGAAGTATTTAAAATCTCTCTTGTAATGAGATAGTGCTTAGAGGAAACCGTGTTAACACCGAGATGAATGCTTACAGATTCAGGGATATTGGGTCTTTACCCTTAGGAATTTGAGCTGCTTACTTATTTGATGTAATTTGCTCCACATCTGTACTGTGTTCATGGGGAATTTGTTCTATTACCCATTACAAATTTCACATACAACTAGTTGCATGATTGACAGGTTATTGTGCCTCTTTTGCAAATCTGAGTATGCTTCTGGTACTTCTGTGTATAAAGCAGTACTTTTGTTTCTAATTCCAAACACTGGTTTATGTAAATAGCAAGTAAATCCAGTTGTATAATTTTTAAATACCTTCAGTTGAAAGCATGCAAAACTCTGGTTTTTAAGCAATAGCTTCTGATTTCCTTCTGTATTTTGTTTACTCTTCTTGGATGTAGCTGAGTTTTGATCATTCTAAGACAACAGCAGGTAAAATTTTGAGATTAATATTAATTTTCCTTTTACTAATTAATTTCTGTCCCCATTTTCACTGACTTTGTCCAGAAGTGTCAAGAATTCCACCATTCTTTGTATAAGCAGACTCGGCCATTAATATTCTAGACAGTTTTTAGTCCATGGGACCATATATATAAAATGTTGAACTTTTACTACAAGCATTTTTTTTATTCTTTTCATAAACTGTAGCCTCAAATTAGTGTTTATTATGGATTCACATGGCAAAAGAAACAGCTGTTTCCCTTATTGTCATTAATATTTCAGATTTGCTGTCAGAAACTCTTCTTATTCTTCAAAGCCATCAAAGGAATCCATATATTTATAATTTTTTTAAATAACTTCTGAGCATTCATCAGGCTATCATTGTGTTGGGGGATATCTTTCTTCTGTTGTTACAAGTCTCTTCATGTTAAAGGCCTTTTACAGAAGCTTGGAAAACAGTTTGGAAGACCTTAAATGTAGTATGATGCACCAGTTTTGGTTTATCCAACCATGGGAGGAAAAAATGCCTGAATTTACTTTACTTGTAAATAAATATACACTATAATAGATAATATGTTTGCTGTAAACTGCAGTGTAAAACTTCGATAAAACTGCACTGTACTTCTTGATGTTTATTAAAAGATGTATTTTTACAAGTTTCTGTTTCTGTCCTCATTTTTATCAGTGTTTTAAGGTGAAATATTTTGAGAAATGTTTCTCAAATATGTGCAAATTGTAAAAGACACAGCCCCTTTTAAACCCCTGTAGAATAGCAGTTGGAATCAGAAAACCTGGCATTATTGTTTCAAAAGCATCAAGACCCTTCATTTCTAAGAATGGTCTTAGGAGTTCCCTGGACTATTTCAACATTCCACAGAAAAACAACAAATAAAGTCAAATGGGCTAGACTTGCCTCATCAGTGGAGTTTTTCCAGTCATCTGTGCTCTTTGAGATTTCGACCTCTCAGATGGTTAAATGGGAGGACATTTCTTCATTCTTCAGAACTCAAGGTTGCCAGGAAAAGTGGTCCTAATAGGTAAGTCACCTCAAAATTTCCGGGACCTGGAATGAGCTTTTAGTTTTTGGCCTCCCAGGGATAGCATTCACAAGCACCCCTCACTGAACCCATGGCTCTGATGGGACATTCATGCCCGAACTGTATGTTGCACTGGAAGTGTGAAGCCATTCCAGGCTGGCCATCCCCATAGCTGATTATGCTAACACACTACAGTCTGGGGTCTGCCCCCAAGTTGCACAAGCTCCCTGAGGGTGGCTGAAAGGCTGGAGAAACTCTTCATGCTAACCAAATTCACAAGATTTACCAACCAGAAGGGAAAAATATAGATGGCTTGCAATCACTATCCAAGACCAATTTTTAAAAATATACCCTACACAGAGCTCTTTGGAGAAAAAGACTGATTCCAGTCCCAGGGTAGGAAAAGTGAAAGATGAGCCCAGCACATCGTCTTCTGCAAAAAGAAACACTCGAAGAAGGATAGAAACTTAACAAATTACACAGGAGCTGGCTTAAAGAGGTTCCTACTGGTTGAATCTGGGACAATCGAAGCATCAAAATAACATGGAATCTATTGAATAAAGCAAAAAGCCAGGCATCCCTACTGATAGAAACGGGAAGAAAGAAAAGTTGCTTCTTCAGTAAAATACCAAATGATCAGTATAGAAAAATAGATGGAGTTGGGAAAACATCAATGGAATTAAAACTGATCGGTGAAAGTTTGACAAAAAAACAGGATATTTACATAGTCTCAAAATACTGCTCCACAAATTACTAATTTCAGAGGGGAAAATAGTAATAGTGGATCAACTTGGCAGTCGCAGCTTTAACCAGGTGAATAAATTTATCACCAATGTTAAACCAACACCATGCTCCTCATGATATGATGCAATGAGGTCAGATCATTGCTTTTGTGGTAGTTCCACTAAGACCATCGCTTAAGACTCATCTTGAGGAAATGTAGCTTGTCAGTTCCTCTTTTGCTTTTTGCTTCCTTCTCTACCCCTCCTGATCTCACACCTCTTCATTTTTATAAGAAAGCATAAAAACTTACAGTCAAAATTATCTCTAAAATATTTCATGTTTAGGAGAGAATTTGAAGAGCTTGCATCAGGTTTCTCTGGAAAAAATAAAAAAGGAAAGGTCCTTGCAGAAGAGATATAAAGAACCACAGGACTCAAGGGATCTGAATTAGCTGTCCCATTTCACTGATTAGCAATAACTTCAATCCTGAAGCATACTGACAGGTTAGCCCAAGGGCTATCCCCTTTCCTTCCCCTCCCCAACACTGGAAAACTTTTCTAGGAGAAAGTCATTCTCCCTGTCCCTGCTAAACTTTTCTAGGAGAAAGTCATTCTCCCTGTCCCTGCTGGGTGTCTCACCACCCTCCAGCCAGGAAGGTTCTGTGCCAGTGCCATGGTGTGCCAGAGCCCTTTAAAACCTCACGGTGGGACTGTGGAACTCTGGAGAAAAAGCACAACTATGGCCTGCCTAATATTCTTATACAAATCTGCGATTAACAGGGAATTTAGGGTTTTTTCACTTTGTTTGGAAATGGGCCAGCTTCCCACACTGTTCTGTGAAAGAAATGCTTCAGCAAATTTTGATGAAGACAATGAGATGGTAGATGAGGAAAGAAATTTTTTATTTTCACATTTTGTGAAAAACCCAATGTGACTGGGTCCTGTTAATAATAATGTGGTAACCATGATTTTGAGTGGTCCTTGTTCACTTAAATCCTCTATAGAAAAATATATATATGTAGATTCATGTCTCCAGAGTTATGCTTTATAGAAAAAGGTAACCGCTTCTCATTAAGAGAAAAGGTATAGTAATACTTTAACTGCATTATATATCTGGTGGCATTGCTCCATAATTCACTCTTAATACTTTGAAAGGCTGTGTGTGCTGTGCTTAGTTGCTCAATCGTGTCTGACTCTTTGCGACCACATGGACTGTAGCCTGCCAGGCTCTACCTGTCCATGGGGATTCTCCAGGCAAGAATACTGGAGTGGGTTACCATGCCCTCCTCCAAGGGATCTTCCCAACCCAGGGATTGAACCCAGGTCTCCTTCATTGCAGGTGGATTCTTTCCCATCTGAGCCACCAGGGAAGACCATGAACACTAGAGTGGGATCCCTTCTGCAGGGGATCTTCCTGACCCAGGAATCAAACTGGGGTATCCTGCATTGCAGGCAGATTCTTTACCAGTTGAGCTACCAGTAAATGAATACAGATAATTCTCTTAAATTTAAAAATACTTTTTGCCGCTATGCCCATGTCCTTTTTCTTGTCCTTACTCTTAGGCCAATTCTGTGGTCTGGATAGTCCAGGTTGGGAGTTGAATACCAGGATGTTTCTGTGGAGAGTGAGGACCCTGGCTCCTGACTGATCCCCTCTAGGGTGAGCAGGTGCCTAAGAAGTCTCTCTTCCCCCTTGCTGGCCGTGTGAGTGAGGACTTTGGGTCATGTTCTGACCTGCTGACCTGCTTCTGGCTGCTTCTGCTTAAAGAGCTTGAAGGTAGCATTGGGTGCTGGAGCCTGGTGGTATCAGCCAAGTGTACACATCTCTTCCTAGCTCCTTGTCCAGTGAGATCATGTTTGTAGTTTGAAATTGGCCATGGTGAAAGTATTGATGCCACAGAAATTAGCAGATACTGCTGCTGCTGCTGCTAAGTCACTTCAGTCGTGTCCGACTCTGTGCAACTCCATAGACGGCAGCCCACCAGGCTCCTCCAGCCCTTGGATTCTCCAGGCAAGAACACTGGAGTAGGTAGCAGGTACTACAGAGTTTTATCTTTTCCCTTTTTTCTTCTCCTCCCCTCCCTCCCTCTTCCCTTCCTTCTTTCCTTCTTCTCGTTCCCCACCCTCCTCAGCTGTTATTAAACACTAAATCAGCACATACCATTGCTCAGCTGAGATTAATTTGCTGAGCTTCAAATTAGTTAATGAAGGAACTGAGAATTATAACGTGTAAAACTATCTGTGGTAAAGGGACTCTCTGAAACAGACTTTTAATGAGCCTGTTTCCAGTATTGCTCTTTCTTCCTCCCCACCACCAACCCATCCTGTATACTGACAACAGAAGGAACCTAATAAAATCCAAATATGACCTTGTCTCTCCTCAGGTTTATTCAGCAGTTAGTTACCTTTCAGAACAGAATCTAAATTCTTGCTCTGAGTGGTAGGTCTTGTGCAGCAGTAGATAGAGGAGTACATCAAAGACGTGGAGCCAGGAAAATCACACTGCCTGGCACAGCACAGCCACACAAATTATCTAGAGACTTTTTTTTTCCCATTGTGCCCATCATTGATCAGACTGTTAGCAATTATTGACACTATCTTAAAAATTAATGTGTAACAGAATGCAAATTCAATAACAAATAATAGGGAATATCCCTTCTCAAGGACCTTTGGATTGGTCACATACCAACCCAAATTGGTCACAAGAGAGAGAGGCCTCGCTCTCTCTTGGATCGCTTCTCTGGGGCAAAGCCAGCTTCCATGTTGTAAGGACGTACACAACCCTATAGTTTAGGAAGAACTGAGGCCCCCTACCAATTTTCCAACCATGTAGGAAAGCCACGTGGGAAACAAGGAATTTCTGTTTCCTATGTGATGGAAAGAGTGGCCTAATGAATGTGATAGCTAGCCTTTAAGATGGCCTGCAATGATCCTTGCCTCCTGGGATTCATATCCTTTTGCAGTCCTGTTAACATACTGAATACATTACAGTCCAGGCTCTCTCTGCTCACAGCGTGACAAGCCAATAAACTTGGAGATGAGGTGTTGAAACAAGGAATATGACTTCATCCGGAAAACCAACTGACAGAGAAGATGGCAGACTAATGTCTCAAAATAACCATCTTACCTGGATCTAGATGTTAGGAGGTGAGGAAGTAAAGTAAAAAGGCCATTTATCGTGCAACATAGGAGCAGATGTGTTAATTTCTCTCCTGCAGCCATTCCCAGGTGGGCTGGGTCAAGTTGTCTCTCTGTGAGCTGAACAAAGGCACTTAGAGTCAGGCAGAGGGGCAGGGGTCCCCAAAGTAGGCCATTACGTATGATTATAAGAATAGAGTAACGAAAAGCAAATCAAAGAAACAGATCCAACTAGGAGTCACAGTTGGCTCTTCCCTATAGCAGGGCTGACCTGTGTTACCAGTAAGACTTTGCAGAAATGATAGCTTGTGACTTCTGAAGTTATAGGTCATAAAAGATGTAGCTTCTGCCTCTCTCTCTTGGATCACTTCCACTGGGGTGAAGCCAGCTTCCATGTTGTAAGACATACACAGCCCCTACAGTTAATTTAGGAAGAACTGAGGCCCCCTACCAATTTGCCAGCCATGTTGGAAACAGGTATCAGATTACTGCAGCCTTGGCCAATGTCTCAATTGCAACCTGACTGAAAGGTCCCAAGCCAGAATCTCCTGGCTAAGCTGCCTCAAGTTCCTGACCCACACATCCTGTGTGAAATAGTGCTTACTGTTGTTTCAAGATGCTATGTGTGGAGCTGTCAACTTAAAAATTAATCACAACCTAAAAGTTGAGGGTTGTGTTTTATTCAGTGGGAATTTTCAGGACTTCAAGCCCAAGAGGCAGCATCTCAAGTAATCCTGAGAGAACTGCTCTGAGGAGACACGGGGAGGAGGCAGCTTATATAGAAGTTTGCAACAAGGGGCAGGTAGTCTGAACATCACAGATATCTTGTGAATTAAAGAAAACCAGACATCTCAGGTTAAGGAATTAGTGCTTTTCTGTATATGGGAAGATTCAAGAGTTTGAGCTCACTGGCTTCTTTCCTTTGACATGCAGCTAAGCTATCTGGGGGCCAGTATCCTGCTTTTTTCACATCCTTAGTTCTCATTGATCACTGTAGGGAGTGGCTGTGACCTGGTGGCTGCCAATGATACAGGCATCGTTCTGCCTCCTGAGTGCCTCTAGGGCTCAGGAATTCACGTTTGGAGAGCCAGAATCACTGATGACTGTGACATCCTTGTTTACTGATATGGCAGGAAATACTCCATTTCTCAGGGACAGTTTGTTATATGGCAGTAGATGACTGATACAAAGAGCATAAAGCAAACGCTGGGGAGGAATATTTGTCTTTATGCTATGAAGAGGTATTATGAGCTTTCCTGGCTCCATGTCAGAAAAAAATCACTCTCATGATTCCAGATTCCCTTAGAAAATGCTGAATATTTATTACCAAAATGTGGTAAAACAGCCTAATCTGGGTGGGAGGTGAGAAATATCTGGGTTTAGGTTGGGAGCAGAGTCCTCTCTAATTCTGGTTAGGTTATAAGTGACTGCCTCTGTTACCAGGGAAATAAACTGAAGAATAAACACTCATGGAGTTTGGAATAGATGTTAAATCATGCATTTACAGTCAAACTACTATGATATATAAGAAGTGGACTATTTCCTGCCATATCAGTAAACAAAGGAGGTCACAGTCATCAGCAATTGCAGCCACCACAGTGGAGAGCTGGTGAGCCCTGAGGAAACTCAGGAAGGAAGGAATACCTGCCCTCTATCATAGCAGCCATCAGACTACAGTCACCTCCTGCGGTGAGCCCTGAGGAAACTCAGGATGTGAAAACCCAGGATACAGGCCCCAGATAGCTGAGGTGCATACCTAAGGAATGATTTCAGTGAGCCCGGACTCTTGCATCTACCCATACAGCCATCCAGTGCAAACCACCACCATGGTTCACTGGTGGTGCAGTAGCTTATCAGTGGTCTCCAGGATTCCACCATTTTCCTGTATCGTTAATTCTCCACCCAGCAGTCAGTGGTGGGGGTGGTTTAGCTGCTAAGCTGTGTCCGACTCTGTGCAACCCAGTGGACTGTAGATAACCAGGCTCCTCTGTCCATGGCATTTCCCAGACAAGAATACTGGAGTGGGTTGCTATTTCCTTCTCCAGGGGATCTTCCTGACCCAGGGATAGAACCCTGTTCTCCTGCTTTGCAGGCGGATTCTTTACTGACTGAGCCACCAGGGAAGCCCTCTCATATATAGAAGAGTGCTAAATTCCTTAACTTGGGTTATCTGGTTTTCTCTAATTAACAATAATCTGTTGATGTTCAGCTTACCTGAACTTTTTCTGCAAAACTTCTATATAATCTGGCTCTTCCCCTCGCCTCTTGTGAACAGTTCCCTCAGGGTCACTTGAGATACTGTCTCCTGGGTTTGAAGTCCTAAAAATCACTGCCGAATAAAATGTAGCTTTCAACTTTCAGGCCATTAGTTTAAGTCCACATATACATAGTGGTTGGGTCTGAAATGCAGTACTTGGATGCAGTCTCAAAAACAACAGAATGATCTCTGTTCGTCTCCAAGGCAAACCATTCAATATCACTGTTATCCAAGTCTATGCCCCAGCCAGTAATGCTGAAGAAGCTGAAGATGAACACTTTTATGAAGACCTACAAGACCTTTTAGAACTAACACCCAAAAAAGATGTCCTTCTCATTATAGGGGACTGGAATGCAAAAGTAGGAAGTCAAGAAACACCTGGAGTAACAGGCAAATTTGGCCTTGGAATGTGGAATGAAGCAGGGCAAAGACTAATAGCGTTTTGCCAAGAAAATGCACTGGTTATAGCAAACACCCTCTTCCAACAACACAAGAGAATACTACACATGGACATCACCAGATGGTCAACACCAAAATCAGATTGATTATATTCTTTGCAGCCAAAGATGGAGAAGCTCTATACACTCAGCAAAAACAAGACCAGGAGCTGACTGTGGCTCAGATCATGAACTCCTTATTACCAAATTCAGACTGAAATTGAAGAAAGTAGGGAAAACCACTAGACCATTCAGGTATGACCTAAATCAAATCCCTTATGATTATACAGTGGAACTGAGAAATAAATTTAAGGGCCTAGATCTGATAGATAGAGTGCCTGATGAACTATGGAATGAGGTTCGTGACATTGTACAGGAGACAGGGATGAAGACCATCCCTATGGAAAAGAAATGCAAAAAAGCAAAATGGCTGTCTGGGGAGGCCTTACAAATAGCTGTGAAAAGAAGAGAGGCAAAAAGCAAAGGAGAAAAGGAAAGATATAAGCATCTGAGTGCAGAGTTCCAAAGAATAGCAAGGAGAGATAAGAAAGCCTTCTTCAGCAATCAATGCAAAGAAATAGAGGAAAAGAACAGAATGGGAAAGACTAGAGATCTCTTCAAGAAAATTAGAGATACCAAGGGAACATTTCAGGCAAAGATGGGCTCGATAAAGGACAGAAATGGTATGGACCTAACAGAAGCAGAAGATATTAAGAAGAGGTGGCAAGAATACATGGAAGAACTGTACAAAAAAGATCTTCACAACCCAGATAATCATGATGATGTGATCACTAATCTAGAGCCAGACATCTTGGAATGTGAAGTCAAGTGGGCCTTAGAAAGCATCACTACGAACAGAGCTAGTGGAGGTGATGGAATTCCAGTTGAGCTATTTCAAATCCTGAAAGATGATGCTGTGAAAGTGCTTCACTCAATCTGCCAGCAAATTTGGAAAACTCAGCAGTGGCCACAGGACTGGAAAAGGTCAGTTTTCATTCCAATTCCAAAGAAAGGCAATGCAAAAGAGTGCTCAAACTACCGCACAATTGCACTCATCTCACATGCTAGTAAAGTAATGCTCAAAATTCTCCAAGCCAGGCTTCAGCAATATGTGAACCGTGAACTCCCTGATGTTCAAGCTGGTTTTAGAAAAGGCAGAGGAACCAGAGATCAAATTGCCAACATCCGCTGGATCATGGAAAAAGCAAGAGAGTTCCAGAAAAACATCTATTTCTGCTTTATTGACTATGCCAAAGCCTTTGACTGTGTGAATCACAATACACTGTGGAAAATTCTGAAAGAGATGGGAATACCAGACCACCTAACCTGCCTCTTGAGAAGTCTGTATGCAGGTCAGGAAGCAGCAGTTAGAACTGGACATGGAACAACAGACTGGTTCCAAATAGGAAAAGGAGTACGTCAAGGCTGTATATTGTCACCCTGCTTATTTAACTTCTATGCAGAGTACATCATGAGAAACACTGGACTGGAAGAAACACAAGCTGGAATCAAGATTGCCAGGAGAAATATCAATAACCTCAGATATGCAGATGACACCATCCTTATGGCAGAAAGTGAAGAGGAATTAAAAAGCCTCTTGATGAAACTGAAAGGGGAGAGTGAAAAAGTTGGCTTAAAGCTCAACATTGAGAAAACGAAGATCATGGCATCCGGTCCCATCACTTCATGGGAAATAAACGGGGAAACAGTAGAAACAGTGTCAGACTTTATTTTGGGGGGCTCCAAAATCACTGCAGATGGTGATTGCAGCCATGAAATTAAAAGACGCTTACTCCTTGGAAGAAAAGTTATGACCAACCTAGACAGCATATTCAAAAGCAGAGACATTACTTTGCCGACTAAGGTCCGTCTAGTCAAGGCTATGGTTTTTCCTGTGGTCAGGTATGGATGTGAGAGTTGGACTGTGAAGAAGGCTGAGCGCCGAAGAATTGATGCTTTTGAACTGTGGTGTTGGAGAAGACTCTTGAGAGTCCCTTGGACTGCAAGGAGATCCAACCAGTCCATTCTGAAGGAGATCAACCCTGGGATTTCTGTGGAAGGAATGATGCTAAAGCTGAAACTCCAGTACTTTGGCCACCTCATGTGAAGAGTTGACTCACTGGAAAAGACTGATGCTGGAAGGGGTTGGGGGCAGGAGGAGAAGGCGGACGACAGAGGATGAGATGGCTGGATGGCATCACGGACTCAATGGACGTGAGTCTGAGTGAACTCCAGGAGTTGGTGATGGACAGGGAGGCCTGGCATGCTGCAAGTCATGGAGTCGCAAAGAGTCGGACACGACTGAGCGACTGAACTGAACTGGGGCTTCCCAGGTCACACTAGTAGTAAAGAATCCACCTGCCAATACTGGAGAAGTAGGAGACTCAGGTTCTATCCTTCAGGAAGATCCCCTGGAGGAGGATATGGCAACCCACTCCAGTATTCTTCCCTGCAGAATCCTGTGGACAGAGGAGCCTGGTGGGATATAGTCCATAGTGTTGCAAAGAAACGGACACGACTGAAGCGACTTAGCACAGCACACATACATAGTGGTCATGTTGGTCCATGGTTATCAGGAACAAATAAACCATACCTTAAAAAAATATATCGTTTATTTTTATCTAATGGTCAATTATTTCTGGGCTTAGCCTTTCAGGAAGAAAAACAAAACTGATATTTTCCTAGGTAGAGGAGGAAATAGCTGATTTTAAGATTCACTAGGCAGTTGAGTTGACAAGCAAAACCTCCCTTTGGTAGAACAAACAGCAAGATAGAGACTTCCCTGACAGTCCGGTGGATAAGACTCCGCACTTCCAGTTCAGGGAGGTGGGGGTTTGATCCCTGGCTGGGGAACTAAGATCCATATGCTATGCACCCAAAAGAAAAATAAAAAACTTGATGGCAGTAATTGTGAGATCAGCATTAGGAGCGGGAAGCTGAATTGTACTGGTATTTCAGTACAGCAAAGTTAATCTGATTGCTTTCCTAATACTTGGTCTGAAAAGGGCAGAAGCTAGATTGCTTAGGACTCCCAGAGCAGGGCAGCCTAACGACACTGAATTCCTCAGTTGGGGAATAAAAGAACTTAAAGAAAATGGGACCTGGGAGGTGGGGGTGGGGGAGAATGGCTCAGCTACAGAACGGAAAGCATCAAAAGTCCCTACCCTTCTTAGACTGCTTTTCTCTCCACCAGCCGGTACAGCTTTGTCAGGTACAGAGGTAGAAAAAGCCATTAATACTAACGTAGAGTTAAGCAGTGTATGTTTGCAGGTGTTCAGTTGCTCAGTCGTGTCTGACTCTTTCAACCCCATGGACTGTAGCCCGCCAGGCTCCTCTGTCCATGGAATTCTCCAGGCAAGAATACTGGAGTGAGTTGCCATTTCCTACTTCAGGGGATCTTCCGGACCCAGGAATGGAGCCCCGTCTCTTGCGTCTCCTGCACTGGCAGGCAGATTCTTTACTACTGGGAAGCCTGGAGTTAGGGAGGGACTGATAAATTTCCCATAAGGCCAAACCGCAATGCCAGTGGAATCAGCTTTGACCGGGAACAGAGCAAGCATTAAGGAAGACCTAACACTGCTGCTGCTGCTGCTAAGTCGCTTCAGTCGTGTCCGACTCTGTGTGACCCCACAGACGGCCTCCCACCAGGCTCCCGTGTCCCTGGGATTCTCCGGGCAAGAACACTGGAGTGGGTTGCCATTGCCTTCTCCAATGCGTGAAAGTGAAGTTGCACAGGCGTGTCTGACTCTTAGCGACCCCATGGACTGCAGCCCACCAGGCTCCTCCATCCATGGGATTTTCCAGGCAAGAGCACTGGAGTGGGGTGCCAGTGCCTTCTCCAAGACCTAACACTGGAAAGTGGAAATAATCTAAAGTTCTAAAGTTCAACTCAAGTGAAATTCTTGCTTTTAGAAGTGGTACCAGGAAAGGATGATGAATAGAAATTCAGTTTATTCAAAGGACAAAAGTGTGATTGTTAAGGAAGGAATCAAAATTTAGGATGCTCCAATGAGAAAAATGCAAAGGAAAAAGAAAACCGTCTTACCCTGATGTCTTACTTAGGAGTCTCTGCTATTGGCAGTCGCCCTTCCGGGGGCTGGCGGCCTTTTGTCCTGCGTTTATGTATTTGTCTTAGTTTCTACGGATGCCTCTCAATTTTTTGTTAGAAGTAAAGTCACTCTCCCTGCCAAGAGAAATTAGCAATTCTTTTACTGTGGCATAAGCGCAAGCTGTACCATGGACACATAAGAAGCACTCCCCGGTTCCCCCCAGACCCAGCTGGATCTGTGCTTTGGGAAGGTACTGTGTCTTGAGAGCAGGGCTTTGTGGGGCCCGTGCAGGCACGTGAGGTCCTGGGTTCAGAAGGGCTCTGCCCGTGGTTTAACAGTCTGGATGCCGTCTGGAAATTCTTTCTTTCCGCATTCTTTGCTGGCTGTGCTGGCTCCTCATTGCTGTGCGGGCTTCCCTCTAGTCATGGGGAGCAGGGCACGCTCCCCAGCCTCCGTGCTCGTGCTTCTCATTGCCGTGGCTTCTCTTGTTGCGGAGCCCTGGCTCCAGGTTGTGCAGGCTTCTGTGACTCAGCTCAGGGGCTCAGCTGCTGCGGCACATGGGCTGAGTTGCCCCGCAGCATGTGGAAATGTTTCCAGGCCAGGGATGGAGCCCGTATCCCCTGCACTGCCAAGGCAGATTCTTAACCACGGGACCACTGGGGAAACCCTGCCTTGAATTTCTTAATTTGCTTCAGTGGGAGGCAGCAGAGGAGCCCTGGGTGTGGAGTAAGAGCACTGAGATCTCTGTAGCTCTGGGTCTCCTCTCACTTAGCAGGTAACCTTGGGCAGCTGTCTGAGAATCCCAGCTTCTGTTTCTCAGTTTCTACATCTGTGCATTGACACAAGTATTAACCACTTTAGTAGTAGTCTCAGTCATTCAGTTGTGCCCTACTCTTTGCAACCCCATGGACTAGAGCCCACCAGGCTCCTCTGTTCATGGAATTCTCCAGAATACTGGAGTCGGTAGCCATTTCCTTCTCCAGGAAATCTTCCAGACCCAGGGCTCAAACCCCGGTCTCCTCCATTGCAGGCAGATTGTTGTCCTAGCCACCAAGGAAGGCTAATAGCTACCACGCTTCTTTTCAAAGATGGTTGTGAGGGTGCAATGGACTTTTCTTAAGTTCTGTTTGTGTGTGTGTGTTGGGTCACTAAGTCATATCCGATTAATCCAACTATCCCCTCCTCTGCTGGCCCCCTCTGCTTTTGCCCTCAATCTTTCCCAGTTTCAGGGTCTTTTCCGATGAGTCAGCTCTTTGCATCAGATGGCCAAAGTATTGGAGCTTCAGCTTCAGCATCAGTCCTTCCAGTGAATATTCTGGGTTGATTTCCTTTAGGATCAACTGGTTTGACCTCCATGTTATCCAAGGGACTCTCAAGAGTCTTCTCCAGCACCACAATTTGAAAGCATCCATTCCTCGGCACTCAGCCTTCTTTATGGTCCAACTCTCACATCTATCTGTACATGACTACTGGAAAAACTATAGCCTTGACTATACGGATCTTTGTCGACACAGTGATGTCGCTGTTTTTATAATATGCTGTCTAGGTTTGCCACAGCTTTCCTTCTAAGGAGCAAGCATCTTTTAATTTCATAGTTGCAGTCAGTGTCTTCAGTTATTTTGGAGCCCAAGAAAATCTGTCACTGCTTCCACTTTTCCCCCTTCTATTTGCCATGACGTGATGGGACCAGATACCACAATCCTAGTTTTTTAAATATTGAGTTTTAAGCCAGCTCCTTTCCCTCTACTCTTTTACCCTCATTAAGAGGCTCTTTAGTTCCTCTCACTTTCTGCCACGAGAGTGGTATCATCTGCATATCTGAGGTTGTTGGCATTTGTCTTGGTAATCTTGTTTCCAGATTCATCCAGCCCAGCATTTCGCATGGCGCACTCTGCATAGAAGTTAAATGAACAGGATAACAATATACAGCCTTGACCGACTCCTTTCCCAATTGTGAACCAGTCTGTTGTTCCCTATCTAACTGTTGCTTCCTGACCCACATACAGGTTTCTCAGGCAGGTAACGCGGTCTGGTATTCCCATCTCTTTCAGAATTGTTGACAGTTTGTTGTGATCCTCAGAATCAAAGATGTTAGTGTAGTCGGTGAAGCAGATGTTTTTCTGGAATTCCCTTGCATTTTCTATGATCCAGCGAATGTTGTCAATTTGATCTCTGGTTCTTCTACCTTTTCTAAACCCAGGTAGTACATTTAGAAGTTCTCAGTTCATGTACTCTTGAGGCCTAACTAGAAGGACTTTGATCATAACTTTGCTAGCATGTACAATGAGTGCAGTTGTACAGTAGTTTGAACATTCTTTGGCATTGTCCTTCTTTGGGATTGGAATGAAAATTGACCATTCCCAGTCCTGTGGCCACCACTGAGTTTTCCAGGTTTGCTGACATATTAAGTACAGAACTTTTAACGGCATCATCTTTTAGAATTTTAGATAGCCCAGCTGGAATTCCATCCCGTCCACTAGCTTTGTTTGTAGGAATGCTTCCTAAAGCCCACTTGACTCCACACTCTAGGATATCTGGCTCTAGATGAGTGACCACACCTAGTACTTGAACTGAGGATGAAAAATGTGACGCAAGGTAGCATGTTGTATATCAGAATCTTCTTTTGTAGATTCTTGTCCAGAGAGAAATGGTAGTGCGGTCCATGATGATATTTGAATTTAGACGATGAGTATCGTACATGTTCAGTCACTTCAGTCACGTCCAACTCTTTGTGACCCCACAGCCCCCCAGGTCCCTCTGTCCATGGGAGTTTCCCAGCAAGAATGCTGGAGTGGGTAGCCATTTCCTATTCCAGGAGCTCTTCCTGACCCAGAGATTGAACCCGTGTCTTCTGCATTGCGGGTGAGTTCTTTACCGTGAGCCATGAGGGAAGCCCAGATGAGTATGACCGTATTCAAAAGGCATTACAGGGACTTCCCCGCTGGTCCAATGGTTAAGAATCCCCCTTGCAGGAAACATGGGTTTGATCCCTGGTCTGGGAAGATTCCACTTGCCACTGGGCAACGGAGCCCATGTGCCACAACCACTGAGCTCACGTGCCTAGGGCCTGTGCTCTGCAAGAAGAGATGCCACCACCGTAGAAGCCTGTGGACCACAAGCAGAGAAGAGCCCCGCTCACCACAGCTAGGGCGAGCTCACGTGCAGCAGCAGAGACCCAGTGCCGCTGTAAATAAATACACAGCATTTTAAAAATGACCTCAAAACAAAGCAAGAAAACCCAAAATGCATTACAAGTTTAAAGAAACACAGTCTCACGCTTAAGCTTTTTCTCATTAAACTAGCCTTCTTAAATAAGACAAAGTAATTGAGCCAAGAGTTATGAGACCCATCTCTCCCCTTTTACTGTGATTTTTAGGGGGGAATACAGGAATGAGAAACTAATTAACTCGGGGAAGGGCCCAGTGGAAAGTTAATGCTGCTATTATGGACAGGAGTTTGAGTGGGTGGAGGAGGCACTATAAAAGATTGAGTTGTTGGTGCTGGTTACGCAGCATTCAGAATGTATTTAATACCACTGTACACTTAAACGTGATTTAGAGAGTAAATTTTATGTTGTGTGTATTTTATCTCAATAAAAATTGTTCAGAAGAGATAAACAAGTGGTGGGCTGGGTCTGGCTGGGTTGGATTTTGTGGATCGCTGCCCTGATGGATCATCATGGGTGCATCCATGCTTAGAAGACGCCTGGTCTACAAAACTGTGTGTTTGCACGGTTCTCCAATAATATGACCTAAGGTAAACTGGGTGGGGGAAAAGACCCAGCCCTTAACCAGTTTAGAGCTACCACACTGTTCTTCCATCACGTTAGGATAAAGATATAACCCTTACCGTTTAGTTCAAGGATAAGAAAAAATGGATGATGGCACAGTGCAGGAAAAGGTATTATTATTTATTCAGTTACAAGCCGTGGAGAAGGGAATGGCAGCCCCCTCCAGTATTCGTGCCTGGAGAATTCCATGGATAGAGGAGTCTGGCAGGCTGCAGTCCGTGGGTCGTAGAGTTGGACACGACTGAACAACTGACACCATAAACCATGTCCATTTGAAAAAGACACGAATGAGCTAGAGCTGTGAGGCCAGGGGAGGTGGCTAGGGGACTGAGTGCTGATGTCATCTCTAGCTTTAAAAAATTTGGTCCACAAGCAATCAGTTCAGTTTAGTTCAGTCACTCAGTCCTGTCCGACTCTTTGCGATCCCATGAATTGCAGCACGCCAGGCCTCCCCGTCCATCATCAACTCCTGGAGTTCACTCAAACTCATGTCCATCGAGTCGGTGATGCCATCCAGCCATCTCATCTTCTGTCGTCCCCTTCTCCTGCCCCCAGTCCCTCCCAGGATCAGGGTCTTTTCCAATGAGTCAACTCTTCTCATGAGGTGGCCACAAGCAATAGGCAGACTTATTTTCCTCTTTTTGAAATGCCTAAGGTTAAAGATATTTAATTCAGTTGGACCTATAGGTTGGATGGAGAAAATTAATTATAGGCTGATAGTATTTTTCATATCAATCCAAAAAAGTGATTCTATAGGAGAAAATCAAAGAAAGTATGAAAATCTGCTTTGAAAATTGTAGACAGTACCATGGACTAAAGGTATTAATATGGAGCTAACTAATATCTAACACTAAATATACTTACATATATCACTTTGTTAATGTAATTCGTTACAAATGAAAAACTTTCAAAAAGCAACTGAATCTTCAGGTTTGATATTCCATGTTTTGCTTTGCTAAAGTGAGACCTCCTCAGCCCTTTCATTACTGATTGTATTTTATATCTGATATAAAACTAATGAGCAACTATTTGTAAAAGTTATCACCTAACACTATTGATTTGCTTTCCTATTCAATTTGCACCTCCTGCTTCTGTATTTGATGAAGAAATTCTTATTTTAAAGCCAAACATTTATTTAGCTCTATATCTATGTGCAGTTGCTTTTATTTGGAACTTCTTAATCGAAAACTAAATATGGGTTTGGTTTCAATATTTGCTTTGAATATTAGTTTATGAGTACAGAAATAAATACATGATATATGTTTCCTAATATATTTGTGCATATTTACTTTAGATCAGCATCAAATATGCAGCTTGATATAAGGGAAATAAGGGTGACATTAGGAAATCGTTGTGACAATACAGATTTTGATAAGCCAAATGTTATCTAGGGTCTTAGGTTCCCCAAAGTATTCTCATTTCTCAGAAGTAAGATCTCCCTGAATTGTGTCATGTGCAGCATAAAGGACGATCAGGTAGGTGTGCAAAGCCCAGCCTGAGCCATGCTTTCCACACGCTGCCACCCGCCCCATCTCTTTTCCTAGGCACTCACTTTATGTTTCTTTCACAGTGGGCTTTGTTCTCGTTTAAAGCTCAATAAATCTGTAACACTATCCAGTAATAGTGCTCAAAGGGTCACCTCATTCAGAGATATTTCACAGTTAACACTTCTAAAGATTGGGAACTCTTAAAACGCCTCAACATTAATCTTCCATAGTGAAATTTTAGGAAGTATACATGTTTGTGGTGAGATTCTTTGAAGCCTGAGTTCCTCCTGGAAGCTCTCAAATCACACCACAAAAGCCTACTCCATTTTAGTGCATTTTAGAATAAAGTTTTATAAAAGGATATAGAAACTCACCGAGACTTCTTTGTGATAAAATTTTTTTTATTTTTTCTTATTTTTAGTTGAAGGATAATTGCAGTATTGTGCTGGTTTCCGCCACACGTCATCGTGGATCGGTCATAGCTATGTATGCATGCGTCCCCTCCCTCTAGAGCGTCCGTCTCACCTCCCTCCCCATCCCACCCCTCTAGATGGCCACCGAGCCCTGGTTTGAGTTCCTTGATATGGGAAAAACATTTTATAAAAAGACAATTTGAAGATCACTTTGTGAAATGCTGTTTTACAAAGTACTTTGTGATGTGCATTGTCCTTGTGGAAGAGTTGCATTGGGTGCCCTGGATATAGCCTTAAAGTGAAAGTCTATCTGGGGGCTTTCCAGGTGGCTCAGCGGTAAAGAATCCACCTGCTAACGCAGGAAGCACAGGAGACGTGGGTTCCGTCCCTGGGTTGGGAAGATTCCCCTGGAGGAGGAAACGGCAACCTACTCCAGGATTCTTGCCTGGAAAATTACATGGACAGAGGAGCCTGACAGGCTACAGTCCATGGTGTTGCAGAGTCTGACGTGACTGAGCACGCACTCACTAAGGACTATGTATACAAAGTTCTTTATTGCCTTTAAATTTGATTGACCTTGGCTATTGCTATATTTTTGTGGAACAGTTGTGACATCTAGTGGTTATTCTCAGTAATTCTAAGGAATGGTTTCACATGTTTTCATTTGAGAACTTGCTATATAAACAACACCATAACAAATATCCTTACAGACACCCTTTTACATACTTAATTATATGGGATAGAGACCAAGGAGCAAAGATGGTGGTGGTGGTGGTTTAGTCTCTAAGTCGTGTCTGACTCTTTGTGACACTATGGACTGTAGCCTGCCAGGCTCCAGTCCATGGGATGCTCCAAGCAAGAATACTGGAGTGGGTCCAAGGGATGCTCCAAGCAAGAATACTGGAGTGGGTTGCCATTTCCTTCTCCAGAGGATCTTCCTGACCCAGGAATCAAACCTGGGTCTCCTGCATTGCAGGCAGATTCTTTACCAGCTGAGCTATGAGGGAAACCTAGTGGAGGTGACGAAATTCCAGCTGAGTTATTTAAAATCCTAAAAGATGGAGCTGTTAAAGTGCCGCATTCAATATGCCAGCAAATTTGGAAAACTCAGCAGTGGCCACAGGACTGGAAAAGTTCAGTTTTCATTCCAATCCTAAAGAAGGGTGATACCAAAGAAGGTTCAAACTGCCATATAGTTGTGATCACCTCACGTACTAAGTTATGCTCAAAATCCTTCAAGCTAGGCTTTGACAGTACATGTACTGAGAACTTCAAATGTACAGGCTGGGTTAAGGAAGAGCAGAGGAACCAGAAATCAAATTACCAACATTTATTTGATCACGGAGAAAGCAAAGGAGTTCCAGGAAAACATCTACTTGTGCTTCAGTGACGATGCTAAAACCTTTGACTGTGTGGATGACAACAGACTGTGGGAAATTATTAGAGATGAGAATACCAAACCACCTTGCTTGTCTCCTGAGAAACCTGTGCGTGGATCAAGAAGCCACAGTTGGAACCGTATATGGAACAACAGACTAATTCCAAATCGGGAAAGGAGTATGTCAAGGCTGTATATTGTCATTCTGCTTCTTTAACTTATATACAGAGTACATCATGCAAAATGCCAGGCTGGATGACTCACAAGCTGTAGTCAAGATTGCCAGGAGAAATATCAATCACCTCAGATATGCAGATGACACCACTCTAAGGTCAGAAAGTAAAGAGCCTCCGGATGAGGGTGAAAGAGGAGATAGAAAAAGCTGGCTTAAAACTCAACATTCATAAAACTAAGGTCATGGCATCTGGTTCGATCACTTCATGGCAAATAGGAGAAAAAACAGAAGCAGTGACAGATTTTATTTCCTTGGGCTCCAAAATCACCAACGATGCTGACTGCAGCCGTGAAAGTGAAAGATGCTTGCTCCTTGGAAGAAAAGCTGTAACAACTATATTTAAAACCAGAGACATCACTTTGCTGACAGAGGTCCATATAGTCAAAGTCATGGTTTTTCTAGTAGTCACAAATGGATGTGAGAGTTAGACCATAAAGAAGTCTGAGCACCAAAGAGTAGATGCTTTCGAACTGTGGTGTTGCAGAAGACTCTTAGAGTCCCTTGAACTGCAAGACCATCAAACCAGTCAATTCTAAAGGAAATCAACCCTAAATACTCACTGGAAGGTCTGGTGCTGAAACTGAAACTCCAATACTTTGGCCACCTGATGGGAAGGGTCGGCTGATTGGAAAAGACCCTGATGCTGGGAAAGATTGAGGGCAAGCGGAGAAGTGGGTGACAGAGGATGAGATGGTTGGATGGTATCACCGACTCAATGGACATGAATTTGAGCAAACTCTGGGAGATAGTGAAGGACAGGGAAACCTGGTATGCTACAGTCCATGGGGTCACAAAGAGTTGGACATCACTTAGAGACAAATTATAAAAACAAAACTGAGGGGTGGAATTCCTGAGTGGAAAGATGTATTTAGAATGTTGGTATTGTCAATTCACCCTCCAAAGAAGATCGCACCCGTTTATACTTCTGCAACCACAAGCACAGAGTTCTTCACATCTAACCAACGATGACAGTTACCAAATGCATTCACCTTTATTTGATTTTCATTTCTTTATGAATGGGCATTTCACCTTTTTATGGCTGTTTTTCCTTTTTCTTTCCTTTGTTTTTATTTTGTTTGGTCACTTGTTTTTCTTTATCCCTGAAGTGCCAACACTCTCTAAGGAAATTAGTCATTTATCTATAATCTGCCCTGAAAATATCTTTCTCAGTTTGTCATTTATTATTTATACCTAGTGATTTTTTGATTGTATTTGTTTGTTTCACTTTGCAAAAGTTTGAGATTTATGTAGTCAGGGATATCAGATTTTTCCTTTATAATTTTTATTTTATGTCATATTTCAAAAGGCTATCTCCCAGAGGATAAAAATTAAAAGTTATATATCTTTATTTATGTAACATAATCATGTAAGTCATTTATAGTG
The DNA here is from genome assembly GCF_042477335.2 of Ovis canadensis. Classification (NCBI taxonomy): domain Eukaryota; kingdom Metazoa; phylum Chordata; class Mammalia; order Artiodactyla; family Bovidae; genus Ovis; species Ovis canadensis. The sequence continues at coordinate 22,229,112 of NC_091248.1, forward strand.
TTTTAGTGTTTTTTGTTTTGTTTTGTTTTTTTTTTTTGCATTTACTCTTTTATCTATTTGGTATTCTAGTAAAATAGGTAACTTTGTTTTCCCCTAGCAATGTAAAGGAGGTTGGTAAATGGAACCATAGCTCTTAAGAAGACTGAGGTAGGTATCCATCCTGATGAGAAAAGATGTCAAAAATATGTAAAAGGTAGAATAATATTGATAGTATGATTCTTTTTATGTAGAAAAATTATTTCCCTGCAAAGGCACAGAAAATATCTGAAAGGGTGTATACACACAGGCACACGCATGCGCACGCTGAGCTACTGCAGTGGGCACGTCTAGGGGCCCGGGAGACGCTGGCGGGACAAGCGGGATTTTACTTTTGTCTCCATTCGGCTGTCTACTATTTGACTATATTACCAGGAATGTGTATTATATATGTTACAAAAATCATTTTAAAGTAGTAGTTAATAATATGGGAAGATATTTAGGATCTGTAGTTACCTGAAAAAGCAGGTTATAAACAATAAGTAAAATATGATCCCATTTTAGAACACAGCAGACCGTCCGTGTAAAGAGAAAAGACTGCATGGATATACACCAAAATGTTAACAATGATCTCAAATCTGGGTCATGTTTATTGTTTTCTTTTGTGCTAACCTCTATTTCCCAAATACTTTACAGTGGACACACATTTCATTGTGATTATAAAAAGTAAATATATATATATATACACACACACACACACACACACACACACACACACACACATATATATATACTGCTGCTGCTGCTGCTGCTGCTGCTAAGTCGCTGCAGTCGTGCCTGACTCTGTACGACCCCATAGACGGCAGCCCACCAGGCTCCCCCATCTCTGGGATTCTCCAGGCAAGAACACTGGAGTGGGTTGCTATTTCCTTTTCCAGTGCATGAAAGTGAAAAGTGAAAGGGAAGTCGTATGTATACTAGAACTGATGAATTCTTGTAAGATACATCAACTGTAGTTTCATATAGCTCTGGTTTACTTGGACTTCCCGAGTGGCGATAGTGGTAGAGAACCCACCTGCCAATGCAAGAGATGCAGTTTTGACCCCTGAGTCAGGAAGATCCCCTGGAGCAGGAAATGGCACCCCACTCGAGTATTCTTGCCTGGAGAATCCCATGGACGGAGGAGCCTGGCGGGCTGCAGTCCATGGGGTCATAAAACGTCTGACTCAGCTGTGTGACTGCGCACACACAGCACGCTTTACTTACCTAAAGCCTTAGCACTGTCCGCTCTTTCTTCCCCACTCCAGTAACCTAGTTGATCATTAAGAAGTTTGATTTGACATTTGATCAGACATTTCTTATAAGATGATATGCTCTTTGATACTTTTAAAGGGAGAAGTTTCTGGTTCATGGAGCCAGAAGATAATTGAATACAAAAATATCTGACATGAGGTTATTTCTTCCACCAAATTTCAGTCATGCAAGACTGCTTAATCCTAGGGTTTCTCCTCCACACTTGACTGATTTCGTCTATATTTTATGTGGAGCAAGTAGCAAATACTTCTGACGTTCTTCGAATTCTTTTAAAATTATTTATATAATTTTACTCAGTCTCGTTCCAGAAAGGATTTAAAGTCCTTACTAAAAAAATACACAAGTATTAAAAATAAGTGAAGTGTAACCAGAGAAAGGAAGATGTAAAATAAGTGGGTGGAGAAATCAAGATAAAACAGGACAGAAGGAAAGAGAAAATGAAATCGCAAGATGAAGTCTATCCTGTTAAGAGCCATTTTTCTTTTGAGGGTCATTTGACTCTTCTAAGTAGCTCCCTCACCCTAAAAGAAAGAGATCCGAGTTGGGGAGGCTCAAACTGTTCTGAGATTGAGGCCAAAGGGAAATGAGTCAGTGCACGAGGTTGATATAGGACAGTAACAGCGGCTGCAGCTTCTACTCAGGCTTCCTGTGGGTCAGAAACCAGGCTAAGCTCTGCAACTCATTTTCTTTTAATTGATGTGTTGGTTTGTGCAATACATCAATCCGAATCAGCCACAGGTAAACACACGTCCCCCTCTCTTGAACCTCCTTCCCAATCTCCCACCCCATCCCACCCCTCTAGGTCATCACAGAGCACCAGGCTGAGCACCCTGTGCTATGCAGCGCTTCCCATGAGCTTTCTCTTTTACACATGGTTATGCGTATATTTCGATGCTACTCTCTCAGTCTGTCCCTTAGGGGTATATGCCAGTAGTGGGATTGCTGGGTCGTGGGCAGTTTTATTTCCAGTTTTAAAAGAAATGTCTGCACTGTTCTCCATAGTGGCTCTATCAACTTACGTTCCCACTAACAGTGCAAGAGGCTTCCTTTTTCTCCGCACCCTTTCCAGCATCTATTGTTTGTAGATTTTTTGATGATGGTCATTCTCACTGTTGTGAGGTGATACCTCACTGTAGTTTTGGTTTACATTTCTCTAATAGTAAGCAACGCTGAGAATTTTTTCTTGTGCTTATTAGCCATCTGGATGTCTTCTTTGGAGAAATGTCTGTTTAGGTCTTCTGCCCATTTTTTGATTGGGTGGTTTGGTTTTCTAATGTTGAGCTCCATGAGCTGCTTGTATATTTTGGAGATTAATCTTTTGTCAGTTGCTTCAATTTGCTATTTTAGTTATTATTATTAATAATTATTATTAATAATTATTAGTTATTTTCTCCCATTCTGAAGGTTGTCTTTTCATCTTGTTTATGGTTTCCTTAGCTGTGCAAAAGCTTTTAAGTCTAATTAGGTCCCACTTGTTTATTTTTGTTTTTATTTCCATTAGTCGGTGGGTCATAGAGGATCTTGCTGTGATATATGACAAAAGTGTTCTGCCTATGTTTTTTTTTTTCTAAGAGTTCTATAGTTTGTGGTCTTATGTTTAGATCTTTAATCCATTTCAAGTTTTATCTTTGTATATGATGTTAGGCGTGTTCTAATTTGATTCTTTTACACGTAGCTGTCCCATTTTCCCAGCACCACTTATTGAAGAGACTATCTTTTTCTCCATTGTATAGTCTTGCTTCTTTTGTTGAAGGTAAGATGCCCATAGGTGTGTGGGTTTATCTCTGGGCTTTCTATCTTGTTCCATTGTCCTGTAGTCCTGTTTTTGTGCCAGTACCATACTGTCTTGATGACTGTAGCTTTGTAATATTGTCTGAAGTCAGGAAGGTTGATTCCTCCAGCTCCATTCTGCAAGTCATGGTTCTGCTTCATCTTTACAATAAAACCATTCTTAGTGGGGGACTTTCTTTTCCTATTTACCGTGTTTCTTCTCCACTCCCCAGGTCACTTTGGGAGTGACTTGTTGGGCTACGTAATCTTCTCCTGTGTAACTCCTTCCCCCTCAGGATGAACTTGGGAGAGTTGGTGGTTTAAGAGAAGGGAAAGGAGCTGGAACTTATTCCCTGGGGAGGCTGTGCTCCAGCCTAGGGGATTCTCAGTCCCTCTGTACACACTCAGAACCCTGCCCCTGTACTTCTGGGGTACTGATGTGTTCCCCAATTCAGCTTTATTTGTAATGTACCTGACACTACACAATTTTTTACCTGAAGTTCCTGGGACCTGGTGGGTTTCAAATTTGAGAAATTTTCAGACTTCAGAAAGGTTATATGTCTTACTTACAGGTTCTGGGACAACTCCCCATTTTCAAACACTTTGTTATTTATGCAATAAAAGGTATGAATGTCCATGCAAAGTTGGATAAATTAAGACTATGTCTCATTAAGTCAGACCAGATTTTATTGTCAAATGAGTTTGAAGATGTTGGATTTTGCTGCCAAATGAATTACAAAAACTCTTTTGGGTTTTAAAACTTTTTGGATGTTGAACTGTAGATAAAGGATTGTTGGCTGTATTTTGATTTCCAACTGTGTCTGCTTTCTCAGTTGGTTCCTGGTTTGGAGAATAGAGAAATGTATAGGCTTCCCAGCTACCATTCAGTTCAGTCACTCAGTCGTGTCAGACTCTTTGCGACCCCGTGAATTGCAGCACGCCAAGCCTCCCTGTCCATCACCATCTCCCGGAGTTCACTCAGACTCATGTCCATCGAGTCAGTGATGCCATCCAGCCATCTCATCCTCTGTTGTCCCCTTCTTCTCCTGCCCACAATCCCTCCCAGCATCACAGTCTTCTCCAATGAGTCAACTCTTCACATGAGGTGGCCAAAGTACTGGAGTTTCAGCTTTAGCATCATTCCTTACAAAGAACACCCAGTACTGATCTCCTTTAGAATGGACTGGTTGGATCTCCTTGCAGTCCAAGGGACCCTCAAGAGTCTTCTCCAACACCACAGTTCAAAAGCATCAATTCTTTGGTGCTCAGCCTTCTTCACAGTCCAACCCTCACATCCATACATGACCACTGGAAAAACAATAGCCTTGACTAGATGGACCTTCGTTGGCAAAGTAATGTCTCTGCTTTTCAATTAGCTCTCTAGGTTGGTCATAACTTTTCTTCCAAAGAGTAAGCGTCTTTTAATTTCATGGCTGTAATCACCATCTGCAGTGATTTTGGAGCCAAAAAAAAAAAAAAGTCTGACACTGTTTCCCCATCTATTTGCCATGAAGTGATGGGACCAGATGCCATGATCTTCGTTTTCTGAATGTTGAGCTTTAAGCCAACTTTTTCACTCTCCCCTTTCACTTTCATCAAGAGGCTTTTTAGCTCCTCTTTGCTATCTGCCATAAGGGTGGTGTCATCTGCATGTCTGAGGTTATTAATATTTCTCCCGGCAATCTTGATTCCAGCTTGTGATTCTTCCAGCCCAGCATTTCTCATGATGTACTCTGCATAGAAGTTAAATAAGCAGGGTGACAATATAGAGCCTTGACGCACTCCTTTTCCTATTTGGAACCAGTCTGTTGTTTCTTGTACAGTTCTAACTGTTGCTTCCTGACCTGCATACAGATTTATCAAGAGGCAGGTCAGGTGGTCTGGTAGTCCCATCTCTTTTAGAATTTTCCACAGTGTGTTGTGATCCACACAGTCAAAGGCTTTGGCATAGTCAATAAAGCAGAAATAGATGTTTTTCTGGAACTCTCTTGCTGTTTCCATGATCCCGCAGATGTTGGCAATTTGATCTTTGGTTCCTCTGCCTTTCCTAAATCCAGCTTGAACATCTGGAAGTTCACAGTTCACATATTGCTGAAGCCTGGCTTGGGGAATTTTGAGCATTACTATACTAGCGTGTGAGATGAGTGCAATTGTGTGGTAGTTTGAGCATTCTTTGGCATTGCCTTTCTTTGGAATTAGAATGAAAACTGGCCTTTTCCAGTCCTGTGGCCACTGCTGAGTTTTCCAAATTTGCTGGCATATTGAGAGCAGCACTTTCACAGCATCATCTTTCAGGATTTGAAACAGCTCAACTGGAATTCCATCACCGCCACTAGCTTTGTTTGTAGTGATGCTCTCTAAGGCCCACTTTGATTCACATTCCAGGATGTCTGGCTCTAGATGAGTGATCACACCATCGTGATTATCTTGGTCATGAAGATCTTTTTTGTACAGTTCTTCCATGTATTCTTGCCACCTCCTCTTAATATCTTCTGCTTCTGTTAGGTCCATATAATTTCTGTCCTTTATTGAGCCCATCTTCGCATGAAATGTTCCCTTGGTATCTCTAATTTTCTTGAAGAGATCTCTAGTCTTTCCCATTCTGTTGTTTTCCTCTATTTCTTTGCATTGATCACTGAAGAAGGCTTTCTTATCTCTCCTTGCTATTCTTTGGAACTCTGCATTCAGATGGGAACATCCTTCCTCTTCCCAGGTACCCTTAGTGATAAAGAACCCACCTGCCAGTGCAGGAGACATGAGACACAGGTTCAATCCCTGGGTTGGGAAGATCCCCTGGAGGAGGGCGTGGCAAACCACTCCTGTATTCTTGCCTGGAGAATCCCATAGGTAGAGGAAACTGGCAGGCAATGGTCCGTAGGATTGCAAAGAGTCAGATATGACTGAACCCTTCACTGGCCTTATAACTTTGTATTTATAATTTTATATTCTTTCTCTTAAAGAGATCCCTAAAAAATACAAGCTTCAGACCCCTTAAAACCTAGGGCCACTTCTGGGGAGAGTTATGATTGCCTTCTCTAAAACCCAATAGCCTAAAGTTAGGTACCATCATCATCCTCATTTTACTTAGGAAGGGACTGAGGCAAAGAGGTTAAAAAGTTGGCATCAATTATAAGTGGTGGAGTCTGGAGTCAAACTCAGTCAATGGAGCTAATGAGTCTGTGCTTTTAACCACTGACTTTCTACATCTGTGGATAAAAATAAAAAATAGTTGACAGTCTCTTTTCAGTTAAAGTAAATCCTGGAGAAGAGCCCTTACCCCACAAAAATAACCTAAGGAATCTTAATTTCTACCAAACAACTCAGCGTGATAAGAGAAGAAGGAAATTCTTCAAATAATGTCCTCTAGTAAAGTAGGAGGAAAAACCATTAAAATTAACATCTCTGTACATGTTCTTCTAAAGAGAATCCTTGGGATTAAATTCTGTTCATGCATGATCATTCCCCTGATACTGCACCTTTGATATTAGGCAGAGTTTATTCTTTTTCCCCGCAAAGTGATTGTCTTTGCACTCCCCTGACATCTTAACTACACTTGGCTTTTTATAAGGTTCAGCCTGAAAATCAGTGAACATCATGTACATAGGATCCTCTGTCATTTCTACAACAGTAGACAGTGTCACGCGTGCGTCACTCCATTTACTCTGCACAAGCCTGTGAGAAGGGGAAGCAGGGAATACCCACACGCTACAAGCGAAGAGACTGGGGACAGGAGAAAGGAGCTTCTCCGAAGTCACCCAGTAGTGGCGCAACTGGCCCCCAGACTCAGGACATTTTCCTCCCTAGCCCAGGGCCACTAAAACCATGTCTGCTTCACAGAAGCTGGAGGGATGATTTCCTCCATTAGGGGAACTGTAGGAGGTTGTTTTTCTAAAGCATCAGCTCTGGTCATGTAGGTTCCAACTTAATGCATGTTTCATCTCTGGCTAACTTGTTGGCTAAGTGCCTAAGAAAAACAAAACTGTTCACTCATTCAGACTGATTCTGATTTCACACTCAGATCCTCCACTTGGCATAAGAGAACAATAAAAAAAAGTCTTTTGTTCCATTCCTTACAATTACAATGGCATTTAAAAGCATTTTTATGAAATATAAGTAGTTATAGAAAATAATGATGATCCCTTGAAGAAAACAATGATATTTACCACACAGCTATAACACACATGATCATTTTACCATATGTTTGCTTCAGATTTTTTTTTTAAGTAATAAAGTCCCAGTGAATGTTTCTCCGATTCCATTCTTTACTTGCACCTACCAGAAGTAACCAGCAACCTAAAATTTTTATATTAACCCATAAATGTTTATATAGTACTTTAGCATATAAATTTCTAATGTCAGTTTTGTACTTATATAAAAAGATAAATTTATCAAATTTATATGAATATCTATCTTGCGTCTACCATGCTGTACTTTGTCTTTTTACATTCAATTTTGTTTCTGAAATTATGTTGATATTTAAAGCTAATAGACTTACATCTTTAGCTTTTATGATATTGTAGATGAGACCTTTGTTTCAGTTACATTTTCCAGTTGGTTTTGACTAGCATATGAGAACATTGATTTGAAATCAAGAAAACTTTTTGAACTCATTAATTCTCGTAACTTATAGATTCTCTTGGATTTCCTATGTGAGCAATCATCTGAAAATAAGAGGCAAGCATTTTTAGAAGGATCATATTTCTCAGTGGGACCTGCTGTTTTACAAAACAGCAAGCTAAAGCTGAAACTCCAGTACTTTGGCCACCTCATGTGAAGAGTTGACTCATTGGAAAAGACCCTGATGCTGGGAGGGATTGGAGGCGGGAGAAGGGGACGACAGAGGATGAGATGGCTGGATGGCATCACTGACTCGATGGACGTGAGTCTGAGTGAACTCCTGGAGTTGGAGATGGACCAGGAGGCCTCAGTTCAGTTCAGTCGCTCAGTCGTGTCCGACTCTTTGCGACCCCATGAATCACAGCACGTCAGGCCTCCCTGTCCATCACCATCTCCCGGAGTTCACTCAGACTCACGTCCATTGAGTCCATGATGCCATCCAGCCATCTCATCCTCTGTCGTCCCCTTCACCTCCTGCCCCCAATCCCTCCCAGCATCAGAGTCTTTTCCAATGAGTCAACTCTTCGCATGAGGTGGCCAAAGTACTGGAGCTTCAGCTTCAGCATCATTCTTTCCAAAGAAATCCCAGGGCTGATCTCCTTCAGAATGGATTGGTTGGATCTCCTTGCAGTCCAAGGGACTCTCAAGAGTCTTCTCCAACACCACAGTTCAAAAGCATCAGTTCTCCGGTGCTCAGCCTTCTTCACAGTCCAACTCTCACATCCATACATGACCACAGGAAAAACCATAGCCTTGACTAGATGGACCTTAGTCGGCAAAGTAATGTCTCTGTTTTTGAATATGCTATTAAGGTTGGTCATAACTTTTCTTCCAAGGAGTAAGCGTCTTTTAATTTCATGGCAGCAATTACCATCTGCAGTGATTTTGGAGCCCCCCCCCAAAAAAGTCTGACACTATTTCCACTCTTTCCCCATCTATTTGCCATGAAGTGATGTGACCAGATGCCATGATCTTCGTTTTCTGAATGTTGAGCTTTAAACCAACTTTTTCACTCTCCTCTTTCACTTTCATCAAGACGCTTTTTAGCTCCTCTTCACTTTCTGCCATAAGGGTGGTGTCATCTGCATATCTGAGGTTGTTGATATTTCTTCTAGCAATCTTGATTCCAGCTTGTGCTTCTTCCAGCCCAGCGTTTCCCATGATGTACTCTGCATAGAAATTAAATAAGCAGGGTGACAATATACAGCCTTGACGTACTCCTTTTCCTATTTGGAACCAGTCTGTTGTTCCATGTCCAGTTCTAACTGTTGCTTCCTGACCTGCATACAGATTTCTCAAGAGGCAGGTCAAGTGGTCTGGTAGTCCCATCTTTCTCAGAATTTTCCACAGTGTATTGTGATCCACACAGTCAAAGGCTTTGGCATAGTCAATAAAGCAGAAATGGATGTTTTTCTGGAACTCTCTTGCTTTTTCCATGATCCAGCAGATGTTGGCAATTTGATCTCTGGTTCCTCTGCCTTTTCTAAATCCAGCTTGAATATCAGTAAGTTCACGGTTCACATATTGCTGAAGCCTGTCTTGGAGAATTTTGAGCATTACTTTACTAGTGTGTGAGATGAATGCAACTGTGTGGTAGTTTGAGCATTCTTTTGCATTGCCTTTCTTTGGAATTGTAACGAAAACTCACCTTTTCCAGTCCTGTGGCCACTGCTGAGTTTTCCAAATTTGCTGGCAGATTGAGTGCAGCACTTTCACAGCATCATCTTTCAGGATTTGAAACAGCTCCACTAGAATTCCATCACCTCCAATAGCTTTGTTTGTAGTGATGCTTTCTAAGGCCCACTTGACTTCACATTCCAGGATGTCTGGCTCTAGATGAGTGATCACACCATCGTGATTATCTGGGTCATGAAGATCTTTTTTGTACAGTTCTTCTGTGTATTCTTGCCACCTCTTTGTAATATCTTCTGCTTCTGTTAGGTCCATGCCATTTCTGTCCTTTATCGAGCCTATCTTTGCATGAAATGTTCCCTTGGTATCTCTAATTTTTTTGAAGAGATCTCTAGTCTTTCCCATTCTGTTGTTTTCCTCTATTTCTTTGCATTGATCGCTGAAGAAGGCTTTCTTATCTCTCCTTGCTATTCTTTGGAACTCTGCATTCAGATGCTTATATCTTTCCTTTTCTCCTTTGCTTTTCGCCTCTTTTCTTTTCACAGCTATTTGTAAGGCCTCCCCAGACAGCCATTTTGCTTTTTTGCATTTCTTTTCCATGGGGATGGCCTTGCTTCCTGTCTCCTGTACGATGTCACGAACCTCATTCCATAATTCATCAGGCGCTCTATCTATCAGATCTAGGCCCTTAAATCTATTTCTCACTTGCACTGTATAGTCATAAGGGATTTGATTTAGGTCATACCTGAACGGGTTAGCGGTTTTCCCTACTTTCTTTAAGTCTGAATTTGGTAATAAGGAGTTCATGATCTGAGCCACAGTCTGGCGTGCTGCAATTCATGGGGGCGCAAAGAGTCGGACATGACTGAGCGACTGAACTGAACTGAACTGAAGGTTATCTGATTTCTGAAGTAAAATCAGTATCCAGTATCTACAAGCACATGTCCCAGCAATATTCAGGATATCCCAAATGTTTCTAGAAGTATCTTAAGGGCTTCCCTGGTAGCTCTGATGGGAAATAATCCACCTGCAATGCAGGAGACTTGCGTTCAATCCCTGGGTTGGGAAGATCCCCTGGAGGAGAGCATGGCAACCCACTCCAGTATTCTTGCCTGGAGAACCCCCATGGAGAGAATATCCTGGGGATTACCGTCCATGAGGTCACAATGAGTCAGACACAACTGAGTGACTACGCACAGCACACACATATGAATAGTTATAATCATGTTCTTTTCTTGCTCTGTTGCTCAATGCCTCTATTCCTTGGTGCCACTTCAAATGGAGCAGCACAAAACCAAAAAATTGGAAGCAGATGAGTGATTCTCAGAAGAGCATAGTATCCCACTTAATATCTGTGATTTAAAAAAAAATATTTATTTGACTGTGCTGGGTCTTAGCTATGATACTCAAGATCTTTGATCTTTGTTGTGGCATGTGAAACCTTTTAACTGAGACATATGGGATCTTGATCCAATACCTGTGATTTTTTAAAGAACAGAAGTCTTAGTAGAGAAATAGTCTATAGATTTATGTAGCTCCTAATCAGATTTCTCTGTAAATAGAGTGATACAAAGCTGTTCTCTCTTTGTTGATTGGTAAAAACAAGTTGGAGGAGAGATGTGAAGTCAGCATCATCCATTCCCTTTGAGAAGTAACATAATGTCATATAATGAAAGTCAAGGTCAAAGACCCATTATCTTTGTGGCCGTTTATTCTGACCACCTGTCAGTGCTAGGCAAAATGATCAGTAGTCTTAATAAAGCAAGAGTCTCCTGGGAGAGCATAGTCTGGTTTCCATGTGAACTTGAAGCCACAGATTTACTATATGTCCTTTCTTATTATTTCAGCTGAGATTGTTAAGGGACATTTCCCCCAGATTCTGCTCAATAGAAAACATTATTGGACCTCCCTGGTGGTCCAGTGGTTAAGAATCTGCCTGCCAATGCAGAGGACGTGGATTCGACCCCTGGTCTGAGAAGACTCTACATGCAGAGGGTCGACTAAGCGTGTGCGTCACAACAAGAGAAGCCACCACCATTAGAAGCACAGGCACCGAAGCTAGAGAAAGCACATGTGCACCGACAAAGAGGAGCCAAAACCAAAATACATAAAGTCTTTAAAAAAGATAAAAACATGACATTATAAATAAACTCTATGGTCAATTAGAATTCTTTGGATGAAAACAATAGGAACTAACTTTGCCTTTATAGATTGGTGCAGTTATCCTTGATTTTATTCCATGGTGCTTGCCAGATCATGTAACTTTGAATTCCAATCTATGACCGTGAAAATGTGTGTGCACGCATTGAATGAGAGAGAGAATGAGAAGGGTCTAATATTTACTGAATGTTGCATGTCAGATACTTTGCTAGGTTTATTTATTTATTTTTGGTAACAAACAAAAGCTAAGATTTTTCTGAAAAAGATTTTCAAAGCTAGAGGCAAACATTTCTCTCAGAACTGCAAACACTGCTGAAGGAAGGGGCAATTCAGCCATCCTCCTGAGAAATTTGAGCCCCATTTAAGACTGAAGCAAGGATTTAGATTTAATTTTCCTGCTAGGAATAGGTAAATTCTCTGCCAAAGACATGATCTTCAGTTTCCCACACCACCCCACCCCCACAAAATAATGTCTTTCAGAGTCTGCAAAACAAATTCAGCTCACATGAAAATGTAAATCAAGTTAGGATATGAAATCACGTATGCTACTTCCAGGCTCCACAGAAGTTTGACAGTAGAGTTTAGGTTGCAACAAGCTTCGAGGTATCTGAGAAAACCTTTCATTTCAGGGCTTCAAATGATTAGATGATTAAAATTACTCTTTAATAATTAAACATGCCATCTGTATAAGGCAGAGTGTGACTTTTCACCCAAGGCCTCTCAGACTGTTCTAGAATTTCTGCAGTTGCCCCATATGGTATCAGAAATCCCTTGCTAGTCTTCCTTTGAAATATCAGAGAAGCAGACTTAGAGCAGCTGTTTTTGCTTGCCAGGTTTCGTTGAAATGTGGGTTTTAAAAGCCCTTGGCTTGTCATTTTGAGTTAGCTTACCTTACTCACAAATTTCACCATAATATAATTCAACTGATGCCTGAAACTCAGTATCACGGAACATTTGATGAACAATGCACTTAACATCAGTGTCCAACCAGAATGTACATTTTCTATTGAAATGTCCTTTTCATGTTATACGTGCCCTCAGAAATGTCCAACAAATCATAAACATTCCTTTTTTCTGTAACAACAAAATACCAAGAAAGCAATCCCCACTATGCTTTCTTTCCACTGGTTGGGAATGTAAAAAGAATGTGAAGTCTAGAGAGATGTCTACTGTGTTATTGAAATACTGCTTAAAAACTGACGCAAAACTGCTTAGAAACTGTCGTTGAGCCAACAGCAGTACTAGACAGTAAGTAATGAGTACACTTGCGCGTTTGCCTTAAACATCATCACACAACTTTCAAAGCTCAGTGACCCACAGGTCAAAAAGGAATATCAGTCACCAAAACACAATTTCTCTATACTTTGGGGGGAAAGGGCATCGATACCAACTTTAACAGTATTCACTGATTAATCCGGTAGTATCCTGGAGACTTTTCATCTGCTTGCCTTCGATAAGCAGTTTAGTTATCAAGATTCGGCTGTTAGACATTTGAATGTTTTAAATTTTTACTTTAGTGCTTCTTTTGGGGATAAACTCAATTTTTCACTTCTATTAATAACCTATATTGGAAAAGAATCTGAAAAAGAAAATATATGTATAACTGAATCACTTTGCTGTACATCTGAAACTAACACAGCATTATAAATCAACTTTTCTCCAGTATAAAATTAAGAAATTAAATTCAAAATAAGAAATAAAAATGTGGACTTTCAAAGCCAAAACCAAAGATAAATGAGCTAGTCTTGATTTTTTTAATAATGGAAAATTAATTTTTAAAAGGCAAATTGTGGTATAAATTCTTAGATTCTGCTGTTTGCTTCTCATGTCTGCATATAGCCAGCAATCAGGAAAATTATCCTGTTTTTGCTATTGACGTCTTTATTATACTTAGGAGCCAGATGGAATTCATTGGTCATTAAAATGTAACACAAAATAGTGTACATTTTCCCTTATTCCCCCAGCAAAATTTTAAGCCATGGAGACAGACAATAAGTATTCATTCATTTAGCTATTCAAAAATTATTTATTTATTAATTCCTCCTATAATGGGTACTGGCATACTTAACACCATGAATGAGGCATGTAAGAACTGAGTCTTATTTTAGTAGAGGGAGCCAAACACATAAAATAAAAATTCATAATATGACGTGATTTTATATACAAATACATATTTCTGTATAAGTATGTATCAGAGGGCAATGGCACCCCACTCCAGTACTCTTGCCTGGAAAATCCCGTGGATGGAGGAGCCTGGTAGGCTGCAGTCCATGGGGTCGCTAAGACTTGGACACGACTGAGGGACTTCACTTTGACTTTTCACTTTCATGCATTGGAGAAGGAAATGGCAACCCACTCCAGTGTTCTTGCCTGGAGAATCCCAGGGATGGGGGAGCCTGGTAGGCTGCCGTCTATGGGGTCACACAGAGTCAGACACGACTGAAGCAACTTAGCAACATATATCAGATGAGAGGCCTATTTGTTTTGTGAAGTAAAGGTACGGATTATTCACCAGCTAAACTTCTAAACCCATTCTCCACCCTCCTCTGCACTGCTCTGATGTCCATAGATTGGGTTGCATTATTACCTGAGTTTCTTTGCCTCTTTGGCTTTGGGAGGCTTGTTGCTGTTCAGTCGCTCAGTCGTGTCCTACTCTTTGTGACCCCATGGACTGCAGCATGCCAGGCTTTCCTGTCCTTCACCATCTCCTGGAGTTTGCTCAAACTCACGTCCATTGAGTTGGTGATGCCATCCAACCATCTCATCCTCTGTCGTCCCCTTCTCCTCCTGCCTTCAAGCTTTCCCAGCATCAGGGTCTTTTCAAATGAGTCAGTTCTTTACATCATGTGGCCAAAGTATTCGAGTTTCAGCTGCAACATCAGTCCTTCCAATGAACACCCAGGACTGATCTCCTTTAGGAAGGACTGGTTGGATCTCCTTGTAGTCTAAGAGACTCTTAAGAGTCTTCTCCAACACCACAGTTCAAAAGTGTCAATACTTCAGTGCTCAGTTTTCTTTATAGTCCAGCTCACATCCACATATAACCACTGGAAAAGCCACAGCCTTGACTAGATGGACCTTTGTTGGCAAAGTAATGTCTCTGCTTTTTAATATGCTGTCTAGGTTGGTCATAACTTTCCTTCTAAGGAGTAAGCGTCTTTTAATTTCATGGCTGCAGTCACTATCTGCAGTGATTTTGGAGCCCCCCAAAAAAGTCAGCCACTATTTCCAGTGTTTCCCCATCTATTTGCCATGAAGTGATGGGACTGGATGCCATGATCTTAGTTTTTTGAATGTTGAGTTTTAAGCCAGCTTTTTCACTCTCTTCTTTCACTTTCATCACGAGGCTCTTTAGTTCTTCACTTTCTGCCATAAGGGTGGTGTCATTCTGCATATCTGAGGTTATTGATATTTCTCCTGGCAATCTTGATTCCAGCTTGTGATATATAAGATCCATATATACATATTTGGTCATCATCCTATTTCTGGCATAGAGTTCCTAAAATTCTTGGAATTTCCTTCAGCCATTATTCTGTGATAAGTGTCAATGGAGTACAATCTGTAAAAATATTGACTCACTATGCTGTACTCCTGAAACTAGTATACTATTATAAATCAACTATACTTCAATGAAACAATCCCTTGGAATTTCTAAGTAAGGACCATGATGGCTGCGTGCATGCATGCTGAGTGACTTCAGTTGTGTTTGCCCTTTACGACCCTGTGGAATGTACCCTACCAGGCTGCTCTGTCCAGGAGCTTCTCCAGGCAAGAATACTGGAGAGGGTTCCTTACTGCTAAGCCACCAGGGAAGACCAAGGACCTTGATAAAGGTGCCTTTTTAATGTAAATGAGGTGACTTTCGGAGCCTCGCCTAAGTATGGGAGCTGATTGCCAATCATCCCCTCTTCCCTCCTTTTCCACCCCCGCCACTCCCCTCCACTCAAGAGAGGCTGGAGGTTGAATCAGTTGTCTATGGTCAGTGACTTAATCAAACACACCTATGTAATGACGCCTCCGTAAAAACCACAGAGGAGTGGGTGTGAAGAGCTTCCCAGTTGGTGACACGGGGAAATGGGAGAGTGGTGGGGCTGGAGAGCACGTGGAAGCCCCTCAGTCTCTCTCCATACCTTATCTTATGTATCTCTTCCATCTGGCTGCCCCAGGGTTGTGTCCTTTTATAATAAACTGATGATTTTTAAGTACAGTGTTTCTCTGTGCTCTGTGAGCCACTCTAGTAAATTAATTGAACCAGAGCAGGATGTTGTGGGAACCTTGAAAGCACAGGTGATAACATGGACTTGTTCTGACTTGTGTCTAAAGTGTGTTGGGGTAGGGGTGCAGTCTTGTGTTACGGAACCCTTCCCTGAAGCATCTGATGCCACCTCTGGGTAGACAGCACTGGAATTTAGTTGAGTTGTAGGACACCCAGCTGTTGTCCACAGCATTGTGGGGGGAATATCCCCCAATATGTTAAAATTGGTGCTCCAAACCTAAAAGAGTTGTGTTTTTTTCCCTATTAAAAAAATATTTTATGAACAATTATCTCTACCTGATAAACACAAAAGCAGGGAAAGTACTGAAAAACTACTTTCATAGGCACACATTTGCTTTTGATAAAGGCAAGAATAAGGATGAGCTGGAAAAAATGCAAACGAGAGAAAACAGAGTTTGCATGTGCACAAGGAATGAATTTTTTTGGCAGGAATAATTCTGAAGGACAAAGAGTGAATCTCAGGATGAGGGGAAAGTGCTATGTCTGACTGTTAGGGACAGAATATGCCCCTCAAATTCATATGTCTATGGGATTTCTCAGGCAAGAGTCCTGGAGCGGGTTGCCATGCCCTCTTCTGGGGATCTTCCCGACCCAGGGATTGAACCTGCACTGGCGGGCGGATTCTCTACCACTGAGCCTCCAGGGAAGCCCGTGCACACCCAGAGGAAAGGCCACATGGAAACACAGTATGAAGGCCTCGGGAGAGACAAATGCTGCCGGCACCTTGGGCTTGGACTTCCAGCCTCCGGAACTGTGAGAAATTAACTGTTTAAGCCATGAGTCTGGTATATTGTTATGGCAGCCCAAGCAGACTTATGCACTAACCAATGGAAAATAATCCTCAAGAGACTAGCACAAGTGACTAAAGCAGTTTAATAATGTTTGTGTATGTGGCTGAAGGACTGCAATTAATATCAAATGACTGTTAGCCTTTGGAAAGGGCTAGGCATCTGTTCCAAAATTAAAACTGAGGAATGACTCTGAGGCTTCCCTCTTAGGTGACTGGATGGATATCGGTGCTGTGAATCCAACTGGGAGGACAGCAGGAAGAACAAATTTGATGGGAAAAAAAGAGACTGGCCTTGGGCATACTGGGTTTGAGATATCTGAAGGATGTTCAAGTAGAGATTTCTTGGAGTATAAGACCAGAGCTAAGGTGATGAATGCTTTGGGATATAGATTCAATCTGAAAACCTGAGCATGTACTATGTGCTAGGCATTCTTCTAATGTTTGCATTGTATGGCTAAACAAAAGAGATAAAAATCCTCACTCTGTGGAGTTTATATTTCCAGTGGACAGGAGAAAGGAAAACAGCAGTAACATAAGAAGCAAATTTTATAGTATTTTAGAAGTTAATACAAAGCCTATATGCAGGTCAGGAAGCAACGGTTAGAGCTGGACATGGAACAACAGACTGGTTCCAAATAGGAAAAGGAGTACGTCAAGGCTCTATATTGTCACCCTGCTTATTTAACTTCTATGCAGAGTACATCATGAGAAACGCTGGGCTGGAAGAAGCACAAGCTGGAATCAAGATTGCCGGGAGAAATATCAATATCAGATATGCAGATGACACCACCCTTATGGCAGAAAGTGAAGAGGAACTAAAAAGCCTCCTCATGAAAGTGAAAGAGGAGAGTGAAAAAGTTGGCTTAAAGCTCAACATTCAGAAAACGAAGATCATGGCATCTGGTCCCATCACTTCATGGGAAATAGATGGGGAAACAGTGGAAACAGTGGCAGACTTTCTTTTGGGGGGCTCCAAAATCACTGCAGATGGTGATTGCAGCCATGAAATTAAGAGACGCTTGCTCCTTGGAAGAAAATTATGACCAATCTAGATAGCATATTCAAAAACAGAGACATTACTTTGCCAACAAAAGTGTGTCTAGTCAAGGCTATGGTTTTTCCAGTGGTCATATGGATGTGAGAGTTGGACTGTGAAGAAGGCTGAGCACCGAAAATTGATGCATTTGAACTGTGGTGTTGGAGAAGACTCTTGAGAGTCCCTTGGACTGCAAGGAGATCCGGCCAGTCCATTCTGAAGGAGATCAACCCTGGGATTTCTTTGGAAGGAATGATGCTGAAGCTGAAACTCCAGTAGTTTGGCCACCTCATGCGAAGAGTTGACTCATTGGAAAAGACTCTGATGCTGGGAGGGATTGGGGGCAGGAGGAGAAGGGGACAAGAGAGGATGAGATGGCTGGATGGCATCATGGACTCAATGGACATGAGTCTGAGTGAACTCCAGGAGTTGGTGATGGACAGGGAGGCCTGGCATGCTGCAATTCATGGGGTCGCAAAGAGTTGGACACGACTGAGCAACTGAACTGAACTGAACTGAAAGACAACAGAGCATGCTAAGGGGACTGGGAGGACCGTTGTAAGGGGGTGTGGCTTGCAATATTCTCCAGGGGGGTTCAGGTGAAGCCTCACTGAGAAGATGCCATTTAATCAGACTTGAAGGAGCTGAGGGAGTTAACCAAGGGGCTTATCTAAGGAAGTGCGTTCCGGGCAGAGGGAACATCCACTGTAAAATCCTGTGGTGACAGCGTGCTGAGTATATTCGAGAAGCAGCAGAGATGCCAGCACGGCAGCAGCCTAATCACACGAGGAGGGAGAGAAAGAGAGTAGCTGATGCCGCAGGGGCCAGGGAGGGAAGTGTCAGACCACACGGTCATCAGCTTTCTGTAAGGAGCTCGAGGATTACTCTCAGAAGGAAGTTTCCAAGTAGAGATGTTACCTGCTCTGACTCTTAACAGAGTTACTAGCTGCTGTGTTACCGACAGGCTGGGCGAGTAGGGCAGGACAAGGTTGTGAGCGAAGAATAACAGGAGAGGAGAGAGAGGTGTATTCATCTGAAGACGAGAGGTGATCTGCTAATGAATTTGGGTGCAGAGTTTCAGAAAATAAAGCAACAAGGATGACTTTACGGTTTGGGGACTGAAAAATTAGAAGGATCGGAACATGGATGGAAGATCATAAATTTTGACTGTCTAGAGAGAAGATGTGGTTTGAAGCTGTTGAATAGGCATTTTGATATATTTGTCTGGAGTTTAGGAGAGAGGTCCAAGTTGAAAATAGAAATTTAGGAGTCAGCAGCACATTGGATGATATTTGCCATGATATTTAAAACCATGTCCCTAGATGAATAAATGTATTTAGAAAAGAAAACCAAGGATTCACTCTTGACTACAGAAATATGAACAGGTAGGTCTTGGAGAAAAGTAGCATCAAAAACAAAAAAAAGCTGAGCAGGAATAACCTGAGGGGTATAACATTCAAGAGAGCTTGGTGACCTAGAAACGAAGTGAGAGGGCCTCTTAAGGAAGATGGTGCGACCAACAATGCCAATTGTTGGCCATCAGTCAGGAAAAAGGAAGGTTGAGATCTGATCATTGGATTTAGTACATGGAGATCATTAGTGTCCTTGACAAGAAGCTTTTTGGTGGAGCTGGGGTTTGGGGAGTATGATTAGAGAGAGTTTAAGAGATAATTTGGACCTTTTTTGCAAAAGACTCTGATGCTAGGGAAGATTGAAGGCGGAAGGATAAGAGGGTGACAGAGGATAAGATGGTTGAATGGCATCACCGAATCAATGGACATGAACTTGGGCAAACTCCGGGACATGGTGAGGGACAGGGAGGCCTGACATGCTGCAGTCCAAGGGGTCGCAGATGTGAATCGGTGACTGAACACCAACAAGAGCCAATAACGGATGAAAATTGAAGTCGCTAAGTGTAGGCTCCTCCTGAGAAATAAGGTGATACCTAATAAAAGAAGCAGAGTTAGGACAGAGTTTGTATGTGATTTTAAAGACAGAATCAATAAGAGCATGTTGCATACTTTTGAGAATGAAGCAATAGAGACTGGAAAACAAATAATGCAGAAGAAGGAGAGTGGATGGAGCAATGCTGTGGGAGAGACATAGAGGGGGTATCTAGTGCCCATGGAGCACTAGGAATCTAGTGCCTGCCTTTGAACAGGAGCGCGGAAAATTTCTCTATGGTTACAAGCAGGAAAGCAGAGAATGTGAGTGCAGATGCTGGGCTAAGTGTGGAAGTGGAATCCAGGTAAATTTCCTCTGAACTGGTTCCATTTTTTCTGGTGTAGTAAACAAGGCCATCAGCTACAAGTGGTTTGGGAGGGTGATGAGTAAGTGGCAATTGTTATGTCAGAGTATATGAGGCTGGTTTCAGGTCAGCCAGAGCTGGGGCAACCTCTCTGGGCACGATGGTACTTGTGATGAGATGATAAAACCTAATTCGTGAAGTGCCAAGAGACTGAGGTCAGTCCGAGTTGCAGGCGTGGTGGGTGATCACATCACATTCTCATCCCTCTGCCTGAAGTGGGATGTTGCAGTTATCTGAATAGATTCAGGGACTCAGAGCTGCTGAGGTCCACATCAGGACAGGGAAGGCATTAAGTAGGCACAGGAGAGAGATGCCTTGGGAGAGTGTCCTGACCAGACACTACGGTTCTGCGCTAGAAATTAGGGGTCTCCTGTGACAATCACAATGTTCTGTTCTGAATGTGGGACTGTATAGAAGTGGGACTTTTAGCTTTTATGTATTTGGATAGATAATTTTGCTTATTTGGATAGGTAATTTTGCATGTGTATGTACATATACAAATGAGAATACATATGTACATATGGAAATGTATATGTAGATAGAAAGAGCAAGCTTCATTTATGAACAAAAGGAGCTTCATACATGGGATCTGTTGAGTTACAGATTCCCTTTCCTCATTGCAGATATCCACATCAACTCCAGGACGGGGCACAGGGACTTTGCTTAAGAACAGTGTCACATGTATTCTTTTTAACAGCTGAGTAATACTCCATTGTGTATATGTACCACAGCTTTCTTATCCATTCATCTGCTGATGGACATCTAGGTTGTTTCCATGTCCTGGCTATTATAAACAGTGCTGCGATGAACATTGGGGTACATGTGTCTCTTTCAATTCTGGTTTCCTCGGTGTGTATGCCCAGCAGTGGGATTGCTGGGTCATAAGGTAGTTCTATTTGCAATTTTTTAAGGAATCTCCACACTGTTCTCCATAGTGGCTGTACTAGTTTGCATTCCCACCAACAGTGTAGGAGGGTTCCCTTTTCTCCACACCCTCTCCAGCATTTATTGCTTGCAGATTTTTGGATCGCAGACATTCTGACTGGTGTGAAGTGGTACCTCATTGTGGTTTTGACTTGCATTTCTCTGATAATGAGTGATGCTGAGCATCTTTTCATGTTTGTTAGCCATCCGTATGTCTTCTTTGGAGAAATGTCTATTTAGTTCTTTGGCCCATTTTTTGATTGGGTCGTTTATTTTTCTGGAATTGAGCTGCATGAGCTGCTTGTATATTTTTGAGATTAGTTGTTTGTCAGTTGCCTCATTTGCTATTATTTTCTCCCATTCAGAAGGCTGTCTTTTCACCTTGCTTATATTTTCCTTTGTTGTGCAGAAGCTTTTAATTTTAAACTAGAGCCAATTATACAGAGTGAAGTAAGCCAGAAAGAAAAACACCAATACAGTATGCTAACACATATATATGCAATTTAGAAAGATGGCAATGACGACCCTGTATGCAAGACAGCAAAAAAGACACAGATGTGTATCACGGACTTTTGGACTCCGAGGGAGAGGGAGAGGGTGGGATGATTTGGGAGAATGGCATTCTAACATGTATACTATCATGTAAGAATCAAATCGCCAGTCTATGTCCAATGCAGGATACAGCATGCTTGGTGCTGGTGCACGGTGATGACCCAGAGAGATGTTATGGGGAGGGAGGTGGGAGGGGGGTTCATGTTTGGGAACGCATGTACACCCATGGTGGATTCATGTCAATGTATGGCAAAACCAATACAGTATTGTAAAGTAAAATAAAGTAAAAATAAAAATTAAAAAAAAAAGAACAGTGTCACAAATCTGTAACCACCGCTTTTCCTTTCTAGGAAAAGTCTTAATACGTTGCTGTTGAGGAATGCTCAAAAAGACAGAAAACATAACTCAAATTGGCTTAAGCAAAAGGAGACTTATTAAGTCAGATGATCGAACAATTTGATTCTGAAGAGTGTCTGATTCAGTGTCCAAAAGGATCAGCAGGGACTTATTTCTTCTTCTGAAATGACTATCGTTTTTCCTTCTGTCCTTATCTTGTCAGTTTATGAGAACTTTTCATATATATTAACAGCTCTATCTGTCCTCTGCATTACAAAGAGGTGAGGAAAAGAGACTCCGTGCTTGTCCCATTCACCATCTTTATTGTCAGTACTGGATCCATCGTCCTCAGCGTGAAGTCTAGATCAGTGTGTCAAGGAGGCCATGGGACAGCTCCATCATTCAGCTTTAAAAAGCAAAACAAGATAGACACTTCCTGGGTGGTGCAGCAGTTAAGACTTCACATTCCAAGGCAGGGGTTTGGGGTTTGATCCCTGGATAAGGACCTAAGATCCCACATGCCTTGGGGCCATGAAACCAAAACAAAAAAAAGATGAAATATTGTAACAAATTCAATAAAAACTTAAGATAGACCCTGACCAAGGAGAGGCCTCCATGCCCAGTTCCTTCCCACCATACCCCTGGGCACTGGGGCAATATTGCTCAAGTTTCAGTCATTCTGGAACCACCTTCACAATTTTGCCTTATCCTCTAAATCATACTATTTATATTTCTGAAACGTGACATTTTAACCTAGATTATTTTAAAAGAACAGCATATATTGTTGCCAGTATTTCATTATGACTTTGTTGCGGTTCAGTCGCTCAGTCGTGTCCGACTCTTTGCTACCCTAAGGACTGCAGCACGCCAGGCAGGCTCCTCTGTCCTCTGCTGTCTCTCAGAGTTTGCTCAGATTTGTATTCATTGAGTTGGTGATGCAATCTAACCATCTCATTCTCTGCTGGCCCCTTCTCCTTTTGCCTTTCATCTTTCCCAGCATCAACATCTTAACTACTAGTTATATTTTCCCCATCACTTTAAAAATAAAAACTAATAACCAGGCGAAGAAAGCTGCTACTGTTTTCTAGCTATTGAATGGTGGAACGTAGAATTCAGGCCTTCTTCAAAAGCAACAACCCAGCAGGGAAATGCTGTGGGTTTCAGAGGGTAATAGACTTCGATCGAGACCAGTGGACAAAGCATAGGTGGTGACCGTGGCAGGCCAGCGTTGCATGACAAACATTCTGCATTCTGGCTGGAACATTAGTGGTACTAAAATTCTGCGAATTATGCTGGAGTCCAAGGCTCTGAAAGAGCCGCCTCGGAAGGGACTGCTGGGACGGCTCATGGTCCGTGAGTGGCTCCACAGGTCCAAATAAGTACCTGATGCCTACCACAGTCCCTCTGGCCAACAACTGGTGGCACCCAGGTCTGAAGAGCTATGTGCTGGCTGCGGTCATGGAGCCAAATCCTCCTGCCAGTGTTTATCTCTCTTTTTCTCATCCAACTGTTTATCAGCTTCTCAGAAAATAGCGTTTCCCAAATCTCCAGATACAAGGACAAGCAAAGACCAAAAACTATGAATGATGGTAGGTAAGCCATCCTGAGCCCAGAGGCACTGCTTCACGTGTGCCGTGGCTTTTATATTTGAGCCTTCCTGGAAGGCTGAAATTTTCATCTCTAAAGTTGCCTTTGGGTGTTGACTAAAAAGATGCACAATGTGGGAGATACCAATTAAGTTTTTGAGGGGCAAAATAAGGACTGCAGCCTGGGAGATAGCACCTCAAATATCTCTAAGAGACTGCTCCCAAGAGGCAGGTGGGGGAAGGTCAATATATAAGGTTTTGGTGAAGGGGGAGCTCAATGCAATCAAATGCTTACTTTACAAGGGGTTTTCTTCAGTCACCAGGAGCTGATGGCACCATGAAGAGATTCAGTGATTTTTCTATATATGAAGAGATGTAAGGATTGGGATTATGAAATCAGTTCCTGAAAATATCTAACTTTCTAAAGACCTGTCCCACCAGATTCCTTGGAGCACAGAGTGCCTCACTCCACCCTGAACTCCTTCAGGGGGTGTTGAAGGTCAACAGCCACAGCAGCACAGGGGTCAGTCTCCACAGAGGCTGACGGCAAATGCCCTTGGCAAGTGCCAGTTTGTAGTTGACGATGGGAAGACATTTTTAAAAGATCTTCATGTTTTTGGTGAAATCTAGTTAAATTGGGGTCTTCCCAGGTGGCTCTGGTAAATGGTAAAGAATCCACCTGTAATGCAGGAGACAATTCTTGGGTTGGGAAGATTCCCTAGAGTAGAAAATTAGAACCCACTCCAGTATTCTTGCCTGGAGAATCCCCTTGGACAGAGGAGCCTGGAGGGCTGCAGTCCACAGGGTTGCAGAGTCAAATATGGTCTTTTTTTAGTGTTTTAAGGTCTTAACTAATAAATTCTTAGTTTGGGTCTTATCAAGTCATTACTTTGGTTTAGAGACTTCCCTTGGTTCCCCTCCCCAACAGAAGAAATGTTGAAATGTTAAAAGCCTTACTGAGTTAAATTTACGAACCTGGAGATGAAGTTTCCAGTATCCTAAACTGGAATTGTATAGATGGAATAAGGACGGGATTTAAACTACTTGGAAAATGCCCTGTAAAGCCAAGGTTACCATTTTTATGAAGACTCTGAGACAGAATAGTTACTGCTTTCTGGTTTTCAGAGTCAAAAAGATAGTATCTATAGCCAAGTTTGTCTTCCTTCCTAAAACTGAACCAAAAGCTCTTAGCTTTGCCCTGAGATGAGAAGTTCCTTTGAGAGGGTTGGGGGTGGGGGCGGCTGAAACAGAAGACCTGGCTTGCCTCCTTTGGTTTCATCTCTCCTGTACATGTTTCTCTCACTTAACCTCACAATCATTCCCATACATACTTTAAGCGAAACAATGTTCTCTTACCACACCTGACACATTCTCCCCAGGAAGAGTGCCTAAAAACATAGGCTGAATGTAGAAACAAATCTTTCCCTTTGTCCCCTAGCAAATTGGAGTCACACTAGCATTTTTCAGAAAACCTTGTTAAGATACTTAGGAAGAACAAAAAGGGAGGAAACAAAAATAAATCAAGAATCATAGATGACAGCCATGAAATTAGAAGAATGTTCCTTGGAAGAAAAGCTATGACCAACCTAGACAGCATATTAAGAAGCAGAGACATTACTTTGCCCACAAAGGTCCATCTAGTCAAAGCTATGGGTTTTTCCAGTAGTCGTGTATGGATGTGAGAGTTGGACTATAAAGAAAGCTGAACACTGAAGAACTGATGCTTTTGAATTGTGTTGGAGAAGACTCTTGAGGGTCCCCTGATCTGCAAGGAGATCAAACCAGTCAGTCCTCAAGGAGATCAGTCCTGAGTGATCATTGGAAGGACTGATGCTGAAGCTGAAGCTCCAATACATTGGCCACCTGATGTGAAGAGCTGACTCAATTAGAAAAGACCCTGATGCTGGGAAAGCTTGAAGGCAGGAGGAGAAGGGGATGACAGAAGACGAGATGGTTGCGTGGCATCAGCAACTCAACAGATAGGAGTTGGCACAAGCCCCAGGAGATGGTGAAGGACAGGGAAATGCTGCGTGCTGCAGCCCATGGGGTCACAAATAGCTGGAAATGGCTGAGTCAACAACAAACAGATGGCAGAGTCTGGCCTTCTAGCCAGCTTGGTTCTGGGGCTGACCAATCTTGGTCAGTGTTTCTCAGAAAACAACTTCCCTTTTGGAGGGAAGACCTGGGTCAGCCTATTTCTGAGCCTCTCCTGAGTGCTGGCTTCTTAGCGTGGGGTAATTTCCCCTCTGAGGTCACATTCAACCTTCCCCTTTTATAAGCAGGTGGTTTCTTGGACATGATACTTTCATTTCCAAAACCTCTTCTATCCTCTCACAGGAGATTTTCACCTCCATCATTTCTAACACTCCAAGTGATAGACCTTCCTACGGGTACCCACAGGACTCTGAGAATGATCCCACATCAAGTGAGATCTCCTACTAAATGGGTTGCTTTGATCCCCAGAGCTTTTAACCCTGATGTTCACTTACATTCGAGAGTTTAGTAAGCAATATCTGAAGAAGTTCTAGTTTGCTCTTGGTACTTTGAATTAAGAATCTTCTTCTCCAATACCTAATGAGTGAACAAAAAATACTAAACTGTAGAGAAGTTCTCTTACTGGGAGCAATCAAACAACAAAGGGCAAGCATGGAAAGAAATAGAAGACTCTGGATCAGAACAGAACAGCACAGCATGGCAATACTCCAAATGCCACCATCACCCCTTAGAAATGACCGAGTCACTAAATTCCAAAAATGTTCATTAGTACTCCCAGATCTAGAGAGATGCAAATTGAGTGGGTGTCCTATTTTTCACCCTGTTCTGAAGAACAGAGAAATAGTTACAGAGAAGAAATAAGGAAAACAGAGAAATTGAACAATGGATCTGACTCTGATAGAAACACTAGTTCCTGGGCTACAAACTGGATTTAGGGGGCAGATCTACAATTCAAAGATATCCCTTGTTTGGAAATTAGCAATTTTAGCAATTAGCTAGAGTGAACCCTGGCAGTGGAAAAATGGCAAAAGCTCAGAAGAGAGTATAGAGTCCAGATACCATAACAAATTCTGGTGGCACCGACTCACGTACGTTCTCTCCCTTTGTCAAACGCTTAGAACAGCCAAGTGAAAAGAATGTGCTGTTGTGTGTGTGTGTATCCAGTCATTCAGTTGTGTCTAACTCTTGGCAACCCCATGGACAATAGTCTACCAGGCTCCTCTGTCCATGGAATTTTTCAGCAAGAATACTGAAATGGGTTGCCATTTCCTACTCCGGGGGATCTTCCTGACCCTGGAATCAAACCTGTGTCTCTTGCATCTCCTGCATTCGCAGGTGGATTCTTTACCACTAGCACCACCATAAAATATGGTAAAACTGTAGTTTGTCAGAAAAAAATTTTCCAGGACAGTGGTAAGGTGGCCAGGATGTCACTTATACTATGTCAGCACACATGGAAGGTCTGAAAACAGCTGTCAAAGCATTAGTAAGATGAAAATAGACAACACAGAGCCTAAGCAAACACTGTGCAGCTAACAGTAAATAATGAAGGAGTTTATGATCACGTGGGCTTCCCAGATGGCTCAGCGGTGAAGAACCCACCTACCAAAGCAGGAGATGTGGGTTTGATTCCTCCGTTGGGAAGATCCCCTGGAAGAGGAAATGGCAACCTGTTCTCTAGTATTCTTGCCTGGAAAATTCCATGGACAGAGGAGCATGGTCAGGTACAGTCCATGAGGTTGCAAACAGTCAGACACAGCCGAGTGGCTGAGCACACACATATGGTCACATGCAGAGAAACAGATGAACTGTCCTAGAAGAAAGCATAGCTCAAGGAACAGATGAAAATCTCCCCCACCAGGGCTGAGCTGGGAAACCCCAAAGGAGAAACAGATTGGGTGAAACATATCTCAAAGTCAGAATGAGATGAAAAGTCAGGTCTCTCCAAGGAGATAAAATGAAGGCTACATATTTGACAATGAGGCAAGGCTTGCAGGTGTTCCCTTTATTTCTATAGTATATATTTGTTCATTTCTGCTAATGGTGAACACACCAAGAATATCTGTCATGCAGACTCTACATATACTTATTGTATTGGATTCTGGTAGCTGCCTCCTTCCTCTGCCGTCTAGCATAGAGTGTGCTGATATCTGGGGTGAGCTGAGTCTTCACTGTCTTCCTCCTGGTAGATTTCTCAATCTTTTCTATCACCTGGGTACCTAATTCCTATGTTATAACCTATGTTATATATAATCAGAGTGACTTCTGTAACTCTACAGACCCTCTCTGAGAAAGGTGTGCTCAGTGATATTGTTCAGCAAAATGAAAATGAACTAAGGGGAAATGTGGGATTCAAAAAAGAGTAGTAAGCAAAGAAACCAGTGAAACAGAATTAACTATAAATGATTGATTACAAGTTGATAGCAATGTAAATGCATTGATAGTCTAATAATAATTGATAACTATTTAATAATAATTAAAATTCCAGATGACTTCTTCCTGGGGAGTGGTGTGGGAAGGGAAAGGCAGAAACTTAAAGCACATTAAGATCCTTGTATAGGTGGAGAATGTAGATCTTGATGAATCAATGATAGAAAAAAGAATATAAAACATATCTCAAAAAATTTTAAGGAAACAGAAACAGGTGTGACTGCAGGGTGTGATGAGGAAAGAAAGGAACAAACAATAAATTGATGAAATAATATATACATTGCAAATGCTAATGAAAAATAAAGGAAGTGTAGCAACATAGTTACATAAGACAGAATTTAAATTAAAAATATTTAAGGAGAATAATAAGCAATATTCCATACTGACATACAGCTCAATACATGGAGATGACATATTATGAATCTTTATTCACGTAACAATATAATTTTGAAATATAAACCATAAAATAGAACTACTTTCTAGCCAAAGCTGATAGAAACTTAAAAAACACTTAACAAATTAAAAACTCCATGGACTCACTTTACATGCCTATATCAGAAATCAATAAAGCAAATAAAATATAAGGAGGTGGTATAGAGAATAGTAACAGTAATATATGAAATCTTGTTATCCATTGCCTAAATTTTTCTCTTACATGCTCATCAAAAAATTTTGATTCCAAAAATATTTTTACTCATCCTAGATAAACTTGTCAGATTCAGTTGTTCAATTTTTTAGTTATTAATTATTTGCAATACCAATCAGAAAGTTTTTGTTTTGATATCGAGTATAATATATTTTGATGCCTGGCATCCCTAGGTATTTGAAATTGTGATCCCTCATGGAAGAAGAGAAGAAGACCAAGGATGGAACTTTATGGACTAACAACATTTTAGGCATAATTAGAGGAAGTGGAACCAACCAAAAAACTCAAAAAGAATGGCCAGAAACATTCCAAGAGAACTAGGAGAGAGTGATGCTGGAGGTATTAGGAAAATGTATTCAGGAGGACCAAAGTGACTAGACAGAAAACAAATACACACACAAAATCAGTCTTCAGAGTAAAAGGAGAATCTGGCCCCGAGAATGCTGTGGAAATGGCTGGTGTCGCTTTCTTCAGGCACAGAGGAAAGGGAGAGAACACAGTGCTTCATGTCGCGGACGGTCGCGTAGGTCAGCTGTCCTTCACTGGTTTTTCAGTGATAGGAAGAAAGACTACAAGCAGGATCGCTGGTTAGTTCTACAAATACTTAGTCTAAATCTCTGAGATGGACCCAGGTCAGGTCATTCCCTGACCTGAAGTTCAGCCTGGAGAGAAAGGAATGAGGCCATAAGGAGCAAATAGATTTGGAAAACAATGGAAACGTCAAGAAAAGTAAAGGTCTGAGTCATGCCAAAATGCAAACAAGAGGAAAGGAGAGAAGATTCTAGTCAGAGACTAGAATATTGGTATTTAAGATTTCATGGTTGCAGTCCTCTGCAATGATGGCAAAATTCAAATTTAGATCATGGTAAGAATTTGTTTAAAGTAAGATGAAGCATCAGAATTTCTCTGGATGGTGGAATTTCAGCTGACTTTTGATTTTTATGTATCCTTATGTCTTATATTGAATATGTATCACTTTTATAATTACACAAAGATAAAAATCCTATTTAAATTTTTGAAAAGTTGGAGACCCCTAACCCTCAAGTTCCCATCTGTAAATCATGGAAGGAGGCTTCTGATTGGTCTGACTTGGTCAGATGCCTTCTCCCTGGATCGATGAGTGCGGTGTGGGATTAGCCCAGTTTGCTTCAGAGGTGTAGCCTTCGATGTTTGGTCGGCCAGGGAGTTAGTGTAGGAGAGGGAGGTTATTTTTTAGAACTTTACTTGTCTCATCAAAGTTAGATGATGCTATCTCATTTTTTTCCGAGTTTAAGAGGAGAAAGTAAGAAGGAGTTAGGGTTTAAATAGTGCCAGTGAGAAAGTGTCTGGACTTAGGAAAATAATAAAGGAAAATGCTCCAGGTATGGATACATTTGCCATGAAACAGGAATGACTTAACAAAATGCATTTTATCTAAAATTGAGCAAATAAAAATATTTATATTTTTGTACTTAATTTTTTTTTTCAGAATGTACTGCAGCGGATAATTGTCAATCATGTATAAACAGAAAGAAAGTAAGTTAACTTTTATATGAAGAAATTGTCTTGGGAGTATTATAAAGGCATGTAATTTACAGTTGTAGTCTAAACGGTGTGCCAAACTTCATTTTACACAGTTCTTTAATAATAGGAATGACTGGTCACAGGTATTAAGATGTATTTCTGCATTTCACACCATTTCTTGAGAACCTAGAAATAAAGGAAAAGCTTAGTGTGAACATGTACTTACTTCTAGAAAATTATACTTCAAAAACAAAATGATTTTTTGTATGAAAAAATTATAATTCAATTTTAAATTTATTTAATTGGAGGCTAATTACTTTACAATATTATAGTGATTTTGCCGTACAGTGACATGAATCTGCCACAGGTGTGCATGTGTTCCTCATCCTGAACCCCCCTCCAGCCTTCCTCCCCATTCCATCTCTCAGAGTCATCCCAGTGCACCAGCCCCCGAGCACCCTGTATCATGCATCAAACCTGGACTGGCGATCTGTTTCACTTATGATAATATACACGTTTCAATGCCATTCTCCCAAATCATCCCACCCTCGCCCTCTCCCACAGAGTATAATTCAATTTTTAAAAAGAAAAGGAAAAACACACTCTTTAGTCTGATTCAAAGTCCATCTCCACTTGAGACAAGCTTGCCTTCCCCACATATTCCACAAAATCCCATGATGACAAATCTCACTCCCGGCACTGTGGAAGCCCATTCTTTTGTATACATAACTTTACTGGTGTATGTTTGGCTGTGCTGGGCCTCCGTGGCTGCCTGGGCTTCTCTTTGGCTGCGGAGGGCGCAGGCTACTGTCTCGTGGTGGCGCTCAGGCGCCACCCTATGCTGGCTTCTCCTGTTATGGAGAACAGGCTCCAGGGCACGGGGGCTCTCAACAGTTGCGGGACGTGGGCTCTGCGGAGCCCAGGATGCTGTGAGCGCTGGACTCTCGGGCTCAGCGGTTGTGGTGCAGGGGCTTAGTTGCTCTTAGGCATGTGGGATCTTCCTGGATCAGGGATCGAACCTGTGTTTCCTGCACAGGCAGGCAAATTCTTTACCACTGAACCACCAGGGAAGCCTGAAACCTGTTCTTTGATGGTTTGTTTGTTTTATTAATTGGAGGCTAATTACTTTACAATAGTGTAGTGGGTTTTGCCAAACATCAACATGAATCAGCCACCGACTCACTTGTGTTCCCCATCCAGAATCCCCTTCCCACCTCCCCCCCCCATCCCATCCCTTAGGGTCATCCCAGTGCACCAGCCCTGAGCACCCTGTCTCAATGCATAGAATCTGGACCCTCGATCCGCCTCACATATGATAATATACACATTTCAACGCTACCCTCTCAAGTCATCCCACCCTCTCCCTTTCCCACCCAGTCGTAAAGACTTTTCTTTACATCTGTGTCTCTTTTGCTGTCTCGCATACAGGGTCATCATTGCCATCTTTCTAAATTCCATATATATGCATTAGTATACTATATTGGTGCTTTTCTTTCTGGCTTACTTCACTCCGTATAATAGGCTCCAGTTTCATCCACCTCATCAGAACTAATTCAAATGCATTTGTTTTAATGGCTGAGTAATACTCCATTGTGTATATGTACCACAGCTTTCTTATCCATTCATCTGCTGATGGACATCTAGGTTGCTTCCATGTCCTGGCTATTATAAACAGTGCTGCAATGAACATTGAGGTACACGTGTCTCTTTCAATTCTGTCTTCCTCGGTGTGTATGCCCAGCAGTGGGATTGCTGGGTCATAAGGCAGTTCTATTTCCAGTTTTTTAAGGAATCTCCACACTGTTCTCCATAGTGGCTGTACTAGTTTGCATTCCCACCAACAGTGTGAGAGGGTTCATTTTTCTCCCCACCCCCTCCAGCAGTTGTTGATGAACCCTGTTCTTTATTCTACCATAGCTTCTGTATCTAAAGCCCTCCCTTTCTATATAAATTTTTACCTATTCTTCAAAACTCAGACAAATTCTCTGAAAGAAATCTTACGTAGTTAATCAACTATGAGTGAGTACTTTCTCTTACGAACTATCACATTTATTATCTGTTCCACTCCTTTCGAAATTATAATATTTTTCCACTTAGAGACATTTTTTAAAATAGAGTGGACATATTATATCTGCTAGTTAAACATTCAGCCTCTAGGAAACAGTGCTTTAGGGCTTCCTTGCTAGCCCCTAGTGGTAAAGAATCTGCCTGCCTACACAGGAGATACCCAGGTTCAATCCCTGATGCAGGACGATCCCACCTGCCACAGAGCAACTAACCCCCTGCGCCACAACTATTGAGCCTGTGCTCTGGAGCTTGGGAGCCACAATTACTGAGCCCATGTGCCCCAGAGACCGTGAAAAGTCACCACCTGAGCGCTGCAACTGGAGTAGCTGCCGTTCGCCAAAACTGGAGAAAGCCTGTGCAGCAATAAAGACCCAGTACAGTCAAAAGTAAATAAATGAATAAAACTATAGAAAACAACGCTATATACATCAGTGTAATCTAACCTCTATTATCTCTATCACTTGGCCTTAAATAATTAGTAAATACTCTTTATCCTCTCTATGTCCACTACTATAAAATCCCTCTTTGCACAATAAGTACCTTCCTTCTCTCTGCATTTTTTTCCATTTTAATGATATTATCCATCAGTCTAAAGTCTGTTAGCTGACTTCTCACTTGTCACTCTCTGAAGGGTCTCTGGTTGGCATGGCTTTGTGTTTATACAGGTCATCTTCCTTAGCTACAAGAAAAAAAAAGATTCTGTAATTTGTCTTCAATTATGCATTAGTAATTTAGAGAGGTTGAATATATTCTGTTCTTCTGAGTAATTTGAAATTCTGCTCTTTGAAGACTTTTTAGCCTCAGTTAAGGAATTAGATCTCTTTGTGGTAAGTGACAGACACCCAGCTCAAACTAATTTAATCAAAAGAGAATATATAGACTCACAAAACTGGTAAGTCCAGGGTGGCCTTGACTTCATGCACAGCTGAGTCTAAAAGGCTGTTATTCACATTTCCTCTCTTTCTTTTCATCTCCCAGCTCTGCCTCCCTCTGGATGTGCTCAGTCGCTTCAATCACGCCTGACTCTGCCACGCTATGGACTGTAGCCCGCCAGGCTCCTCTGTCCAAGGGATTCTCCAGGCAAGAATACTGGTTTGGGTTGCCATGCCCTCCTCCAGGGGATCTTCCCAACCCAGAAATTGAACCCAAGTCTCCTGTGTCTCCTGCGTTGCAGGCAGATTCTTTACCACTGAACCACTGACCTCATTGTGTTCTATGGTGAATGAACATTCCATAGAGCTGGGGAAGAGGCAGGCTCTTAGCAGATCTCTCCCCATGCCTAAACAATTCCGAGGAAGATTCTGATTGACCCTTCTTGTCTCTCCTGTCCGGTTTGGCACTAGTTACTGGGCCAGAGGAATGGGCTGCCCTGGCCGCCATCACCTGCATCCGGTGATTCCAAGAGGAAGAAAGTGGTGGAGCATAGCTGGCTGATTGCTGTAGCACCCCAGAAAGTTGGGGAAGAGGCCACAAAGGAAAGAGGGTGTGGTTACCCGAGGAAGAAGGGTGGTGAAGAAGTCAAGCCAGACAGACAGGAAACAAAGAAACTACCTTAGGCGCCTGTCTCATCCTTCGATCTTTAGGAGGCACATATTCTATGTTCCTCATCCCTACATTTAAAAAAATGCTCCTGGCAAAATAATGCATCTAGCCCTCGAGTAAAACTGTATTTATCTAGAATCATTGTCAGTTATTGCCTCCCCCCACCAGCTATAACTTTGGAATCTCAGGGAAATGTGCAGATATTCTGTGGAATTTCCCTGACCAGGCAGTAAGTTATTGATCATCCAGTCTGGCTGCTGCCCACACCCCCCAACCCCGACCCCCTGGCTCAACCTGCAAAGCAGCTCCCTCTTCCACTGTTCTCTAAGCTCCTATCAAAGAGAGGGGCAGGGGAGAAAGTCTATCCTGGGGGCTGTGCTGCCTTAGAAGCTCGTGTGCTGTGAACCTGGTGTCTGGGGCCAGGGCACCAGCCTGGTGCTGAGTGACCACAAGCTGCTCTCTGACAGGTTCAGGTTTTTCCTGGCAATTCATCTCTGTGCTGCGATTCATGGGGTTGCAAAGAGTTGGACACGACTGAGTGACTAAACCGAAAACCCTGGTAGAGCTTCCCTGGTGGCCCAGTGTTTAAGGATCTGCCTGACAATGCAGGAGACGTGGGTTTGATCCCTGGTCCAGGAAGATCCTGAATGCCGCAGGGGAAATAAGCCCTGGTGCTACAACTGCTAAGTGGCCCTGGAACCCGTGTATCACAACAAGAGAAGCCACCGCAATGAGAAACCCATGCACCACAATGAAGGCCCAGCACAGCCAAAAACAAAACAAAACAAAAAACCCCTGCTGGATGGCATGAACTTGATTCTTAGAAACTTCAAGATCTAGTAACCAAGGCCTGAAGTCTCCAGGGTGTAATCTTTGATTCTAGCCCTTGATTTTGAAGTTCCAGTCTTTAAGCAAAAGTCCAAGAGGACAGGACCCATTTAACCTAACTGATTTCAGTCTGTAACTTACCTTCACTTGACCTTTGATCCTGGTTAACACGAAACGAAAGCTGACCTGTGATGTATCTCTTGTTCTCAGGAAGTGTCTGAAAAGTGTTAGTTGTTCAGTTGTGTCCTACTCTTTGCGAGTCCATGGAGTGTAGCCCTCCAGGCTCCTCTGTCCATGGGATTTCCCAGGCAAGGATATTGGAGTGGGTTGCTATCTTAAGGAGTGACATTTTACATTGGAATGTACTGAGCGACTTCACTTTCACTTTTCACTTTCATGCATTGGAGAAGGAAATGGCAACCCACTCCAGTGTTCTTGCCTGGAGAATCCCAGGGATAGGGGAGCCTGGTGGGCTGCCGTCTATAGGGCCGCACAGAGTCGGGCACAACTGAAGCGACTTAGCAGTAGCAGTGCTGATATATCCTGCTGGTCTCAGGATATCCAGCAGGAGGAGATTGGGAGGGGTCTGGGAGCAGTCTCATAGGATTGGCTACCAGCAGAGAACCGAGTTGGTCACATTAGAACCTGAGCTTCCCTATTTACTAGATGTGTGCCTTCATGTGCGTTGCTGGGCTGCTCTGCGCCGCCTTCTGTTCCTCCATCAAGTGGACATAGCAGTCCATAGCTTAGAGGCTGTCGTGAGTGTGAAGTGAGTTAATACACATACAGGGCTCAGAACAGTGCCTGTCACATGGTAAGCCTTATGTAAGTGACAGCCATTTTTACCACTCTGCTGTCCTTTTTTTTTTTTTTTAACTCTTCTAGATTGTAGTCTTATCTCCCACCAGTGGTTGCCACCTTTATACCTTGCTTTTACTTCCTTCAACAAGGGACTTAGAATTCAGCTTTCCTATTTACGAATGATCATCAACCACCAGCGAACAAAAGGGGGAAGGGGGCAAGGCAAGGCTGGTATAAGCACCTCCAGGCCCATGTATAGTAGAAGCGGAGTCCCCAGAGGAAAGTGGGAGTGCTGCAGACGAGGGGAATAGGAAAGAGTGTGAGAGAGAGGGGCGAAAAAGCAGCCTACCTACGGAAATCCTTATTAATGCTCTGTGAGGGGAGGTCTTAGTGTTGGTTTACTAGGGGTTCCCAGGTGGCACAGTGGTAAAGAATCCACGTGCCAACACAAGAGACTCAGGTTCAATCTGTGGGTTGGGAAGATGCCCTGGAGGAGGAAATGGCACTCCAATATTCTTGCCTGGAGAGTCCCATGGACAGAGGAGCCTGGTGGGCTACAGTTCATGGGGTCAAAAGGAGTCGGACGTGACTGAGCACACTCACGCAGTTCTTTCACAGAGCCTGAGAAAATTCAGGGACATGTGATTCCTTGAGTGACTGCTGTTCAGCAGAATTATTAATACGAAGGAGTAAGGGACGCAGAGAAACTAAGGGACAAGAGCCAAGCAAAGATGTGATCTCTGCCAAAGCCTACGCTTGGCCTGAACCCTGGGAAGCCCTGGGGCAAAAGGTTATATGGCAGACTGGTGCCTGCCTTGAGGCAAGCAAACCCATCGTTCAGAACCCCGTATACCTGTCAGCTGGCGATGCACAGTGGCTCAGTGATGAAGAGTCCACCTGCCAGTGCAGGAGATACAGATGACCCGGTCTTGATCCCTGGGTCGGGAGGATCCCCTGGAGGAGAGCATGGCGACCCACTCCAGTGTTCTTGCCTGGAGAATCCCATGGACAGAAGAGCCTGGCGGGCTACAGTCCATGGGGTCGCAGAGAGTCAGACACGACTCAGCACACACGTGTGACAATACAGCATACTGTCAGTTACTGATGGAGGTGGAAGTAACCTCATAGGCCGGCTGGTACCCATCCATGAGGACATGCAAGAAAAAGGGCAGCTTGAGCCACTGCCTGCCACCACACACTGCAGCTGGGTTTGTGTGCACGGGCCTGGTAAAGCAGGTCTGAGCAAACCACCAGCAGCATCAACTACAAATAATAATAATAATAATAAGATGATGGCTGTTATAAATTGAATGCTTATCAAACTAGTACCAGAAACTTACTGAGATTGCAATTATTATACTTTTTTTTTTTCCTTCCAAACACAGTGTTTTTGGTGCAGTAAAGAAAAGGCTTGCAAAAAAATTTGTTTTCCAACTTCTGAGTGTCCTGCCAGTTGTTCATTTTGGTTAAACTGTCAAGGTGAGTTGTCCTTAGTTGAATTTTTATGTACTTTTTAATAACAGACTTGCAAACACTCGTGATTTGCTACAGTTGAAAAATTATTATATTGACTTTATTAAAATACAGCATATCTGTTCATTTCTGTTTCCCCTGATTGCTTCCAGCCAGCTTCCAAACTAGGTCAATCTTTATTCTGATTGGTGGGTGCCTCACCTTACCGATTGTTAAATAGTTCAAATTTCATCTCTAAAACACTCCTATATACAATGACTATAACCCAGTGAAAGGAGGGTTGTGTTCTTAAGTTGCTTTAGGAACTCCAGGAGTTTCTTATAAGCTAATCCTGGGGATGAGGACATACTGAGTTTGAGCCCAGTGGTGTTATTAGAATTTATATTTTCTCAGCTAATGTGTTCAATACTGAGAATTGCCAGTCAAAAAGAATGATTCCCTAGAACTAAACTCATCTCAATCATCAAAGAATCTTTAAATTATATCTGTAATATTGTATTTTGGTTTTTTTTTTAATTAAAGTGAAAGATTACAAATTTTTTTCACAAACCCATGTTTTCTTCAGATACCATCAGGTAAACTGAATTCATAATTGTTGGTTGCAAAGAGCTGATATGAGTGAGTGATACTTTGTGTATTTAGTATGAATGGGGAACCCCTAGGCTTCTACTTCATCTTCTGCCCTCTGGTTTCATTATACAGGTATACCAGGCTGATAAGTTAAATAGTATTGAGAGGAGATAAAGTTTCCAAGTGCTGGAGATCTGATTTCCCAGCAAATGTTAGTTGTCTTTTTTTTTTTTTTAGTTGTCTTTTTGATAAGGAACTCTTGAAACTCAAACAGTAAACCACCCCCCACTACCTACTATTTGTATTTGTACAGAAACAGTAGCCTGAAGGACCTTTTTTTTTTTTTTTCTGTTGAGATATTGCCTGGGAATGAGTTTAGAGATAAAATAAAGGGAAAAAAAAAAAAAACAAAAAAAGCTAGTGGCCTAATAGTTCACCAATTTAGAGATGAAAGTAGTGTTAGTCATTCAGTCGTGTCTGACTCTTTCTGACATGATGGACTGTAGCCTTCCAGCCTCCTCTGTCCATGGAATTCTCCAGGCAAGAATACTGGAGTGGGTTGCCATTCTCTTCTCCAGGGAATCTTCTCAACCCTGGGATCAAACCAGGTCTCCTGCATTGCAGGCAGATTCTTTACTGTCTGAGCCACCAGGAAGATAAAGAACATTTTTTAGCAACCCAGATTATTTTCAGATATTAATGACTATTGCGTTAAAGATGGTTTTATTGGAGTGTATAATGTATGTTACTGTATAATTTTTAATAATGACCTGTGAATTTGTATTTAAGAACCAGACTGCATGGTAGTAGAAATGATGAAACTATGAGAAATTAACCTTCTGTTGGCTTAAAATATAGTTCTTTTCATTCATTTCAGTTGACATATTTGGATTCCTGATGCTTCTACTCCTTGTAATCATGGTTATAGCCTTCATTTGTCAATTCTGCATTTATCAATATTACCTACAGAGGTATGTTCATTTTATCCTTAGTAAGAATGCACTTTGGGATAATATCAGTGAAGAGAATGAGCTAGTAATCAAGAAATGATTTACCTTTTTTATGTAATAAAAATAATACATGTATCCATATGATAAGGACACATCACTTTTTTGAAAAGTACAGAAAATTGTCAAATAAAAAGTTTAATTTTTCCACTCCCCACTCCACCTCTGACACCTCCTCTCCAAAAGTGATCCTGTTAGTATGATTCTATTTGTAGTTCTTCTTTTGGTTAACTCCAAGTCTTTGAAAAATATGGCTTTTTCTCTTTTTCATGATTATTGCCTTTAGATATTATCTATCTGCTCCCCATCATGAAAACTGAAAAATGTATCTTGCACGATCCATGTTTCTTTTTGTTTTTCACTGTTACATATTATTATTTTGCTATTTTAGAATCGTAACTATCCTTGTTCACTACTAGCTGTTAAGATGCCTAATATTTCTTCTGTTGGCTATCTCTTTCACTTTGAGTAATCTATTTAGCCCTCTATTTCTCTACCTGTCAATAGTTTTCCTATTAGTTAAGATCAGAAAATCTGGAAACCTGTTTCCTTCCATGTGTCTTCTTCTCTCTCTAGCTCCTAAATTCAGTAAGCTCTCTCACTCATTTGACTTTTCTCAGTGTATAATATTTGCATTCTGTTCTGTAACTTTATTTATATCTTGAAATACTTACTCTATAATTTGAATCTAAATTTTTTTTCTATTAAAAAGAATAAAACATATTATGATTGTGTAAATAATGTTTAGAAAAGAACTGAAGTGGAAATAGGAAAGGTAATTCTTTGTCACAAACATGTATTGCTTAACAAAGAATTACCTAGTGTTCCGACCAAACAGTCTCTTTCTTTACTCTCCATTTCTCAAAATCATGATACATTTCAGCTTGTTTCATGTTTACATTGTAACTTATACAGCTTTTGGATTTCCTGGAGTTTTAGCTACCTTCATTATTTCTTGACAAAAAGGACACAGGACACATGTATCTTTATTCTTAACACTGTGATTACTCATTTAGTATTTGGTAAAATATATTCATTTTCTTCTT
Source organism: Ovis canadensis (assembly GCF_042477335.2). Lineage (NCBI taxonomy): Eukaryota > Metazoa > Chordata > Mammalia > Artiodactyla > Bovidae > Ovis > Ovis canadensis. The sequence goes on from NC_091248.1 coordinate 22,268,297, forward strand.
ATAAATATTCTTTAAAAGTACTCTGACTTCCTGTTATACTTTACAAAAATTAGTTTCTTTTCACTGCTCTATTGAGTTAGAAGAACTTTTTGGATCCCATATCTTCCCTTTTTTAGAATTCATTCTTTTTTTCTTTTGCTGGAGTGTATTTTCAAGTAACTTTTTCAAAAGGAGTTCACAAAAGGTATGGAAAATATTTTCATAGTCCATACACTTTGAGAAGCTTTTCTCCATTCTCCTTCAAGCCAACACAATATTACTTTCTTCCTTCAGTTTGTGTGCCTTTTTCAAGAAGAACCCATAGACAAGATAGAAAGATCCATTGATAAGGCAAAGGCACATTAATAGGCCCATCTGTAAGTAAAATGTACCTGTATGAAAAAATAAGTGTTAGCCAAATGTTCTGTTCGCTTACTTAAGACCATTAATTTTTCTAGGACTTGGTATTTTTCTGGCTATGAGACTTTTTATCCTCTTCTTATTAACGTGTAAGGATAAAAGAAACAGTGAGATAGAAGATAATTCCTTATTCTTTACATCTCATTATAAAAATATACCTGGAAGGAAGAACCAAAAAGTGTACATTACATGTGTGGCAAGAGGCTATAACAAACATGTTGCTCTTTAAAAAAAATACCTATATTTTCCCCTAGGGCCCTGGTCTTTCATAAGTGTCATCACTTTTTTGCATAGTTGCTTATCAGTAAAGTGGCTAATTATTCCCACAAGAGAATAGGGGCCCGAGGAAATGTCCATCACTGAAGCTTCTGTAGTTTGAATGGAAAGTTCTGAAACCTCTGCAAATATGGGCCAACAACTGCCCTCATTCTGGTTTTGCACTGCTACTCACGTGCTATCTATCTCTTCTTTTTTTGTTTTCATTTAGAGATCTGTTGTTGTGCAGTGGCTAAGTCGTGTCTGACTCTTTGTGACCCCATGGACTGCAGCACACCAGACTTTCCTGTGGTTCACCATCTCCCAGAGCTTGCTCAAACTCAGGTCCATTGAGTCGGTGATGCCATCCAACCATCTCATCCTCTGTCATCCCCTTCTGCTCTTGTCCTCAATCTTTCCCAGCTTTAGGGTCTTTACCAGTGAGTTGGCTCTTTGCAGCAGGTGACCAAAGTATTAGAGTTTCTGTTTTAGCATCAATCCTTCTAATGCATATTCAGGGTTGGTTTCCTTTAGGACCGACTGGTTTGATTTCCTTTCTGACCAAGGGACTCTCAAGAGCCTTCTCCAGCACTGCACTTCGAAAGCATCACTCTTTGGTGCTCAGTCTTCTTGATGGTCTAACTTTCACATCCGTACATGACTACTGGAAAAACAACAGCTTTAACTACACAGACCTTTGTCAGCAAAGTGATATCTCTGCTTTTTAACACACTGTCTAGATTTGTCTTAGCTTTTCTTCCAAGCATCTTTTAATTTTGGAAATCTTATTAATTCCATGAGAACTGCATCCTGTTAGGGAAATTTGTGTTAAGGACTTATTGTGCTTCATAATACAAAGATTCTTCTTGGGTTCCAGAAACAACCATATTTCAATTAAAAAAATGAATGAGTAATGGGGCATTAAAATATTGATTATTATATCTGATCTAATGGTCTTATTATCTAGCAGATATGCTTCTAAGTTAAAGGACTTTTAAAATTTCCAAATGTCAGATAAAATAAATGTTTAACTATTCATCTACTCAAAGCCTCCTTGACTCTCATCTATTTCAGTAAATATTTACTGAGTATGTATTATGCCTTATGTAATGTGGTTGTCACTAGGGACATAATTATAGCAAGAAAAGATAAATCCTTGCCTTCCCATAGTTTACATCCTACTGAGAGAAGATGTGGAGAAGTAAATTAGCAGTTGTTAATTCTATTGCTAACTTACTGAAATTTTAAATGACATTTCATTTATTTTAATTTTATTACCATATCCTTAATCAAACACTTTAAGTCTCCTGATGGATAAATATAAGGAGGATTTAATATGTGATAAAGCAGTGGTAATAGAACATTATATAAATGTAATCTAATGAAATAAAATAACTCCAATGATAAATTTATTTTCAAAATAAGCCTTACTAATTCTAAATTTACCACCCTTTTGAATAGAACTCAAGTCTATATTGGTGGAAGACCACACGCAGTTTACATTCCTCATGGGGGTGATCCTGGCAAGTATTTTAATTTATTTGATGAGATGCCCATACTCTTTCAGTAACTCACAATTAGAATTCTTCCCCTTACTTATTCCAGGCATCAAAATTAAAGTATGAGTACTAAATACTGTTCTCATTTCTAAAACATATTCTTGTAACCTCAATAGCTAATCTAAGATGGGTAAAAACTATCATATTGATAGAGAAGACTAAAATTTCCAGTCAGGGTTGGATATTAATAGCTTTCCCAGTTCCGCCTACTCCCAATCCACAAAAAGAACTCAACAAAAAATTAACTTTGCTTTAAGAAATCCTTGAAGACTTTTCCCAAAACAATTTGCCTTACTTAGTCGACTGACCCTCTCTCTACTTTTTTTCAGCTTGATTCTTTAAGACTTCCCTTTCTTACAAGATTCCTCCTTACCCAGAACTCAAATCTTTGCTTCCTTCAACTAAACATGGACAGCTCTGGGTAGGTTCTCACACGCTTACACCCATGCTTGGACCTTGGAAAGTGAAAGTCGCTCAGTCATGTCCGAGTCTTTGCGACCCCATCAACTGTCCATGGAATTCTCCAGGCCAGAATACTGTGGGTAGCCTTTCCCTTCTCCGGGGGATCTTCCCAACCCAAGGATTGAACCCAGGTCTCCTGCATTGCAGGCAGATTCTTTACCAGCTGAGCCACAAGGGAAGCTCAAGAATACTGGAGTGGGTAGCCTATCCTTTCTCCAGGGGATCTTCACGACCCAGGAATCAAACCAGGGTCTCCCGCATTGCAGGCGGATTCTTTACCAACTGAGCTATCAGGGAAGCCCAACTAAAGTCAGAACCATAGTACCCTTGTTCACCTGGATGACTGAACCATAAAATATTGACTGATGAAAGGGTACTGCAAGGTCCTTCATAATTTCCATTAAAAATAATGTCAGAGGATATCCAGCTTATTGTGCTGTTTTGGGCCTCTGGGACATGATACTATATCTGAATGAGAAGCAAGGTAAAATTTGTATGTTTAAGGATCAGCTGTCAAGCATGTATTGACTCCATTGCTAACCCCTAGCTCCTGTTACATAGAAATTGTTTTGATGGTAACAGGATCATGAACTATTTGGAAAAGCTATTTAAGAGAGTAGCATTAAAACATCTACATGTAAATGTATATGTAAAACAGATAGCCAGTGAAAATGTACTGTATGATGCAGGGAGCTCAAAGCTGGTGCTCTGTGACAACCTAGAGGGGTGGGATGGCGGGTGGGAGGCGGGAGGGAGGTTTAAGAAGGAGGGGATATATGTATGCCTATGGCTGATTCATCTTGATATATGGCAGAAACCAGCACAATATTGTAAAGCAATTATCCTCCAGTTAAAAATAAATTAAAAAAAAAAAAAAGCTGTTTAAGGAGAGGAGCTGAAGTGCTGCTTCCTAGCATTGAAATCAATTACTGCTGCTTCCTAGCACTGAAGTCAAACCAGAGGACTGCAGAGAACGATGCGGCATTTCAACTTGTGCCCGTCCACGTTCAATTCCATAGCAAACTGGGCCAGGAGAAATGCTTTGAAAAGAGCACAGGGTTATATGTATGTGGCTGAGTTGCTTTGCTATGCACCTAAAACTATCACATTGTTAACTGGCAATACTCCAATATAAAATAAAAGGTTGGTATTTTTTTTTTTTACAAAAGAGCACAAGGTTGGATATTTAGTCATTTTAGGTAGAAACAGTTACGTATTCACATTTTGAGAACAGTTAGTTACAGGAGATTCATTGTAGGAATATAATGTAATCAAATTCACAAAGCAGCTTTACTTTTACTCAGAAGAAACTTCTCAGGCTTAAGGGACTGCCTATATTAAAAGGGTGAGTAAAGAAAACGAGACTCGTCAAAAGGAATTCATTGAGCATCCACAGGCTTTCTGTCATCAGAGACAAGTTGTCTTGTGGTCACCACCAAATATTTGGCCTTTTTCTCTTTATTTGACTCACACCCAATTTGATAATACCTTATGTCATTTCAGCCTTAAATATTAAAATAGCAGTTGGGTGGCTCAGCAGTAAATAATCCGCCTGCATTGCAGGAGATGTGGGTTTGATCCCTGGGTCGGGAAGATCCCCTGGAGGAGGAAATGGCAACCCCCTCCAGTAATCTTGCCTGGAGAGTTCCATGGACAGAGGAGCCTGGTGGGCTATAGTCTGCGGGGTCACAGAGTTGGATACAACGTTATGACTAAACAACAATATAAAAATCTCAGAATAGAAATCATATGATATTCACAGATATTTTATGTTTAGCATTTTTTTGAAAATTAGGTAAGTCATTATTGGCTTTGCTTAGGAAGACTTTGAAAAGGTAAATTGATTATCTTTTCTCACAGTATATAATGAATAGATAACTGAAAAGCTGGATTGCCCAGATAGAGAAGAAGGAAGTTTCTTCAACGGTAAGCTTTCAAATTATATTGCATGAATTTTCTGCATGACTTCCCTCCCTTCTGTAATGAAGCTTTTCAGAAATGTAATCAGAGTGGTTCAGAAAGTAAATGGAAATAAAATCTGTGAAATGTAAAGTGATTTTCAGTGCCTGAAACATGAACCAGAAAATGGAGCTATAACAACTCCAAAGTCAGGCTCCCTGAGTTGAAATCTGGGCTTTATTTACTAAGTATGTCATACTAGACCACTAACTTGACCTGTCTATGTCTTAGTTTACTTATTCATTAATACTCTCTAGTAACAGTGACTAAATTAGTCATTTTGTCTGAAGACAAAATGAGATTTTTACCAGCAAAATTCTTAGAATTTCCCTCATGCTCAGTAAGCCCTTAACAAATGTTTCTAGGGAAGTCACAGAATCTCAGCCCTTGGAGGCAAATAAAGGTCACCCTGCTCAGCTCCTGCTCCAGTGCTGGGACCCTCTTGCCAATACCTCTGGCATGTTGGATGGTGAACAGCTGGATTTAAACAATTAGTAATTTGGCTTTGTGTGGTGTGTGTGCATATACGTTGTGTGCACACACAGGTGCTTGACTTTCAACAGGATAAACACACAGGCATACTTTTATTGCTACCTCCTACATCCAGCCTCCGTGTACAGAGAAAGGGAGTCCCTACCTAGAGGCGTGCTGCTCCGTAACTCGATGACTCTGCAGTTGTCAGTGCAGGTGAATAAGGAAGGAGGGAAAAGAGAATGCAGGTAACTCCCAGAAGCCTGAAGGCCCCCTAGAAGCCAGAATGGTCTCCAGGAGGAAAATTAGAGTTTAAAAGACCGATGACATCTGGATGACCACCTGTCATCCAACCCATTTTGAAAGTAAAAGGGGCAGTGTTAACAAGTATACTGGGAGGACAGGTGTAAACCAGGAGTCTCGTGTGCAAGTGAGAATGTGCAGCCGTGCTGGTGGATACCCACCGTTGTGAGGGACACGTGTACGTCTGTTTGCTGTGGGAGGGGCTGGGCATCTTTACAAACTTTAAAAAAGGAAACCTGACAATATCTGTCAAAACCTGTTTTGAGTTACTCTGACTTGGTGATTCTGTTATTAGTTAATGGAGATTTTTCCTCTTATGAATCACCAAAATTATATGTATTAGTTGAATCATTTGAAATTTCTAGATTTGTCCATTTGTGACATATTAAAGGAGCAATTGCATATAGTTTAATAAAATGACCAGGAGTTGATTTTGGTGTTGTGGGGTCTGAAACTTATGGAATTTGGAGACCTTCCTAAAAATTGTTTTTGTATCATCCTTTTCTTAATTTTACAAAAATGTTTGACTCTGATAACACATATTCCCAGGATCGTGAAAGGCCTAGGGCAACTGAAGGCTCCTAAAGCTTATGCTCTACCACACACATATTTTATTTAATGTTTTAAAAAATAGGACACAGTTCTTGTCCAGGCTTGAATAAGAATAGAACTGACATATAATACATTTGGGAATATAAATTAGTACAAGAGTTCTAAAAATCAGTTTGCTAATATGAATCAAGAACCTTAATCCTTTTTACTCTTTAAATCCCAAAAATGTCACTTTTGGGAATTTATCCTGTGAAAATAATCTGAAATAGCTTCATTTTTTAACATTTAGCTCTATGATCCATTTGGAATTAGGCGTAATATATGATGTGAGATCCAGTTCCAGGTTTGTCTTTTTCCAAATGGCTATCCAACACAATTTATTTTAAAAGTCCATGTTTACATCAGTGATGAGATGGAACCTTTTTCATATATTAAATTTCCATACATATTTGAGTATACTTTTGTATATCTATTGACTGCCATTGGTTTGTCTGGCTATTCATTCCCTAACACCTTAATTAATTATGGAGGATATGTAAATTATTTTAATATCTGGAGATGGTATTAAACTTCTTCCCACCTCACATAACTCTTTTTGTTTCCATTTTTTTCTTAATTTTAAGTTCAAGTATAATAAAGATAAGTTGTTTATTCTAACTAGCACCAATGCTGAAAATTTCAAAAAGTTAAACATTTGGTGTCTGGGAAAGATAGTCTTTCTCGAACTTCAGAGGTTCTACATGTAAAGTAACTCATGATTTTACAGTAATTTCCTCTTGATTTGTTTCAAGTTGGTTGTCCTTTCCTGTCCTGTCTTTCTTCCTCCTTTTTTCCTCTTCTTTCTTTTTCTGCTTGCTCTCTTTTCTTTTTCGTCCAACCTTCATTTCTTCTTTTCAGAGCAGACTTACCAAAGAAAAATTTGATGATATTAGTATATCTTTTAAATTTAGGTCTTCTTATGCTGCCTTGCTGTTTACCTTTTGTAGCAGAGCAGTTTATTTTGAATAAAATGCTATTGCAGAGGGAAAATGTTGTTTCAGAAGAGCTTTTACTATGCATTTGACCATATAATCATCATAGAAAGACTTTCAAATGCATAATGTAAAAATTACAATTTTAATGCTTTTTGATTAGATACTATGTTAAAAATGAAACAGTTGAAACATTTAAAAAATAGACATGATATTCCAGCCCCAAAGTGTCTTCTATAAGGCAATATTTTGAAATCTTAAAATAAGACATAAAAATATACTAGCACAAATTATAGAACTACTTTTCAATTCTTGTTCATGTCTAACCAGTAAATTTGAAGAAAAGGTAATGAATTCTATTGAGAGGAAAAGAATTGACCCAGGATTGTGAGCAAACAGGACTTTTGAGCAGAGAGGAATAAAGAGCTAGAAAGACTGAGATTCAAGGAAGCCTTTGATGAGAATGAAATGAGAGAAAGAGTATTAGAAGAGGGAGCTATCTTAAATTGGGATATAGGTTCCAAGGCAGAGTTTTTCCTGTAAGAATTTATTGGAGAATGCTCTTAGGAATAACTCATGTGCGGGAGAGAGAAAAGGAGACTCGGGAAGGGGAAAAAGAGTCATAGAATCACAGTAGAGACCTCAGGCAATTTTACGTTCTGGGACCTGGTAGGCTCTCTAATTGAGACAAAGGGGCCCAAACCTCTGTATCAACTGTCATTAAATGTGGAACGTTCTTCAAAAGGAGACTTAACTTTGATTGGGGCAGCTCCCTTTGACTGAGGGCAATTACCAAAGACAGCCTGGCCGCTGGAGGAATGGGTACCCTGTTCTGGAAAGGGAGGTCCAGCCATCTACCACAGCAGCTGTCATTGATTTGGGGGGAATATTGAGATTAGCAGTGCTGGGAAGACAGGATTTGAAATGTTGTTGTTGTTCAGTCACTAAGTCATGTCCAACTCTTTGCAACCCCATGGACTGCAGCATGCCAGGCTCCTCTGTCCTCCACTATCTTCTGGAGTTTGCTCAAATTCATGTCCTTTGAGCCAGTGATACTCTCTAACCATTTCATCCTCTGTGGCCCCCTTTTTGCCTTCATCCTTTCCCAGTATCAGGATCTTTTTCAATGAGTCAGCTTTTCACATCAGGTGGCCAAAGTATTGGAGCTTCAGCATTAGTCCTTCCAGTGAAACATTCAGGGTTGATTTCCTTTAGGATTGACTGGTTTGACTTCCTTGCTGTCCAAGGGACTCTCAAGAGTTCTATTACTCTTTTAAAAAAGCACACTCCTCCATTTCAACTTTTACGTTTTCTTTACAACCCAAAGGAATATTAACATTTCTTTCAGTTATATCTTTCCATTATTATTATTGTGATTGCCCTTATGCAGAGATTGGGCCACATGTGACTATATTTAAATAAATTTTGGAATAGAATTAATTGTGATACCGAGAAGGGAAAAATATGTAAACAGAAGATGGTAGATTTACTAGGAAAAGAAGGCAATTGAAAAATGGTTGTTTTGAAGAAGTAGAAATAAAAGCAGATCGAATGGGACAGAGAGTGGAGTTGTAGGTTTGTCACCAGGGATTAAAATGTCTTCTAGGACACTAAGAGATGGAACAATTTAGGAATTAACAAACTTTTTCCATAAAGGGCCAGATAGCAAATACTTTAGGCTTTTGGCGTTTCCTGGTCTACTCAACTTCGCTATCATTCTGCTAAATCAGCCATAGACAATATATAATTGAATGTATGTAACTGTGTTCCAATAACATTTTATTTGCAAGAAAACAAGAGGGCCAGGTTTGGTTTGCCAGCCACAGTTTATGGATTTCTGGTTTAGATGATGAAAAAGACCATTGCCTATCTTATTACATTGACTTGTAACAAATATTTTCAAAGATTCCAAATAAAATTGACAAAAGAAGACACAAAAGAAAAGCCCAAATAGGGTAGCCATTATGTAACTAATAATCCCGTCAATTTTGTTACATGGTTAATATTGTATACATAGGCTTTCGTTTCATGATTTATTAATTTTTCATCTTCCATTTTTATATTCTTACTTCTAAATACTGAGTTCCTAAGATGGAAGCAAAAATTAATCCAGTCAATATATGCCACCCTGATAAATTCAGACAGATTTTGGCAAAGACATCTTAAAAAGTAGCCAGTCTCATAAGAAATGTAGCAGTAATCCAAAAGTAATAGATTAGACTTCTGAAATATACATGTGATAGGTGTCTTTCCGCTTAATTTGTGTGATTCTTGACAAATCTTTTACCTTCTGTTCTTTATTATTCAACTGTCCAATAAAAACACCTTTGATACTTTTCCAGAGTTTTGAAATCTACATGACAAATGTTAAACTCCTTTGAAAAGGATGTTCAATGCCTTTTTGGAATAAGGCAGTATTTTCCACATTCAAGTTGCTGCCTGGCCAAATCCACAAACAGGAATTTTATTAAAGAAAGTCTTCGTTGGATTGTAGGTGAGATGAGATGACCCTAATCATTGCGACTGTACAACCAATAGGAATTTACTCCAAACTTTCACTTATTCTTATAAATTGGGTCCTCAAATAATAAAAAGGGAGAATAAAAAGAGATGCCTTTATGTCACTTCTGTTTTTTTGTTTTTTTTTTTTTCCCTTGGGTAAACATATGCTGTTGAATTATCTGTCAAGCATGCCAGAGCCTCATGAGCAAATTTGGGACTGAAAATCATGGAGGTAGATTTAACTTTCTGTTTCTCCTGGTAGAAGAGAGCAGAGGGTGAGTGGCAGACAGCAATAGCTTTGTTAACCTGACTCTGTAGATGAGATGATTATTGCCCGGAATGCAAACTTCTGGTTGGCTGTAAGAAAATGCCTTTTTCTCATTTCACTCACCAGCTTTCTCTCCCCATTTAAATGGTAATTATACATTTATAATGCATGGCAAATATGTCCAGTTTTCCTCAGAATCCTCTAGAAGCTCTGGAAACTAGTACTTTCATAATGAAGGTTACTATAACTCCACTCTTTTGGAGTGATTCTTTGCTTGGGAAGATCTTGGTTCTATTCATTTTCTTCTACCTTCACTTACTTGCCTGTTGTTTCCCCCCGCAAACCAGTAGGATATTTCCAATCAAATAGTGAACGCTAGCAAAAGGGAGTAATGATATTCAAGTCATGTAACGTAATATCTTCTAAGTATCTTTTAATTAGCTTGGAAGTTGTTGCATATTAACTGGGTGTTATTGCTTTCCCATAAATAAGTCAGACTAATTTCCAGAAAAATCACCCCCCCTCCAAGTTTTTCCTTTTCAACATGGTATTCTTAGAAACTCTTAACTAAATCTAGTGGTTGACTCTGATCCTGAATCTTTCCTTTCCCCCTTCTTCTCTCTGTTCTTGGCATTTATTTAGTTCAAGATCTATGTTGGTATTCATGTCAGTGCCTATTGTTTGGACTTCCCTGGTGGCTCAGACGCTAAAGCATCTGTCTACAATGCAGGAGACCTGGGTTCAATTCCTGGGTTGGGAAGATTCCCTGGAGAAAGAAATGGCAACCCACTCCAGTACTCTTGCCTTCAGTTCAGTTCAGTCGCTCAGTTGTGTCCGACTCTTTGCGACCCCATGAACTGCAGCACGCCAGTCCTCCCTGTCCATCACCATCTCCCAGAGTTCACTCAAACTCATGTCCATTGAGTCAGTGATGCCATCCAGCCATCCCATCCTCAGTCGTCCCCTTTTCCTCCTGCCCCCAATCCCTCCCAGCATCAGAGTCTTTTCCAATGAGTCAACTCTTCACATGAGGTGGCCAAAGTACTGGAGTTTCAGCTTTAGCATCATTCCTTCCAAAGAAATTCCAGGGTTGATCTCCTTTAGAATGGACTGGTTGGATCTCCTTGCAGTCCCAGGGACTCTCAAGAGTCTTCTCCAACACCACACTTCAAAAGCACCAATTCTTCGGCACTCAGCTTTCTTCAAAGTTCAACTCTCATATGCATACGTGACCACTGGAAAAACCATAGCCTTGACTAGACAGACCTTTGTTGGCAAAGTAATGTCTCTGCTTTTGAATATGCTATCTAGGTTGGTCATAACTTTCCTTCCAAGGAGTAAGCGTCTTTTAATTTCATGGCTGCAATCACCATCTGCAGTGATTTTGGAGCCCCCCAAAATAAAGTCTGACACTGTTTCTACTGTTTCCCCATCTATTTCCCATGAAGTGATGGGACCAGATGCCATGATCTTCATTTTCTGAATGTTGAGCTTTAAGCCAACTTTTTCACTTTCCTCTTTCATTTTCATCAAGAGGCTTTTTAGTTCCTCTTCACTTTCTGCCATAAGGGTGGTGTCATCTGCATATCTGAGGTTATTGATATTTCTCCCGTTAGTATTTTATCTTGACCTTCCAAATAACTGGAATATAATAGAAACACAGCACAAGCTAATGACCTGGTGAAATTAATGATGCCAAGCCCTAAGTGTAAGTCCCTCAACAGATTCATGACCTAGTATTTACTTACTATTTTTTCTATCAATATAAGTGTATATAGTGATACTTTCTGTCAAAAAGGTGTCTAAATCATTTTATATCAATAACTTTTTCTGACATCAAGGTCACTTTTATGTAAATTTCTATCAAATTCTTTAGGGAAAAAGTATTTTTCTGCCAAGTTATTTATAATACGCAGGATTAATAGTTGATATATAAAGATAAAAGTTCATAAAATATAATGCAGGGATTAACTTTTTTCTATTCAATATAAATGTATATAGTGATGCTTTCTGTCAAAAGGGTGTCTAAATGAAATAGAACAACCTAAATGAGACTCTGTGAGGAATCTTTAAAAATCAGTGAAGGCAGTAACATTTTTCTAAAAGGGCCCTCCTAAAATGTGACAAGGCTTTTGGGGAGATGGGAGAGTTCAGGGGTCAGATTTACGAGATGTGTCTGGAATTAATTCACTGTAAGATCTCAAGTAAACTGCGAATATCTCTGAGCCTTGATTTCTTGCTGCATATAGGAATAATGGGCTTCCCCAGTGACTCAGCAGTAAAGAATCTGCCTGTAACGCAGGAGACACAGGCTCAGTCCCTGGGTTGGGAAGATCTCCTGAGGGAGCACATGGCAAACCCACTCCAGTATTCTTGCCTGGAGAGTCCAATGGACAGAGGAGCCTGACGGGCTGCAGTCCATGGGGTCACAGAGTCAGACACGACTGAAGCGATTGGGCACGGCACATCAGTTCAGTTCCGTTGCTCGGTCGTGTCCAACTCTTTGTGACCCCATGGACTGCAGCCCGCCAGGCTTCCCTGTCCATCACCAGGTCCCGGAGCTTGCTCAAACTCATGTCCATCGAGTCGGTGATGCCATCCAACCATCTCATCCTCGGTCATCCCCTTCTCATCCTGCCCTCAATCTTTCCCAGCATCAGGGTCTTTTCAAATGAGTCAGTTCTTCGCATCAGGTGGCCAAAGTATTGGAATTTCAGCTTCAGCATCAGTCCTTCCAAATAATATTCAGGACTGATTTCCTTTAGGATAAGAATAATAACTACTTTGCAAGGAAATTGAGGGAAAATGTAGGAGAAGCTCTTAGAATATAATATACAGTCAGTAAGTGGTAGCTCCTGGCCAAGGGAAGGAGCCTGGCAAGATACTGCCACGAAGTAGAGTCTAGTCCCGGAACCAGCAAGACCCTAGGTTCTCTTCTCGGCCCAGCACTTTCGGGCTGTTTGCTCGCATGCTCAGTCATGTCTGACTCTTTGCAACTCTTTGGACTGTAGCTTACCAGGCTCTTCTCTCCATGGGATTTTCAGGCAGGAATACTGGAGTGGGTTGCCATTTCGTCCTCCAGGGGATCTTCCTGACCCAGGGATCAAACCCACATCTCCTATCTCCTCGGTCTCCTGCACTGAAGGCAGATTCTTTACCTGCTGAGCCACTGGAGAAGCTTTTTGAGCTGTTTAATGCTAAGCAAATTATTTATTTTTTGGTGTTCACTTTGGTCTTTATTATAGATTTTACTATAGAGTAATAAAAATTGGATAATTAGAGAGACTGATTATAAAGATTTTAATATATAATTAAAAACCCAACATGAATCAGCCATAGGTAAAAACCGAATTAAATGATGAAATATTATTGGTAGTAACTAAAAAAAATTCTAACACCCAAATGTTTACAGTGTGTGATTTGCAGTGGTGGGATTCAGAACAATTTTACTTTTTTACATTTTCTAAATTTCTTTAAAAAATATTTACTGTTTCATAATAAAAAAATAAAGTATACTTCAAAAATTATAATAAAACTCTCATAAATTTAAATTTATGAATTTTAAAGTTGAATCAGACTTTTGCTTGCTTGTTAAGCAAATTATTTAAATACTAAGTCATTCTACAGGAAAGGGGAATAGCAATACTAAAAATGTTGTTGCGAGAAGTAAGTTTTGTAGTGCCTGGCATATAGTAGATACTCAATAAATGGTTCTGTTATTGCCTATTATGTCCCTGTAGGTCTGTAGGTGCTGTAGAAACATATGGAAGAAACTTACAGGTTAACCTTTAGACACTTAAAATCTTTTGAGGAGGACAAGGTCTTAAGATATATAAGTTTAGATAGTACAAATAGTATAGTCAAGTTCCACAACAGGGGTCCATAGGTGCCCCGGAGTTGAGTTAAAGTCTAGATAGCTCATATTTGTAGGGGTCAAGGAGAAGGCAGTGGCACCCCACTCCAGTACTCTTGCCTGGAAAATCCCATGGCTGGAGGAGCCTGGTAGGCTGCAGTCCATGGGGTCGCTAACGACTAACCGACTTCACTTTCACTTTTCACTTGCATGCATTGGAGAGGGAAATGGCACCCCTCTCCAGTGTTCTTGCCTGGAGAATCCCAGGGACAGGGGAGCCCGGTGGGCTGCAGTCTATGGGGCCGCACAGAGTCGGACACGACTGACGCGACTGAGCAGCAGCAGCCGCAGTAAGCCCTTCACGGCAACAATCATGGCAGCTCAGTTGAGTTTGAAGCGTGGACAGGCAGAGATTAGAGCTGCTAGGGGATGGAGTTTGGGGGAAAGAAAGCAGAAGGATCGATGAACGCCATGAAGGTGGAAAAGCACAGTTCTACAGGAATAAACTAGTAAGCCAATTCTGTTTCTTTAATGCATAAGGAACAGGGAAGGGGCGTGATTAACCGCTGATGGTTGCTGGGCACTCGTTGCCTGACCCTGCCCTGAGGGCTGTGATTCACTAAATCCTCACAACAGCCCCATGAGAAAAGTCTTAGTGCTAGCTCCGCTGAATGTGTAAGGGAAAAGAACCTTAATAGTGCCTATACGGACACGACTGAGCGACTTTTCGCTTTCCTGCATTGGAGAAGGAAATGGCAACCCACTCCAGGGTCCTTGCCTGGAGAATCCCAGGGACGGGGGAGCCTGGTGGGCTGCCGTCTATGGGGCCACACAGAGTCGGACACGACTGAAGCGGCTTAGCAGCAGCAGCAGCAGTGCCTATACGTGAAACAGAACATGGTGCCCCTTCTTCTGAGCCTGCAGAAGCCCTGTTCTGAGGCATAGCTTGGTGAGCGGTGGGCTGCACGTTTACCCCTGCTCACTCCTCACCTGCGGTCACTCAGGACACCTCAGCCTCTACGAGTGCATGCAGCAGTCCCACGTAGTGTCTCAAAGCTGGGCGCGCTGGCTCTAGGGTCTGAGCTTGTAATCATGATACTATGTAATGAGAAAGGCATCTGGTCCTTTTTCCTGGAGAACCTTGAAACCCCCACTTAGGAATTTGAGCTTCATTTTTAAAGTAAAAGGAGATGCTGACTTTATTTGGAAGAAATGTAGAAGCACGCTTTGGCAAAGGTGAAGAATAGCAATCACATTTGTAAGGAAATGTATCTTGATAGTATCATTGAGGGGAGAAGGACAGGAGATGGGATGAATGGATGGTTTAGAGAGGGGAGATGGAGGCAGGAAGACAATTTAGGAGAGTGCCAGTCATTCAAGTGGGCGCAGCTGACAGCATGAAATTGGGAGGAGACTTGAATGACGTTTTAGATTAGAATTCACAAACCTTCTTGATCATTTCAGGCTTCCCTGGTGGCCCAGATGGTAAAGAATCCACCTGCAATGCAGGAGACCTGTTTTTAATCCCTGGGTTGGGAAGATTCCCTGGAGAAGGGAATGGCTACCCACTCCAGGATTCCTGCCTGGCAAATTCCATGGACAGAGGGGCCTGGTGGGCTACAGTCCTTGGGGTGACAAAAAGTCGGACACAATTGAGCAGCTGAGCATGGGAGGAACTCAGGCTTCAAAGGACATCATCACTACCCTGCATAATACCTAAAATTCCGCCACAGAAGATTAATTTACATTCCCAGGTGGCTCAGTGGTAAAGAATCCACGTGTGGGGAACCCAAGAGATGCGGGTTCAATCCCTGGGTCAGAAATATCCCCTGGAGGTGGAAATGACAGGCCACTCCAGTATTCTTGCCTGGGAAATCCCATGGACAGAGGAGCCTCGTGGGCTATAGCACATGCGGTCGCAAAGAGTTGGACGTGACTTAGCGACTAAACAACAAAAAAACCAACAAAGTATTGTTAAAATACTAAAGTTCTGTTAACATCAAATCCTAGTTTATCATATACATCAGTTTTTTTAAAAATGCCAGTGACCTCTCATGATTTTTGTAGCAGTTTTCCAGTGAGGCTTGTAACATGAAGGCTGAGTGTGAGGCACTCTCTAGAGTGCATGAATGAAGACAGACTATATGCATTCAATAGGATAAATGAGGGAGAATCACCCCACACCTGCAACTCGGTTGGTTCCTAATACAAGCATTAGAGGGGCAGGGTGTGTGTGTGTGTGCGTGTGTGTTTTTTTGGGACTTTAGATAAATGTTCTGATGGGAGACTGGTGGGAATATGTGAAGAAACTGAAGGTCATTGGTTTTTACAGAAAGTGAAAGAAAAGTTATTTAAATTTCTCCAGTCAAGAACTTTGATTATAGAAAGCCATAGATAGGGGACATATGCTACATTGGATTATTCACTGAGGAGAATTCATAGTAAGTACATTAATAAAATTTTAGATGAGACTCTTTGCTTTTCTATGTAAATAACTGTTGCAAAGAAGCTTTTATTCTGTAAGCATTCTTTATCATAGAAATTTACTGTTCTTAGTCTTAAAAAAGTTGTCCATAAACACTTTTGGAAAATGTCATTATAATTTAAATACCTATTGGAATTAATTTTTTAAATAATTTTGCCTTATGGAATTCTAGAGCTCTAGCCCTTTATATTAATATTTCTTCTAACATATCTGCTATATTACATAAATTTATACAAATCAATTCATCTCTGTGTCAGAACATAACTCCTTAAGGGCAAGGGTGGTATGTTATCATTGACATCACTATGTGTAATGCCTATCCCTGGTCTCTCTGACTTTTCTTCTTGTCCACTGACGTTTTCAAGAGTCAGCTTTTATAACCCCGCTGATGAAGGTGTAAGACGAGGGTTGTTGTTATTTAGTCGCTAAGTCGTGTCCAATCCTTTTGCAGTCCCGTGGACAGAGGAGCCTGGTGGGCCACCTGTATCTTTTTCATTGCAGGTGGATTCTTTACTGCTGAGCCACCAAGGAATCCCGTAAGACAAGGTACACAAGCCATCAAAAAACTTAAAATCCAGTTGATGAGAGAATAGTTACTAGAAATAGGTATTGAAGAAGGGAGTAACTAATAACTTACAAAATAGGTCCACAGTAATTGATATTTTGAAATGTTGATTACATTTTCATTCTTTCTTTAGCCATAGGTAAATTCGCTGGTGGCTCAGATGGTAAAACATCTGCCTGCAATAAGGGAGACCCGGGTTCAATCCCTGGGTTGGGAAGATCCCCTGGAGAAGGAAATGGCAACCCACTCCAGTACTCTTGCCTGGAAAATCCCATGGATGGAGGAGCCTGTAGTCCATGTGGTTGCAAAGAGTCGGACAGGACTGAGCAACTTCACTTTCACTTTCAAATTCTCAGTGATGTAGGCAAAGACATACACAATTGGGTTCAAAAGATGGGACAACATATAGTAACTCTCCTATTACTATTTCCTGTGCCTACTTGCTGTCTCTTTCCCTGTATTTTTGTTCTCACTAAATCTTTTTTCTGATGCGGACCCTTTATACCAACTCCTCATATTCATTTGTCAAAATGCTTTTTTTTCCCCCCAATTTTTGTCTTAAATGCCACCTTCAAACACAGTTTCCTGGTCTTCCTTAAGCAACTGTTATCTCTTCCCTTTACATTTGCAGATCACTTTCCTTTCCCCTCTCTGTTGGTGGAAATTGTGTTTTATTGGATAGAATACAGAATTTCAGCTTTATCGCAGTTTGTGACGTCTGTAACACATATTAACCTCTCTCTGTCTCAGCTGCCTCATCTTTCAAATAGGGATAAAACTAGTTGTTTTTTACATAGTTATGGGGCTATAACGTGATATCACAGGTAAAATACTTCCAGCACATAATGAATACTCAGTAAACAATGGCTGCACCTACAGTCCCTGGCATACATTAATAATAGGTGTGTGTGTTGCCTTGAATAATAATGATATTTGAATAAATGACAGGTTAATTTTGCTCTGAGTCCAATACGAACAAAGGGAGTTAGAAAAAGAGCAGGATAGGATGGATTTGATTGAATAAGCATTTATTGCATTTTGCTTTGTGGCCGGTCACTGGGCTTACCATGTAAACAAGACAGACAACATCAGGGCAAAGGGGGGCTGTTGGTTAAAGGGTACAAATTCCCAGTTACAACAGTAAGTTCTGATGATCTAATGTGCAGCATGGTGGTTATAGCTAATAATATCACATTATATACTGGAAAGTTACAAACAGAGTAGATCTTCAACATTCTTGCCCCAAGAAAAGAATGATGTTTGTGCAAGGTGATGGATGTAACAGCTAGGGTCAGCATTTTGAAATATATGAGTATCAAATCAACACATTGTATACCTTAAACTTATGCACTGTTTTATATCAATTATATCTCAATAAAGCTGGAAAAAAAAAAACCTGATCCCAGGATAAGTACAAAAGAAAGTGAAAAGTGAAGTCTCTCAGTTGTGTCCAACTCTCTGTGACCCCATGGACTTTAGCCTGCCAGGCTTCTCCATCCATGGGATTCTCCAGGCAATAGTACTGGAGTGGGTTGCCATTTCCTTCTCCAAGTACAAAAGAAGTGATGAGCAAACAAAAATAATTTAAAAATTGTGACACGGCTGGAAAGAACAAAAGGACTGAAATTGGGGGAAATTAAGGTGGTGAATGTACTTGAGATAAATAGCAAAGGCACCAGGGGAGTGGAGTTTAAACAGGGACCCAGGCATGATGAGGAACAGTCTGGGCAGGAGGAACATCCCAGCTGGGGACTCCAGAGTGAGCCAGAGCTTGGGGTTTTGGAGAAACTGAAGTTCAGTGGACTTCAGTTGGTTGGACTGAGCAAGAGTTAAGCTGGAAACATAGGCAGCGATCAGCTTATGTGGGAATTTATAGGGTATGGACGTAGCAGAAACAGAAGATATTAAGAACAGGCGGCAAGAATACACAGAACTATACAAAGAAGATTTTCATGATCCAAATAACCACGATAGTGTGATCACTCACCTAGAGCCAGACATCCTGGAATGTGAAGTCAAATGGACCTTAGAAAGCATCACTATGAACAAAGTCCCTGGTTCTGGGAAAGATTGAAGGTGGGAAGAGGAGACAACACAGGATGAGATGGTTGGATGTCATCACTGTCTCTATGGACATGAGTTTGCATGAACTCTGGGAGTTGGTGATGGACAGGGAAGCCTGGTGGGCTGCAGTCCATGGGGTTGCAAAGAGTCAGACACAAGACTGAAAGACTGAACTGAACTGAACTGAAGAGCTTCCCGGGTGGCATCACTAGTAAAGAACCTGTCTGCCAAGGCAGGAGACATTAGAGACACAGGTTCAATCCCTAGGTCTGGAAGATCCCCTGGAGGAGTGTGTGGCAACCCCCTCCAGTATTCTTACCTGAAAAATCCCATGGACCCAGGAGCCTGGCTGGCTGCAGTCCATGAGGTTGCAAAGAGTCGGACACAACTGAATTGAATTAGCAGCAGGAGCAGCTTAGGTCATTAAAAGGAGTTTGGGTTGTTTTAGACGTGACTGAGAGGATCAGATTTCCAGCTGACTTTGCTGTTATTTAGTCACTCAGGCATGTTCAGCTCTTTGCAACCACATGGACTGTAGCCTGCCTCCTCCAACCATGGGACTTTCCAGACAAGAATACTGGAGTGGGCTGCTGGTTCCTCCTCCAGTCAGCTCAATTTAAGTGAAACAGGAGAGCGAAAAAGTTGGCTTAAAGCTCAACATTCAGAAAACGAAGATCATGGCATCCGGTCCCATCACTTCATGGGAAATAGATGGGGAAACAGTGGAAACAGTGGCAGACTTTATTTTCTGGGGCTCCAAAATCACTGCAGATGGTGATTGCAGCCATGAAATTAAAAGACGCTTACTCCTTGGAAGAAAAGTTATGACCAACCTAGTTAGCATATTCAAAAGCAGAGACATTACTTTGCCGACTAAGGTCCGTCTAGTCAAGGCTGTGGTTTTTCCTGTGGTCATGTATGGATGTGAGAGTTGGACTGTGAAGAAGGCTGAGCGCCAAAGAATTGATGCTTTTGAACTGTGGTGTTGGAGAAGACTCTTGAGAGTCCCTTGGACTGCAAGGAGATCCAACCAGTCCATTCTAAAGATCAACCCTGGGATTTCTTTGGAAGGACTGATGTTGAAGCTGAAACTCCAGTACTTTGGCCACCTCATGCGAAGAGTTGACTCACTGGAAAAGACTCTGATGCTGGGAGGGATTGGGGGCAAGAGGAGAAAGGGATGACCGAGGATGAGATGGCTGGATGGCATCACTGACTCGATGGACGTGAGTCTGAGTGAACTCCGGGAGATGGTGATGAACAGGGAGGCCTGGCGTGCTGCGATTCATGGGGTCGCAAAGAGTCGGACATGACTGAGCGACTGAACTGAACTGAACTGACAATGTAGAGAAATATTTGGGATTAGGCATTTGAGATGAAAGAGCAAAGCCATGAGGTTGTGAGGAAGAATGGTGTCAGGAGATGAAATAGTCTGAAGTGGAGGAGTTGCCCTGGGGATTATGAGAAACTACTCTCTTTTGGAGGCTATCAGTCTATAGAGCAGCTGCTGCCTTACAATAATGGACTGGACAGGATTTTTATCACAGCAGATGAAAAGTCGAGCCGAAGTGGTAACCTTTTGGAATAGATGGTTTCTTTTCTGCCAAGTCGAACCTTTTCTGGGAATATTTGTGCTGAGTGAGCTCCCTGACCTTAGAGCAGGGCAGATAAATGCTATCCTTCACGAACATTCAACCCTTTTCCTTTCATGTCAGCAGAAGGAAATAAATCACTTATGTTAGTCTGAGTAATTGAAGAAGCTTTTCTTTCCAATTTACCCTGGTGTGTGTGACTAATTTGAGTTGATAATCACCATTACCCACGCACAGCTTTTCAAGGGAAGAACCACGAGTTGGAGAACATTACATTTCTATGAAAATTGGTATAATGGCCTTGAACTTAAGCTTTCTAGTCTAAAGTGAAACCTGAGAGTTAACATTGTATTACATTTCCAGTAATGACTGTGTCCTTTTTCTTTCAGGCTTCCTTTAGGATTTTAATCATCCATACAGCCTCTATGAGAATGATTGAACTTCCAAATTCCCTTAAGTTAAAATTTTAAATTCTATTGAACACTTTTGTAGAGTATTTCATTGCTTTTACATTATGACTTGTGAAGTAATTTGTGATTCTAAGGGTTGGAAAAACTCTTGAAACAAGATTCTATGGTTAGTTTAAAAAAATTTTTTTTACACTTTTGAATAATCTCCTTCCTCACTAGCTTCATAATCTTAATATTCTTCCCTTTGCACATAAGATGGGATAAATATAGAATGCACGAGCACCTGACGTGTAAATGTGTGCACGGCAGGAAGATTAGTAGCTACACTCTCTGTCTATAGGGGCTTCCTCATTGGATCAGCGATAGAGAATCCACCTGCAATGCAAGAGATGTGAGTTCCATCCCTGGGTCAAGATCTCCTGGAGGAGGAAATGACATTCCCCTCCAGTATCCTTGCTGGGAAGATTCATGGACAAAGGAGCCTGGTGGGCTACGGTCCATGGGATCGCAAAGAGTCGGACAGGCCTGTGCACACAGCACCTATGTTTGTGTCTGACGTTGCTGTGATGACCAGACAATAAATAAAGATTCTGATCTTGCTTACATTTATCATTACAAAAATGCTCCACTGTTCAAACCTTCCCTACAGTAGTAAATTTTCAGTAATGATCAATGTTATTAGAATCTGTGTTGATGAATATATATCAATGATAATATATTTTTAATGCTATAGATAGTTTAAAAATAAAAGAGATAAAGTGATTGCCAGGGGAAAGGATGGGGGGGATAATTAGGGAGATTGGGGTGGACATGTACACTCTGCTATATTTAAAGTGGGTAACCAACAAGGACCTACTATACAGCACATGGAACTCTGCTCCGTGTTATGTGGCAGCTTGGATGGGGGGGTAGTTTGGGAGAGAACAGATATATGTGTATATATGGCTGAGTCCCTTCACTATTCACCTGAAACTATTACAACATTGCTAATTGGCTATACCCGAACACAAAATGAAAAGTTTTTTTCTTAAAAAAAAAAAAGAGATAATGACTCTTAACAATGTAAGAAAAATACTAGAGGATTTTTTAATAGAACAAAATTATGCCAGTCTTGTTTCAATATGAAATAGTTTCTTCACTAAAATTCAGTAATGTTCTGAAATATTCATTAAGTGTGTTTCACCAGCATTTTTTTTAAACTTTACTTATTAGGCAGAATTTGGAAAAAAGAAGGCATAAACTTATGTTTGATATTTTTGCTACTTTACTTTCATGTAAACTAACATGGCTTCAGTCAAACTGGGAGTGCGGGATGTAATATAAAGAATTGTGAAGAAAACAATCAATTATCATAATATAGTGAATAAAACTTGATTCTGGTAAAATGATTTGAAAAAAAAACGATTCTGTATATATTTAGAAGCACTTCTTGAAGCTATCAAGAGTGGAATAACTTGAGCTAGGAAACAACAGTGGATGTGGCTGTAACTCCAGCAAAACAGATCTTTTACTGGATCAAAGATTGATTTCTGTGCTAGGCAGAGAAACTCCATCTGCAATCGCCACAGGTTGGATCCCTAGGTTGGGGAGACCCCCTGGAGGAAGGCATGCTACCAGCTCCAGTATTCTTGCCTGGAAAATCCCTTGGACAGGGGAGCCTGGTGGGTTACGGTTCATGTGGTCGCAAAGTGCTGGACACCACTGAAGCAGCTGAGCATGCAGTGAAGTGTAACAGCGATGCAGAAATAAGCAACTCTTTGTTCCACCAAAATCTGAGAAGTGGAAGTCACTCAGTCATGTTCGACTCTTTGTGACCCCAAGGATTCTACAGTCCATGGAGTTCTCTAGGCCGGAATACTGGAGTGGGTAGCCATTCCCTTCTCCAGGGGATCTTTACAACCCAGGAATCGAACCCAGGTCTCCCTCTTTGTGGACAGATTCTTTACCAGCTGAGCCACCAGGGAAGCCCAAGAATATTGGAGTGGGTAGCCTTTCCCTTCTTCAGGGGATCTTCCTGACCCAGGAATCAAACCGAGGTCTCTTGCCTTGCAGGCAGTTTCTTTACCAGCTGAGCTACTAGGGAAGCCCAAAGTATGAGAACTTCCTGTCTTTTTCCCTCATGAAGTAACAAGCCTGATCTCGCTCTTTTCTCTCTCTTTCTTTCTGCTTTCGCTTGTTTCCCGATGTTTGCCCTCACTTTAGTTCCTTTGACCTAGCTTTGCTGAGGTATAATTGACAAATAAAATTACATATATAGGGAATTCCCTGCTGGGCCAGCGGTGAAGACTCTGCACTTTCACTGCTGAGGGCCCAGGGTCAATCCCTGGTTGGGGAACCAAGGTCCCACAAGCCACATGGTGTGGTGAAAAAGCAAATCACATATAAAACAGTACAGCATGATGATTGATTTGCATATGTATTGTAAAATGCAGATATATTATAAAATAACCAAGTTAATTCCTACATCCATCACTTCACATTCTGATGTGTGAATGTGTATATGTGATGGGAAAGTTTAAGACTGTGCTTTAATTTCAAGCGCAAGGTACAGCATTATTAACTACAGTCACCATACTGTAGTCCATTATATCTGCAGAATTTATTCATCTTATGACTGAAGGGTTGTATCAGTTACCCCCAGCCTCTGGGAACCACTATTCTACTCTGTTTCTATGAGTTTGACTTTCTTTTTTTTTTAATATTCTACATGTAAGTGAGATAATACAATATAATGTTTGTCTTTGTCTGGCTTATTTTAGGTGGGATAATATCTTCCAGGTTCATCTATGTTGTCACAAATGGCAGGATTTCCTTCTTTCTCGGGACTGAATAGTATTTTGCTGTTATGTATACATACTGGAGTAGGAATGGCTCCAGTATTCTTGCCTGGGAAATTCCATGCACAGAGCAGCCTGGTGGACTACAGTCCATGGGGTCGCAAAGAGGGAGATGCAACTGAAGCAACTTAGCATGCATGCACATGTACATATAACATATATATACGTATGCAACCTATGTTGAAGGGCTTCCCTGGCGGCTCAGACAGAAAAGCGTCTGCCTGCAATGAGGGAGACCCAGGTTCGATCCCTGGGTCGGGAAGATCCCCTGGAGAAGGAAATGGCAATCCACTCCAGTATTCTTGCCTGGAAAATCCCATGGACGGGGGAGCCTGATAGTCCATGGGGTCGCAAAGAGTCGGACACGACTGAGCGACTTCACTCACTCACTCACTCAACATATGTTGACTATTTATACAATTACCATTGCCAGATTGAAATACATCCTTTTTATTAGAGGAATTCATATCTCAATAGCATGCTAACTTTCAGAATGTTAAAAATACATTCGTTTTGTGTTAATACATATGACCATTTTCAAATCTTTCAAAATCTCATTAATTAATATTTGGAGAGAGTTTCTTTTTTATTTGTTTCACCAAGATAAATTCCAATTTAGGTTCTTAGTTCAAAATAATTTGGTATAGGCTATATTATCTTCTGTAGAATGTCATGTCATTTCTACTAAATTGAGAAAAAAAATCTTTTAGTTATATAATCTGAGTATGGCTCTTGATTTTCATTCATTTAAAAGAGAACTTCTATAAATAAATACCAAAGAAAAAAATAAAATATTAAGCCATACTTATTTTATTTTAATAGACTTTTTCAATTAATTTTTTCATGACTGTTCCTAATTAATTCATTTTAAAATTCACTATAATTTTATATTTGTAAAAATGATTTGCTAAATATTTTAGAAGTTTTTTTCTCAATCACTTTATGTAGTCAGATTGAATAATTATCAATATATCATAATTCCAAATTGAACAATACTATATTTTTAAAAAAATACTCTATTTAAAGGATTAATGACTTTGGAGTTGTTTGGCGTTTAGGGAAATTATGAATAACCTTGCTCTCTGTGCTCTGTTTGACATTTTCATTTCATCACCTATCAGGGAATCTATAAAGTAAAGTGCAACTCAGCTGGCTGTCTTTGAAGAATAATAATTTGAGATGAGAGTAAGTTGATAGTGTAGTAATGGTCTGGTGATAGCTTTCCCAGGAGACATCTTATGCAGAAATGATGGAGACCTGCCCATCACAGCACAGCGAGTGCTGACGTCCTTGACTTTAATAGGAAGGCTTTTATCCTTTGCACCTGCTCCAGTACATGAATATCTGTCATGCACTCCATCAAAAGAGAGAACTGTCACCATGATTTAAGAAATATGCATTGGTGTAAGAAAAAGCAAAATATTTTGAGCACTTAGAATTTACTTTTCTTGCCCTATTAGGCCTGGTTTCTACAGTGAATTATTTAAATTATGTTTAATAGTATTAGAATTTTCCTATTGAGTTTGTCAGTATGACTTCATCATTACAGAAAGCTCTTTGAATTATTAAAGAGACCCTGTGTGTGTGCGTCAGGAGTAAAAGATTGTGCATTTATGATTACCGGATTTTCAGTAGTATATAACAAAATGAAATACCTAGATGAAATGTAAATGTAGTCTTCACAAGTTTATCAGTAAGACAAAATTTGCTTATAAAGTTTTAAAACTTATTCCTAAAAGGTCATTCATTTAGATGAGTAAAATAATGGAGTAAAATGCACATTGAAATTGATTTATTGGAAAAACAGAAGGTTTTCTTAAAGGCTTTTAGATTCCTGACAACTTGAGCCAGAGCCTTTAAATGTGTTAAAATACTGCATTGTTACTGCTTTTCCACAACATTTTTGTTTCTAAATATTACTGCTTTCCTGGGTGAAATTATGAAGGAAGGCTGTCAGATCTTTTTTACATTTATGTTTTCCCAGCAGGTGTTTCCTCCCATGGCATTTTACATGCTGATTTTTCTTCTCCTGCTGTCTTTCAATTTTAACTTTCCTTTTAAAACTACACAAGAGATTTCAAGATGATGTACATGAACACGCAGTGTGTGTATGTGAGTGTACATATATATAAAAAGAATAGCTATAATTTAATCTGAATCATCTTTTAACACTAAAATTAAGAACCAAAATTAATTTTCTCCCTTGAGGATATTCACTATTTGAAATTATTCACATATTTCACTTCTGATGTTACTTGAAATGTCTTTAAGAACCTGCAGAACATATAAAAAAAAACATCTTCAGTGGTGGCAAGTCATCATATTTTAAGGCTGGCTTATAAATGGGAACAAAGAATTTGTTTTTAAAATAGCAGGCATTCATACCCATATGTGATGAGAACAGGTAAGTAACTGATCACTTTAGAAAATCCATTTTTGGTCAAAGTCAGGGATAGGCTATGAAACACTTGGAAAAATGAAAAGGCAGGGAGGAAAGGGAGGGGCTGAAATTGATTATGATAGGATAGCAATTTGAAAAGAAAAATTCAAAACAATTTCAGCAGTTGTTGAAAAAACTTTGAATTTTCAATGGTGACTGTTCTGAAAGGATGCAGACATTTGGAAGTGGTGGCGTATGAAGTGCTGAAGTTTTATATGATTTTAATTTGTACTTGTGAGTTCATATCTGTACTGGGATTCAGAGTAAACAGCATGTAAATCAGAACTGAATCTGATTAATTCTTCCCAAGGCTCTTCCACTCACCTGGCATCAATCTGGACAAAAGCCTAATTCTCCAGCTTGTACCAGCCTGTTTGATTCTTACTAGGATGACATCATAGCCTTCTTGAGTTTCTGAAAACTCTTGAGTTGCGTCAGTGCGGTTCAGTTCATTTCAGTCACTCAGTTGTGTCTGACTCTTGGCAACCCATGGACTGCAGCACGCCAGGCTTCCCTGTCCATCACTAACTTGAGTTGCATAGATGATGCTGAATCAAGGTAACTCCAGAAAACATTGGCTTTGAAGAGAGGAATCAAAGTAATTTTATAAAGGAGGAAAGGAGTTTAGATTGAGAGAGAGAAAGTCTCCATTCCAAATCAGAACTTTGGTCTATCTTGAAGAGTGAAAATGCTCGTTGCTCAGTCATGTCTGACTCTTTGTGACCCCATTCTATGGCCCACCAGGCTCCCTCTGTCCATGGAATTTTCCAGACATGAATGCTGGAGTGGGTTGCTATTCCCTTCTCCAGGGGATCTTCCTGACCCAGGGTCTCCTGCTTGCAGGTGGATTCCTAACCAAATGAGTCACCAGGGACACCCATGGTTTTTGCCTTAGAAAGATATAATCTGCAGAGGGATAAAAAATGATCCTTTTGATACAAGCTGCTAGCTGAAATTTCATACTGATATTCAACTTTCTCTGTCTTAACCTCATGAGATTGAGTGGTATGCTTGGAAGAGGTGTTCAAATTTCAGATTTAGGACACCTGGTCCTAATTTCAATTTTTTTTTTAATTGGAAGAAAATTTATTTACAGTGTTGTGTTGTTTTCTGTAGCACAATGCAAATCAGCCATAATTGTACATATATCACCTCCCTCTTACGCCTCCCTCTCCTCCCCTCATGTGACCCCTTAATTTTAATCCGGACCCCAAATTATTTGTGATCAAGACAAATTAATTCAAGAAAGTGGTGTTTTTCTCATTTTCTAAAGGGGTATTTTGAATTAGACAGGTACTGCTGCTGCTGCTAAGTCGCTCCAGTCGTGTCCGACTCTGTGTGACCCCATAGATGGCAGCTCACCAGGCTCCCCCGTCCCTGGGATTCTCCAGGCAAGAACACTGGAGTGGGTTGCCATTTCCTTCTCCAATGCATGAAAGTGAAAAGTGAAAGTGACCTCTATTTTATAAATAAAGTATTTAAACAAGCAAGGGTCTTCTGTCCATGGGATTCCCCAGGCAAGAATATTAGAGTGGGTAGCCATTCCCTGCTCCAGGGGATCTTCCCAAGCCAGGGATCAAACCTGGGTCTCCTGAATTGCCCTTGCATTGCGTCTGAGCCACCAGGGAAGCCACCTAAACAAGCCAGCCACAGCAAAGTGAGTTGTCCAAGATCATAGTGGGTTTAAGATGTGGAGGTAGGCTTGGAAGGACACAGCTTTTGTCACATAAAAAGCTGCTTCTCAGTGAGATAATAACGCAAAAATTTCTTTCCATATTTCTAAAATCATGCAAAAAAGAGGTTATTGTGCTGTTAAATAGAA
The DNA here is from genome assembly GCF_042477335.2 of Ovis canadensis. Classification (NCBI taxonomy): domain Eukaryota; kingdom Metazoa; phylum Chordata; class Mammalia; order Artiodactyla; family Bovidae; genus Ovis; species Ovis canadensis. Next base: position 22,296,066 of record NC_091248.1, read on the forward strand.
AAGACTTTCCTCTCAGTAAAACTGAACAATTCTGGAGGAAAATGCTTTTTCAACTCTACAAAAGTAAACCAGAAAACTTGATGCTTGGTTTTGAAGTGAAGGACTGGTATGCTTTTTATTACCCTTTTAGTTGGTTCAAACACTTCCACTGACTTACAGCTCAAATGTTTACTTTGTTCATCATGGTGAAAATCCTAAATTTCAAAAGATTATATTAAAGACAGTCTTCTAGTCGTCTGGAAATCATATACTAAAACCTTAGTGAAACAGGTTCCATTTTCAGGAATAGTTTTGTGACCAGTGTTTAATCCTAACAACGTTTGAGGCCCTGCTCTGTACAAAACATTATAGGGTGTTCATAGTAATGGCAATAACAGTGCTGCATGTAAAAATGTGCCGTAATGCTCCAGACATCAGTCACTGCACATACAGATCCTAGCTAATGGGATGTTCTCCTGTTTGCTTGCATGCTCTAAACTTCATGCTGTAGCCAATAGACAGGTTATGTCATCTTAAAACATAATTACCCGTGGAAAAAAAAATCCGTGGAATATACATAAACATCAGCAATTGCTAGTATTTTTTCTATGTATTTTTTTAGTCAGTAATAAAGATATTTTATCGCATATAACTCCCTTTTTTGTTCCAAAATCTTCTTGACTTGATTTTTCTCACTTGAAAATTCTTCTAATATTTTCCTGAAAAAAGAAAACAACAGATAAGGACTGTGGCTAGTCTCAGTCTTTCCACAGCTAGAATGCTTTTTTTCTTAATCTGATATCAATCTTCTATGTTGAGAAATGTGACTTAAACAAGATTTTTTAAAACAGATACAAGAACTACCATATATAAAATAGGTAACAGCAAGGACCTACTCTATTAGCACTGGGAACTATATTCAGTATCTTATAACCCATTATATATTATAACCTATAATGTGTATATAAGTATATATATTATAACCTGTAACAGAAAAGAATCTGAAAAAGAATAGATATGTATATGTGTGTGTATAACTGAATTGCTTTGCTGTATACCTGAAACTAACGTAACATGGTAAATCAACTATACTTCAATTTTTTTTTAAGTAAGGGGAAAAATGGTTTTTTTAATATCCAATATTTGTTTTGTTTTTTATAAGAAGAGGACAGAAAACACAAAAAAAATCTATACTTCAAAATGCATAATAAGTATCTTTTAGTCTCTTCATCTGTCTCAAAGGTGACTGGCAGACTTTCTCCAAAGAGCCCTAAGCATTCTGTAATCTTACATGTTCTGGCTTGTCGCACTATGGAAACAAGAAAGGCTAGAATCGTTTTAAGAAGAACTGTTTACAACGTTCTATGAAATTGAGCTAGTTTACGTGCAGTGTTATGAAATAGTACACTTTACTATTTCCTATATAACTGTGTCGTTGTTTAGTTGCTACATTGTGTCCAGCTCTTTTGCAACCCCGTGGACTGTAGCCCACCAGGCTCCTCTGTCCATGGGATTCTCCAAGCAAGAATACTGGAGTGGGTTGCCATTTCCTTCTCCAGAGGACCTTCCTGACTCCGGGGTTAAACCTGCATCTCCTGCACTGGCAGGAAGACTCATTACCAATAAGCCACCAGGGAAGCCCTATGCACTACCTAAATCATTTGATATATATTATGAGTGTGTGTATGTGTAAATTTTAAACATAGCAGTTTACTAACTTTTATAAAAACTTTGAATCTGTGATCCCTTAATCAAGAATGTAAAAAAAAAAAAAAAAAAAGAATGTAACATTTACCATATTTTTCTTTGGGAAAAAAATCAACTTGAATTATTATTATATAATAACAAAATAAAATTTTATACAACTTTATGTTAACAAAGCACTGCCAATGAAGGACTTTTTTTCTTCTTTCCCTACATCACTCTCCCTTTCTCTCCTTCATTCTTCCTTCCTCCACTCCCCCAGTTTTCTTAATTAATGTGTAACATTAATTAATGTTTATTTAATTAATCTGTAACATTGTTTTAGATATTCTGTATAATTATTTGATACGTATGTGTATATATATATGTACATATATAACAAAATGATGACCACATAACTATAATTTTGGGGGTTTTGCTATAGAGTTGTAAGAATTTTTTATATTTTTTAATATAAACTGTGGGAAATTCTGAAGGAGATGGGAATACCAGACCACCTGACCTGCCTCTTGAGAAACCTGTATGCACGTCAGGAAGCAACAGTTAGAACTGGACATGGAACAACAGACTGGTTCCAAATAGGAAAAGGAGTACGTCAAGGCTGTATATTGTCACCCTGCTTATTTAACTTATATGCAGAGTATTATCATGAGAAATGCTGGGCTGGATGAAGCACAAGCTGTAATCAAGATTGCTGGGAGAAATATCAATAACCTCAGATATGCAGATGACACCACCCTTATGGCAGAAAGTGAAGAGGAGCTAAAGGGCCTCTTGATGAAAGTGAAAGAGGAGAGTGAAACAGTTGGCTTAAAGCTCAACATTCAGAAATCTAAGATCATGGCATCTAGTCCCATCACTTCATGGGAAATAGATGGGGAAACAATGGGAACAGTGGCAGAGTTTATTATTTTGGGGGGCTCCAAAATCACTGCAGATGGTGATTGCAGCCATGAAATTAAAAGACACTTACTCCTTGGAAGGAAAGTTATGACAATCTTAGACAGCATATTAAAAAGCAGAGACATTACTTTGTCAGCAAAGGTCCATCTAATCAAGGCTATGGTTTTTCCAGTGGTCATGTATGGATGTGAGAGTTGGACTATAAAGAAAGCTGAGCACTGAAGAATTGATGCTTTTGAACTGTGGTGTTGAAGAAGACTCTTGAGAGTCCCTTGAACTTCAAAGAGATCCAACCAGTCCCTGCTAAAGGAGATTGGTCCAGGGTGTTCATTGGAAGGACTGATGTTGAAGCTGAAACTCCAATACTGTGGCCACCTGATGCGAAGAGCTGACTTATTTGAAAAGACCCTGATGCTGGGAAAGATAGAGGGCAGGAGGAGAAGGGGATGACAGAGGATGAGATGGCTGGATGGCATCACCGACTCAATGGACATGGGTTTGGGTAGACTCCGGGAGCTGGTGATGGACAGGAAGGCCTGGCGTGCTGCAGTCCACGGGGTCACAAAGAGTCGGATACGATTGAGCGACTGAACTGAACACTTTATCAGACCTATGATGTGAATATTTTCTCTCATTCCATAGGTTGCCTTTTCACTTTGTTAATGGTTTCTTTTGCTGCTTAGAAGCTTTTTATTTTCATGTAGTCTCACTTATTTTTGCTTTTGTTATCTTTGTTTTTGGTGTCGCATTTAAAAAATCATTACCAAGACTGATATCAAGGTGTTTCTGCCTATGTTTTCTTCTAGAAATGTTATGGTTCAAGTCTTGCTTTCAAGTCTTTAATCCATTTTGAGTTGGTTTTTGAATATGGCTTAAGATAAGGGTCCGGTTTTATTCTTTTGTATACAGCCTGTTCAATTTTCCCAATACCACTTATTGAAGAGACTGTCCTTTCCTCAGTGTATATTCTTGGCTCCTTTCTTGGAAATTAATTCACCATATGTGCATGGGTTATTTTCTGGGCTCTCTCTTTTCTGTTTGATTGGATTATGTGTCTGTCTTTATGCTGATACCATACAGCTTTGATTACTGCAGATTTGTAATATACTTTGAAATCAGAGGGCACGGTGCCTCCAGCTTTGTTTTTTTTTTTTTTTCTCAAGATTGCTTTGATTATTCAGGGTCTTTTGTGGTTCCATACAAATTTTAGGATTATTTGTTCTACTGCCATGAAAGATACCATTGGAATTTTGACAAGAGTTGCATTGAGTCTAGATTCAGTGTCTTGGGTAGCATGGACATTTTAATAGTATTAATTCTTCCAATCAATGAATACAAAATATCTTTCCACTAATTCATGGCTTCTTAAGTTTCTTTCATCAATGTCATAATTTTCAGTGTATAGGTATTTCACTTCTATTGTTAAGTTTATTCCTATGTTTTTTATTCTTTTTTAAATTTAAATTTATTTCTTTTTAATTGGAGGATAATTGACTTACATTATTGTGTTTGTTTCTGTTATATATTAACTATTTTATTCCCTTTGATGCAATTAGAAATGGAATTGTTTTCTTAATTTGTTTTTCTTATAGTTTGTTATTAGTGTATAAACAGGTAACTGATTTTTTAATATTGCTTTTGTATCCTGCAACTTTACTGAATGCATTTATTATTTCTAACAGCTTTTGGTAGACTCTTTAGCGTTTTCATTATATAACATTATGTCATCTGCAAATAGAGACAATTCTGCCTTTTTTCCTCTTTTTTTTTTTTTGACTACCCATTGTGGCTTGGACTTCTGGTACTGTGTTGAATAAAAGTGGCAAAAGTTTCAGATCTTAGTAGAAAATCTTTCAGTTTTTCACCATTGCACATTTTAGCTATGGGCTTGTCATATATGTTGTATCACATACACCATGTTCAAGTGGGCTTTATTCCAGGGGTATAAGGATGTTTCAGCATCCACAAAGCAAACCTTCATCTGTCTTTGTTTAGGCCATCATATGTCCCAGTTTGCCTGGGACACTTTTACTTAATGCTTGTTTTCTTAGTGTAATTAAAAATAGTGGCCCCTCAGATAAGCTCATGAAAATATGTTCAACATCATTAGTCATTAGGAAAGTGCAAATTAAAACCAAAATAAGATACACAGTCACTAAAATGGCTAACGTAACAAACATTGATCATAACAATTGTTGGTGAGCATATGGAGAAAGTATAATTTTAATACAGTGGTATGTGACATGAAAGTGTTAGTCACTCAGCCATGTCCAGCTGACTCTTTGCAACCCTTGGGACTGTAGCCCACCAGGCTCCTCTTTCCGTGGGATTTCCTAGGCAAGAGTACTGGAGTGGGCTGCCATGCATTCCTCCAGGGGAGCTTCCTGACTCAGGGATCAAGCGAGTCACCTAAGTCTCCTGCCTTGGCAGCCAGGTTCTCTTCCACTAGCACAACCTGGAAAGTTCTCCTTACCACGGGACCTCTAGGGGATTCCCAGTAGTTTCTTAAAAACGGAAATGCACCTACCATATCACCCAGCCGTTCCACCTGTAGATGCTTATTTAAGAATGAATACATATGTTTGTACCAAAACTTTTACAAGAATGTTCATAACAGCTTTGTTTATGATAACTCCAAACTGGAAACCCAAACATCCAACAATAGCAGAATGAATAAACAATCATGAATTAGCCATACAATGGAATATTACTCAGAAATCCATATGAAAAAATTGTTGATACATAACATATACTCAGAAATGGTATGGACCTAACAGAAGCAGAAGATATTAAGAAGAGGTGGCAACAATACACGGAAGAACTGTACAAAAAAGAGCTTCATGACCTGCATAATCACGATGGTGTGATCACTCACCTAGAGCCAGACATCTTGGAATGTGAAGTCAAGTGGGCCTTAGAAAGCATCACTACGAACAAAGCTAGTGGAGGTGATGGAATTCCAGTTGAGCTGTTTCAAATCCTGAAAAATGATGCTGTGAAAGTGCTGCACTCAATATGCCAGCACATTTGGACAACTCAGCAGTGGCCACAGGACTGGAAAAGGTCAGTTTTCATTCCAATTCCAAAGAAAGGCAATGCAAAAGAATACTCAAACTACCGCACAACTGCACTCATCTCACATGCTAGTAAAGTAATGCTCAAAATTCTCCAAGCCAGGCTTCAGCAATACGTGAACCGTGAACTACCAGATGTTGAAGCTGGTTTTAGAAAAGGCAGAGGAACCAGAGATCAAATTGCCAACATCCACTGGATCATGGAAAAAGCAAGAGAGTTCCAGAAAAACATCTATTTCTGCTTTATTGACTATGGCAAAGCTTTTGACTGTGTGCATCCCAAGAAACTGTGGAAAATTCTGAAAGAGATGGGAATACCAGACCACCTGACCTGCCTCTTGAGAAATCTGTATGCAGGTCAGGAAGCAACAGTTAGAACTGGACATGGAACAACAGACTGGTTCCAAATAGGAAAAGGAGTACGTCAAGGCTATATGTTGTCACCCTGCTTATTTAACTTACATGCAGAGTACATCATGAGAAACGCTGGGCTGGAAGAAACACAAGCTGGAATCAAGATTGCAGGGAGAAATATCAATAACCTCAGATATGCAGATGATACCACCCTTATGGCAGAAAGTGAAGGGGAACTAAGAAGCCTCTTGATGAAAGTGAAAGAGGAGAGCGAAAAAGTTGGCTTAAAGCTCAACTTTCAGAAAACTAAGATCATGGCATCCGGTCCCATCACTTCATGGGAAACAGATGGGGAAACAGTGGAAACAGTGTCAGACTTTATTTTGGGGGGCTCCAAAATCACTGCAGATGGTGACTGCAGCCATGAAATTAAAAGACACTTACTCCTTGGAAGGAAAGTTATGACCAACCTAGACAGCATATTCAAAAGCAGAGACATTACTTTGCCGACTAAGGTCCGTCTAGTCAAGGCTATGGTTTTTCCTGTGGTCATGTATGGATGTGAGAGTTGGACTGTGAAGAAGGCTGAGCGCCGAAGAATTGATGCTTTTGAACTGTGGTGTTGGAGAAGACTCTTGAGAGTCCCTTGGACTGCAAGGAGATCCAACCAGTCCATTCTGAAGGAGATCAACCCTGGGATTTCTTTGGAGGGAATGATGCTGAAGCTGAAGCTCCAGTACTTTGGCCACCTCATGCGAAGAGTTGACTCATTGGAAAAGACTCTGATGCTGGGAGGGATTGGTGGCAGGAGGAGAAGGGGACGACAGAGGATGAGATGGCTGGATGGCATCACGGACTCGATGGACATGAGTCTGAGTGAACTCTGGGAGATGGTGATGGACAGGGAGGCCTGGTGTGCTGTGATTCATGGGGTCGCAAAGAGCTGGACACGACTGAGCGACTGAACTGAACTGAACTGATGTGGGAAAAAGTCAAACAAAAAAGAATGTAGTGTATGATTCATGAAACAACACATTAACAAAAGGAATTTTAGAAGCATATTATCATCTCAATCGATGCAGAAAAGACCTTTGACAAAATCCAACCTCCATTCATGATAAAACTCTCAGCAAACAGTGTATTGAGGAAACATATTCAACCTAATAAAGGCCGTATATGACCAGCCCATAGCTAAAATGTGCAATGGTGAAAAACTGAAAGCTTTTCTACTAAGATCTGATTCTGTGCATATAAAATTCTATAAAAAACAAATGTGACAAAAACCAGATGAGTGGTTGTCTGAAGATAAGGAAGGTAGGGGTGAAAGGAGAAGTCACACAGAGATGCAAGGAAAGCTTTTGAGATGGTGAATATTTTATTATGTTGTGGTGAATAGTTTCATAGGTATATGCCAAAACTCATCAAACTGTAATTTTATTATTATTATTTAATTATTTTTAAAATATGAAGTGCTCCACAAATTCATGTCATGCCTGCACAGGGCTCATGCTAATCCTCTCTGTATTGTTCCAATTTTAGTATATGTTCTGTTGAAAGGAACACAAACTGTAAATTTAAATATGCACAGTTTATTGTATATCAGTATACCTCAACTGGCTGTAAACATAAAATGCCACCATTCATTCTCAAAAATATTTCAGTTTAGGGAGTTACCTGGTAGTCCAATGCTTAGGATTTGATGCTCTTACTGCTGGAGTCCCAGTTTGATCTCTGGTTGGGAAACTACGATCCCAGGTGCTGTGCCAAATACATTTTTTTTTTAAAAAAAAGAAGAACATATCTGAGCTTAAATGTTGGTCATACTCTATTCGTTAGTCTGGGTACTGGTTTTATAGATTTTAAAAATCTGGTTATTTCATAATCTATTTCATAGATATATTCAGTTTTTGAAAATTCACTTATGATCCACTTTTCTACATATGTATTAAACTTCAAGCAAAACTTCCCCCATAAAGGGACCTGAAAGAATGTCTGAGGGAAACATGCAGAAAGTGTCCCAGCTGGACAATAAGTTATAGGCTGACCCTATTCTTTGTCTGGAGAAGGAAATGGCAACCCACTCCAATATTCTGGCCTGGAGAATTCCACAGACAGAGGAGCCTGGCAGGCTACAGTCCATGGGGTCGCAAGAGTTGAACACAATTTAGTGACTAAAGAGAGGGAGAGAGAGATTCTTTGTATTTTTATTTTTTCTACTGTAGAGAAAAGAAAAGTAAGAGTTAGGAACAGCTTTCAAAAGGCCACAGAAATAGTCAATGTTTCAGTGTAGATTTCAGCTAGGTTTTTGTTTCCTGAAAAATCTAGGTGATTTCCTGCATCTTTCAGCTCAGTGAAAGAACTGGCTTATCTTTAATGAAGGTTTGTTATGTTAAATAATAATTAGCCTTATTTTTTTATAGTCACTGCTTATACACATTTATATCATAATGCTTGATGATTTATGTTATATCCCTTCAGAGCTGAAGAATAATACTCATTTCAATTTATATAGCAGGTTTTGGAACACAAAGCAACTGACCCCTTGTCAGTTAGTACAACAGCGCCAATATGGTTGTCAAGACAAGGAACTGTAATTAAAAAGGATTTTAAGGAAATGAGAGACCTCCCTACTAGTGAGAATGTAATTCTGATTATAGAATGAAGTGACTAGTAGAGAAAATAATACATTCACTAGCATTTCGAGACGCAGTGAATACTTAAGGGAAAACGCCATGCACTGGTGTGGATTCTTACGTGTCTTGTGTATTCTTATGTACGGCACCATGTGTGTGCTCAGTCGTGTCTGACTCTTTGTAACCCTTTGGACTGTAGCCCGCCAGGCTCCTCTGTCCATGTGATTCTCCAGGCAAGTTTACTGGAATGGGTTGCCATTTCCTCCTTCAGGGGGTCTTCCTGACGCAGGGATTGAAGTCTCCTGTATCTCCTGCATTACAGGCAGATTCTTTACCCACTGAGTCATTGGGGAGACCCTTCTGGTGGCTGCAACTCAGTGTAAATCTTTTCTCTTGCAAGATCTGTGATTACCAGGGTGAAAAAAAGAAAGAAAGCAAGGAACAAGTTTTGGTATCAAATAGCAATCCCATTAATATTATAAAATAATTAAACTGACTTAAAGAATATGGTTTATAATGTTGTAACAAACATGCCCCAAAGATTGTTATATTAGTATGATGCTTTGCATACGGTAGACCTTGAAAGTGGTATACGCTAGTTTTAGTTCACAGCCAGTTTAGGGAAAACGCTCGGGAGGAGAAAGCGGTGAGGCAGACAGGAAAGAAGGAAAGAGAACTATCTGGCTGTCTGTGGCTGTCCTGGGCCTCCCCTGCTTTGGTCGGGCTTTCTCTACTCGTGTTGAGTGGGGGCCACTCTGGTTTTTTCTGTGTGGGCTTCTCGCTGCGGTGGCTTCCCTTGTTGCAGAGCATGGGCTCTGGGTGCGTAGGTTCAGCCCACGGTGCACAGGCCTAGTTGCCCCATGGCATGTGGGATCCTCCCAGACCAGGGATCGAACTCACGTCAGGTGGATGCTTAACCACTGGACCACTAGGGAAGTCCAAAGAGGAAAACTTTGGGTGCAACAGAGCAAGAGACAGCAAAGAAATGCTCTGCAGGTTCTAAAATAAATCACTTCCAGTGACCTTCAGCTGTTGCTTGAGGCTTGGGGTGCCTAATAGGTTTTAGAAGATTTTTTTGGTTGCCTACTCAATATTTATTTCTCTGCACACACGTGCTAAAATGACCCAGGTTTTTGTTCAAATAGCCACCCTCCTCCATGTGACCATGTACTAGTAGGAGGCTGGCCCTATTCTAGCCCAAGAAGATAAATCTTAATGGCTCAACGACACTCTGATTTTATTTGCCATTGGTTTAGGAAGAATACATGACCCACTTCTGACCAATCAGAAATGAGAAATCTGCTAGACGCCTCTAAGAAAGGCTTTCTTACTATTAAAGACACCTTCCTCATTTTCGGGCTTCCCTGGTGGCTGAGAGGGTAAAACATCTGCTTGCAATGCGGGAGACCCGGGTTCAATCCCTGGATCCGGGAGATCCCCTGGAGGAGGAAACGGCAACCCACTCCAGTACTCTTGCTTGGAAAATCCCATGGATGGAGGAGCCTGGTAGGCTACAGTCCATGGGGTCGCAAAGAGTCAGACACGACTGAGTGACTTCACCTTCACTTTCCTCATTTTCAGTTGGGCAATATCATATCTAGCTGTGATTCCCAGAGCTGCTCCATCTACTTTCCAATCATTGAGATAAACGTGGAAAAAGTGAATACCTTGAAAGAGGCAGAACTGACAACTGGATAAAACCCAGGCCTTCAGGGATGTCACTGAACCAATCATTTACCCATCCTTGGGGTTGCTACCAACCAGCCAAGGGATCTGGGCCTCAGCTTCCTCAGCTATAAAATGAGGAAGATGATTTTTCAACCCATCCACCTGGGACGTTTCTGCTCTATCATCATTCCATGCTTCTTGCAATCCACTAACCATGACACGGAAGTTAACTGCATCCCTCTTGCTGGTGAAAATCCATAACCCAGGGAATGAAAACATCATGGAGCTCTAATATGATTTTCTGTGTAGTTTCTAGAAGCATGAGTTTTAAAAGTTGCCTAGGACCAAGTTATTAAAAGATTTCCAGGAAGTTGACATGTCCCCGTGTTGATATAATGTGAGAAATAATTGGTAAGAACGTTGAGTAGGTGCCGAGCAGCAGAATCTAGACTGGGAGTCCCAGCATCCCAGTACTGGCCTACCTCTTTTGCTTTCTGTGGTATTGCTGCTGCTCCTGTTGACTTACATCCAGTATTTCAAAGCCATTTTCTCCTTGTTAATGATGTTTCAAAATTGCCTAACCTTGCGATAACTTTCAAGGCAATAAAAAAGGGATTCTTGCATCACGTTGGGTTTTAAGCCAACTGATCTCCAAGGCCTTGTCCCATTCGTGAGAGTTCCTGAGAAGTAAACATTTTCTCCAGTGGAATTTTTTCTATTTTCAAAAACAACTATTAACATGTCTCGGTTATTGATAGAAAAAGCAATTTTTAAAGTTTTAACCCATCTCAAGCCAGTTTTATATGTAGACAAAGAAGTGATTTTCAGGTCTTTCAGGATATTCCCATTATCTAGTACTTGCCTTTGAAATGCCTGTGTAAAGCAGTTAACTATCTGAAATTTTCTCCTCCTCTGTAAAGAAAGGATGGACAAGAGAGCTTTCCAAATATTCTTCTAGGCTCAAGTTTCTATGAGTCAGTATGATATGAATTAGGACATTAGTAAGGTCTATCTTACTTTCTTCCATATAAATCATATATTTGATTAGTCCCCATAAGATACGAGTTGTGTGTTTGTGCTGAGTCTCTCAGTCATGTCCAAATCTTTGCAACACCATGGCCTGTAGCCTGCCAAGCTCCTCTGTCCCTGGGGATTCTCCAGGCAAGAATACTAGAGTGGGTTGCCATGCCCTTCTCCAGGGATCTTCCCAATCCAGGGATTGAACCCAGGTCTCCTGCATTGCAGGCGGATTCTTTACCATTTGACCACCAGGGAAGTCCAGGAATACTGCAGTAGGTAGCCTATCCCTTCTCCAGGCGATCTTCCTGACCCAGGAATTGAACCAGGGTCTCCTGCGTTGCAGGCGGATTCTTTACCAGCTGGGCCACCAGGGAAGCCCAATACTGAGTTACTATAATTTTATTTTGGGCTTCCCCAGTCACTCAGCAGTAAAGAATCTGCCTGCAATGCAGGAGATGCAGATTCGATCCCTGGGTCAGGAAGATCTCCTGGAGGAGGGCATGACAACCCACTTTAGTATTCTTGCTTGGTGAATCACATGGACAGAGGAGCCTGACAGGCTACAGTCCATAAATGTTGCAAAAAGTTGGACACAACTGAAGCAACATAGCACGTAGGCACACAACTAGAAAATTAACCCAAAAGAAGTGGAAATACCCTTAGAAATCCTTGACAAAGAAAGCAAGTGATAGGGAAGGAGTTCGGAGTAAATCCTGCAGTATGTGGATTAAATTTAGTTGTACTTTAGTTCCCCATCTATGTAATGATAGTAAATTGAATATATTTGATTATTAATAAAAACCATCTGTTTATAAAGGGCTTGGAATTTAATGAATTATGGCAAAGCAAGCATAAACATGACTTGGGGATCTTAAGACTAATAATATTCTCATCTAATGCCTTTTTAAAAAGTGTACAATCTCTGTTTTGGTCATAATGATTCTAACATTGCAAATAACACACTCAAGAAACCAGCTTTTCTTTGAAGAGTATTCTCTCTGGAAGTAATATCAGGGAAAGCCAGCCTGGTTTCCTCCCTCTGACTCACCATCTTTCCTTTGTATTTTCCACAGATGCCATCTACTCACAGACACAGTTTCACCCATATGCTATGTCCAAGCATAGACTCCCAGACTATCTGCAAGCCTTTCAGAATTAATTCATCATACCCGACTCGGTGTGTCGTGGATGCCTGGGCACTCCTGAGCTAGAGCTTTCTTCCGCCTCTGCCCGCTGAGTGGTTCCATCCTCCCCCTGGTTGGTTTGTCCATGGATACAAGTCTGCCTCTAGTCGCCCTGTCTGCCTTCTTCTCACCTTCCTTACTAAGAGTGGTGCCCCTCCTCCTAGGATCCACCAGTTCCTGCCAGGCCATCCTCTGAAACAAGCCATCAACATATTACAATTGAGAACCAGATACAATTTCCCAGTATCATGGCTGGCCTTCTAGCTTAGACACACATCCCTCTCTCTAGCGACAGTTCCAGCTTTTGCTTGAGATTCAGTCTTCACCCATTGTAGTCTGAGTAGACTAGGTGGACCTCTGTTCTAAGTCCTAGGCAGTTTGGGACCCAAGATATCCTATTTGAAAACAGTGATTGGTTCAGAGATGGGAATGTGACCTAAAAAAGACAAGCAGAGAAAACGTCAGGACTTCCTCTGAAAGTTGTAGGATAGCTGGCCCATCTTCTTTGATTAAATTTAAACCTGCAAGATTGTAACCTAAACAGATAACATGTAGATGTCACAGAGCAAGGAAACAAGAGGAGGCATATGTTCCAAACAGAGAACCATATGCTTAAATATGTAAAATCCCACACAATGTTAAACATTAATTGTTCTTTTGTTCTATTTCCCTGGTGGCTCAGGCTGTAAAGAATCTCACAATTTAGGCGACCCAGGTTCGATTCCTGGGTCAGGAAGATCTTCCGAAGAAGGGAATGGCAACCTACTCCAGTATTCTTGCCTGGGAAATCCCACAGACAGAGGAGCCTGGTGGGCTACAGTCCCTGGGGTCGCAAAGAGTTGGACATGACTGAGTGACTAACACTTTGACTTTTGGACAAATATACTTTCATAATGACCTTGAAGGCAAGGCTCAAATCCTCAGACTCTTCAGATTTCTGCTCTGAAACACAGCTGGATGAAAAGATCTGCACACCATGGTCCAGCTGCTTCTCTTCTTTCTTCTGCCTCAATTCTGTACAGAAGGGGGCTCATAAGACATGTAAGAGAACCCCATCCTGCTCATCTAAATTCCATCTGCGTCATCTGCAAGCAGCTCACTCTTGAGCCTGAAGATGTGCGAGTTGTCAGTTTCGCTCGCCTTCAGGGGGATGGACTAAAGCAGAGTTCCACTCAGGACTGAGAGCTAGCTTGCAGATTTGGGGCAGGGAATCCTTGGGTCCGTGGTACACAGAGTGTGACCTAGAGGGATGTGAGAAACTTCTAGGGGAGTGTGTGCATTTGGCTCCTGAGGCTCTTTGCTCCATAGGGAAGGGCATGGCTGAAGGAGATCCAGAGAAGAACTCCCTAGAGTACAGGGTCCTATGAGCTGGGGCGTTGCGGGGGGGGGGGGGGGGTTCCTGTTTCAATTGGACTGAAGGATGGCACTGCTTCAGGAAGCTGTCTCACAACCATAAAGGTAGGATGTGTCTTAAATCAACACAGCAGAGACTTCCATGGTGTCTTAATCTTAATCTTGGTTAAGATTTGGCCTTCTAATTCAGGAGGCATGGTTTTAATCCCTGGTCAGGGAGCTAAGATCCTACATGCCTTAAAGACAAAAATAAAATAAAAGAGAAGCAGTATTGTAACAAATTCAATGAAGACCTATGAAAAACAGTCCACATCCAAAAAAAACTTTTTAAAAAAAATCCTACATATCAGAGAAGAACCAAGCCAAACCAAAAGGTGGAGAGAACTGGATTATGGTTATATCATGTAAGTTTCCGCATAAGCCACACCTACACTCTCCTGGGAGTGTCCAGTTTATGAGCTAATTCATCTGGGTTTTGCTCAAACCAATTTGGGGTGAGGTTTCTATTACTTGTGACTAAAAGAATCATGTCTGGTAGATTTCTTGATGGTATTGCGTGAATGACTCATGTCTGGTCTGCTCCATTTCCTAAGGCTGTGGATTAACCTTGATCCAAACAATCTCTGCAAATGAGAGAGCTCCCCCATCTCGCTCCCATGCACCGTGGTAGAACAGGGTTCTACATCCAGTGTAAATCCTCTTCCTCATCAGCTCTGTTCTGCCTGGGTACAAACCTGCCTCATACATAGGTCCTCCTAGTTTCCAAGGGGAATGAGCTATAAACTGCCAAACAATGATCCACTTTTAAAAGTATTGGTAAATTTATAACCCCCAACAGATGGGCCAATTGAAAATATGCTACAGTGTGATAGACGTCAGAGAGAGACTCAAATAATTTCATGAACTCTGTGTGCTTGAAAGCAATCAATTCTTCATCATCAGCTTCTTCAGAAAGAGTACTCTAAACATGTGGGATAGAAATATACCTACTTTGAAAACTGGTTCTTCTGTTTATTGACAACTGTTATTTAAGATGTGTATATGTGTGCAGCGCTTCCAATGGGGCATTAGTGTAAAGATTCTACCTGCCAATGCAGGAGACCCAGGAGACGTGAGTTCTATCTTTGGGTTGGGAAGATCTGTTGGAGTAGGAAATGGCACCCCACTCCAGTAATCTTGCCTGGAAAATTCCATGGGCAAAGGGCCTGGCGTGCTCCAGTCCACAGGGCTGCAAGAGTCGGACACGACTGAGTGGCTGAGCGCACACACACACATATGAAAGAACTTTGCTTCTCATTCCTCATTGCCAATGGTCTGTCTGATTTCAGTACCAATCAATAAAAGTTCAGCTCAGAATTTTGATACCCTAGGGCTTCCCTGGTGGCTCAATTGGTAAAGAATCCATCTGCTATGCAGGAGACCCAGGTTCTATCCCTAGGTCGGGAAAATTCCCCTGCAGAAGGAAATGGCTACCCACTCCAGTATTCTTGCCTGGAGAATCCCATGGACAGAGGAGCCTGGTGGGCTACAGCCCATGGGGTTGCAAGAGTCGGACATGACTTAGCAACTAAACCACCACCAGGAGAGACTTTAAATCCCAGAAATTAACTTGAGGTCACAGGGAACACTACATGAAAAGAGAGCTCTATCAACTTCAGTTGGCTTTGTTCTCTAGGAAGTCATACCCTAATCATCATCTTACCCTAATGAAGTGGGTGATTCTTTTTTAAAGGTAAAATGTCTTTAGTTTTAAACAGTTAAAGCTAAAAAAAAGAACAAATAAATTGGTATGAAATTTCATTAGTCACCTCAGTGAAGTTATAAAAATACAGTGCCACTTAGTCTTATAAACTCTTGAAACTGTCTAGAAGTTCACACTTAGTATTACATAAAAATGCACAATGAGATGTCTTTAAATGCACAATGAGATGACTTTTAGAAAATAAAACCACCTCATAAATAAAATTGCCTTAAGGAAAATTTCTAAATGTAGATTCTTAAGTGGAGTCTAAATAGGACTTGACTTTTTCTTTTCCAAAACGAAGATATTGTTTTCCCCGTGTGTTGCCTGCAGGCATTGTAAGTGTAGACTGACTTCTCCCACCTTCTATGGTTTTTTGTTTTCTTTAAACTCTCTCAGAGCAGTCAGTAAGATTTTACCCTCTTCAGGTTATATCTTTTTTAAACTTTTTATTTTATGTTGGAGTATATCTGATTAACAATGTTGTGATAGTATTAGGTGAACAGCAGAGGGACTCAGCCTTACATATACTTGTATCCATTTCCCCCAAAACTCCCGTTCCATCCAGGCTGCCACGTAACACTGAGCAGAGTTCCCCGTGCTATACAGTAGGTCCTTGTTGGTTATCCATTTTAAGTATAGCAGTGTGTACATATCCATCCCTAACTCCCTAACTATCTCACCTTCTATTTTTGATCTAAGTTAACAGAACTGCAAGCTGTTCATTTTTATTCAATTTAATTGTTTTTTTTGGTTTATGATAAAATTATTAATTTGTAAGCAAGATCTTTTAGAATGCCTAGCTCATGTTCATTTTATTTCAAATCATGATTTGTTAAAAAAAAAAATAGGAAGACAATGATGTGAATTTTTTAAAGTATTTATACTCAGCTACCAGAAGTGTGTGATTTTTCTAACAAAGAAAACTGTCAAGGATGAGAATTCATACATGTGGATTTTTTTAAGTGAACATGAGAACGTAACCTTTTGAGGGTAGTAGCCCAAACACAGATCATCTCCAGTTCTCCAAGAATCAAGGTCCCCTGTTCCTGTAGGTGGATGGTGTCTGCTCTGTGTATACAACATGCCTTACAGCTACCACTTCCACTGTTGACCACAGAGAGCAAGAGAGGAGGAAGGGGACAGGAGTGGGAAGACAGCTGAATAAAGGAACAGAGATGAGAGCAAGGGAGTCCAGAGAGAGACACACACACCATGGAAGAGTGATGGTGATGATCGCGGTCACCAGAGGCCACCTTTAGTTTCCACCTGTTTATTCTGAGAGACTCCCTGTGACTTTCCAGTAAAATATGTTTTTTGTTTACTCTTTAGGTTTGTACTGCTTAAAGTGGAAGTTCTTAACAAACACCTACTTTATAAAAAAGTCTGTCTTCTAACTGGAGCACAGTCGTGGATTTTTAGCTCATTAAACTCTAAAGCAAATCTGAAGAGTGACTTTTTTTGGTCCGAGCACATCTTGAAGTGCTACGATTACTGTCACTTGAATGAGGATTTTCTCCTCTGTTACATAAGAAAGTTCTATTTAAAGCAGTCATTTTTACCCTGGATAATATGAGTGGTGCAATTTGCAATGTTCTTGAGGATTTTAAAATGAAGATCTTTACTCTAAATATCACAGTGGTAATTAGATTTCTGATCAATTGCTAAGTCCACAAGTGACTCAAATCTTTAGCAAACTTGAAACTATTGAACTTCATCTTTTAGTTTTAATGGTCTCTTTTTACTTTTTATTTAAGTGGCTCTAGCACACATTGAAACTGTCCTTGTGTAGAAGAAGAGAAAAGTTCTCTACCTGTCTTTTGCTAACCTTGATTAATCCCCCAGGCCTTCTTTTATTAAAAAAAAAAAAACTTTTATTAAAATCTCTCTGTTATTTAAATATTTGTTAGTTGGCTTGGGGCTGCCATAGCAAAGAACCACAGACTGGGTGGCTTAAACAACAAAAATATGTTTTCTCAAAATTCTGGAGGCTAGAAGTCTGAAATCAAGGTGTCAGTGGGTTGGTTTTTTTCTGAGGCTTGTCTCCTTGGCTTGTAGGTAGGATAGATGGCTGGTCTCTCCCTATGTCTTCATATGGTCTTTCTGCTCTGCTTGTGTCCAAATGGCCTCTTAGAATGACCATCAGTCATTTTGGATCAAAGCTCACCCTAATGACCTCATTTAATGTTAACTGTCTCTTTAAAGACTCTTGTCTCCAAACAGCCTCTTTCTGCGGCACTTGAGGGTTAGGACTTCAACACACTAATTTTGGGAGGACACAGTTCAGCTAATAACAGCATTTAACCAATATATTTTGAATGCCAAATATCTAAAGATTGGGGACAACTATGAAAAAGAAAAATCTTCCCCCCCACCCTTGTGAAGGTCCAGTCTTGAAGGGTACGTTCTATCTACAATGCCGTGTAAGCCTCTGTGACAGACAGACCCCAGGGTGGAAGGGACGGAACTTTCCACACTGGAGTCCCAAGTGGGACAGCTAGGCCCGCAAGGCGGTTGCGTCATGTTGACTCGACTTCCCCTCTGGCCACTGGGCAGCTTCCTGGCTCTCACCCGCTGCGGTAGGGTGAAAAGGAAAGGCGCACTCCTGTTAAGAGTTTGACCCAGAATCTTTACTTACTATTTCGCTCAAAAGAAAGTCATAAATCCACAGGTGGCAGCAAGGAAGGTTGAAAAATGTAGTGTGTATCTAAGTGGTCCTGCAGGCGTGGGTTCTCAGCTGCCTCAGTCGTATCTGACTCTTACAACCCCATGGACCATAGCCTGCCAGGCTCCTCTGTCCATGGGGTTTCTAAGGCAAGAATGCTGGACGGGGTTGCCACTTCCTCCTCCAGAGTACCTTCCTGACCTAGGGATCGAATCTGCGTCCGTAGCATTACAGGTGGATTCTTTACCCATTGAGCCACTTGGGAAGCCCCTAAGCAGTCAAGAGTCCAGCTAAACATGATTTCCTGTGGATAAAAAGGCAAATGGATATTAGAAGCCGATTACTAAGGACAGAGATGATGACACAGGCAATGATTTTCTAGAGTGTAGTAAATGAGAAAGGGCTAGTATGTACAGAAGCGGAAAAGGCTGTTATAAAGAGATGGGAACAGCCAGAGAAGTCTGGAAAAGTGGACACCAGAGACCAAAGACCAGCGAGGGCAAACGAGAAGTCGTCTGGGCGCCCAGGGCTTTATCAGATTCTGGTTCTTATCCCTTATATTGTGGGAACATTCCTTATATTCTTTCATTTTAATTTGCATTTTTCTGATTACTAGGAAGTGATTTGTTACATGTTTATTAGCCATTTGCTTTTTATTTCTTCTGAATGGCCTACTCATATTCTTTGTCCAATTAAAAAAAAATTATTATTTGTTTGCTTGTTTACTTTATCTATGGTTGTGCTGGGCCTTCCCTGCGGTGCGAGGGCCTTCTCTCGTGGCGAGCGGGGCTGCTCTGGTTGCAGAGCACAGACTCACTGTGGTGGCCGCTCTGGTTGTGGAGCACGGACCCCAGGGCAGACAGACTTCAGCAGCTGGTGCACAGACTTGGTTGCCCCTCAGCATGTGGAATCTTCCTGGACCAGGGATCAAACTGCTGCCCTTTGAATTGCAAAGAGGATTCTTAACTGCTGGACAGACAACTAGGGAAGCCCTGTTTCTTATTTTTCAGCCCTAACTTCCTTATACATTCAGGTTTTAATTTCTTTTCATAGTGGCTTTCCTGTTTACAATGCTCAGTTAGCTGCCAAGCAAATACTTTCAACCAACAATTCAGAAAACTAGGTCTCATTGCTTATTCATACTGGAGAATAATTGCCAAAATAGAAAATGGGAAAGAAGTCAGCTCCACAATTCCTTGATAATATGTACTGGTATTTTAACTGAGTAATAGTAACCACAAAAGATACATAATCTATATATAAAATATATAACCACATAATATATAACCACTCTAGTCAAGATTTAATATATATGTATCCACAAAAGAAGATATGTGTAGTTTTTAAAAAGCATATATAAAAGATTCTGAAAATTATTGGTAGTGCTTTCTGTTAAACCCTTCTATTTTTTAGTAAAACATTGTTCTAATGACATAGTCCTTTTAGAAAAGGTTTCACGCATATTAAAAATTGCTACTCCAGGATTGCATAGTTTTTTAAGCAATAAGGCTTTCCTATATGCGATGACAAATACCTGTAATACATCCCAATCAAAATTCTTGATCTACTAGTGGTTGTTGAAAGCCATAAAGCTCAGATAATATTATACAGTTTTAAAAGGGAAATTCACTTATGTATTTCCAAGATAAGTTTATAAATGGTGACTTGTAGAATACTTGTAGCTAAAAAGAAATATGACAATGGAATATTACTCAGCCATAAAATATTTGAGTCAGTTCTAATGAGGTGGATGAACCTAGAGCCTATTATACAGGATGAAGTGAATCAGAGAAAAACAAATGTTGTATATTAATACATATATATGGAGTCTAGACAGACGGTACTGGCAGCATTGGAGACACAGATGGAACGGACTTGTAGACACAGCTCGAAAAGGAGAGGGTGGGATGAGAGAGGAAGTGGCATGGAAACACATGCATTGCCGTGTGTGAAACAGACGCCAGTGGGAATCTGCTGTATGGTGCAGGGAGCTCAACCCCTGCTCTGTGACAACCTAGAGGGCTGGGATCGGGAGGGAGGCGGGAGGGAGGCTCAAGAGGGAGGGGACGTATGTATACCTATGACTGATGCATCTTGATGTATGGCAGGAAGCAACACAACATTGTAAAGCAATTATCCTCCAATTAAAAATAAATTGATTGTAAAAAGGAATTATGAGATTCCGAAATATGTTCAGTCTGTAATCAGTATCAGTGAAAATTCACCAAAGGCTGTTGGATTTTGCCTATGGATGTTCAGACATTGGCCACCCAATATTCAAGAAGCACCGGGGTGCTTCTTAACAACACTTCAGTCTCCCTTGGGAAATGACTTCCTCTGCTTTGGAAATACTTCTGGTAAAATGGTAAATCCAAGTGCCTTCCCTCCCTCTATGGACGAGAAAGGGGCCTTTGGATGCTCTTTCACTCAGATCCTTTCACTCAGTAAGCATATGAAACTAGAGGCCAGCATTCCATGTAGGCTAGGTCAATTTCAGGCTCAGGCCTGGGAATTTAAATCCTGACTAGGGTGTTAATGAAACTGACATGGCTGGAATTTACTATTCGTGCACCAGCACTCTGATCACTGAACTGAAGCCTAGGCTACTACAGATTTGCATAAATTCCACAAGTTCCCATTTTCCTTTATTCCAGTATATTTTTATTTGTTTTTCTTTATTTTAAGATTCTTTTTCATGTGGACCAGTTGAAAGTCTTTACTGAATATGGTAAAACATTGCTTCTGCTTTATGTTTTGCTTTGTTTTGTCTTTGCCATGAAGCATGTGGGATCTTAGTTCCCTGACCAGGGATCAAACCCACACCCACTGCACTGGAAGGCAAAGCCTTAACCCCTGGACTGCTAGGAGAGTCCCTGTTGGTTTTCATCTAAAAGCCCTAACTGATTCACTTTTATGTACTGACTTATCATTTGGCCATATTGAACTATGATGTAAGACTGGAACATACGCACACACACAGACACCACCACTGCTAAAAACCACCTGTAATCTGTAATATGAAGGAATCTAGGCAGGGAGCTGGACAAAAGGGGAGAAGAATGAATGAAGTTGGTGATGGACAGGGAAGCCTGGTGTGCTGCGGTCCATGGGATTGCAAAGAGTCAGACACAACTGAGTCACGGAAATGAACTGAACTAACTGTTCTCAAAATTTTCGAACATCTTTACAAACAGGGCAACTGTGCCCAGTAGAAAAGAAAAGAGGAAGTATCAGAGTATCACAAAAAGTATCACATAGACCAGAAGGTCTACATCGTTACTAATCAAAGAGAAGAAAACTGAAGCTAGATATCAACTTTCCCCATAAAATTCAAAGTGACCCCAAACAGCAATGGTGTTGAGACGGTGATGAGATGGGCACTTTCATAAACTTCTGGTGAGTCTATAACTGGTTATGAGTTATCAGGAACACAATCTGGTGGTGTGTAACAAGAGCCAGCAGGATGCTCATATGCTGGACTGGTCAGGCAAGCAGAACCATGAGTGCTGCAGAGCCTGGGACTGGTTACATGAAGAGATCTTACACCACTGTGGGGAAAGCTAGGGGAGTAACCAGGGAGACAGTAACCAGCCCACGGGGACGGGCGAGCATGGCAGAGCAGATCCAAGACACTGCTGTGGACATTGAAAGGGGGGTTCGGGCCCGTCGGGAGATCTCTGGGAGGCCACTGTCTTGGGGATCCACAGCCAGGATTTGGTCAGCCAGTCTAGGACCCCTGTCCATCCACAGGGCCAGACATCAGGAAAAAGGACTGATGCCAAGAGAAGAGTGAGGACAACCTGGAACTCACCGGGCAGCTCAGCTTCCAATGACAAAGACCTCTGAAGAGGAAGCAAAATCAAAGTGAAGTCGCTCAGTCGTGTCCGACTCTTTGTGACCCCATGGACTGTAGCCCACCAGGCTCCTCTGTCCATGGGATTCTCCAGGCAAGAGTACTGGAGGGGGTTGCCATTTCCTTCTCCAGGGGATCTTCCCGACCCAAGGATCAAACCCAGATCTCACGCATTGCAGGCAGACGCTTTAACCTCTGAGCCACCAGGGAAGAGAAAGCTGCTACCAAACCCCACACTGAGTTCCTCTCTTGGCTAATTCTACCTCCAAGCGTGCAGGGAAAGGAATTCTGGGGACTGTAGTTCCCAGCACCACCAAACTGAAATTAGAGTAATCCAGCACTCGTATCTTTTGATCCTATAGTTTCATTCCCCATAGAGGAATGGATCCTAATAAGGTGGGAAATGCCACCAAAGATCAAATAAAACTAACTATAGTCGCCACAGGTAAAACAGAGAACACTGGAAATAAGTTAAATTCCCAATAATAGGATTGGACACTACTTAGCGACTGAACAACAACAAAAATAGGAGAATGGTGGAGTAAACTAAGGTAAGACACAGACGAGAGTTTCATGTTGTTTAATCGCTAACTCATGTCCAACTCTTTGCGACCTCATAAACTGTAGCCCACCAGGCTCCTCTGTCCGTGGGATTCCCCAAGTAAGAATACTGGAGTGGGTTGCCATGCCCTCCTCCAGGAAGTCTTCCTGACTCAGGGATTGAACCCAGGTCTCCTGCATTGCAGGCAGATTCTTTACCATCTGAGCCACCAGGGAAGCCCCAAGCATTTCATGCATTCACTTAAAAGTTGTTTCTTATAACTTTTAATGATATGATTATATCCTTGTGATGTGGAATGAAAAAACCTGACCCCAAAGTGTACCTGCATTAGAATGATGATTTTTGGAAACACATTCATAGGTTTGATTTTCTTTTTAATACTTTCATATACCCTTCCTTATTCATTCTTCACAAAGAAGCCCAAGTCATCCTTTTTTAAGAAAAAATTTTATTGAAATGCGTGTAGTTAATTTACAATGTTGTGTTAGTTTCAAGTATAAAGCGAAGTGATTCAGATATATATATGTATTCTGTTCTATTATAGGTTATTGTAAGATATTGAGTACAGTCCCCTGTGCTATACAGAAGATCCTTGTAAATTATGTTTTATATATAGTTGAATATATATTTTAATTCCAAACTCCAAAGCTATACCCTCTCGATTCCCCAAAGTCATCCTTTAAGAATGTGGACCAGACTTCCCTGGTGGTCCAGTGACTGAGAATCTGATGCAGGAGACATGGGTTCCATTTCTGGTTTGGGAAGACTCCACGTGGTACAGGGCAGTTAAGCCCAGGCACCGCAACTTACTGAAGCCTGCATGTCTAAAGGCTGTGCTCCACAACAAGAGAAGCTGCCACAATGACAAGCCCGTGGACCTGGAGAGCAGCCCCCACTCTCCACAACTGAAGAAAGCCCACGAGCAGCACAAAGACCCAGTACACCCGAAAATAAATACATCTTTAAAAATAAATGGTATTTAAGAAACTGTGGATGAATCACATGTCTTCCCTGCCTAAAATTCCAACCTGGCTTTCCGTCGCACTGGGAACAAAATGCTAATCCGTCCCACCATCTGCAGGGTCTTTCCCCGTCCTGCCTTTGCCAACTGTGCAGACTGAATCTCCAACAGCTCCTGGCTTGGCTCATTCAGCTCCAGTGCACAGGGCTGTGGTCAGTTCCTAGCCTTGGCTAATGTCTCTCCCACTCTTAAGGGCTTGGCAAATACCACTTTCAGGGTGTCCTTAGTGGTTCAGTGGTAAATAATCCACCTGCCAATGCAGGAGACACAAGAGATGTGGGTTCGATCCCTAAGTTGGGAAGATTCCCTGGAGCAGGAAACGGCAACCCACTCCAGTATTCTTGCCTGGGAAATCCTATTGACAGAGGAGCCTGGCGGGCTAAAGTTCTTGGGGTTGCAGAGTTGGACACGACTGAGCAACTGAACAACAAGTATTACTTTCACTTAACATGCCCTTCTCCCAATTCAGATTGATCGGTTCTCATTATTCAGATCTCAGCTTAGCTGTCATCTCTTCTAGGACTTTTTCTAAGCACCACATCTGCTGTGTCTCCATTCCCCACCCCATGGGGCAGTCAGTGTCCATCTCACTGCCCCGATCATTTTTTCCTTAATTACAGTATTACACTTTTGACTTAGCAGTCTCCCTCACTAAGAAGCCAGGAACCTCCTGTGCCGTATTTGCTGTTGTATCCTTGTGACTCCCACAATGCCACCGAGGCTTTGTGTTTTCACTGAAGGAGTGGGTAAATGGATGGGTCAGGTTCCCAAATTTTCAGTGAGCATTTCCCTTTCAGTAGTAAGTAAAAGATGTTTAGAAGGAATATCTTGCTTGAAGGGCAATCTTGTTATCAGAAGGATTTTTACCTGTTATGTAACTTGCTGTTCAGACGCTCAGTTGTATCTGACTCTTTGTGACCCCGTGGCGTGCAGCCTACTAGGCTTCCCTGTGCTTCACTATCTCTTGGAGTTTATCCACTGGGTTGGTGATACCATCCAACCCTCTCACCCTCTGTCATCCCCTTCTCCTCCTGGCCTCAATCTTTCCCAGCATCAGGGTCTTTCCCAATGAGACAGCTCTTCACATCAGGTGGCCAAAGTACTGGAGCTTCAGCTTCAGCATCAGTCCTTCCAAAGAATATTCAGGGTTGATTTCCTTTAGGATTGACTTCAGTTCCGTTCAGTTCAGTTGCTCAGTCATGTCCGACTCTTTGCGACCCCATGAACTGCAGCATGCCAGGCCTCTCTGTCCATCACCAACTCCCAGAGTCCACCCAAACCTGTGTCCATGGAGTCGGTGATGCCATCCAACCATCTCATCCTCTGTCATCCCCTTCTCCTCCTCTTTCCCAGGATCAGGGTCTTTTAAAATGAGTCAACTCTTTGCATCAGGTAGCCAAAGTATTGGAGTTTCAGCTTCAACATCAGTCCTTCCAGTGAACACCCAGGACTGATCTCCTTTTGAATCACAGTTCAAAAGCTTCAATTCTTCGGTGCTCAGCTTTCTTTATAGTCCAACTCTCACATCCATATATGACCACTGGAAAAAACATAGCCTTGACTAGACGGACCTTTGTTGGCAAAGTAATGTCTCTGCTTTTTAATATGCTGTCTATGTTGGTCATAACTTTCCTTCCAAGGAGTAAGCATCTATTAATTTCATGGCTACAATCACCATCTGCAGTGATTTTGGAGCCCAGAAAAATAAAGTCAGCCACTGTTTCACTGTTTCCCCATCTATTTCCCATGAAATGATGGGACCGGATGCCATGATCTTCGTTTTCTGAATGTTGAGCTTTAAGCCAACTTTTCACTCTCTTTCATTTTCATCAAGAGGCTCTTTAGTTCATCTTCACTTTCTGCCATAAGGGTGGTGTCATCTGCATATCTGAGGTTATTGATATTTCTCCCAGCAATCTTGATTCCAGCCTGTGCTTCTTCCAGCCCAGCATTTCTCATGATGTAATCTGCATAGAAGTTAAATAAGCAGGGTGACAATGTACAGCCTTGACGTACTCCTTTTCCTATTTGGAACCAGTCTGTTGTTCCATGTCCAGTTCTAACTGTTGCTTCCTGACCTGCATACAGATTTCTCAAGAGGCAGGTCAGGTGGTCTGGTATTCCCATCTCTTTCAGAATTTTCCACAGTTTATTGTGATCCACACAGTCAAAGGCTTTGGCATAGTCAATAAAGCAGAATTAGATGTTGACTTAATCTCTCTCAGTTGTCGTATCTAGTGATTAGCCAGGCCTACTGTTGTTGTTGTTGTTCAGTGTTTATTTGGCTGTGCTGGGTCTTAGTTGTGACATGTGGGATCTTTCCCCCCACCCCAGGGATGGAACCCAGGCCCCCTGCCCTGAGAGCTTGAAGTCTTAGCCACTGGGCCACCAGGGAAGCCCCCAGGCCTATTTTGGTTGCTCTGTTCTTCTTACTGGCTTCCCTGGTGGCTCAGCTGGTAAAGAATCCACCTGCAGTGCAGGAGACCTGGATTCGATCTCTGGGTTGGGAAGATCCCCTAGAGGAGGGCCCACTCCGGTATTCTTGCCTGAAGAATCCCCACGGACAGAGGAGCCTGATGGGCTACAGTCTGTGGGGTTGCAAAGCGTTTGACACGACTGAATGACTAAGCACAGCACATTCTTCTTACAAAATCTAGGTAGGAGTCTCCACTCCACAGAAGAGATGTGACTTCAGTTCAGTTCAGTCGCTCAGTCATGTCTGACTCTTTGCGACCCCATGAATCACAGCACGCCAGGCCTCCCTGGAAATCTCTGAAAAAAACACAAGAATCTGGAAAGCTTTCTCCCATATAAATCATGTTATGCATAGCAGTTAGTGCGCAAAACCCATTATATCATGATAACACTGTAAAACTCCTGGAGAGCGTGAGTTCAAGTCCCATTTGGGGCTACAGCTGCCTCCCCTTCTAGCTTAGGGGTTCCGCCACCCTCTCAGCACTTCGGTCTGCTTTATCAACACCACCAACCCACGGACCATTCTACCCTCTTCACGTCCCTCAGGCCCTGCTGCCTCCATCTGCCCCGTGTCACAAGATCCATGTGTCAGCCATGCTTACTGGCTAATCCTAAACCTCCTTGTTTCGCTGCCTTTCTTTCACTGCCTATCTGAGAAACTCTCAACTCTGAAGAAATCCAACGGCCCGTCTTCTCTCCAGGTTGGTATCTTGGCTTTAAGCGGTCTCTGGTTTAGGAAAATTTTACCTCCTGCCTTATGAGGCCTCTTTATGTTCCCATCTTTGGATGTCCTTTGTTCACTAAATGCTTGAATCTAAAACAACAGCTGAGTCAAGGCTGAGTGATACGGAGCCTGAATATTTTCACTTTTTCAATATTGAAACATTTTCAACGTTTCACTTTCATGATCCAGCAACACGTGCGCACACGGGTGAGAGAGAGGGCTGTGCGTGTCAGTTCTTATCAAAGCCTTCCCTGCACTGATGCAGTGGCCAGGCATTAGCCAGGCAGGGTTCGCTCATGTGGCAGAGAGCAAAAGGCTGATGGCTACTCCCCGCCTCTAGGCAGGCCTCCAGTCTAGGGAAATCTTCTCATTCTTCTTACAATAGGGCTAGTTCTTTTTTTTTTTTTTTTTCCCTTCATTCTTGACTTCACTTATTTATTTATTTTTAAATTTTATGTATTTATTTATTCATGTTTGTTTCTGCTGGGTCTTCATTGCTCTATAGGCTTTGTGGCAAGGAGGGGCTGCTCCCCAGCTGCCTGCCTCTCATCGCGGTGGCTTCCTCTGTTTTGGAGCATGGGCTCCAGGGCATGCAGCCTTCAGTAGTTGCAGCTCACAGGCTTAGTTGCTCCACGGCGTGTGGGATCTTCCCGGACCAGGGATGGAACCTGTGTCTCCTGCATTGGCAGGTGGACTCTTTACTGCTAAGCCACCAGGGAAGCACCCAAAGAGACTAGTTTTGTATATAAGAAATGAAAGCATCAGAGTAGAGCTTTAATTAGGTTTTATTAAAAAGGTGAAGTTAAAAAAAAAAAAGGTGAAGTTAACAGGTGAAACTATGTCTCAAGAATTCATTTTGGGGACTTTTCATTTAAAAAAAAGAGAGACCTTCTGCAAAGCAATCAGTGAGAAGTTTCTAACACTGTCCTGTTGGTGGTGGATTTAACTATCTTTAGCAAGCATGAACTCCAGTGAAGGCAGAAGAACAGACAACTTTATGGCATATAACTTAGCAACCCGGCCTGTTTTGTGCTAACCTGACTCTCCATGAATTTCGTGGCAAATGAAACTCTGTGTGAGATTCCTTTTTTAGACTCTGACACTGACAGCTACTTTGTTCAATTTTATGGTTATATAAATTTTGGTGTCAGCTTCAGCAATTTTTCATGCTTTCCATGTCACCCTAAGGGAAAGTGGGCAATCATCAGGAAGTAGCCATGGAGAACTTCCTCTTCCCTTTACTAAGTGTTGTCGGAGAAAAATCACCCTTCTGGGCAGATTGATTTGGCTATAAATCAGTGGATTCCCCCTTCAGCTGGGCTCATAACATTCCTACTCAGTCCTGTTTCCCAGCTCACTTCTTTATCTTATACTCAACAGGGATTGTTTCAAAGCATCTCTACTATCAAAACTCCAATTTCCTCTTGTTTCATTTTTTTAAAAAAGACCATGTGTCTTAGTTGGCATAGAAAATAGAAGCCATCTGAACAGAAATCTCTCCATTCTCACTACAATTATCCGAAACTACCCAAATCTAGATCCGACTCTTCCCCCTTCCTTCTTTACCAGGGAAGAGGTCTCCCTTCTTTGTTGATAGTTTATTACTCTGTAGGAATTCCCTGGTGGCTCAGATGGTAAAGCATCTGCCTACAATGTGGGAGACCCAGGTTCCATCCCTGGGTTGGAAAGATCCTCTGGAGAAGGAAATGGCACCCCACTCCAGTACTCTTGCCTGGAAAATCCCATGGAGGGAGGAGCCTGGTGGGCTGCAGTCCATGGGGTTGCAAAGAGTCAGACACGACTGAGCGACTAAACTAACCTATTACTCTGTGACCGGCAGTCTGTAAACTGGCTCCAGGGACTCCTACTTAGTGATATTCATCAGCTTCCCTGGAGGCTCAGGTGTAAAGAATCCGCATGCCAGTGCAGGAGACACAGGAGATGCGGGTTCCAATCTCTGGGTCGGGAAGATCCCCTGGAGGAGGAAATGGCAACCCAATCCAGTATTCTTGCCTGGAGAATCCCATGGACAGAGGAGCCTGGCGGGGTACAGTCCATGCAGTCGCAAGAGAGTTGGACATGACTGAGCAGCTGAGAATGCATGCACACAGCCATGGTCGTGCTCTGTAAACCCCTCCCCCCTCAAATGATGGTCAGACATAGGCAGCTTCTTCCCTAAAATAGAATACAGTCAAAGTCATAGACTGTCTCTTCTATGGCTGCTACTACTACTGCTAAGTCGCTTCAGTCGTGCCCGACTCTGTGAGACCCCATAGACAGCAGCCCACCGGGCTTCCCTGTCCCTGGGATTCTCCAGGCAAGAACACTGGAGTGGGTTGCCATGTCCTTCTCCAATGCATGACAGTGAAAAGTGAAAGGAAAGTCGCTCAGTCGTGTCCGACCCTCAGCGACCCCATGGACTGTAGCCTACCAGGCTCCTCCATCCATGGGATTCTCCAGGAAAGAGTACTGGAGTGGGGTGCCTTTGCCTTCTCCGCTTCTATGGCTAGGTTAATAAAAATATTATGACTTCTGTCTTGGATACTCTCTAGCTCTTTCTTCCTCTCTCACTGACCCTGGAGAAAGTCAGCTGCTATATTGTGAGGTGCCCTCTGGAGAGGCTCATGGGCCAAGGAAGGCCTCTGGCTGACAGGTAACAAGGAACTGAGGTTCGTAGCTCAGCAGCCTCTGAGGAACTGCATGATGAAGATAATACGTAAGTACAGAAGCAGATCCTCTTCCCTCCTCCCCCTGCCACTGTTGAGTCATCTGATGAGACCGCAGACCAAGCAAGTAGCCTGACAGCAACTTCATAAGAGACCTTGAGCCCTAGAAGTGCCCTGGTTTCTGACACACAGGAATTGTGAGATGGTAAATATTTATTGTCTTATGCTGCTGAATTTAGGGATAAGTTATTATGCAGCAATAGATAACTAATCAACCTTCATCTGTGCTCTGAATCCTTCTCACTTGCTTCTCTTTTTCCACATCTTCAAATCTTCTCTATCTACCTTCTCCTTCTAACAAGCAATTAGCAATGGAAAAATGATTTAAAACAAAAGAAACCTTCAATTCCAATTTCCCTTCCAGCTACAGCTACATTCCTCCCCCCCTCTTCAGAGGCAAACTTCTTGATTATCTCCACTCAATTTCTCTTCCCCTCATTCCCTTCTCTTCTCTTTCATTCCATTTTTCTCCTAATCATTCCATTGCTATGTAGTTATTCGCTCCAAGAAAATAGAAGAACTTCTCTCACAGTGTGGCTAATGAATGTAGTGGGAATATTCAGACCTCATCTTACTTGACATTTCTTAATCATTCAGTACACTTCAGTTCTCTCAAAAATGTTTTCCTTCCTTCTTCCTTTTCTGTCACAGCAAATGATGCGCTACCCGAGTATTACTAGCTCAAGCCAGAAGAGCGGTCGGCTTGACTCCCATCTGTTCACGTACCAGATTGTTCCTCTTTTCTTAATAGTTCACAGTTCTGTCTACTTTCCTCCATGCACAGTGCCACAATTCTAGGACACCACGGTCTCTCACCTGTACCTGTAACAGCCTTCTAACTGGTCTTCAAGTCATTATTCTCTCTGAAGTCTTAAAGGATTG
This sequence comes from Ovis canadensis, assembly GCF_042477335.2. Classification (NCBI taxonomy): domain Eukaryota; kingdom Metazoa; phylum Chordata; class Mammalia; order Artiodactyla; family Bovidae; genus Ovis; species Ovis canadensis. Next base: position 22,326,587 of record NC_091248.1, read on the forward strand.
TTTCAAAACTCTTTAACAATGTCAATTCTCTGCTTAGAATTCATCAGTCTCAAAAATAATCATCAATCTCTTCCCATTTGGAAAAAGTCAAAGGTTTGCCTGTAGGAAGTATGGCCATTTAATTTATTGTCCAAACAGGACACTTTGGAGAGTGATGTGTCTTCTGAGACCGTCTGAGGAAATGGCCTAGGAGGTCAGCCTGTTTATGAAGCCCTGGTCCCTGACAACCTTACCGCCTGTCTCCCCTGTTCCCACACACTCCAGTCATTCTGAGCGTCGTTCAGTTTTCTGAACTCACTGTAATCTCTCTTGTTTTGGGGGTTTGGGACATATTGTTGTATTTCCCTGGGAAACCTTCCAACCCTCCTGTTCTGAAAAACTGCTATTCATCCATATGGACTCACCTTAAATGCTCCCTGTCTGGGAAGATCTTTCTCCACATTTAGATTCCTCTTCTGTGGGTTCCTAAAACACACAGTACACCTCATATCATGCCCCTTGTTGCTCTGTATTTATAAGTTACTTGAGGACTGATTTCCCAGCTGAACTCTAAACTCTTTAAAGGAAGATACTCTCTGTTTTGTTCATAGGAAAGACGTTTATGGAGGTAAAACATTCAAAGCCCCAGTGTGGGATCTGAGAAAAACACATTCTGGGAAATTGCAATAGAGAAGCAACAGTTAGAACTGGACATGGAACAACAGACTGGTTCCAAATAGGAAAAGGAGTACGTCAAGGTCGTATGTTGTCACCCTGCTTATTTAACTTATATGCAGTGTACATCATGAGAAATGCTGAGCTGGATGAAGCACAAGCTGGAATCAAGATTGCCAGGAGAAATATCAATAACCTCAGGTATACAGATGACACCACCCTTATGGCAGAAAGAGAAGAGGAACTAAAGAGCCTCTTGATGAAAGTGAAAGAGGAGAGTGAAAAAGTTGGCTTAAAGCTCAACATTCAGAAAACGAAGATCATGGCATCTGGTCCCATCACTTCATGGCAAATAGATGGGGAAACAGTGGCTGACTTTATTTTTCTGGGCTCCAAAATCACTGCAGATGGTGACTGCGGCCATAAAAGATGCTTACTCCTTGGAAGAAAAACTATGACAGCATATTGAAAAGGAGAGACATTACTTTCCCAACAAAGGTCTGTCTAGTCCAGGCTATGGTTTTTCCAGTGGTCATGTATAGATGTGAGAGTTGGACTATAAAGAAAGCTGAGCACTGAGGAATTGATGCTTTTGAACTGTGGTCTTGGAGAAGACTTTTGAGAGTCCCCTGGGCTGCAAGGAGATCCAACCAGTCCATCCTAAAGGAGATCAGTCCTGGATGTTCATTGGAAGGACTGATGTTGCAGCTGAAACTCCAATACTTTGGCCACCTCATGCGAAGAGCTGACTCATTGGAAAAGACCTTGATGCTGGGAAAGACTGAGGGCAGGAGAAGGGGACGACAGAGGATGAGATGGCTGGATGGCATCACCGACTCCATGGACATGAGTTTGAGTAGGCTCTGGAGTTGGTGATGGACGAGGAGGCCTGGTGTGCTGCGGTCCCATGGGGTCACAAAGAGTTAAACACGACTGAGTGACTGACCTGAACTGAACTGAACCCAACCTTCTATTTCTACTTCTGCCGGTCTCCATAGCCTAAGGCAAGAGCAGAAGGAATGTTTGAGGATTAAGATTTCAGCCCCAGAATTTCTGACTCAATTGGTCTGGTGTGGGCCCAAGAAACAGTCCTTTAAAAAAGTCTCACAGGCTTTCCTGGTGGTCCACAGGCTAAGAATCACTTTCCAATGCAGGAGACACAGATTCTATCCCTGGTCATGGAACTCAGATCCCACGTGCTGAGGGACAATGAAGACACTACATGCCACAGCTAAGACCTGATGCTGCTAAAAATATAACAGATACTTAAAAAAATATGGACTCTTAGGTCCCATACCAGTTTGACTGAGTCAGAATCCACATTTTAACACAATCTTCAGATTATTTGTATGAACATTAAAGTTTTTTTTTAATTTACCAAGGTATAGTTGACATATATTAATTTCAGAATGAACATTAAAGTTTGAGAAGCACTCACTTACATGATTTTGTGTAAATCAGACAGTTCCAAGGTTGTCCTGTGAATACTTTTGTGCTGTAAAATTACTCTCATACCTTCATTTAGCTTTTGCCTTTCAAGCTGCTTTTTTAAAAAAAGAGTCAAATCATGTGTGAACCTACTCTTTGCTTCATTAATTAATTCTTCTCTAGATCTAAATTTTCTTCCTGAGAACACAGAAATCCTCACAATAGATACATGATGCCTCACAAGAGATGGAATATGTTACATCTAAACCAAACACTTGGTATTATTGTCTGTGGTTTATATTCTGCTAGCAAAGCTTTTCAGCTTATTCTTCAAACTTTTCACAGGTTACCTTTCTTGAGGTTGCTGCCTGCTGCCCTTTCAGTTTCACTCCAAGCTGAGACAGTCCTCCCTTTTGAACTTCCCAAGGCAGTGACAACCCACTCCAGTACTCTTGCCTGGAAAATGCCATGGATGGAGGAGCCTGGTGGGCTGTAGTCCATGGGGTCGCTAAGAGCTGGACATGACTGAGCGACTTCCCTTTCGCTTTTCACTTTCATGCACTGGAGAAGGCAATGGCAACCCACTCCAGTGTTCTTGCCTGGAGAATCCCAGGGACAGGGGAGCCTGGTGGGCTGCCGTCTATGCAGTTGCACAGAGTCGGACACGACTGAAGCGACTTAGTAGCAGCAGCAGCAGCAAGCAATATCTAGCTATAACTTTACCAAGAACTTAACTAGTCTATGGAATGGAAACACAGGCAGAAAACTAACCACTGGAAAAGGGTGCTTCTGGGGTTCACAGCTAAACCTTTCTCAAGGAGTCTGACCTTTGATTTCATTTCTGTGCATAGTTGCTCAGTTGGGATTTTCCAGGCAAGAATACTGCAGTGAGTTGCTATTTCCTCCTCCAGAGGATCTTCCCAACCCAGGGATTGAACCCAGGTCTCCTGTGTCTCCTATATTTTAGGCAAATTCTTTACCCACTGAGCCACTGGGGATGTCTTCATGTTGCTAAAATGCTGCTCACCTACCCCCACCCCGCCCCTTGACCGCTGCCTTCTACCCCATGTTTGTGCCTCCTCCAAAGTACTGCCAACCCAGAACATAAACCCCATCTCATCTGAGGGCCAATGACAGAGAAAAACCTAGTTTTCCTCTCTTGTCCTGATGGAAAGCCTGTCCCAGTCCACCGTGTGCCAGCATGCAGTCTAGTTCCTAGAAATCCTTAAAACTCCAATTTAAAAGAGATTTGAGCTTTATTTTTGCAGAGTCAAAAGATCCACTTAAGCCCACCCCTGCCTCCAAAATATTTAACTAGCTTCACAAGCACTTAGTGAAATAGAAAGATGTTGCAAGTTTTCAAATAAGTCAGGATTCTGCTGCAGATAGAGCACTCTTTCCATATAAAATAGCTTTGTTTGTTCATTCAGAGGAATAGAGCAACTGTCAGAAATGCAAATGTGTGGCTATGTTTTTTTGTTTTTTTTTTTTTTAATATTGAAACTTCCCTGACAGCTCAGTGGATGATGATGACTTCATCATCCAATGCAGGGGAATGGGTTTGATCCCTAGTTCAGGGAGCTAAGCTCCCACATGCCTCCAGGCCAAAAACCAAAATATAAAACTGAAACAATATTGTAACAAATTCAATAAAGAACTTAAAAATGGTCCACATCAAAAAACCTTAAAAAAAATTAGTGGTCATTTGTGCATGCTTGTTATATGAGTTCAAAGAATGACTTAAGTATGAGTCAAGTGCCCTTTTTACTCTTAATTTCCCTTTTTTCAGGAATCATTTAAAATTTTCCTGTTGATGTAATTTCAATGAAGTTAATCTTGAATAAAGTAATTTCATCAGACAGTGCTGAAACAACTAGATACTCATGTGGAAAAAAATGGAATTCAACTCATACCTCATCCCATACACAAAAATTAATTCAATGTGGATTATAGCCCTAAACAAACTTCTAAAACAATAAAGATTCTAGAAGAGATCATAGGACAATATCTTCGCAGTACTGGGGAAGGCAAAGATTTCCTGAGGAAAACAGAAAGCACTGACCACAAAAGGAAAAAACACACACACACACATTAAATTGGACTTCACCGAAGTTTTAGCTTTCTAAAGACAATGTTAATAGAATGAACAGATAAACCACAGACTGGGAGAATGCGTTTACGACACGTGTCTGACCAAACATTTGCACACCCCCCCAAAAAAAAAAACCCTCGGAGAAGGCAATGGCACCCCACTCCAGTGCTCTTGCCTGGAAAATCCTGTGGATGGAGGAGCCTGGTAGGCTGCAGTCCACGGGGTCGCTGAGGGTCGGACACGACTGAGCGACTTCACTTTAACTTTTCACTTTCCACTTTCATGCACTGGAGAAGGAAATGGCAACCCACTCCAGTGTTGTTGCCTGGAGAATCCCAGGGACGGGGGAGCCTGGTGGGCTGCCGTCTCTGCGGTTGCACAGAGTTGGACACGACTGAAGCGACTTAGCAGCAGCAGCAGCAGCAAAAAAAAAAAAAAAAAAAAAAACCCTACAATTTAATAATATAAAAAAATCTAATCTTAAAATTAGGCAAAAAAGTTTGAACAGTCATTTCACACAAAAAGATACATAAATGACCAATAGGCACTTGAAAAATGCTCAACATCTTTAAGGTCTTATAAAAATACAGTTTTAAACCGCAATGATACAATGCACACCCACTAGAATGGCTTAAAAGAAAAACTCCAAACTCTTCATGTTTTGCAAGTAGAAGTATAAAATGATATAACCATTCTGGGAAATTGTTTGGCAGTTTCCTATAAAGTTAAACATATATTTACGGGGCTTCCCTGGTGGCTCAGTGGTAAAGAATCCATCTGCAAATGCAGGAGACAGGTTCAATTTCTGATCAGGGAAGACCCCACATGCTTCAGGGGCGTGTGCCCCAACTACTGAGTTTGTGCTCTGAAGCCCAGAAGCCACAACTACTAAATCCCAAACACTCTAGAGCCGATGCTGCACAACAAGAGAGGCCACCGCAACGAGAAACCTGAACACCACAACGAGAGAGTAATGCCTGCTCACCATAGCTAGAGTGAAGCCCTCCCACCAACGGAGACCCAGCACAGACAAAGAAGCCAATAAGGGATGTTTTTAAAAGATACACACTTACCATACAAGTCAGCAGTCCCACTCAATACATATCCTGGAGAGATGAAAAGATGATTGCACAAAAACCTATGCATAAATGTTCATAGCAGCTTCATTCCTGGTGGCCTTCACTTGGAACCCATCCAGGTATCCACAAACAAGACAAGAGATAATCTGTGATATATTCTTACAGTAATACAGCCACAGGGATGAGTCTCACATACATTGTGCTTGAGTAAAAGAACCCAGATTAAAAAAGAGTACATATTATATGATTTAGGATGAAGTTCAAGAACAGGCAAAACTAATCTATGGTTGCAGAAATCAGAATAGCTGTTGCTTGGAGGTAAAGGTGATGGGCATAACTGGAAATGAGCTGAGAGAATTTCTGCTGTGTTAGGACATTCTTTATCTTGATAAAAGTGTGGATGAGTGCAGGTGGCAGAACTGAAGCCTGTTGGGCATTTTGTTAAAACTGACAGGACTATACACATAAGATCTGTGCGTTTCTCACTGTCTAAATGGTATCCCAATCCTTAAAAACTTGAGCAGTTTAAAATAATATAATAATTGCATTTAGTCTCTGTCACAACCACTGATTCATAGATCCTACTAATTCTACTAACAATGGTCAATTACTCAATGTTGCTGATGAATAACAGTTCGTATGTTATCTAAGTAGGTAAAACTATTGTTGATTTGGGCTTCCCTGGTGGCTCAGGGGTAAAGAACCTTCAAGCCAGTGCAGGAGACATAGAAGGCACAGGGTCGATCCATGGGTCGAGAAGATCCCCTGGAGAAGGAACTCGCAACCCACTTGAGTATTCTTGCCTGGGAAACCCTATGGACAGAGGAGCCTGGTGGGCTAGAGTCCATGGGGTCACAGAAGAGTTGGACATGACTTAGCAACTAAACAGCAACAACATTTGAATCTTCCGAATTTTGCAAAACATAGCTGCACGTGTATTTCTGTTTCTACTACAACACCTTGTATATTTGTTCTAGGAGATGACTGATTTTCAGCTCAGTTCCCTTAGTACTTTTCACCAACATGCGATCCACTTACATCTTTTTCTTCATCTTTACTTTCTGATCTGAATTGTTTTCAACATTTGATTCTTTGCCACCAAAATCCCATCAATCTATCACAGCCCAATTCAAGTGTCATTTCCTCTAGGAGGCTTTCATTCCCCCCTGCAGCTAATGTAGCTCTTAATTCTTTCCTGAACCATTGGAACACTTTTCCTCTCAAGTGCTAATTCTCATGATGTTGCAACAGCTTAAAATGTATTTGGAGCTTCTTTTCTAGAAATGGCCGTCTTTTTTACAGTGCAGACTACACGGCGTTGGGCACACAGAAGGTACTCAAATACTTAACTAAATATTTGAACTTAAAAATGTTTAATGTAAAAAAAGAAAAATGTTTAATGTAAATCTTAGGTAATAAGGATCTCCTTTCCCTCAATGGAAGAGTATACGTGTAAGGCAAATAATTTAATGTGTCCAAATAGAACTTGCATTTTTCTAAAAAGAATAATAAGAAAATGTGAATAGTGCTCCACCTTCTAAACTCTTACAGTTAAAATGTATCATTTTTGTGATCACAGTCATTTTGTACATTGCAGTCATTATACTAGAGAAAGTTTAACAAAATAAAACAAAAGTGACTATTTCCTTTTTATTATCAAAAGACAAGAGACTGATGTGACTAGAAGTATGTTTTCAACAGGTACATACTGTTTATCTTTGGCAGGAAGTTAAAAAACAGTTCTATAAAATTATATGGAGCAGTGACAAATGTAGCCAATTCATTAGTGAGAATATTTTCTTATTGTGTGATATGAGAGCCTTTAGCACGTATTAGGGACCATTCCTTAAGAAATGTATTCTAGCTTTCATGCGGTTTCGATTGTTATATTCTGCTTTTTATGATTAAGGCTCTTATCTGTCATTCCTGTATTGTCATGATAATAAGAGAAACTGGTAATAACCGATGATTTGTTATACGGGATGTACAAACTTAGGTTCATGCATTCTCTTATTGTTTTCACCTTTTCTGGACACTAGGCAGTGTCCATCCTTCTCAAATGAATGAATATTTCAAAGCCCCTGCCAAATAAGTACATTTAGAAAATATGAATTAATACGGTATTGAATAAACCACAATACCTTAAAGATACTTCACATCAGATACTAAGGTGGTTCAAGATATTTACTAAATTAAAAGCCACCGGAGGGCAGCTTAATACAATCGTGAGGCAGTACTTTTAAGTGTGGTAGTAGTGTTTTTATTTTTATTTTATTTTATTTTATTTTTGGTAGTAGTGTTTTTAAAATAACTCCAAGAGCTAGATAGTACAGATACAGAAAGCGGAAAGAGACATATTTAATAAAATATTTTAAAATTTAAATTATAATAAATGTTTCTGAGTTTTATATATTTGCACTATATTTTATATATGGTGCACTTTTAAAGTTGATCTTCAAATACAATGGTGAATTAAATTTACCCCCTCACTTTTTTTTTGGCAGCACTGAGAGTAGCCATGAAGTCAAACAATTTGGCCAATATGAACATTTTAAAATATGATCTTAGGTTACCCCCTCTCTATGGTGACTGGTGTTCCTCCTATAAGAAGGAATTGGAGCAGGGAATGGCAAACCACTTCAGTGTTCTTGCCTTGAGAATCCCATGAACAGTATGAAAAGGCAAAAAGATAGGACACTGAAAGAGGAACTCCCCAGGTCGATAGGTGCCCAACATGCTACTGGAGATCAGTGGAGAAATAGCTCCAGAAACAAAGAAGAGATGGAGCCAAAGCAAAAACAACACCAGTTGTGGATGGGACTGGTGATAGAAGCAAGGTCCGATGCTGTAAAGAGCAATACTGCATAGGAACCTGGAATGTCAGGTCCATGAATCAAGGCAAGTTGAAAGTGGTCAAACAGGAGATTGCAAGAGTGAACATTGACATTTTAGGAATCAGCGAACTAAAATGGATCAGAATGGGTGAATTTAACTCAGATGACCATCATACCTACTACCGTGGGCAAGAATCCCTTAGAAGAAATGGAGTAGCCATCATAGTCAACAAAAGAGTCCGAAATGCAATACTTAGATGTGACCTCAGAAATGACAGAATGATCTGTTTGTTTCCAAGGCAAACCATTCAATATCAGAGTAATCCAAGTCTATGCCCTGACCAATAATGCTGAAGAAGCTGAAGTTGGACAGTTCTATGAAGACCTATAAGACCTTTTAGAACTAACACCCAAAAAAGATATCCTTTTCTTTATAAGGACTGGAATGCAAAAGTAGGAAGTCAAGAAACACCTGGAGTAACAGGCAAATTTGGCCTTGCAGTACAGAATGAAGCAGGGCAAAGGCTAATGGAGTTTTGCCAAGAGAACACACTGGTCATAGCAAACACACTCTTCCAACAACACAAGAGAAGACTCTACACATGGATATCACCAGATGGTCAACACTGAAATAAGATTGATTATATTCTTTTCACCCAAAGAAGGAGAAGCTCTGTACAGTCAGCAAAAACAAGACCAGGAGCTGACTGTGGCTCAGATCATGAACTCCTTATTGCCAAATTCAGACTTAAATTGAAGAAAGTAAGGAAAACCATTAGACCATTCAGGTATGACCTAAATCAAATTCCTTATGATTATAGAGTGGAAGTGAGGAATAGGTTCAAAGGGATTAGATATGATAGACAGAGTGCCTGATGAACTATGGACAGAGGTTCATGACATTGTACAGGAGACAGGGATCAAGACCATCGCCAAGGAAAAGAAACGTTAAAAAGCAAAATGGTGTTTGAGGAGGCCTTACGAATAACTGTAAAAGAAGAGAAGTGAAAAGCAAAGGAGAAAAGGAAAGATATACCCATTTGAATGCAGAGTGCCAAAGAATAGCAAGGAGAGATAAGAAAGCCTTTCTCAAGGATCAGTGCAAAGAAATAGAGGAAAACAACAGAATGGGAAAGACTAGAGATCTCTTCAAGAAAATTAGAGATACTAAGGGAACATTTCATGCAAAGATGGGCTCAATAATGCACAGAAATGGTATGGGCCTAACAGAAGCAGAGATATTAAGAAGAGGTGGCAAGAATACACAGCAGAACTACACAGAAAAGATCTTCATGACCCAGATGATCACAATGGTGTGATCATTCACAGAGAGCCAGACATTTCGGAATGTGAAGTCAAGTGGGCCTTAGGGAAACAGCACTACGAACAAAGCTAGCGGAGGTGATGGAATTCCAGTTGAGCTAATTCAAATCCTGAAAGATGATGCTGTGAAAGTGCTGCACTCAATATGCCAGCAAATTTGGAAAACAGCAGTGGCCACAGGACTGGAAAAGGTCAGTTTTCATTCCAATTCCAAAGAAAGGCAATGCCAAAGAATGCTCAAACTACCACACAATTGCACTCATCTCACATGCTAGTAAAGTAATGCTCAAAATTCTCCAAGCCAGGCTTCAGCAATATGTGAACTATGAACTTCCAGATGTTCAAGCTGGATTTAGAAAAGGCAGAGGAACCAGAGATCAAATTGCCAACATCCGCTGGATCATCAAAAAAGCAAGAGAGTTCCAGAAAAACATCTATTTCTGCTTTATTGACTGTTCCAAGGCCTTTGATGTGTGGATCACCACAAACTGGAAAATTCTGAAAGAGATGGAAATACCAGACTACCTGACCTGCCTCTTGAGAAATCTGTATGCAGGTCAGAAAGCAACAGTTAGAACTGGACATGGAACAACAGACTGGTTCCAAATAGGAGGAGGAATATGTCAAGGCTGTATATTGTCACCCTGCTTATTTAACTTATATGCAGAATACATCATGGGAAATGCTGCGCTGGAAGAAGCACAAGCTGGAATCAAGATTGCCGGGAGAAATATCAGTAAGCTCAGATATGCAGATGACACCACCCTTATGGCAGAAAGTGAAGAATAACTAAAGAGCCTCTTGATGAAAGTGAAAGAGGAGAGTGAAAAAGTTGGCTTAAAGCGCAACATTCAGAAAACTAAGATCATGGCATCTGGTCCCATCACTTCATGGGAAATAGGTGGGGAAACAGTGGAAATGGTGACAGACTTTATTTTTGGGGGCTCCAAACTCACTGCAGATGGTGACTGCAGCCATGAAATAAAAGATGCTTACTCCTTGGAAGAAAAGCTATGACCAATATAGACAGCATAGAGAATTGATGCTTTTGAACTGTGGTGTCGGAGAAGACTCTTGAGAGTCCCTTGGACTACAAGGAGATCCAACCAGTCCATCCTAAAGGAGATCAGTCCTGGGTGTTCACTGGAAGGACTGATGCTAAAGCCAAAACTCCAATACTTTGACCACTTCATGTGAAGAGTTGACTCACTGGAAAAGACCCTGATGCTGGGAGGGACTGGGGACAGGAGGAGAAGGGGACGACAGAGGATGAGATGGTTGGATGGCATCACTGACTCAGTGGGGATGAGTTTGAGTAAACTCCAGGAGTTGGTGATGGACAGGGAGACCTGGCGTGCTGTGATTCATGGGGTCGTAAAGATCGGACACGGCTGAGCGACTGGACTGAACTGACAGTGTTGAGAAATGGAATATTTCCTGCCATATCAGTAAACGAGGGTGATTACAGCCCTCCACTTTGAGCTGGTGACCCCTGAGAGCACTCAGGAAGGAAGGAATACCTGCCCGCCAGCAGCCATCAGACTGCAGCCACTCCCCACGCTGAGCCCTGAGGAAACTCGAGATGTGGAAACGTGGGATACTGCCCCCAGACAGCGGAGCTGCATGCCAAAGGAATGATTTCAGTGAGCCCTTTGTATGTATGTACCTTTCCATACATAGAAAAGTGCTAAATTCCTTAACTTGAGATATCTGATGTTTAGACTAGCCGCCCTTTGCTTCAAAACTTCTGTATAACCTATCTCCTCCCCTCACCTCCTCAGAGCAGTTCTCTCAGGGTTAATTGAAATTCTGCCTCCCGTGCTTAAGTCCTAAAAATTTCCACCTAATAAAACATAACTCAACTTTTTCGGAAGAGAAATTTTTGACTAAAAATTATCTTGTTTTAGAGACTTCCCTGATGGTCCAGTAGTTAAGACTCTCACTTCCAGTACAGAAAGTGTGAGTTCAATCCCCAGTCAGAGAGCTAAGAGTTCATAAGCTGTGTAGCGAGTCCTAAATAAATTTTTTTCAAGTTATTTTAGTCTGTAATTATATGGTCACTCAGGAGATGAGTAAACCTCTCTATTAAGGATACCAATAAATTATCATACGATTTATCATATCATACCAAAAAATATATCTTATTTTCCCCACTTTGGTATTTTATCAGGTACCAAACTCATCTGTGAGTACAACAAAGTGTCATGGAGATATAAAAACGCCAGTAATGACAAAAAACAATAGTGTGTGTGTGTGGGGGGGTGTGCATGTATGACTGTACATGGTGTGTGTAGCCAAATGTTTTATGCAAGTGTAAAGAATTCTTTTTTACACCTCAAAAAGTTAACCATAGTCCGGAACAGGAAAATCTACAGAGACAGAGAGTAAATTAGTGGTTGCCAGAAGCCAGGGGGAGGGGAGAATGGGGAATGACTGCTAAAGGGTAGAGATTTCTTGGGGGCATGATGAAAATGTTCTGGAATTAGTCAGTGGTAATGATTGCACAACTTTGTGAAAGTACTGTAAGCCACTAAATTGTACACTTTTAAACGGGTGAGTTTTATGGTATGTGAGTTACATCTCAGTAAGTCCACTATTTTAGAAAGTCAATATGCTTATTTCTCGAATAACCACTTGAAATTTCAATTTTAATAAAAATGACAATGTGTTTTAAATCATTTTCCCAAGGCAAAAGAGAGAGCAGAGGCATGTAGGCTTGCTGATCCAACGGTAATTCAAGGGTAAAGGGTACAGGGTTTCTATTTGAGGTTATGAAATTCTTCTAGAATTAGATGTTGATGATGGTTGCATAGCCTTGTGTGGATACTAAAACCCAGTAAAGTGCACACTTTAAAATGGTGGGTTCTATGGTATGTGAATTATATCTTGAGTTTTTAAAAGTTTATTTAAAATGTTGCAAGTGCTACTGTTTGGCCCAGCCATTCCACTCCTAGATATGTATTTAAGATGGGACTTCCCTAGTGATCCAGTGGCTAAGACTCATGCTCCCAATGCGGGGGCCTGGGTTTGACCCCTGTTCAAGAAACTAGATCCCCATCACACACACAAAATAGGTTGTGCTGCAACCTCTCACATGCCGCAACCAAGACCCAGCATAGCACCGTCTCCCCAGAAGATATACACTCAGGAGGAATGGGTATGCATGTCCACACGAGAACTTGCACAGGAATGTTCATAGCAGCATTGTTCAAAATAGCCCTGAGATGAAAGCCACCCAAATGTCCATCGCTTGATGAAAGAATTAATAAAATGTGGTGTAGCCGCACGTTGGAGTATTCCTCAGCGACAAAGAGAAGTGAAACCCAGATGCATGCTGTAATAAAATGAACCGTGAAAACTGTGTAAGTGAAGGAAGCCAATCACAGAAGACCATTTATTGTATGACTCCCTCGTGGGAAATGCCCAGAACAGGCAAATTTACAGACGTAACGAGAGGGAATTAATGGTTTTCCTAGGAGAAGGATGGGAAATGAGGGGTCACTGCTAGTAGGCAAGGGCTTCTTTCAGGGGTGATGAAAATGTTCTGGAATTAACCTTGTGAATATACTAAAAAACTTGAATTGTATACTCTACTTGGGTGAATTACATGGTATGTGAGAACTGTATCTCAGTTAAACTGTTTAAAGAAAGAAAAAAATGCTAACAAATAGTTACAAAATGTTGAGGTAAATGTTGAAGAAAAACAGATGGTAAAAGATGGTCTCTGCTAACATAATGTTAAAAAAAAAAAAACAAAGAAACAAAACACACACACAAAATCCCTTTTTCACTTTCTCAGCCTTCTCTATGAATTACAGACAACAGCTGCCAATATCTTGAATCTATAATGATGCTTTAAACCCTTTTCTCCCTTCTCATTCCCCGCGGGGGTTCACTGTTCACATTGCAAATGTCCTGCAAATGTTTATGAAACCTACATGCATTTTTTTTTTTAATTTTTGGCCAACATTATGCTGTACTAAGACTTGATTAAGAGTTTGATACCAACTTCAATTTTTCACTTTTACCGTGAACTCTTTTTTTTTTTAATAGAAATGCTAAATAGTGTTGATGATATGCATTCATGCCAGACAGTCACCACCACGGCTGAGTCTGCCAAGAGAAAAGCATTTCCCATGGGCCTCTGATTCTTGCTATTATTCAACTCTTTCTAGATGAAAATTATGTTTCCTTAGTAATTGAGTTGTTTTAACTATTATTTTGACTATTGTTTTAACTATTCTGACTATTGTTGTTTTAACTATTATTTAGTAGCCTTAGAAGTAGAATTGTGTCAAATGTTTTAAATTATAGAACTTCCAAATTCATTCAACAAATATTTATTGAGTATCTGTTATTGACCAGGCACCATTTGTTTATAACGAACACTAGAGAACACTAGTTGGTTAATCAAGTATGATTTTTTTTTCCTTACAGATACTGGTAAGAGCACTCCAAAGACGTGAATCAGTTTAAGTCAGGGCTGTTGCTTCTAGAAGATAAGCCAGCCTACCTGCTGTTGAAGAAAGTGGGTAAGAAGAAAGTCATTTGAGTAAATTCTTTTTGCATTTGTAGAGTGCTTTTGCTTTTCAGGACTTTTTTTTTTTTTCTTAAACAATAACATTAAAAAAAAAAAATCCTCACAAGAACCTTAGGAGTGGTGCTGGGCAGCACTTCCCACGTGATTCTTCCATGGATGAGGATAAGGAAGTCAGACAGGTTATGTGATGGTCTTGCTTGGATATACACAGTGAGAAATGGAATGTTCCTGTCATATCAGTAAACAAAGATGTCAGTCATCAGCAATTGCAGCCACCGCAGTGGTGAGCTGGTGAGCCTTGAGGAAACTCAGGATGGAAAGAATACCTGCCCTCCAGGAGCCATCAGAGAGCAGCCACTCCCTACACTGAGCCCTGAGGAAACTCAGGATGTAGAAACACGGGATACTGGCCCCAGACAGCTGAGCTGCATACCAAAGGAATGATTTCAGGGAGCCTGGACTCTTGTATCTTCCCAAACATAGAACAGCACTAAATTCCTTAGCTTGGATTATCTGCTTTTCTTTAATTAACAACAATCTTTGGATGATCAGGCTACCTGATCTTTTTGGTAAAAATTCCTATATAACCTGGCTCCCTACCCCATCCCCCTGCCCAATATTGGGGCAGTTCTATCAGGGTTACTTGAGACGCTGTCTCTTGGTCTTGAAGGCCTAAAATTTCCCACCAAATAAAGCATAACTCTCAACTTCAAGGTTGTGAATATTTTTTAAGTCAACAACAGGAATCCAGAAAGTCTGGCTCTTAGAGTTTTATTTCAGCTTGACCTCTAGAAGCAAGAAAGACTGATGATCAAGCTGCCCTAACTTTTTCTAAACTGTTTATTTTATTCAAACTTGATTCTAATCTGAAGTTGCCTTTAATGAGAAAAGAGCCCCTCCTAGCTATTTGCCCAGTGGGATCTGGTATTCCAGCTAATCTCCTCATGTTAGTGTGTAAATGGACCAAGGTTGAAGAGAAAACAAAATCTTTCCTTACTGTCTGGGGATTGTGGAGTAGGACAATTATCTGTAAGGCAAAAAATGGGAACCTGTACCTCTGCTTTTTGGTAAGAAAAATTCTGAAGTGATTGTGTTTTGTTAATGAAAACTTCACAGTACTTCCCTTCGGCTAGAGATTAAACATGGAAAAATCCATTCACTTAAAATCATAATTTTCATAAAATTATCCGTAGTGAAAATGAATGGGTCTTATTCTTCATCGGTTGCTGAAATGTTACAGCTTCAAACGTTGTATCTAAATGCTATATTTGCAGTCACTTCATAATAATAATGTCTCACTTTTACCAGGTACTAATTGTGTAGAGAAAACCTAAACTGCCCCTGTGTATCTCTTTTCCTCTCACACTACTACCACACTCACCACACTTCTGACACCAGATGTGTGGGTTTTTTATTTCCCCACAATATGCAGTCCTGCGACACCAGCCTCATGTCCTACAATTTAACTCAATTCTGACACCATTTGCTTGGAGAGAGCACCAGATCCCACATGTTAAGGCCTCAGTCCTGCAAGACTGCCCCTGCCCTCCACCACTTTAGATGCCACTCACAAGTGGTATTGTTGCAGGAAGGGGGAGCCCTTCCAGGGCCCGAGAGTACTCTCTTGTGTAACACTTGGAAATGAGTTGTGTGAGGAGACACACGCTGACGAAGCGAGAGACTTCATTGGAAAGGAGTGCTCAGACGCAGAGGAGCAGGGGACGAGAACCCGGGAGAACTACTCTGGCACGTGGCTCGTGGGCTTTATGGCGATGGGATTAGTTTCTGGCTGTCTCTGGCCAATCGTTCTGACTCAGGGTCCTTCTGTGGTGCAGGCAATGCTCAGGCAAGACGGATTCCGTCAAGGACTGTGGGAGGTGGTAGGAGACGTGGCGTCTCCTTTTGACCTTTCCCAAGTTCTTCCGGTTGGGGGTGGCTTGTCCGTTCTGTGTTCCTTACCAGGACCTCCTATCATAAAATAACTCATGCAAATCGTTACTGTGGTGTCTGGCCAGGTGGGCAGTTCCGGTCAGCGTGTTTCCCCTGACAGTAAGCCCTCAGGTCACCCACAGCCTGCGTCTAACTTGGCTACGAATCAAAAGTTCTCAAGAACGCCTCCCCTTTGGATTTGATTATTTGCTAGAACAGCTGACAGAACGCAGAAAAACACGTTTACCAGTTTATTAAAGGGCATGATAAAGGATACTGTTGAACATCCAGATGGAAGAGATCTGAGGGCAAAGAACGTGGGAAGGGGTGCGGAGCTTCCACTCTCACTCTCCCAGCACCTCCACGTGTTCCACAACCTACACTAGAAGCTCCAAGAACTCCGTACTTCGGGGATTTTTTTTTTTCAGGCTTCATCATGTAGGCATGATGGATCTTTAACTCCATTTCCCTCCTCTAGAGAATGGGAAGTGGGTTGAAAACTCCACACTTCTAATCATGCCTTGGTCTTTTTTGGTGACCAGCCCCCATTTGAGAGCCCACTAAGAGTCACCTTATTAGAATAAAGATATGGTTATCCCTCAGGAAATTCCAAAGGATTTAGGAGATTGGTGTCAGGAACTAGGGTCAAAGAGCAAATACTAGAACAAAAGATGCTCCTAGAGCTCTTATCGCTTAGGAATTAAAAGGGTTTTAGGAGCTCTCTACCAGGGACTAGGGGTAGAGGCCAGTATATTTTCTATTATCTCACATTTACTAATATCTATTATAAGTGGTTTATAACTATTAACTTTTCTAATTCTCTCACAACACAAGAGCTTTGTATGATGAAACTGAGGCATAAAAAGAATGAGTTTCTTGATCAAAGTCTCATAGCTATTAAACATTAAAATTTGAACCCAGCACTTAAGCACTACCTTCTTCCATCTTATTTGAACCAAATACTCTCATGTTAAGCACATATTCTTAGTTCAGATATTAGCAGTCTTCCCCGTACTCAGTAGCTTCCCTGGTGGCTCAGATGGTAAAGAATTCTCCTGCAATGCAGGAGACCCAGGTTTTATCCCTGGGATCACAGAGAGTTGGACACTACTTAGCAACTGAACACCAGTAACAACCTTACTTATCAAAAGCGCATAGCTCAGCAACACGAGGGTTTTAGCAAAATTTGAAATCTTTCTTGAGCATGTTTCCATTTCCCTGCGTTTGCCCATGATTTCCCATCTTCTGTCCTCATCTACCCCTTTCCCTCTTCCCATGGGCTTCTCCCAAGCCCTGGCCCCACAGCCCCATTGAGGGCAGCCTTTCCAACAAACTGACCTGTTCCTTCCTTTTTCTGAATCTAAATTGCCTCCACTATTGCCTCCACTATTATGAAGAAAGTCCAATAGTATTTTATGTCTACAGAGGAACGTGTTACTTAGGCCAGGGCAACAAAGTCTGGTCAGAGCTTGAAGGTGACTGGGACTTCCCTGGTGGTCCAATGGTTAAGAATCAAGCTTCCATGGTCCCTGGTCGGGGAACTAAGATCTCACATGCTGTGTGGAGCAACTAAAAAAAAAAAAAAAAAAGACTTTGAAGGTGATTGAGAACAGTGAGTTCCTTAAGGTCATTTTCCCTATGGCTTATTCTAACCTGGTCAGAGAACAGTGCAGAGGGTGGACGAGACATCGTGGATGCAGAGGAGCGGCCACGACTGTCCACTACCTTCCCAGTTCCCTACATAATGTACCTAAGACTCGACGGGATTTCCTAACTACAGTGAAACAGCAGTAGAGCCGAGGAGCCCCACACAGGGGCCCGCTGCCCATGCTGTGTGCGGTGGGGAAGGGGTCACATTCACAGCTCAAGGGCCTGCCTTTTTCATCTGCTTGCAGATGCTTGCTGCAGTCGTGACTCACTCTTTGAGACCCCATGGACTGTAGCCCACCAGGCTCTTCTGTCCATGGGATCCTCCAGGCTAGAATATGGGAGTAGGTTGCCGTGCCCTCCTCCACGGGATCTTGCCAACACAGGGACTGAACCCCTGTTTCCTGTGTCTTTTGCACTGCAGGCTGATTCTTTCCCCCACTGAACCATGGGGCAAGCCTGCTTGCTACTCTACAGTCATTTAATTCTATGTTTTAAGTTTCAGGGCCTGCAGAGAAATTTACCATAAAGCTAATAACGTTTAAACCTCAGGACTCCTCACATCCCAGGCCCCTGAGAGTGATGGGAGTTGCTTGGAGTTGTAGAGGGTTCAGGGTGGGGAGCGGAAGCTAGTGCAGTCAAGAAGCATGTCTCTGAAGGTATAGTTCCCTAGAGACCTCAGAAGAAAGGGACTTGAATTTCCTAAGCTCCAGGATTTGACTGTGATTTCTCATTCTAAGTAAATAGCCAGCTTGGTACCAAATTTATATTTGTGATCCTGCTTTATTTGTTTGTTTTGTAGAGGGCTTACAAAATTGCATCAGGATCAGGGCCCACAAAAATGTGGAGTCACACCTGGGGCCTGATGGTCCTTATTGTTTTAGCTGAACTGAAAAGGAACCAAGTTTGCTGGAAAGGGATTTGAGAGCAAGCAGCCTGGGCTTCCCTGGTGGCTCAGATGGTAAAGAATCTGCCTGCAATGTGGGAGACCCGGGTTCACCCCCTAGGTTAAGAAGATCCCCTGGAGAAGGAACTGACAACCCACTCCAGTATTCTCGTCTAGAGAATCCCATGGGGGCACCTACCGGAGGTGGGAGGACTGAACAAAAGCGCTTTAATTCTCCTGGCCTCTTCCTCACCTGGCCATGGGTTGGCAGCAGGGCAGGTTTCATGGTGTGTGATGTCTGCAGTCAACAGGACCCCATGCCCAGAAGGGCCTTGCACTTGACTTAATGCTTTGCTGACATCATTTTGAAACTCTTATTTTTTTCTTTGAACGTGTGTTTCGTTAGCAAAGTCTGATATGTGAACAGAGGAGAGACACACGATACACGTCTACCATTTCCAGTTGCCCCATTTGCATACAGTACTTCCAGTGCCCCAGCTGGCACTAGTGGTAAAGAACCTGCCTGCCAATGCAAGAAGACGTAGGAGATTCAGGTCCAATCCCTGGGTTGGGAAGATCCCTTGGAGGAGGGTGTGGCAATCCACTCCAGTATTCTTGCCTGGAGCATCCCATGGACAGAGAAGCCTGGTGGGCTACAGTCCATAGGGTCAGAAAGAGTCAGACGTGACTGAAGTGACTTAGCATGCACAGGTATAGGATTCTTGTGCTTCAGTGATGTTTGGGAGTTTATTGAGAACCTAAACAAGATCAAGGTAAATATCTGTGATTAATTAAGCCCCAAATGCCTCTTTTCCCATTTGAACCAAAACTTGCTTCAAAGTCATTAAAAAGAAGAAGGCAGCTGCATGCTAAGAAACCCAACCAACCAAGGAGCTCTATCATATCCTTTCTTACTCACGCTACTTCCCTATTTTGCCAGCTGCTCACACTGAAAAATAATGCCATTGAAGGAAAGGGAAAATGCGCAATTCATAGCTTCTTTTCCTTTCAGTCCCTCTTTACTCGTTACTAAGCCAAAGGCAGACAGTGTTGGTACAACGTGTATGTGTGAAAAAGTGAGATGGAACAGTTGAGCTCTTTTTGTGGAGTGGTCCCACTGTTCTGGTAAGAAAAAAAGTACATGTTACATATGTGTGTGTTATTGTTTAGTCATATCCAACTCTTTGAGACCCCACAGACTGCAGCCCACCAGGCTCCTCTGTCCATGGAATTCTTCAGGCCAGAATTCTGGAGTGGGTAGCCATTTCCTTTGCTAGGGGATCTTATCAACTCAGGAAGCGAACCTGGGTCTTCCGAGTTGCAGGTAGATCCTTCACCTTCTGAGCTACCAGGGGAGCCCAAAAGTACATGTATCGACAGGGAATTATCCTATTGGCCTAACATAAAAGTAGACTGTATTGCTTATGCAAAGGCATTAAAGAGTTAAAATATTTTAAATGCACCTAGATTTGACCCTTCATTGTCTTTCTTCAGAGACTAAACTGATTCCATAGTTAACTGTAACTGCATCTAACAACTCATAGACTTACTTCTAAGAAATACATCTCTTCAAGCTACTTTGCACACTGGCTTCATTTGATTTCAATAGGTAAAAACATTTGCAGTACCAACAAAAGGGAAGTAGAATGAACTTAGAAACAGTTCCTCAAAAACAAAGATTATGTATTTCTGTGTGTTTACTTGAGATACTTCAACACCAGTAAAAAACATACGAATACACACACCCCTCAGCTAGCCAATATTTTAATACACAACACTGTTATATTAAAAAAAAATGCTTTCACGATCTGTTACAACCTAAAATAATACATCATACAAGTTTCAAAAATGGGTTCTTTGCCTTCTAACCTCTGCTATTGTTTAGAACTACCTTTGCTGCGGCCAGTACCCGCGCCTTTTTAATGACTCCAGGCTTCTTCTCACCACATTTATCCAAGACTTTTCTGCTAATCGATGAACAAAGAGTAAACAGTTCAGATGCACCAGTAGGTTGTGACTTGTCTCCAGACGAAGGTGAGGCTTCTTTTAAAAAAAAGAAAATTTTATTTAGTTAGTTTTGGCTGCATTGGGTCTTCATTGCTGCCCCTGGTCTTTCTCTAGCGCTGGCGAGTGAGGGCTGTTCTTCATTGAGGTCCATGGGTTTCTTACTGCGGAAGCTTTTCTTGGGGAGCCAAGGGCTCTAGATCGCGGGCTCAGCAGTTGTGGCACATGGGCCTCGCTGCCCTGAGGTGTGGGATCTTCGCGGGCCAGGGATCAAACCCGTGTCCTCTTCACTGGCAGGCAGATTCCCAACCACTAAACCACCAGGGAGGCTGCAGTCAGCTGAAGATGCGCTTTCCCATCTTGCTCTGCGATACCGTGGTATACAGCGCGTCTCACCCTCGGGCTCTGGATCCGGCCACCTCGGCTTCCTGGTCTACCCTGTGGTGCACTGCCGCTCACGCCAGTGGGGACACTAGGAACCCTGACTCAAGGCTCCTACAGGCGCCAAGAGCCGAGTCAGAACGTTTGAATCCACCGCCAATGTAATGTATGGATTATGAAATACAAATTGTATCATTTTGTGATTCTTCATCCAAGTTAAATGCTCTTATACTGCATTTAAAATTGACGCTGCACAATGTAAGCGGTACAGTTCATACTAATCACTTAAACTTTTAATGTTTTCTTTATTTAAAATGGTGTGAAATAGAAAAAAATGTAAAACATGACCCATCAAGTGAGAGGGAATGAGAGATGCTGAAAGAAAAGCTAAAGTTTTAGATTTCAGGATCTTCAATTACATTTTTATTTTTTTATTTTTCAGTTTGCACTGGGTTTCACAAATTTATGTACTGGGTCAGAGTTAATGATTCTTCCACCCAAGGCTGCAAGTCCTGATGGTGGCCCTTCTCCATAGCCACAGGCCTTCCTGGGTGCCCAGAAATGACCCCTCTCCCTTGCACCTTCAAGCCGGCTGCTGGTAGTGCCTGCCACTACTGCCAGTCTGGTGCGGGGAGGTGGGGAAGGAGATATCACCTTCCGTGATTTTCCTTGATCCTCTGCCCAGGCCTTTAAATGTATATCACTTTCACTAGTCCTTCTTCCCTGGTAGCTCAGACATAAAGAATCCGCCTGCCAGGGTAGGAGACAGGGGTTCGATCCCTGCATCGGGAAGGTCCCCTGGAGAAGGAAATGGCAACCCACTCCAGTATTCTTGCCTGGGAAATCACACGGACAAAGGTGCCTGGCTGGCTTCAGTCCAGCAAAAGAGCTGGACGCAAGCGAGTGGCTGAACAACAAGACCCTCTTTTCCATGCTTCCATTTTCATATATCTTAGGCTAGACAATTTCAAACACAGACAAAAAAAGAGAAATTAGTATAATGGATGCCCGCATACCCACTGTCCAGGGTCAATGATACTTCTTTCACTTCTTTGGCGTGTGCCCTCTGTTTCTGGCTGGGATCCTGACTGATGTAGGGCCTCCCTATGCACTTGAATTACTATTCAGAGTCATTGCACCTCCCTCTTCAGCTAGGACAGACACATGTCAGACTATTTCTGAGAAGAACCAAATGAACATTATCCCGCAGGTTAAAATAGAGCAAGTGGCTTTACACATATTTCCTGCCTGTTCAGTGCAACTTGGCTCCCTAACTCCGCCTCTGTCCCTAGGCATCCTGGCTCATCCAGGCTTTGTTTTGTACCCAAAGCTGCAAAGAGATGGCATACTTGGTGCCATTCAAAACAAGTGAATGACACTAGTCAACAGTATATTTATTCCCACAGATTAATACATGCTTGTCATTTCACTCAGAGGAGAATAGGAAACACTTGGAAGAAATTCTTCTTTGTGAGGTGCTCCTCTTTGTGAATACAATCTGTGGGATCGCAAGAGTCCGACATGGCTGAGCGCACATGCGCAAACCTCTGCGAGAGCATTGACTCGCGGTCATAGATCAGCGATATATTTGTCTTCCACAATTTCAGGAAAATAATTTTGTCATTAATGAGATTTGCTAGTAAAGCAGAAAGGTCATATCCACAAGGATAGAGTCATCTGTAATATGAGAACTGTGTCTCTTAGCAAGAAAAAAGAATCACTTCAGATTTAGTCTGTTTATTAATAGACACAATAAAAGTAATGTACTCGTCTATACGTGGGTATTTGGAATTAGACTCTTGTTCATCACACCCCATCAGGGATACCATAGAATTGCTTGAATCGATAGGAAGCTATAGGAGGAAGGGGTGGGGAAAGAACTAATATTTATTGAATGCCTTCTTTGCGCTGTAAGTGCCCTCAGGTTTATGATCAGCCTAATCGTCATGGCAGTCCTAAGAGGTAGATGTTATTATTCTTGTGTTGTGGAGGAGGAAAGTGAGGCTCATGGAAGATAAGTTGCCCAAGGGCCATAGTTACATGGTAATTAAAACAGCCACTATTTATGTATGGCTATGTTTGACTCTGGCTTTCCTTGTGGCGCTAGCGTAAAAAACCCACCTGCCAACACAGGAGATGTAAGAGACACGGGGTTTGATCTTAGCCTGTGCGCCACAACTCCTGAAGCCCGCATGCCCTCGAGCCCATGCCTGGCAACAAGAGAAGCCGCCACAGGGAGAGGCCTGCACTCTGCAACCAGGGAGTAGCTCCCGCTCCCTGCAGCTAGAGAACCTGTAACCCGGTCTTACAACCTTCCAGGGTCAGCGTGGCAGCCCACTCCAGTACTTCTATCTGGAGAATCCCATGGACAGAGGAGCCTGTCGGGCTGCAGTCCATAGGGTCCCAAAGAGTTGGACACTGAAGCGACTTAGCATGCATGCACGCATGCTTGACTCTGTGCAAAGCACTTTACATTGAAATGTGTGAAACTGAACCCTGTGTGGAAAATCGTTCTATGCCCATTATACAGAGGAGGTGGGTTAAGCATCTTGCCATGGTCATGTCAATAATACTGGCAGAATCAGAATTCTGAGTCAGTTCTGGCTGACTCAAATCCTTGTTACTTCTCCTGGCTCCCAAAGGAAATGGGTACACTGTTGCAACTTTTTTTTTTCCATCTTTTTAAAAACGATGTGTTTACTTGCTTTTGGCTGTGCTGGGTCTTCGTTGCTGCCTGGGCTTTAGCTGCAGGGAGCGGGAGCTACTTTAGTTGCAGAGTGCAGGCCTCTCACTGCGGCGGCTCCTCTTGTTGCCAGGCATGGGCTCGAGGGCACGCGGGCTTCAGTAGCTGTGTTGCACAGGCTAAGTTGCTCCGCAGCATGCGGGATCATCCTGGACCAGGGACTGATCCTGTGTCCCCTGAATTACAAGGGGGATTCTTAGCCACTGGACCACCAGGGAACCCCTTCTTTTTCCATCTTGGGCTTCTCTTCCTCTTTACCAAAGTCCATTCCATCATTCTTGTTAGATCTTTCTCTCTGATAAAGGACACGAAAGAAATGTGAATAGACTGGTCCTTTCTCATCATATTTCATTGTGCAATCGGTCTCAATAGCAGGCCTGTTCTTCCCGTCATCATTTTCTTATCTAACATAACTTTCTCCTTTCATTGTTTCTGGATGTGTTCACGAAAGTACTCCTAAAATATTTTAAGATGCAGTACATTCCTCACCACATTTTTAAGTTGATGCCTAGAATTTTTATCATATCGAGCTACAAATATATATGTACAAATATATATATATAATGTCCCAGCACACTATAAATAATGACATTTAAAAATAAACTGTCACATCACTATTTAATGTCTATCTAGTTGAGTCTAAATAATATAGCAATTTGATGACGCATCATACTTTTAAAATACACATAAATAAGTTCTTATTTGTTGCTGCTGTTCAGTTGCTCAGACATGTCTGAGTCTTTGCGACCCCATGGACTGGAGCATGCCAGGCCTCCCTGTCCTTCATCTCTTGGAGTTTGCTCAGACTCATGTCCATTGAGTTGGTGATGCCATCCAACCATCTTCTCCTCTGTTGTCCCCTTCTTCTCCTGAAAATGATATAACAATTTGATGCCCCATCATACTTTTAAGATACACATAAATAAGTTCTTATTAACCCATCAGAAATTTTCTTTGTTCGTTTTTCTTCTCGATATTGTATTTCCATTCCATTTCCTAATATATTCTATACTTTAAAGTATTTCATGAATAACATATGTCTATGCATTTTTCACTTTAATGTATTGGAGAAGGAAATGGCAACCCACTCCAGTATTCTTGCCTAGAGAATCCCAGGGATGGGGGAGCCTGGTGGGCTGCCATCTATGGGGTTGGCACAGAGTCAGTCATGACTGAAACAACTTAGCAGCAGCAGCAGCATGCATGTTAAAAACATGGAAAAAATGGGAATAATTTAAAATTTTTATGTGATCGTAAGATTCTAAGTGTTAGAAACCTCTACACAATTTCTCAGAACAGCATAGATATATTGCAAATATTAATGAATCATTATTAAACCTAAAGTGTAAAATTGCAATGGAATTCCAGCTCTTCATGAGACAAGTAAAGCCTTTCTCCCCATGTATCCTGGGATAAATATACAGGAGTCAGCATCAATGCTGAATGGGTGGTTTGGCAGATAGTTGCTAAGAAGCTCTTCACCCAAATAAGTAAATGGGAGCAATAGAGTTTTATTATAGAACAGGACTCAATTCTTTGGATTCTTCTCAGTTATATACCCCCAAATTACATGGTTATACATCATCAAGATTATTTTTAGTAATCTGTCATCTTGACGACTTAATTAGGTGTCCTTCCTCTTTGTGGAAAGCAGAGAATTGGAGTCCATTTGAGTAGCAAAGGATTAAATACCCTATTATTAGAGTCATTCGACTCTCCTTTCTTCAGCACCCTAGAGGCTTTTACACCCCAGGCAATGCCTAGACAGCGTATTAAAAAGCAGAGACATCACTTGGCCGGCAAAGGTCCGTATAGTCAAAGGTATGGTTTTTCCTGTAGTCATGTACTGATGTGAGTCAGACCATAAAGAAGGCTGAGATCCCAAGAATTTATGCTTTTGATCTGTGGTGCTGTAGAAGACTCTAGACAGTCCCTTGGACTGCAAGGAGATCACGCTAGTCAATCCTAAAGGAAATCAAGCCTGAATGTTCGTTGGAAGGACTGGTGCTGAAGCTGAAGCTCCAATACTTTGGTCATCTGACCCTGGGGAAGACTGAGGGCAGGAGGAGAAGAGGGTGACAGAGGATGAGATGATTTGATGGCATCACTGACTCAATGGACATGAGTTTGAGCAAACTCTGGAAGCTAGTGAAGGACAGGGAAGCTTGGTGTGCTGCAGTCCCTGGGGTTGCAAAGAAACATGACTTGGTGACTAAACAACAATAACAATGCCTTAGTAGTTTGGGGGTGAGTGTGAGGTATGTCTTTCTACAATAAAAGAAATTGAGCAGAAGAGATGGGAAAGGAGAAACAGCCTGAGGTCTGGACAACAGGAGCATTCTTGGGTCAATCCATTCTAGGAAAGCTTATCTGAAAACGAATTCCCTTGAAACAATTTGTGCCCAGTTACCCGTTGGTTATTCTTCCTGTATCTCCCCTCCTCTAATTGAAGACCTTGGTGTCTAGCATTTGTTTTTCTAAGCTTTAGTTCATTTGGCACTTTAGCATCCTAGCATTGCTGATAAGCTCTATGGTTAGTCTTTTATATGTGTTCTGTGAAGGGGGCCTTTTTTTCTCCCCATCTCTTGTACATATTTTCTCAAACTTTAAGGTCTTCTGAAAGCTCCTATAAGGTCTTATAAGTAAGGCAACTCTATGAACACAGCTATTTAACTATCCCGGCCAATCTAATAGAAAGAGAGAAAAAACAGAGAAGGAGGGGAAAAGAAAGAGAAGAGGAGAGGGCTTCCCTGATGGTCCAGTTGCTAAGACTCCACCTGCCAATGCAGGGGACATGGGTTCGATCCCCGATCTGGGAAGATCCCACATACCGTGGGGCAGCTAAGACCATGCGCCACAACTGCTGAGCCTGTGTGCCCTACAGCCCATGCTCAGCAACAAGAGAAGCCTCTGCAATGAGAAGCCGAACACCACACTGAGGGAGTAGCCTCTGCTTGCTGCAACTAGAGAAAGCCCAAGCAAGCAACAAAGACCCAGTGCAGCCAAAAATAAATAAGTAAATAATGTTTTTTTTTTTTTAAAGAGAGAGGAGGGAGGGAAGATCACAAATACTGTTACAGATACAGATGGGATTTTAAATTATAAGAGCCTGATTCCATGTAGCAGGGCTGTGCATCAGGCTGCGGTTATTCAGGTTTCTCGGGCTCACAGAGACTTTGATTGGATGTCTCCATTCAACAGCTCTTCCTCCTTTTGAAACCTAGCAGGGCAGTGTGGGGCTCGCAGGCATGAAGGCCTTTCTTTCCCCCATTTCTTGCAGGCAAGACTCCAGCCATTATGACCTTCCCTGAGTTCCAAAGGGCAGATCTGAACAGTTGCTAACCAAGGGAGGGGCAGCAAAAAAAACCCAGCTGAGCCGAGATGAAAGGGGCCAGAGAAGCTCCTCAAGATGAAGAAACCCCCTGAGACCCTGCTCACGTGCTAGTCTTGTCAGGGACCCCTGTTAACAGTTGACTCACTGTTATAAAACCCTCAAGTTCTTTGGAGTGAAGACACACGGCTTTTTGAGGCAGAGGCCCAGTGAGTCCCCCTTTGCCTGGCAAAGCAATCAAACTATTCTTTTCTCCTTCACGAAAAACTTCATCTCCGGGATTTGATTCAGCACCAGCTTACAGAGAGGCCTAGCTTTCGGTAACACTTACCCCCAGCGTGAGTTCCCCCAACTCATTCTCAGTTACGAGGCTTTGGCGGTTGATCCCATCTTAGCCCTGTGGTTCTGACGTGGTCATTGACCTCGGCTAGTGTACCCCATATTCTGTAGGAATTGATTGGTCTGAGATAGCACATAATTCAATCCAGGAGATTTCCCCCAGGCTTCTAGGGAGAAAGAAAAAATTCAAATATATGTTTTGGCAGAAGCTACTGGCAGAGATGCTTCCTTTGCTGCTGGACACGAATGAAGAGCCTGGTGGGCTGCCATCTCTGGGGTCGCACAGGGTCGGATACAACTGAAGCGAGTTAGCAGCAGCAGCAGCATGAATGAAGAGAACGAGCCCCAAGCATCTCCAGTAGCCGCCTTGCAAGCACAAGGGCTATTGTTGTTATTCTGTTGTAAGCTGTGTCCGACTCTTCGTGACTTCCTGGACTGTAGAATGCCAGGCTCCTCTGTCCATGAGGGCAGAGGTCTTTCAAAAACAGATCCAACACTACTTGTTTGTAGTACAATTATTTTTTTCCTTTTTAATTGGAGGATAATGTTGCTTTACCATGTTGTGCTGGCTTCTGTCAAAGAACAGCGTTAATCAGCCCTAAGTAGGTATATATCGCCTCCCTCCCGAGCCTCCCTCCCCTGCTCCTCTTCCTCCATCCTGTCCCTCTAGGTCATCACAGGGTGTAATGGGAGGGAACGGGGCAGGGCACAGCTTTTGAAAGAACGGCAAAGGCCGAGCACACAACATAAACCCATCAGAATCAAACGGAAGCAAGATGGCAGACAAGGCTAGACCTTGATCCTCAGTCAGCAGGTGAAACGACACACCCAGAGGTGCCATGCATGACAGTTCCAGTCCAGTTCAGTTCAGTCGCCCAGTCGTGTCCAACTCTTTGCGACCCCAAGGACTGCAGCACACCAGGCCTCCCTGTCCATCACCAACTCCCAGAATGTACTCAAACTCATGTCCATTGATTCGGTGATGCCATCCAACCGTCTCATCCTCTGTCGTCTCCTTCTCCTCTCGCTTTCAATCTTTCCCAGCATCAGGGTCTTTTCCAATGAGTCAATTCCAAGGCACTGTTAAAAGACCAAGAAGTGGGCAGTGGCCCAAATCCTGGACATCTCCACCCCTTCCCCAAAATAGTTGGAATAGTCCTCCCACTCACTAGCATATGAAATTACCCAGCCTATAAAAACTAACCAGGCCACATTTCAAGGCCACACTCGCCGTCTTCAACGGCCCCCACTCTGTGGAACGTGCTTCTCTCTGAATAAATCCACTTCTCACCCATCACTTTGTCTCTCACTGAATTCTTTCTGTGATGAGACATCAAGAACCTGAGCTTTATTAGGCCCTGAAACCAGGTACTGTGAGTTTTGGCTGTGTTCGAGTCCCAGCACAAGGGTTCAAGTCCCAATCTGAGGTAAACAGTTTCAAGAGCACTGGGCTGAGATCCCTGGAAGTTATACAGCAGCTTCCCACTAGCTATCTGGAAGTTATACAGCAGCTTCCCACTAGCTGTGTGTTTTACGAACATGGGTGCATATATGTCAATGCTATTATCTCAGTTTGTCCCAGACTCTCCTTCCTGCCCTGCCTCCACAAGCACAATTTCTTTTTCCATCTTGAGCTTCTCAGAGCTCTTGGCAGAAACTGGGAACTCCTCAGAGTCGTTTAATCTGGGGCCATCCTCTCCCAGATACATATAAATTCCCAAATTCTGTCATGTGACCTAATGAATTTTTCTTATTGCTTGCTAATCTGAATTGAGTTTCCTGTTACTTGCTACATAAAAGTGATAGTAAATACCAATCACTACTGTAACCAGGACATGTCTGCATTTATTTTGTTAGGGTTTTTTTTTTTCTTTTCCCATGTATTGGGACTAACATACACGATCAAAAGAAAGGATACCATGCTTAAGACAAATGAAAAGCCACAGACCTAGATTTTCATAAATTTTAGGAAAGAGGTATTAGTGTTTATATGGGTCAGTATATACAGAATATAGTATGTTCTCTTTTCTTTACCTGATCTCTAAAGACAGTGGGCGCCAGTTCAAAATGTTAGTCTTACAGATGGAGCTGTGTGGTCATTGCTTAGCTTATGCTTGGAGCAAGTTTCCTAATACTTTGGACCTGAACTTCACACTCAGCCACAGGCTATGCTGAACCAGCACACACCGGTCTTACAAAACTCCTGACAAGGGTGCATACTCAGATATATACTCAATAGACAGGCTAGCTTCAAGAGAAGGGGAGAGGAAGAGACATGGCTGCAGCACCCAGTGGTGGCTAACCCCAACCAGGTTGTCAGTCCTCTTACCAGGGATGAGATAAGTGAGGGGCAGGGGCTGAGAGTCAAGAAAGCAGATCTACTAAAAAGACCTGATTAGAATTGTGGCACATACCAGGAAGGAAACAAATAAGGCCTTGTGAAAAAAATGAATGGACAAGGATCCTTTCAAAGGGGTAATCTGGCAAGGCTCTGTGAGATGACATTTGAAGTGAGACTTGAAAGATGAAAAGAAGCCTGTCGTTCAGAGGAGGGGAGAAGATGAGGGCGTTCCTGGTAGAAACATCAGCAAGTACAAAAGAGGTAAGGTGTGGAAGAGGGGGTGGTGGGGATGGGAGGTGGCACAAGATGAAGCTAGAGAGTTAGGCAAGGGCCAAACCACGTGGAGCTCGTGAGTGATGGTCAGGTGTTTGAACTCCCAAGCGCAGTGGGAAGTGGTCAAGCCACTGAACAGTTTAAATAGGAGAGTGACATGAGCTGATATGTTATTCTAAGAGATCCCTTTGGTTGTTCTGA
The DNA here is from genome assembly GCF_042477335.2 of Ovis canadensis. NCBI lineage: Eukaryota > Metazoa > Chordata > Mammalia > Artiodactyla > Bovidae > Ovis > Ovis canadensis. Next base: position 22,356,612 of record NC_091248.1, read on the forward strand.
AAATGAGGTGAGCAGATACAAGAGCAGAGACAGGAAATCAGTTGGAAGGATACAGTGGTAACCCAGAGGCTTCCCTGGTGGCTCAGATGGTAAAGAGTCTGCCTGCAGTGTGGGAGGCTGGGGTTTGATCCCTGGGTCGGGAAGATCCCCTGGAGAAGGAAATGGCAACCCACTCCAGTATCCTTGCATGGAAAATCCCATGGATGGAGGAGTCTGGCAGGCTACAGTCCATGGGGTCGCAAAGAGTTGGACACGACTTAGTGACTTCACTTACAGTAGTAACCCAGGTTACTACTGGCAGCAACCCAGGAAGGATGGAGTAGTAACTCACGGAGAATGAATTCCTGATGTAGAGCAGTAGCAGTAGAGATAAGCAGAAAGTGAAGGGTCTGAGACACATTTTGGAGCTGGTCTATACAATTCGCTGATGGATTAAACATGGAAATATGGGAAGTAAGAAGCATCTTAATTTTTGCTTGGAACAAAAATATAATATGTCCTTTCTTCTTTCTTTCTTTCCCCTTTCTTCTCCTTCTAATCCTCTTTTTATCTTTTTTATTTTTTTGGCCACACCTCACAGCATGTGGAATCATAGTTCCTCAACCAGGGATCAAACTCTTGTCCCTTGCAGTGGAAGCGCTGAGTCCTAATACCCTGTACTGCCAGGGAATTTCCTCCTCTTCTTTTAGCATCTTTTTTCTTATTTCATTTTGTATGGGAGGAATACATCAATATTTTCTTTGTAGACATGTTAAACTTGAGGTACACAGTTGAGATTCAACTATGTGGATCTGTTAGTCTGGAATTTGCATTTGGGATATACATTTGGAATTATCAGCGATTAGATGGCATTTAAAGCTATGGGAATTGAGAGCGCCAACTGATGCAAAGAGCCAACTCATTAGAAAAGACCCTGATGCTGGGAAAGATTGAAGGCAGGAGGAGAAGGGGATGACAGAGGATGAGATGGTTGGATGGCATCACCGACTCAATGGACATGAGTTTGAGCAAGCTCCAGGAGATGGTGAAGGACAGGGAAGCCTGGCGTGCTGCAACTTATGGGATCACAAAAAGTCGGACACGACTGAGAGACTGAACAATGAACAACAACAAGGGAAGGAGAAGATAAACAGAGTTGAAGGAATCAGAGGATCCCCTATATTCAGAGGTCTGATGGAAACAAAGCAGTAGCGGGAGGGGGAAATTGAGAATGAGCAGCCAGTTAGTTCGGAGAAGGCACTGGCGACCCACTCCAGTACTCTTGCCTGGAAACTCCCATGGACAGAGGAGCCTGGTGGGCTGCACTCGATGGGTTTGCACAGAGTCGGACACGACTGACGTGACTTAGCAGCAGCAGCAGGAGCAGCCAATTCAGTTCAGTTCAGTTTAGTCGCTCAGTCGTGTCCGACTCTTTGTGACCCCATGAATCGCAGCACGCCAGGCCTCCCTTGTCCATCACCAACTCCCGGAGTTCACTCAGACTCACGTCCATCGAGTCCGTGATGCCATCCAGCCATCTCATCCTCTGTAGTCCCCTTCTCCTCCTGCCCCCAATCCCTCCCAGCATCAGAGTGTTTTCCAATGAGGCAACTCTTTTCATGAGGTGGCCAAAGTACTGGAGCTTCAGCTTTAGCATCATTCCTTCCAAAGAAATCCCAGGGCTGATCTCCTTCAGAATGGACTGGTTGGATCTCCTTGCAGTCCAAGGGACTCTCAAGAGTCTTCTCCAGCACCACACTTCAAAAGCATCAATTCTTCGGCGTTCAGCCTTCTTAGGAGCAAAACAAGAGTATTGCTGAGAAGTTTAGAGAAGGGAGTATCCCAGGACTGCAAGAACACTCTAAAGATGAAAACAGAGGTCTTCTGTATTTGGCCCCAGGAGGTCTTAGCTTGCTCAACAAGAGCAATTTCTGTGGGGGAGGGAAATCCAATTGTCCTACAGCTGAAGAATGAATGGGAGAAGAAATGGAAGCAGCGTTACCAGCAATGCTTTTGAAAGATTTTTTTGTGAAATGGAATAGAGAAGGTACAAAGGGAAGGGAACAGGGGCCATGGAGGATTATGTGTGTGTGTTAATGATGGGGGATTTTAGAGCCATTTGCTGATGGAGATGGTCCAGTAGGGCGATAGTGGCATGCAGGGGAGAAGGGTGAGGCAAAGCAGCGAGGTCCTTGAGAAAGAGAATGACTCCAGAGCATAAGAACAGAGATTGAACACTGAGAGTGAAGGGCTGTCGTATACCTAATAGAACAGGGAAAAGGAGGTGGGACCAGAAGTGAGTGGTCAAAGAAGATGAGGGAGGTTCTTCTGTCTGATTCTTCTATTTTCTTTCTGGTGTTTCAGGCCTAGGACGGAGTAATATAGTTACATCATCCCCAATAATTCCAACATCTTATCGTAATATAATGTTAGCTGTAAATCAAAATATGATTTAATTTATAACACTGTGAGACTTTCCATAGATAGAAATTCACAAAGAAAAACAAATTTCTTGATCAGGGTATGTGTGCAAATTTTTTCACTATAAATAGCACATTCTAATTGACCATATTTAGAATTAAATATAAAAGAGCCAAGAGTATCCTATAATTATGATTACAGATATAATCACTGACATTTGGAATCCGCTTGCTTGAGTAGACCAGGTAATTAGAATATCATGTTAAATATGCTGAGGTTCAAATCTGTACAAGACTGAATGCTTTGCACAGAGAAAAAATTTCATGGCTAGGGAACTGCATTCTTAACCTGGGCCAGGTATTTAGAAAGCATGCTGTTTGGGTTATAAGGGAGTACAGGGAGCGGGTGGAATGAGTGGGGAAACACTACAGAAGCTTTTGTGCAAACTCATCTGCATTGTTGGAAAAACAACACAAAACCACGACCAATTCAGTAACATTATCTTTGGCCTCTAAAGAACAGTACATGTTTTGGCTGACCGTCATCCTCAAAAATTTATCTTGTTGTTATATAATTTGTTTCCTTAAGAAAACTCAAAGAACCCTACACAAGTTATGTCATTTGTCTTTATAACATTCTGAAGCTGAAAGCAAAAGAGAAGTTGTCTAGACCAGTGTAGTCCAATAGAAATATAACACGAGCCAAATAGAAAGTAACTAGAATTTTTCTAGTAACTACATTTTTAAAAAAGTTTAAAAAAAAGTTAAAAAGGTGAAATTACTTTGAATATTATAATTAACCCAATATATCTAAAATATTATCATCTCAACATATAACAGAGATAAAAAGTTGGCCATGAGTTCTATTCCATTCTTTTGCTGATACTGAGTCTTTGAATTCTGGTGTGCCTGTCACACTAAGCACATCTCAGTTGGGACTGGTCACATTTCAAGGGCTCTGTAAAGTGCCTCTGTGCTAAGTCACTTCCGCCGTTTCCGATCAGTGCAACCCCATGGGCTGTATCCACCAGACTCCTCTGTCCATGTGATTCTCCAGGCAAGAATATTGGAGTGGGTTGCCGTGCCCTCCTGCAAGGGATCTTCCCGACCCAGGGACTGAACCTGAATCTCCTACGTCTTCTTGCATTGGCAGGCAGGTTCTTTACCACTAGTGCCACCTGGGAGACCCCGGTAGCATCTCAATTCTAGAGAAAAATGGAAAGGGTGATGGTCACAGAATCCAAAGTCTGGACTTTATTGCAAACTAATGCAGCGTGAGTCAAGAGTTTGTCGTCCTCTTGCTCAAAATCCTCCCGGCTACTCATCACTCCCCAAAGCACAGCTAAACTCTTGCTTGGAGCCTTAGCGTGCTACAGCCCTGCCTCCCTTAGCAACCGTCTGGCTTACCAATGCCCCCCTCTCATTCTGTGTGCCCTCTGCTCCCGCCCCCATCTCAGGATTGTGGCACTTCCTCCTTCAGTTTGGAATGCATCTTCTCCTGGCTCAGTCCCTGATTTCATTTAGCTTTTTGCTCAAATATCATCTCAGAAAGGCCTGTGATTCTAAAATATAGCTTTCCTTGCTAGCCACTCTCCAGCTATTTACCTTGATTTCTTGGTATTCATGACACTAAATACTGAGAGTACACAAGCCATTCAAATGTCCTCCCGTAGAAAGTAGGATTTGTGAGGTCAGGGCGTTGTTACGTACACTGCTGGATTACCAACACTTGGACTAATGCCTGGCACACAGTATGTTGAATGGACAAGTGAATAGTATGATTTTTGGCAGATTGTTTAGAGGGTATAGTGAGTGCAGTGTTGAAGACTGTGCAGTCTGGAGTCAGACAATCTCTTTTTTGAGATCAAATTCCAGCCAGTCTGTTCATCATCTCTATTCTTTTGAGTAATTGCTTAACTTCTTTAAACTTCAGGATCTTTACCTGAAAAATGGGGGTGTGCACAATAGTATCTATTTCGTAGAGATGATGTTGTTTTAAAAATTAAATGAACTACAGGATGTAACGTACCTAAGTCAGCACCTTGCCATAGTAAGCACTCAAGAAAATTTCCTATTATGATCTTTTAAACAGTGATGAAAATGAGTGTCTTGACTCACAAGTATTCTTCAGCCCGCCTACCTGCTGCGCAGACAGGGCTCTTATCAAGGTTATTTGCATTCCCTCCTCTTTCCCTCTCCAGCGTACTACGGTGTTCCCTTTCAGCTCCTTGGATATGGCTGAACATTCTTTTCCCTGGCTTCCTAATGTACAGAGACCTTCCTATTGCTTCTGCACCGATTCCCTGAACAGTCTCTCGCTTCCAGGACCTCAGTGGCTATTTCTATGCTGCTGATGCCAGATCCCCATCACCAGCTGGGCTTTCTCTCCTGAGCCTGAGTACATCCAATACTAAAGTCATTCTATTTCCTTCAAACCTGCTCTTCTTTTGGATTTTCTGGATGATCCCCTGGAGGAGAGCATGGCAACCCACTCCAGCATTCTTGCCTAGAGAATCCCATGGACAGAGGAACCTAGGGGGTTACAGTCCACAGGGTTGAAAAGTCAGACCCGACCGAAGCAACTGTAAAACAGTTTGACAAGGTTGTTTCTGTTTGATGTTTTGGTTTGTTGGCCGGGAGGCATGAGGGATCTTAGTTCCCCAACCAGGGATTAAACATGAACCCCCTACAATGGAAGGTGAGGTCTTAACCACTGGGCGGCCAAAGAAATCCCTGGATTTTGTATTCTAATAAATGGCACCCCACTTACTCGTTCAAACCAGAAAATGCAATATTAGTCTTCAGTCTCGAGTCTCTTCCATTCCACAGCCCAATCCATCACCATCTTAGTACTGCTGCCTACCCCTGTAGCCATACCTGAATCCAGGCCAACTTCCTGTCTGGATTTCAGGCTAGACTAGCTAAGCTTCTTGATAGACACCACCATGTCCATTCTTTCCTTCCTTTGATTCCTCTCCATAAAGTAACAAAAGTAATCCCCATAAAGTGCAAACTGATCTCACTATCATGCTCAGAGCCTCATTGCTTAGATCGCCAAGGTGATGGATAGCTCCCCATTGCCATTACGATAAAGTCAGATCTGAGGGGCAATTTAATTATATCTGTTTGAGAAGTTGCTCATGCACACTTGTTACACACGAATCCTCCACAGCACTGTCCTCTATTTCTTACGCTTTAGCCTCTTCAGGAAGCATGCATGCATGCTGCACGCTAAGTTGCTTCAGTAGTGTCTGACTCTTTGCGACTCTGTGGACTGTAAAGCTCCAGGCTCCTCTGTCCATGGGGTTGTCCAGGCAAGAACGGTGGAGTGGTTGCCATGCCCTCCACCAGGGGGTTCTTCCTGACCCAGGGATCGAAGCTGGGTCTCAGGCATTGCAGCCAGATTCTTTACCGTCTGAGCTACCTGGGAAGCCACAGAAGTGAATAACATTTCAGTGTAGCTACCGAAAGTAATAGAGTTAACTCATGGCCATGTTGAGAAGATGAGAAATAGAAAGTGTTCACATACATGGTGGTGTTATAGGGCTTAGGGAAAATAAGCTCACTCTTCATTATCTAGAGTGGACGTCACTGAAGTTGTTTTAAAATAGCAAAGAATGCTAAGCTACAAATATTTTTCTCTTCCTGTACTAACTTTTTTTGTTGTTTTAGTTAATAACTCCCCTGCCCCATAACTTGATTTTTGTAATGAAGAGGCTTGATTCCATTTTTAAATTAGTGTAAAAAATATTTATTTTTACTTATGTATTTGTCTGTGCAGGATCTTTAGTTGCAGCATGCAGACTCTTGGCTGCAGCGTGTGAGATCTAGTTCTCTGACCAGGGGTCGAACCTGAGCCCCCTGCACTGAGAGCGCGGAGTCTCAGCCACTGGACCACCAGGGAAGTCCTTGACTCCATTTTTGGTGTTTGACTCTTGGCAGCTTTCAGTCCCCACCCCTCTTCCCTATCTTTCCCACATCTGGGCAACCAAGATGGGAAGACCTGTGTAGGTCTTTACAGTTAAGTCATTTTAGTCATGTCTGGCTCTTTGCAACACTAGGGATTGTAGCCCTCTAGACTCCTCTGTCCATGGAATTCTCCAGGCAAGAATACTGGAGTGGGTTGCCATGCCCTTCTCCAGGGGCTCTTCCCGACCCAGGGATAGAACCCAGGTCTCCTGCATTGCAGGGAGATTCTTCACCATCTAAGCCACCAGGGAAGCCCCCTGAGAGTCAAAGGGAATTTCAAATAGGGCAGACTTTCGCTCATGTTTGAGAAAATTCCCCACCATACCAGCTCCACCCTTTAACCACAATAAAAGCTCCCAAACCACCCTTCAACCTTTGTCATTTCCTCATCAAGCCTCTATGTGAGCTCTTTTCCTGCTGGGAACCCCAGTTTAGTATTCTTTATTATATTCGTGGGTGGATGCCTTGTGTCAAGTGTGTCTGGACGTCCAGATAATTCCTAAGGGGAGAGCTCACCTTTGGGCAGACTGAACTATGTACTTTCTGTCTGTGCTCAGTTGCTTAGTTTTGTCTAGCCCCATGGACTGTAGCCCACCAGGCTCTATCCATGGGATTTTCCAGGCAAGAGGACTGGAGTGGGCTGCCATTTCCTACTCCATTTTTTCTGTATGCTTATCATTAATACATTCCCAAATTGCCCCGCCCCCTGTTTAACTATTTCCTTCAGCATTCTTTACATTCCACTCTTTCTACTCAGGTCCTTTTCTTGGTGCGCTCTCTCCGTGGCCTCTGTCCTGCTCCAGCCCAGCAGACTGGTTGATCTTTAGGCTTCCTTCAGAGCTGAGATCTTAGATTTTCTCTTCACTATCACCCGGACTTTCTCGTGTATCAGAATTCCTTTCCCTGGATTCCATCTTCTCTTTTCTTATTTTAGTTGAATAAGGTATCTCATAGCTTCCTGAAAAATGGACCTATCAAGTAGTGTTTTTGCTCTTTCACATCAGAAAAATACATATTCTGCCCTCTCAGTTAGTTACTAATTTGCCTGGGGAACTCTACATTAGAAGTCATTTCCGTCTACTAGTTTCTAGCATTCAGTGTGGCTGCTGAGAATTCCAAAGCTATTCTCATAACCTGACTCTGTTTAAAATCTTTCTTTCCTGAAAGTTTTTAGAATATTCTGTGTGTCTACAGGGTGTTCAGTTTCATGATGAATGTGTCTCAGGGTGGGTTTATTTTCATCCATCCGTCTTGGAAGCTCAGTAGGCTCTTTCAATTTGGAAAGTCATGTCCGTTCCTTCTAAGAAATTTTCTTGGATTGGTTCTTTGATAGTTTCAGCCCCTCCATTTTGTCTGTTTTCTCTTTCTGGAGCTCCTTTTATTCAGATATTGCATTTCTTGGACTAGCCTGTACCTTTCTCATCTTTTATCTCCTCTTCTCTTTCTTTCTGTTGTACTTTCTGAGGGATTTCCTCAATTTTATACTTTAAACTTTCACTAGAAGTTTTCTTTTATACTATGATGCTTTTAATAGCCAAGAGTTCATCTTTATCCTCTGACTGCTCCTTTTAAGATTATTAATACCATCTAGCTCTTATTCAATGGCTGCAGTATCATAATGTGTCAGTATCTTTGAATATTTAAAGTTATCAATAATAGGTTTTTTTCCCCTCCTGCATCTTCCTTATTTCTTCTTTGTTTCTTTTCTGTTAGTTTTGGACACTGTCTTTCTTATTCGAATATGCCATCAACTGTCTAGAGATCCTTGGCTGTCCACCCATATCTAGAAGACAGGCACTAGAAAGTCTGGGGCCAGTTCAGTTTACACAGTTGACTTGTTAACTGTGGGTTCCACTGGAGAGCTATCTATTGGGCAGAAGTATGGAAAGAAAGTGAGGAAAGAAGGCTAGGTGTTTTGAGACAGGAAGCGGGCAGGGCACAACCTTTGAAAGAATGACACAGCCCAAGGACAGGACATAAACTGACTTGAACCAACAAGGTCCAAGAGGTCAGAATCAACTTCCACCTGACCTCAACCTCAGCAAATGCTCATTGTAATACATCCCAGATACATCGATGGTTCCAGGAATGACCTCAGAAGGTCAGAAAGTGGGTGGTGGCTCAATTCCTGGAAATCCCCACCTCTTTTCCAAAATAGCTGGAATACTCCTCTCACTCAATCAGTTAAGTTCAGTTGCTCAGTCCTGTCTATCTCTTTGTGACCCCATGGACTGCAGCACCCCAGGCCTCCCTGTCCATCACCAACTCCCGGAGTTTACTCAAACTCATGTCCATTGAGTCCATAATGTCATCCAACCATCTCATCCTTTTCCTCCTGCCTTCAGTCTTTCCCAGCATCAGGGTCTTTTCCAATGAGTCCGCTCTTCGCATCAGGTGGCCAATGTATTGGAGTTTCAGCTTCAACATTAGCCTCACTTTCATCAAGAGGCTCTTTAGTTCTTCTTCACTTTCTGCCATCAGGGTGGTGTCATCTGAATATCTAAGGTTATTGATATTTCTCCTGGCAATCTTTATTCCAGCTTGTGTTTCTTCCCGCCCAGCGTTTCTCATGATCTACTCTGCATATAAGTTAAATAAGCAGGGTGACAATATACAGCCTTGATGTACTCCTTTTCCTATTTGGAACCAGTCTGTTGTTTCTTGTCCAGTTCTAACTGTTGCTTCCTGACCTGCATACAGATTTCTCAAGAGGCAGGTCAGGTAGTCTGGTATTCCCGTCTCTTTCAGAATTTTCCACAGTTTGTGGTGATCTGCACAGTCAAAGGCTTTGGCATAGTCAATAAAGCAGAAGTAGATGTTTGTTTTACTGGAACTCTTTTGCTTTTTCAGTGATCCAGCAGATGTTGGCAATTTGATCTCTGGTTCCTCTGCCTTTTCTAAAGCCAGCTTGAACATCTGGAAGTTCATGGTTCATGCATTGTTGAGGCCTGGCTTGGAGAATTTTGAGCATTACTTTACTAGCGTGTGAGATGAGTGCAATTGTGCGGTAGTTTGAGCATTCTTTGGCATTGCCTTTCTTTGGAATTGGAATGAAAACTGACCTTTTCCAGTCCTGTGGCCACTGCTGTTTTCCAAATTTGCTGGCATATTGAGTGCAGCACTTTCACAGCATCATCTTTTAGGATTTGAAATATGTCAACTGGAATTCCATCATCTCCACTAGCTTTGTTTGTAGTGATGCTTTCTAAGGCCCACTTGACTTCACATTCTAGGGTATCTGGTTCTAAGTGAGTGATCACACCATCGTGATTATCCGGATCATGAAGATCTTTTTTGTACAGTCATCTGTGTATTCTTGCCACCTCTTCTTAAGATCATCTGTTTCTGTTAGGTCCATACCATTTCTGTCCTTTATCGAGCCCATCTTTGCATGAAATGTTCTCTTGGTATCTTTAATTTTCTTGAAGAGATCTCTAGTCTTTCCCATTCTGTTGTTTTCCTCTATTTCTTTGCACTGATCACTGAGGAAGGCTTTCTTATCTCTTCTTGCTATTCTTTGGAACTCTGCTTTCAAATGGGTATATCTTTCCTTTTCTCCTTTGATTTTTGCTTCTCTTCTTTTCACAGCTATTTGTAAGGCCTCCCCAGACAGCTATTTTGCTCTTTTGTATTTCTTTTTCTTGGGGATGGTCTTGCTTCCTGTCTCCTGTACAATGTCATGAACCTCCGTCCATAGTTCATCAGGCACTCTGTCTGTCAGGTCTAGTCCCTTAAATCTATTTCTCACTTCCACTGTATAATTGTTAGGGGTTTGCAAAGAATATAATCAATCTGATTTCAGTGTTGACCATCTGGTGATGTCCATGTGTAGAGTCTTCTCTTTTGTTGTTGGAAGAGGGTGTTTGCTATGACCAGTGCATTCTCTTGGCAGAACTCTGTTAGCCTTTGAAGCTCCTCTCCCTCATTAGCCTATGTATTACCCAATCCATAAAAACTGACAACCCTATACCTTTGAGCCTCTTTTGCCTTCTGAGATGGTCCACAATCTGTCTATGGAGTGGTTAAGAATCTGCCTGTAATGCTGGAGACCCAGGTTTGATCCCTGGGTTGGGAAGATACCCTGGAGAAGGGAATGGCAACTCATTCCAATATTCTTGCTGGAGAATTCCCATGGACAGAGGAGCCTGGTGGGCTATAGTCTATGGGGTTGCAAAGAGTTGGACACGACTGACTAACACTTTCACCTTCTTTCACTTTCTGTCTATGGAGTGTGCTTCCTTCCTGAATAAACCTTCTTTCTCTTTATCTGGCTCACTCTTGACTTCTTTCCTGTGTGAATCCAAGAACCCACACTTGGTGGCTGTCCCTGGGACCCAGGCGTGACCATCTTCTTGTGCTGCATTCTCCTCCCTGCATCTTGACAGTCAGTAGGTTGCCTCCCAGTCTGGCCAACTGCTGGCTTAGGAATCAGCTTTTGGAACTCACAAGTCAGTCACTACTCAACCATTATTTTTCCAATATCCAAATATTTTTGATGCTATTTTTCCTTTCAGTATCTATATGCTGGTGGACTTACACTCTTAAAGAAATGCATTCATTATCATTTTTGTGGGTTTACAGGAGGAACAGAGAGTCCCCTGAGTGCTCTCTGACATTCTAGTAGGACTTAGAGTGTACATGGTCTTTACTGTAGGATTATTGAAGTGCCTGCCCTTTTGGCCCTTCTGAAATTCACTAGCCTTATCTCATGTCCATTCTCTACGTGGGCCACCTTTCAATTTCGTGAGTGCACTACAGTCTCCTCTTATGGCCTCTGGTCCCCACAAGTGCTGATCCCTCTTCCAGGAGCTCCTGCTTGTCCCTCAAATGCCTCCGTGGGTCTTCTATGTTTCAGTTTAGGTGTGATTGCTCAGAGTGGACATCACTGACCCTCAGCTTAGGGTGAAATCTCCCTGCTGGAATATCCGTAGCATTCAGTCCTCATGTGGGATCTTAGTTCTCCAAACAGGGTTCAAACCTGCACTCCCAGCAGTGGAAGTGCAGGGTCTTAACCACTGGGTCACCAGGGAAGTCTCCTTCCCCTCCCGTAAAATGGGCCACCTTTTATTTTCCCTCACTAGTCTGTTAAGCTCTGTGGAGGCAGGGCTTGTGACCACGCTCTGCTGCTTTCACTGCAGGATATCCACCTCTTAGCACAGGACCTAGGACATAGTAGGTGCTCAGTTTGTATCTGATGAATGGACCAATGAAGACAAGTAAAAGGACTTGCTTGTGATAAGAGAACAGAGTTAGTACTGGAAATCCATTCTTTCAATCATTTCAATTCAACTATATTGGCCTATTCCTTGGTTAGAAGAAGTCAAAACAGACTAGATTTGGGAAAGGAGATAACAGTCCCTTAAATTTGTAGATAGGCAGTACCAGGATAATTGTCTGTCTCTGGTATAACAAAATCCAATAGACTAGGTGACTTAAAAACAACAAAAATTAATTTCCTACAGTTCTAGAGGCTGAAACTCCAAGATCTTGGACTTCTCTTGGACTGTCTGTCTCTGGTTTACAAGTGAGGAAGCAAAGGATTAGTAATATTATACAAGTCATGAGAGAAGGTTCTAGAACTGAGAATTAGTTCTCTTGACTCCTAATCCTGTTTTGTTTTTTATTGCTTGAGATACATCTAGGATTTATGTCTCCAAGCTTATTGCCTTTTATGCTTCACAGGTATTTCTGCGTTGTCCTCTAGGTATATTTAACTTTCATCAAATAACTACCATCATGTTGCTATTTAAAGACTAAATCAGTGATTCTCACTTGCTGCAGGTTGTGCAGAATCATCTTGGAGCGTTTTTCAATCTCTTTGTGCCCCATTCCTCCTCCTATCCCTGCCTTTGAAAATGCTACCCGAGTGCTATAGACTGAATATTTGTGTGCCCCAGCCACCCAAAACTCATGCTTTGAAAACTGACTCCCAGTGTGACAGTATTTGCAGGGTCTTAGAGAGATGATTTGGGTATGAGAGTGAAGCTGTCACACATAGGATTAGTGTCCTTACAAAGAGGTCCCAAAGAGCTTCCTCATGCCTTTTGCTGTATGAGGACACAGTGAGAAGTTGACGGTCTTCAACCCAGAAGAGGGTTCTCAGCAGAACTCAGCCATGCTGGCACCTTGGACTTGCAGCCTCTGAAAGTGTGGGAAATTAATTTTTGTTGTTTTAATTTTGTTGCAACCAGTATGTTGCATTTTGTTATACCAGCCTGAACCAAGACACCAACTAGTTTTGATATGATTGACTTTCACAGGACACGAAGTATTGGATTAACTATTAGTTATGAGCAAAACTGCATTAATCCATTACTAACACGTGCTACAATGGCTCAAGAAGTGATACTTTTAGAATGTTCAGTTCATTTATAAACACTAATTAGAACACTATTTTTCAAAGTCAAGTGTATATCTCGACTCTGAGACCCCATGGACTGTAGCCTGCCAAGTTCCTCTGTCTATGGGATTCTCCAGGCAAGAATACTGAGTGGGTAGCCATTTCCTTCTCCAGGGGCTCTTTCCCACTCAGGGATTGAACCTGAATTTCCTACACTGCAGGCAGAGTCTTTACTGTCTGAGCTACCAGGGAAGCCCTATCTTTTAACATCATACTTCTAATTTCTTACCACAAGGTAGGAAAAGGCAAAACACAGCACTAGAATTTAGGAGTTTGGATCCATCCATTAGCCTGTTTGAGTTTGGCTAGCTCCTTGCTCTCTCTCTGCTTTAGAATAGTTCCTTTCTATACAATAAGGACAACCATATTTATATCCAAAATATAACAAAAGAAAAAGAAGACACCACACAAGTTGTTAGAAAAACGCTTTATGAAAGAAAAGATTTTGGTAACCAAAGTGTGTCTCAGTCTAAAACTGGAACCTGTGTAATGCTCTGGGAGACAGTCTCTTGGCATCTCTAGGCCCATTTCCTTTATGTTACACAGTGACAATGATAATGTCCTTGGAGTAGTATGGGTTAAAATCAGATGAGATCATCAGTTTATAGCCCAGTATAAAGCCATAAGGTATTCTAGTCATTTCACAATTATGTATAGTAAGCCATTTTAGCTAGGAAATATGATATGCCCAGTGACACCATCAATACAGTTATCCTATGGATAGTTATTCTGGCTTGTAAGCACTTGATTAGAGCAGGCATGTGAATGTAGATGAACTGTCAAGGGCCTTGGGAAGAAAGATTAGAACTTTTTTAAAACTTTTTTTTTTTTTTTTAAGACTAGGATGGTTTTGGTAAAAAGGCTACATTTCTAAATGTAATTCCTCTTCACAGGACTTGTCTAGACTGACCAAAAGGCACAGGGTTTGGGTTCCCTGGAAGTATTAACTTCTGACTGCTTTTGCATCCATGTCCAGAGCTCAGTCACAGTACTGGCCTCTGAAGTTCCATTCTGATGGGTGCAACATGGCGCACTGAAACGGATGACAACCATAAACAAGGACCCTCTAGTGACGACACGTCTGTACCACGCACACAAGCAACACCAAAGGGATAACTGAGGGAGTCGTGAGTTAGAAATGACAGTTTCTCATACAAGATTCTATTGTACAAATAGTACAACAGTGAAAAACAGGAATGAGAGCCCATTCTTACGCATGGTTTAATAGGGGTCTTCCCTCGTGGCTCAGCTGGTAGAGAATCTGCCTGCAATGCAGGAGACCCGGCTTTGACCCCTGGGTTGGGAAGATCCCCTGGAGAAGGGAATGACTACCCACCAGTATTCTTGCTTGGAGAATTCCATAGATAGAGGAGCCTGGCAGGCGTGGGCTTCCCTGGTAGCTCAGATGGTTAAGAATCTGCCTGCAGTGCAGGAGACCCCCAGTTTGATCCCTGGGTCATTTACTGGATCTTTAATGATTTAATAAGAGAGGAGAATTTATCAATATTTCAGTGCACACTTTGACCTTGATAGTTTTCTTTTCTTCAGAACTATTCTGAGCTAATTCATCCTTGACACCATTTGAATGGGCCTGCAACTTCTTTGTTCTTTCTGCAGTCATTTGCAAGTAGGTCATCTGACTTACATCCCTTGGTCTCCTGAAATAGAAGATGAAAAAAATTAGGATTATCCGCAAAATAATCAGACAAATATAGGTTTTATTCCTGAACAAACTGAGAGGTTTGTGTCAGCCCTGAGTGATTTCTGTGAAAGTGAATAGGACTTGCATTATGAGTGATGTAATGGTAATGGATGGGTGGTAGAACAGGAGAGAAGGAGGCAGGAGAGCCTCCATTTACCTGAGTGTGAGAAACACTGGTTTCTGCGACCTTCCATTTCCCTCCCTTTTTTAAAAATTTTAATTTAATAAATTGTTTTAAAAGATTTATCATTTATCTATTTTTGACCGTGCCACACAGCAGGCGTGTGGGATCCTAGTCCCTGACCCGGGATCAAACCTGCACCCCTGGCCGCGGAAGTGCAGAGTCTTAATGGTTAGACCGCCAGGGAGGTTCTTGCTTTTTTAATTTTAATGTTCTCTTTGTCAAAACAACAACAAAAACAAAAAGGAACCCGTAAGATTGGACATTACCCAACAGCTGGAACATAAAAGTCAGTGAGGAGAGCTCTGAATTCCATGCGCCAGTTTCACTGATGACTCACTGGGAACTTGGTATAGGTCACCTAAACTTGTGCTACTTCCGTTCCTGGGTGTGTGGGAAAAAAAGTATAATATTTGATCCTAAAAATAATTAACTAGGGTAACTGTTTAGAGTTCTAAGAGGATATTTAATTAGGTAAATTTCCACCACTTTAATAACTACACTCAACTATATGCCGTAATCATTAGCTATCAACCATAGTTAAATTCTAAATATTTACATTAATAAACACAGATTTTCACTTTAACTTCAGTTTCCAACTCTAGTCCCCACATCCTTGTTTCATGGATTTCTTTTCTCTGATACCATCTTCTGATACTGTATCAGATCAGTAAATCTGCTTCTGCTGGGACTTGAGATTCTAATCAAATCCTCTATGTTTCATCTCATTTGGATTAAGATTCATTCCCTTAAAATTAACTGCCAGCATATGAGCCTACTATTTTTCTTATAGGAGCAAGATCCACTCATAATAAGAGCATAATTTATGTATAACATGATTAGTGTATCTTAGTTAAATTTCACAACAGTTTTATTAGTGGATCTTTATCTTACTCCTATATTAATTACTCTTCATTAATGTATCCCAGTGTATAAGCTGAGAGAGGAGAAGTGTCACCATTCAACTTAGAATCAGAATTTTGCAGCTATGGATGACCCTAGGGGTCAGCTAGTTGAAAATCATCATTTCATAGATAACGAAGTGGGCAAGTCACTTGTCTAAGGCCACACAGCATCTGGGGATAGAGTAGGGATGAGAACCCATGAGTCCTGGGTCTCCAGCCACCTGCTGGAATTACTGGAGGCCTAACTAATACCCTTTGATCCCTGGGTCGGGAAGATCCCCTGGAGGAGGGCATGGCAACCCACTCCAGTATTCTTGCCTGGAGAATCCCATGGACATAGGAGCCTGGTGGGCTATAGTCCACAGGGTCACAAAGAGCCAGACACAACTGAGCAAGTTAATACACATACATGCTTTAACTGATGAATTTGATTCAGTTCCACCCATGCTGGGTTCAGCCCCTCAGTAAGCTTATCTGTTTATAGGCAGACACTACACCTTTAATTCAGGCCAGCCAAAACTATAACCTTCTTAACCAGAAGTTCAAACAGAGAACTGGCACAGATCCATTCTCCCTCTGAAAATACATATGCCATACAGATGCTGGAGAGTCATCTTTGTTTCTGAGGACAACACGTAACTTCTCAGTGGCAGCAATACATTCTGAATTCATCTGAAAGTGAAAAGTAAAAGAAAGTATTAGTTGCTCAATTGTGTCTGACTCTTGGGGACCCCTTGGACTGTAGACCCCCCAGGCTCCTCCGTCCATGGGATTTCCCAGGCAAGAATACTGGAGTGGGCTGCCATTTCCTCCTCCAGGGGGTCTTCCTTACCCAGGGATTGAACCTTGGTCTCCAGCACTGCAGGCAGACTTCTTACTGTCTGAGCCATGACAAATATTTAATTCACATCCACTATGAAACAGGTATTATACCTTTCATATCGAGGGCCCTACAGTCCATGGGGTCACAAAAAAGTTGGATATCACTTAGTGACTAAACAACACCACCCAAGGCCCTAGCCCTTGGGGAACTTACTCTAAAATGAAGGCAAATATGGAACAAATAACCATACCAAGAGTTGAGTCTGGGAATGCCTGGTGGTCCAGTGGTCAGGACTCGGGGTTTTTCGATGCAGACGGCACAGTGCTAGTCCTGGTCTGGGAACTAAGATTCTGAAAGCTGGGCAGCACAGTCAAAAAAGTTGAATCCTATAACTTAAGTGTACATATCTTAAAAGCATCCAGTTAAAATTTCCTTTTTAATATCACAATTTCTTTGAAATTAGCCATTTTAATTTATAACCAGTGAAAGAAGCAGATATATTGGGAAGCTGATTTTTCATACTTGCCAGGCTTTACATGGTCCACTACTAACAACTGTTTCTCCTGCAAGATATAGCATCACAGTTAGGTGAAATTTTTTCGGAGTGGGATACATAAAAATGTAGTAAATATTATGTTTATGTTTTAAATTATTATTTCTATTATTATAAAATTAATGCATTTGGGGGGTAAAGCATTTAAATTATATTTAAGGGTACAAAGTGCAAAGAAAACATTCTCTCTATCCTGAGTATACACACTCAGCTTTTTGTTCCTCTTCTGAAATTTCCTAAGCATTTAGAAACCTATATATGTTTATTTTTTCTTATAACTATGAAAATGGGTTAATGGTACATATAATTTTTTTCACTAACCCAAGACATATTTATACATCCACACATATTGATCTATTTCATTTTTAAAAATGTTTACCTACTATACCATAGACTACATACACCATAATTTATTCAAGAAGAAGCTGATCTTTTAAAAAGTCAATGATACTAAATACTGGGAAGGTAAAACAGAGAATATGAATTATATACATGTATATACATATATATATATATAAGCATTCACACACACACACACACAACATTGTCAGAGTGAATAATAGGATTAATAGGCTAGCCACAGGGGCACAGTTGTCAGAGTCCATTCAGTTAATGACTACTTCATCGCTGTTGACTGACAGGTACAACCCATCCGTATTTTGATTGGTGGCTTTAGACTTTTCATTCAAACCTGCTGCTACCTTTCTCCCCAACTGACCTGACGTAGTGGCAAAAGTCAAACCTTCTCCTGTCTGAGGCCACACTTGGTGCTCTCAGTAACGTCTAGTTAGAGGCACCAGGACCCAACATCCATTTTAACTCATCAGTGTAACTTTCTCAAGGAATTCCCCACCCTCCTCTGCTCCCCACTTGGGTTGATTTCCTGTCTTTTATCAGTCGCCATTTATCAAGACCCTATAATGTGCTCAGGGCAGAGCAGAACAAATCGAAGTGTTCCTCCTCACAATTTAAGGAAGGCAGGGGGCTAGTTTTTGTTTTCAGATAAAAGTCTATTAATAAAACATAAACTCCCTAAAACTTCCTTTAAACCAAATAGCATTGTCACATGCTCACAAACTATTACTTTCATAGCCAGATGACTCAAGATTACTACATTTCTATTCATAAGGAGTTTGCTGGCCCGAAATCAACAGTCAGGCCTTTCCCCCATCTTCCTTCTCTCTCCCTTGGGAAACAGACTTTTGGAGCCCAGCTTCAGGACGAAGATGATGTGTGTCTGCTGACTGAACTGTAGTTTCTGGGATTTTATAAAGCCCGAACTCCTCTTTTAAAATTCTTGTTTTGAGATTGGGGAAGTGGAGGTCTGAATTTTTTTATTTTTTATTTTTTGCCTCTAAGCCTTTCAATTTGGAACCATATTCTAAAAATGGTAAATAGACTGAGGCCTTCTGCTTGCTACTTACTATAGAACTGGGTATTCATATCAGGAATCAGCCGCGTCTACATTACCGTCTGTCACTCAGCGTGACGGGGGATGAAGGGAACAGACCACCAGCCCTGCCCTGCCTGGGGAGTTTAACACTTGAAGCTTCTGCTTTTGCACTTGACTCTCCTAAAAAAAGGGGCCCACCTTCCTGTTTAGTTCTTTCGCTTCACAGTTTCCTTGTCAAACTGAAGAAAAATAAAAAGTCACCGTCAAACCTGGGTGCATCCCCGAGGCTCTTCCACTCCTCGGACCAAGAGGAAGCGATCTCAGCCAACCCCCACCTCTACCCCCCCTCTTGCAGGCGATCGCGGCAGGGACAAACCCGCTGGGATAAACGATCCAGCCTCACCCCCTTTCCTTTCGGGGCCTCCCCACAGCGCGAGCCCGGGTTCCCAGCCTCGCCCGATCGCGTTCCTCCGCCGGCCGGGGTCCTGGACCGCGCGGGCCGGGCCGGCCGCCGGGGGAGGCGCGCGGGGGCGCGGGCGGGCGGCGGAGGGCGGCAGGGAACGCGGGCTCCGGGCCGGGGGCCGAGGTCGCGCCGGGGTCCCGCGCCCCGGGGGCCTGCGCCAGGGGGAAGGCGGGGCCGAGGCGGCGGCGGAGGCGGGAGGGGCTTGAGGGCGGGGCGGCTGGCGGGTCCGCGCCGCGGCTTTCCCTCCCGAGCGCCCGAAACTCGGCGCTGAGAACTTCTCCCCGCCCGCGCCCCGCGCGCTCGGCGCCCGCCCCCCAGCCCGGGCGCCCGCACCTCGCCCCCGGCCCGCCCCCGGCCCGCCTCCGCCCGCGCCGCCCCCACCGCCGGCCGCCGGCCGCGCTTCTCTCGGTTACAAAGGAGGGAAAATGAGCTGGGCGGCGGCGGCGCGGCGCGGGGCCACCTCGGCGGCGGCGGCGACCGCGGCCGCCCCCGGCACCACGTAGAACGCCCCCGCCCGTGCAGCCGCGGCCCAGGCCCGAGCCGAGCCTGCTGCTCCTCGCCCGCCTCCCCGGCCCTGCGCTTCGCCTCCGGGTCCGAGGAGGAGGTGGAGGAGGTGCAGGAGGCGGAGGAGGCGCCGCCTTCGCCGCGCCGCGCGCCCTCGCCGTTGTCTGCGCTCCGCTCTGGACCAGTTTGGGGAAGTTGCCCGAGCCCCGTGTCGCCCAGATGTGCGACCTCATTGAGCCGCAGCCGGCCGAGAAGATCGGCAAGATGAAGAAGTTGCGGAGAACTTTGTCGGATAGTTTCAGCCGCATTGGTAAGTGGCGTGCTGCCCCGGGCACCCGGCCCGGCGCCTTCGGCCCCGCGCCTCTGGCACTAGCGGCTCAGGGGCCACCCGGGACTGGCGTGGGTGCGCTGCGCGCGAAGGGTGGGGGCAACAGTGCCCGGGACCTGGGGGAGGGCGACGGCAAAAAGGAGGGACGCCTCTTCCCCTCATGATCGGAGGGTTCGCTTCTGCATGATTTTAAGCCTAAGACTTGGGTTCCCTCTCCTCGCCGCTAGCGCTCCTGCCTTCGCGCCCGCGGGGGACAGGCGAGGGCACGCTCGGTCCCCGGCTGCGCTCCCAGCTGCGCGGCCGCCTGGGTCACTCTTTTTTTTTTTTTTGCTCTCAGGCCTTGGTATTAGTATTAGTCAATAATTTAACTTTGGGAATTGGTGAAATGTTGAGTTTGTGCCGTGGTATTGTTTAACATCCAGCCTAAAGAGAAGTGGGACAGATACCTTGGGATCTTTTGTTCGGTACTTCGGGTCCTCGAAAGCGAGATTTGGTTGTTGAGTCCCGAGTTCTCTGAATCTTTCCATTGCTGCAGAGAAAAGCGCGCTGTGAACCTGTCTGAACATTTTAGGAGTGAGTCTCCCAAACTTCTTCCATATACTGGAGCTCCAGGGCTATTGTCTTTAAATCAGCCGGCCAATTGACCGACAGATAGCCGACCGAGAAATATTTGGGACATTTAAGAATAAATCCGTGTCACAGACTATAACAGGCTGACAACGGTGTCACGTGGAATGGGTTGCTTCGATTTCTAGGGTTGGCCATAAAACCCCCCTTTAACCTTACATCGGCGGCTACCTTTTCTAACATCTGAACTTTCATTTACACAGGCAACTGTTTTCAGCAGGAAAATGGTACAAGTACTAAAAATAATACCTCAGAGTCCCTAAGAAGCCTTTTGAGTCCCTCTAGCCTTTGTTTCACGTGTTTAACATGTCATCATGTTAATGAAGGTGTTAATGGAAATTAAACATAAGGTGCTTCATGCATCTGAGTATTGTCCTTGTCCTTCCATCCATTCATTTAAAAATAGTGGTATAAGTGCATCGTGAAATAGGCAAACTTCCCTCAAGTCAAAACATGTTTTAAATCTAGATTTCTTTGTTGTCTTCTAACTTAAAAAATTTCGTATGGTATACATAGACTTTCCCAAGATGACCATAAAGTTATGGTATGAAACCAATATTTAGCCCTGGTTTATTTATTTTGTGTATTGGGTATTTGCAGTTTTATGAGTTAGGGATGCCTATGAAGAGCCCTTGCATTCAAATGAAGTTTGAAGCCAAGAAAAGTGTGAGAGAGCAAGGTGTTGAGTCGCTGTGCATTATTAAGAAGGATGTTTGAGCCCCCTACCCAAACTATCACAGAGGCAGATTCTGGAGCCCATTAAGCCCTGTTCTAAAAGGCACAAGTGTATATTTACTAATGCTAATGACTCTGTTGGAACCCCACCAGTTTTGTGTTAAATAATTCATTGCAATTGAGTCTCAGTAAGAAGCCAAGGACATTAATATAAAAATTCCTTATGTTTAAATAATTTCAAGGTTTTGATCGACAATCAGTAAAATTTGGATTAACTACAATGCTGGCAAATGTGATGTTGTTGTTAATTGGATTTTATAGCTTACAGAGATTTAGTGATGTGGGGCTCCTTTTGATTCCAACTCTTGTGAAAATGTTTTCTAAGTTCTGGTAGATTTTCACCTGCTCCTTTTCAGAAGCAGTACAGTGCTTTGAACATACCTGATTATTGTATTGGTGGAGGGTCACGATTCTGAATAGCAAATCTCATTCTGGAATACTGTGAAAGGAGATAAAGAGTGACTCTGATAGTACACCAAGCTCAAGACATTCATTAGAAGTAGCGTTACAGAAGAGACGTCTTTGTTATCTACATATTTTTTAAAGTTTTATTTGCAGAATCAAAAAGCAGTGAAATCGATCCCGTTATTTAAGGATTTTTAAGGTACAGGAGGCTGTCGAGTTGAAGCGTCACTGTGGGATTACCTAGAGTATAGATTAAAGGTAGGGGCTGTGCGTCAGGTGGATTGGGGCTTCCCGTGTCATCAGTTGTAGTGGAGTAACCTTGGACAGGTCCCTCATCTCTGAGCTTGCTTTTCGAGTCACTTTGTTATTGGCACTTAGTTAAGTAAAGCATAAGATGTCCTGTGTTGTATGGGATTGAAGACTCCATAGATGTTCCTAATGTGTTATGTCAGTGATTACACCATCCTGACATATGGATCTTCCGGTGGAAAGCAAGAGAAAAGAAGTGGCCGTTGACCTGAGGGCTGAGTTACCCTGAAAAATGGATGGGTTTGGGAGTTATGCTGATCTGGGTTCGAATCCCATTTCTGTTGCCTGCTGTGTGCCTTGGCCAACTAGCAGAATTTCCCTAAATCCCAGAGTCCTCATCTGTCAGCTTTCTTAAGGCCGTTATGAAGATTGGATTAGATAAAATACATAAGCTATCCAGTGAATATCTGTCCCAGGGTGAAGACTGATCCTGGAGGCTGTGACTGTTCCTTCTGATTTCTCAGTTTATCTCCTCTATCTTCTTCCTTTGTTCTTTGGTACTTCTTGAGGAGATCAAAGAGTGAATGATTTATTCCCGCTGAGTAATTCAACGTCTCAGTATGCTCATTCCCTTTAACCAATCTACTATGGGTTTTGAAATAAACATACTGACTTTATTTTGCTTTTTAGTATGATTCAAAAGTATAGTTTGTTATATGGTAAAATATATAGTATCATTGTTTAGCCATGAGAAATTAGTAATCATCTACAGAAAATGAGGACAGTTTTTGAAAGTCTGTGATTTTCATTAATTATGGATTAATCATCCATTATTATAAAAGATTAATAATAATAGCTCTAACTATATATCAGTGACACTGCTAATGTTTAATTTACTTGCACATGCAAGATCAGCCAACTTTGTCACTACCCACTTCAAATACAGCTGATCTGAGATTACTCAATTATAAAAGGTCTAATAAAACACACTGGCTTTCAAGCCATAACACTCTAATTTATGACATTTGCCAGGGAGTGACGCAGCTACGGTTCTTTTGTAAGATGGGTGTAATTGAATTTCAAAGTCATCCATTGATTTCAGTAGTGAATGTTTATGGTTTTTTGCTAAATAGTGTTAGTTAGGAATTACTATAGTTGTCTCAGTTAAAATTAGTTTAGCATAAATAGAGACAAATGGGAACTTGATTGTTTAAATATTAAAATCCATTTCCTCTTTTCTTTCCTTGTTTCTTTTATTTTCAGATGACTGCTTAGAAGGAGAAAGGCTTTCTGTAATACCTAATGTGAGGTTAAGGTTGAACTGATGTTTCTTCATATTCGTTTGAATGCATTTCTTCCCACTTACTTGGATTATCTCCCTGAGAAAGGAAGTTTATACTCTGTGATATTTGAGATGAACCCTATGTATATCATTTCTTTAAAAGATGAAGTTTATGAGATAACTGAAAGAAAGGAAGAGGCTGTGGTTATGTTGAAATTGGGGGTTTGTTACCTTGTTCTGTAAGAGTGTAATTTTAGAGTCCAGCTGTCACTTGATAAATCCATTCTGTCAAAAAGAGAAATGTAAGGTTAAAGGTTCACATGAAGAATTGAACTTTTGCACCATATCCTCCCCTTCCCCATGCAGTTTCAAAAGACTTTACTTTGAAAACTGTGATATGGAATTTATATCTATGATTCTTCATAAGAGACAGTAGTACCTGGATTCTTTCATAAGAGACAATAGTACCTGGTTTTCATATGCCAAAACTTAATGTATCTCAAAGGGTGAGATGCTATTCTTTTGCCCTTGAAGTACAGCTCATTAATTTCACAAATAATTATTGAGTACCTTCTGTGTGCTGGATATTGTGCTGGTGTTCAGAGTCAGTGACCATTGATACTGATTCCTATCCCTCAAAGACTGTAAGAGAAGACAGGCCAGTGAATGAGCATTGACAAATTCTACCAGGAAGAATCATTCGCTGTTGCAGAACATAGGAGGGATACCATTTTAGTCTTAGTGAGATCATGGAAAGACTTCTGGAGGGAGCAGGGTCTGAGCAGAGGACTGAGTAGAATATCTGATTTTGTTAGATGGCTTGATCTATACCCCTTTGTTAACCCAGAAAAATGTAATATGCTTGTTATTCCATGATATCCTTGAAGACAGTTGTGAGTTTGTATTTACATGAATAATTAATGACAATCAGGGAATGTAATCAATAACGAGATGTTGTATGCTTGTTTAGGTCAGAGTTTCATCAGTGACCTGATAAATATTTGGCAAAGACAACTTTAATTGGGCTTTTTTGTTGCCACTAATTGCTCTTCAGGGAAGGGATTCGGTGTTTAAAAGAAACAGTGCAAGGTGTCAATTTAGTAATGAAGTGTTCGATGAAGGGGTAGACTTCTTGGTCTTAAAATATGCTCCCCTGTGGTGTCCTGGGTTTGAGAATAGTGTATACGGGAGATTATCTGGCTTCCTTCTCTTTATATATTAGAAAATACACCTGCAATTCTTCCTTCTCTTTCCTCCTTTTCTTTCTACCTATAGATCCCAGCCCTTTATCCAGAAGGTTGGAGGAATTGGTAAGACTTAGGTGGCAAGAAGGAAATAGTCCAGTCTGGGTGTTAAAGATTTTCTAGTTTCTACTCTATTCAGCCTGAATCAAACTTTAGAGTATAGACCAGTAAGCCCCTATGCACAGTTGTGTACATCTGAAACGTTTCTCCAACTCATGATTTCCGTTAAATTTTCTCCTTTGTGCATTCTTTTTAATCTCAAACATTCTAAATAATTGTAGCATTTAAGGACCTAGGTGTTTGTCAGCTAAACATGAAATACTTCTCTTTCTCTTCTGAGTAATTAAATGCCTGTTCTGAGGGTATAAATATTTCAAGTAAATTTCAAGTATTTGCTTGTTCCTATGAAACACCCCAAATGTATTATTTCCTTTGGTGATACCCTGTTAGAAGAGTGATGTTGAGAATGTTTGAATTATGTTTCTGCAGTGCTTATTTTGCACATCTTATCTTTCATCACCAAACTTAAACTTCTGTCAGTATGAGAATCTCATTCGGGGCCCTGTGCAGAGTCGGTGACTTCCTGACAATTGGTTTGGGAGGTCCAGCCACCCCCTGCATAATGGTAGACGAGTAAACAGAAGTTTAAGGGGAAGTTTCTTTAAGATTCCTTTTTGAATCCTTTATACTTTGATTAAAACTTTTTTCTGCTAAAGGAGACTAGAGGAAAGCTATGCCTACTTCTTTTCCATAGTTGGGAGTGTAGTTTCATTTACATATTTATGAAAGTGCTTCACAAAGATGCGTGCTGTGCAGTTCCATCATTTGCAGTTTTCATATTTGTATCATAACATTGTTATTCAGATTGGGGTACAATTTTACTTTCTGAAATGGAAACACCATACTACTTTTTTTTTATTTCCTAGAACTTAGACAGTTGGCCTCTTTGAGATGTTTCACAATAATTGTTTCCTTTCCCCTTTTATTTTATAGCCTTGAAGAAAGAGGACACCACCTTTGAAGAGGTAGGTTAAATTTCTTTATCTAATATTAGAAGTGTTTGATTACTGCCAGGTAAACTCAGGAGGTGTCAACTTTGCACTTAGAAGCAAACAATCAAAAAAAATGCCTTAGAAAAACAAACAAGCGATGGCATCTTTTTATTTAGTTACATTGTATTTTCCAATTTTAAATAACTGTTCAGATTGAATTTTCTTATCAGTCAACAGAAATGTGTCTTTTGAAATTGATAAGCGAACACAAGACTCCTGCAAGCCTTGTTTTGTTGTTTCGTTGCTTCGCTGCTGATGGTGGTGCTGGTGAAGCCCAGTGTGATGTGTGTGCCCAGGGCAAGTCTGGAGCTGTTGGCAGGTCGGGTCCCACTGCTCCCAATGAGGGCGGGATGTGATGTTGACGCCACATATTGTCTGTCAGGCTCCCAGAGGAGGTGCTGTCTTCTCTTGTTCTAGTTTTCTTATTCTTTGCCTATCAGATCTGTCTTTATCTACTTGATGCAAAGTAGCATTGTTCCAGAAAGGCAGGGGCTTCCTATGTAATTAATAGCACTCTGAATGTGATTTTTCAGTTGTACTCTTTCAGAATTTTTGACAGTATCTGTGGGAATCACTAGACAAATAATGTGTTTCCAGAATATTCTCAAGAGCTCTGTAGAGTGAAGTGTTTCATTGTTGCCATCTAAAGCCACTGTCATTGATCTATGTTGTAAACGGGGCCGTGTGTGTGTGTGTGTGTGTGTGTGTGTGTGTGTGTATCTGTGCTCACTCATGTCTGACTCTTTGCAACCCCAAGCACTCTGTCCATGGGATTCTCTAGGCAAGAATACTGGAGTGAGTTGTCATGCCCTCTTGCGGGGGACCTTCCCAAACCAGGGATGGAACCCAGGTCTTGCATTGCAGGTGGATTCTTTGCCATCTGAGCCACCAGGGAAGCCCAAGAATACTGGAGTGGGTAGCCTATCCCTTTACACACATACACACACACACACACACACATGCACACACACAGTATGTTTATGTGTGAACACATATGTATTTACACAGTGTACTTATCTTGTAGCCTGATGGAAGACTAGATGAGTTTGGTTGTGGTTTGATTTGTTTTAACAGTTGCAGATTCCGTGAAAGAAGCTACCCGACCCCC
Organism: Ovis canadensis; assembly: GCF_042477335.2. Classification (NCBI taxonomy): domain Eukaryota; kingdom Metazoa; phylum Chordata; class Mammalia; order Artiodactyla; family Bovidae; genus Ovis; species Ovis canadensis. Next base: position 22,382,934 of record NC_091248.1, read on the forward strand.
TGTGCTGCAGTGCTTCAGAGAGGAAAGGCCACATGTGCTAAGGGAGAGTTCCCCGGGCCATGTCGCTGGCTGTGATGCAGGACAGGGGCACTCAGGGAGAGCCTGCCCCAGGCCAGGGGTGCCCGAGACGTCAGGCTCTCATGGTCTGCCACTTCGTCTGTTGCGCCTGTTCTTTTTTCCCACTGGGTCCAGCTCTACACATGGCTTCCCAGGGGGCTTAGCAGTAAAGAATGCTCCCGCCGATGCAGGAGAAATGGGTTCGATCCCTGGTTTGGGAAGATCCCCTGGAGGAGGAAGTGGCAGCCCACTCCAGTATTCTTGCCTGGAGAATCCCATGGACAGAGGAGCCTGGTGGGCTACAGTCCATGAGGTCGCAACGAGTCGGACACGGCTGAGTGAGTGAACAGCAAGCTCTACAAGCTGCGTGTCCCTGAACTCCAAAGCAGCTTTCCCTGCCAACATTCCTGAGATATGCTGTGAAATTGAGTGATTCTAGACCTGAAGCAATAAAGGAGTCTTTTCTTTCCCATCCATAGTGGGTCATAATGCTATTCTCCTTGAAACCTGTCTTTCTGGAATTTCCGCAGTGTTAACCAAGATGTTTTCCGGAGAGTGTTTTCTTTCTTCTCGGAAGAAATCAGTGTGAGAATATTGAGCGCCTTTTCTGTATAAAGAAAACTCGCCCCTCTAATAATGGAGGTAATTTAAGTTTACATTAAAAAAAAAATAAGGAAAAAGAGAAGAAAGACCTCCCTAATCCTATTATTCAATTACATCTGCTATTAAATGTCTTCGCTCTTTTCTTGTGTAAAGAACAAACAAAAACATCTCTATTTTATAAAAGGCCTGGGGAAAGGAAGTTGATTGCCCTTGGAAGTGTGGTTGATCTGGGGCTTCAAGCTTGTCTGCCCCCCAAACTATAGCCCATATATTCTATCCCACTTTCTTTTCAACCTCTATTTTTGAGTACTTTTACAGATGACACCTAATTTTTGTTAAAAATTAAAAAAACCTGTTGTCTTGTTTAAATACCATGAATGATTGTGTGTTATTCTGCCACGTGGTGGTGACATCAGCTTTCAAAAACACCTGAGGCTGGAACCTAGATGGAAGTTCAGGACGTATGAGTGAAACCTGTAACTTCGTGCCCTACCTTACCCCCACACCTCTGCATAGCTGAGCGTCTGGATTTTGCAGTTTGGGGTAAAATTAGCCTTAGCTTTTTTTAGAAAAGAACTGACTGCTTAATTAAGTTTTGGCTGTGCTGGGTCTTCCTTGCCGTGCAAGTTTCTCCGCAGGCATGGTGCAGGGGCCTCTCGCTGGGGTGGCTTCCTTGCCGCAGAATCCAGGCTCTGGGTGCGGGGCTGCAGCAGCTGTGGCAGGTGGTTCTAGGGCACAGGCTCACCAGTTGTGGCGCACGGGCCTAGTTGCTCTTTGGCATCAGGGACTGAACCTGTGTCTCCTGCATCGGCAGGCGGATTCTTGACAACTGAGACACCAGGGAACCCCTATCCTTAACTTTTATACAGCCAATTTTTTCCTCTGCTGCAGGAAAGAGATTGGATAGATACCTTAAGTAAGTAAATCACGGAAGGTTCCATCTTGAGGAGACGTTGGAAATCAGGTGCTTGACTTCATTGTTTCAAAGGTGGAGGAACTGAGGTCCGGGACGGGGGAACAGGTGATTTTCCTTTAGTCAGGGGAGGACCCAGGGCCAGGAGCCTGGGAGACAGGATGAGTCAAGACAAGCCTGAAGCCCAGATCAACCACACTTTCAAGGGCAATCAACTTCCTCTCCCCAGGCCTTTTATAAAATAGAGATGTGATAGTGCCTCCTTCCTAAGGTTATTGGGAGGATTGTGTGTGTGTGTTAGTCACTCAGTCGTGTCTGACTCTTTGCAGCCCCATGGACTGTAGCCCGCTAGGCTCCTCTGTCCAGGGGATTCTCCAGGCGAGAATACTGGAGTGGATTGCCATTCCCTTCTCCAGGGTATCTTCCTGACCCAGGGATCGAACCCGGGTCTCCTGCACTGCAGGCAGATTCTTTATCATCTGAGCTACCAGGGAAGCTCATATTGGGAGGGTTAGATAAGCTAAGTGTGTAAAGATTCCAGGAGAGCCACTGGCACATAGTAAATGTCTTCCATTTCATCCTGTCACTGTCCTTGTCTTCATCATTGCCGTCATTATTGATGATCTTACCATGACCTCTGCCTTCTGTAGTGGAAGGGGCTACAAGGAGGATGGAAAGATTAAATTCAAAGGTAAGTATTAGGGCTATGAGGAGAATTATTTTCAGATATTCCCTTAAACTTTCAAAGCCTGCATGTGATGATTTGCGTATTAAGCCTGTAAAACTACTCTCTAAAAACCACCATATTTTAGATTCCCTGAAGGCATGACTGCCTGCGTTCAGTTTTGTAGTTCCACTGTGTCTTGCATGTGGTTAATGTTCAAAAAATATCTATTGAATATGAGTGAATATATGTTGCAAATGAAGAGAAAGTTCATCCCAGGGTCAGCCAACATGGACTCTCATTTGCCACTTCCTAGCTATTTGTGCAGGTATTTACTTGACCCAGGACTCAGTGTTCTCATTTGTGAAACCAGTGAGTAAGACTGTGATCTTCAGGTTGCTTTCTTCTGTCAGTGCAGCACGGAATCCTGCAAAACAGTCAACATAAAATTACAGTTTTACCAAGATCTGAAATGTGCACTAGATCGGTGCTTATGGAAACAAGAAATCACTAAGTTTTTGTATGATCGTTTTCAGATTATAATGGTAGGAGTTTTCTTGAATTCCTTTCGTGGTCTTCCACTTCTCCTGTGGGAGTTGGGGAACTCAAACAGTCCACTGGAATCCAGTTAAGATGTGAGCCTTGGAATCTGGGGGCCGGGTGCAATTCTTAGATATGCGCGAGGTGTGGCGACTCCTTCCTCCGCGTTTATGAGCTGGAGAGTGCCTTATCTCGAGGAGTGGCTTTCTCTAGAGTGCCTAGAGGGGGAGCGTGGTAGCTACTCCCTTATTCATGTAGAGTATTTCTGTAGGTCTTGTAAATGTTTGACTTTGAACAGAAAGAGGAGAAAAAGAAATGTGGATTTCTTTGGAAGAATTTTCAATTTTTCCTTCCCTTCCCTTTCTCCCTCTAACCCTCCTTACTTTCCTTCTTTCTTTATTAACTTATAGTACATTGTATTAGTTTCAATAATGATTCCGTGTTTGTACATGCTGCAAAGTAATCACCACAATAAGTCTTTGTTCACATCTGTCCCTATACATAGGTACAGAAATTTTTTTTCTTGTGGTGAGAACTTCTAAGATTTATTCTTAGAAACTTTCAAATGTTTAGTACAGCACTATTAACTGTAGTCACAGGGCTCTACAGTACATCTGTTGGTCATGTGTATATGTCTTCTTTAGTGTTTGTTCAGATTCTCTGCTCATTTTTAAAATAGAATTGGTTTTTGCCGTTAAGCTGTATTACATCTTTACATATTTCGGATAGTAATCCCTTACCAGATACACTATTTGCAAATATTTTCTCCCATTCAGTGGATTGCCTTTGCAATTCTTTCTATAATCCAGTTGCCTTGTTGATATGCCTTGTTGATAGTTTCTTTTGCTGTGCAGAAGCTATTTATTTTTGCTTTTGGTGTCAGGTCCAAAAATTATTGTAAAGATTGACGTCACGGAGCTTACTGCCAGTGTTTTCATCTAGAAGTTTTAGGGTTTCCGGTCTTATAATCAAGTCTTTAATCCATTTGAGTTATTGTTTTGGGTATGGGATAAGATAGAGGTCTAGTTTTACTCTTTTGCATACAGTTATCCAGTTTTCCCAGCACTATTAGTGTGTCCTTTCCCCAGTGTATATTCTTGGCTCCTTTGTGCGTTAACTGACCATATACGTGTGAGTTGATTTCTGGGCTTTCTATTTTGTTCCGCTTACCTATGTGTCTCATTTTATGCCATACTGTTTTGGTTACTGTGGCTTTTTAATATAGCTTGAAATCTGGGGCATGATGCCTCCAGTTTTGTTCTTTTTTCTCAAGATTGCTTTGGCGATTCGGGGTCTTTTGTGGTTTTATACAGATTTTGGAATTGTTTACACTGTTCCTATGAGAACTGTGAAATTAGATTCTATTTGCTATTTTGGATGATGTGGACATTTTAACAATATTATTTCTTCCAGTCATGAGCATGGAATATCTTTCCATTTCTTTCTTTCATCAGTGTCCTATCGTTATCAGCGTACAGGTGTTTTTCACCTCCTTGGTTAAAGTTATTCCTTGATATTTTAGATTCATGATTAAGTTGTAAAGTGAATTATTTTCTTAGTGTGACTTTCTGATAGTCCATTATTTGTATATAGAAACAACAGATTTCTGGGCATTGAGTTTTGCATTCTGAAACTTTACTGAATTTATTCATTCTTAATTTTTGAAAATTATTTATTTTTGTTTTTGGCTGTGCTGGGTCTTTGTTGCTGTGTGTGGGCTTTCTCTAGTTGCAGTGAGCAGGGCGATTAGTTTCTCTAGCTGCAGCTCTCGAGTTGTAGTGTGCAGGCTCCTTATTGCAACAGCTTCTTTTGTTGCACAGCATGGGCCCTAGGGTGTTCAGGTTTCGGCACATGGGTTTAGTAGTCATACATGAGTCTAGTTGCCCTGAGGCATGTGGAATTAATTCTCCTGGACCAGGGGTTGAACCCATGCACCCTGCATTGGCAGGCTGATTCTTAACCATTAGGCCTCCAGGGACATCTTCGTTTATTACTTCTAGCAGTTTTTTGGTGGAATCTTTAGTTTTCCATATCTAGCATTATGTCACCTGCAAACAGTGACAGGTTTATGTCGTTTCCAATTAATGCTTTTTATTTCTTTTTCTTGCCTAATTGCTCTGGCTAGGACTCTCAGTACTTTCTTGAATAAGAGAGGTGAAAAGCGCTGTCCTTTTCTTGTTCCTGATTTGAGAGAGAAAACTTTCACCATTGAGCATGATAGCTTTGGCTTGTCATATATGCTGTTTATTATGTTGAGATATACTCCCTCTATTACTCACAGTTCCAGTGTTCACTTCAGTTCAGTCACTCAGTCGTGTCCGACTCTCTGTGACCCCATGAATCGCAGCACGCCAGGCCTCCCTGTTCATCACCAACTCCTAGAGTTCACTCAGACTCACATCCATCGAGTCCGTGATGCCATCCAGCCATCTCATCCTCTGTCGTCCCCTTCTCCTCCTTCCCCCAATGCCTCCCAGCATCAGAGTCTTTTCCAATGAGTCAACTCTTCGCATGAAGTGGCCAAAGTACTGGAGTTTCAGCTTTAGCATCATTCCTTCCAAAGAAATCCCAGGGCTGATCTCCTTCAGAATGGACTGGTTGGATCTCCTTGCAGTCCAAGGGACTCTCAAGAGTCTTCTCCAACACCACAGTTCAAAGCATCAATTCTTCGGTGCTCAGCCTTCTTCACAGTCCAACTCACATCCATACATGACCACTGGAAAAACCATAGCCTTGACTAGACGGACCTTAGTCGGCAAAGTAATGTCTCTGCTTTTGAATATACTATCTAGGTTGGTCATAACTTTTCTTCCAAGGAGTAAGCGTCTTTTAATTTGATGGCTACAGTCACCATCTGCAGTGATTTTGGAGCCCCCCAAAAATAAAGTCTGACACTGTTTCCACTGTTTCCCCATCTATTTCCCATGAAGTGATGGGACCGGATGCCATGATCTTGGTTTTCTGAAAGTTGAGCTTTAAGCCAACTTTTTCGCTCTCCTCTTTCACTTTCATCAAGAGGCTTTTCAGCTCCTCTTCACTTTCTGCCATAAGGGTGATGTCATCTGCATATCTGAGGTTATTGTTATCTCTCCCGGCAACCTTGATTCCAGCTTGTGTTTCTTCCATTCCAGCGTTTCTCATAATGTACTCTGCATAGAAATTAAATAAGCAGGGTGACAATATACAGCCTTGACGTACTCGTTTTCCTATTTGGAACCAGTCTGTTGTTCCATGTCCAGTTCTAACTGTTGCTTCCTGACGTGCATACAGATTTCTCAAGAGGCAGGTCAGGTGGTCTGGTATTCCCATCTCTTTCAGAATTTTCCACAGTGTATTGTGATTCACACAGTCAAAGGCTTTGGCATAGTCAATAAAGCAGAAATAGATGTTTTTCTGGCACTCTCTTGCTTTTTCGATGATCCAGCGGATGTTGGCAGTTTGATCTCTGGTTCCTCTGCCTTTTCTAAAACCAGCTTGAACATCAGGGAGTTCACGGTTCACATATTGCTGAAGCCTGGCTTGGAGAATTTTGAGCATTACTTTACTAGCATGTGAGGTGAGTGCAACTGTGTGGTAGTTTGAGCATTCTTTGGCATTGCCTTTCTTTGGGATTGGAATGAAAACTGACCTTTTCCAGTCCTGTGGCCACTGCTGAATTTTCCAAATTGGCTGGCATATTGAGTGCAGCACTTTGACAGCATCATCTTTCAGGATTTGAAACAGCTCAACTGGAATTCCATCACCTCCACTAGCTCTGTTCGTAGTGATGCTTTCTAAGGCCCACTTGACTTCACATTCCAAGATGTCTGGCTCTAGATTAGCGATCACATCATCATGATTGTCTGGGTCGTGAAGATCTTTTTTGTACAGTTCTTCCATGTATTCTTGCCACCTCTTCTTAATATCTTCTGCTTCTGTTAGGTCCATACCATTTCTGTCCTTTTTCGAGCCCATCTTTGCATGAAATGTTCCTGTGGTATCTCTAATTTTCTTGAAGAGATTTCTAGTCTTTCCCATTCTGTTGTTTTCCTCTATTTCTTTGCATTGATCGCTGAAGAAGGCTTTCTTATTTCTTCTTGCTATTCTTTGGAACTCTGCGTTCAGATGCTTATATCTTTCCTTTTCTCCTTTGCTTTTCGCCTCTCTTCTTTTCACAGCTATTTGTAAGGCCTCCCCAGACGGCCATTTTGCTTTTTTGCATTTCTTTTCCGTGGAGATGGTCTTGATCCCTGTCTCCTGTACAATGTCATGAACCTCATTCCATAGTTCATCAGGCACTCTATCTATCAGATCTAGTCCCTTAAATCTATTTTTCACTTCCACTGTATAATCATAAGGTTTTGATTTAGGTCATACCTAAATGGTCTAGCGGTTTTCCCTATTTTCTTCAATTTGAGTCTGAATTTGGTAATAAGGAGTTCATGATCTGAGCCACAGTAGCTCCTGGTCTTGTTTTTGTTGACTGTATAGAGCTTCTCCATCTTTGGCTGCAAAGAATATAATCAATCTGATTTCGGTGTTGACCATCTGGTGATGTCCATGTGTAGAGTCTTCTCTTGTGTTGTTGGAAGAGGGTGTTTGCTATGACCAGTGCATTTTCTTGGTAAAACTGTATTAGTCTTTGCCCTGCTTCATTCCACATTCCAAGGCCAAATTTGCCTGTTACTCTAGATGTTTCTTGACTTCCTACTTTTGCATTCCAGTCGCCTATAATGAAAAGGACATCTTTTTTGGGTGTTAGTTTTAAAGGTCCTGTAGGTCTTCATAAAACCGTTCAACTTCAGCTTCTTCAGCGTTACTGGTTGGGGCATAGACTTGGATAACTGTGATATTGCATGGTTTGCCTTGGAGACAAACAGAGATCATTCTGTTGTTTTTGAGATTGCATCCAAGTACTGCATTTCAGACTCCTTCCAGTGTTAGGGACTCTGAACCCCCACACAGTGAAAAATCCATGTGAACTTTACAGTCATTTCTCCATATCAGGGTTCCACACCTGGATTCAGCCAACCCAGATTGGGAGATAGATGGGGCATTGTACATTGATCTCAGTTTCTAGTTCTTGTCCCTCTTTTGTTATTTTGTATAAAGGTATAACTCTAATACCCAAGATGATAGATACGGCAGTGATTTTTTTAATGTGAACCAGAGTCTAGGGGTTAGGTACAAATATTTTGGGGATATTCCTGGTGATTCTTTTCCATCCTTTGAGGGTGGCAGAAGCCTTTGCATTCTTTTTTCACCCTAACTGTCTTCATAGCTGGAGCTCTCAGTGTCTTGTGAATGATGTGTGTGTTGTATACAATGTTGCAGCTTCGGGCCTCCCTGACTTCCTCATGTAAAGTACTAAATTTTGGGAACAGGTTCCTTAGCCCACTCCAGTGTTCTTGCCTGGAGAATCCCAGGGACGGGGGAGCCTGGTGGGCTGCCGTCTATGGGGTTGCACAGAGTCGGACATGACTGAAGCGACTTAGCAGCAGCAGCAGCCCTGTTGCTGAGGCTATACTCCTTGTTTCTCTTCTATGCTGGTTTCCAGTTTGCAGAGGACCCCTCCTCTGCCTACCTTGCCTCCTTCTTCCAGCCCACAACTGATCCTCCCTTCCCTATTTCCTTTCTGTTCACTCGTGGTATATCACTCCCTGGACAGTATCCTCAGTGGCCTTACCCCTTTGTGCTTTGCTTGTAATCTACTCCGCCAGCTCTCGATTTTGCCCTGGCGTCTTTCCCTCTCTTACGCAGTGGCTGCCAAAGCTGCTTGAGGAAATCACTCTGTAAATAAATCTATCGTCTCCGTTCTTTGCTGGAACCCGAGGCAGCAGTGCACAGCCTTGTACTGTGTGGCTGACCTGTTTCCTGCTGAAACATTTCCACTCCCCTCAAACCTTCTAACCGCCCTCATCCAACCCTCCTTCCTTTTCTACATGACTTTCCCTCTCTATTAGTTTGCTAGAGTTTCCATAGAAAAACATCCACAAACTCAGTGGCTTAAACAACAGACGTTTTATTGTCTCACAATTCTGAAGATCAGAAGTCTGAAGTCAAAGTGTTGGCAGCTTTGGTTCCCTCTGTGGGCTGTGAAGGAAGCATCTATTCCAGGCTTCCTCTCTTAACTTGTAGATTGTCCTCTTTCCCATGTGTCTTCACATCATCTTCCCTCAGTGGGTGTGTATCCAAATCCCCCCACCTTTTCTTTTAATAAGGACCTCAGTCATATTGAACTAGGGGCTCACTCTACTTAGGGGCTCACTCAGTCTCTGCTCTGGTTTATCATTGTTCAGTTGCTAATCGTGTCTGACTCTCTGTGACCCTCTGAACTGTAGCATGCCAGGCTTCCCTGTCCTTCACTATTCTCAGATTCATGTCCATTGAGTCGGTGATGCTATTTACCCATCTCATCCTCTGCCGCCCCCTTCTCCTCTTCCCTTCAGTCTTTCTCAGCATCAGGGTCTTTTCCAGTGAGTCAGCTCTTCACATCAGGTGGCCAAAGTATTGGAGCTTCAGCATTAGTCCTTTCAATGAACATTCAGGGTTGATTTCCTTTAGGATTGACTGATTTGATCTCTTTGCTGTCCAAGGGACTCTCAAGAGTCTTCTCCAGCACCACAATTTGAAAGCATCAATTTTTCAGTGCTCAACTTTCTTTATGGTCTAACCCTTACATCCACAAATGACTACTGTTACAAATTCATCTTAATTGAACTAATTACATCTGCAGTGACCCTGTTTCCAAGTCAGATCACATTCAGAGGGACTGGGGTAACTTAAGACTTAAACATAGGAATTTTTGGTAGACACAATTCAACTGATAACAACCTTCTTAGAACCCTTAACAACATGAGGTATTAGCCCCTTGCTATACGTGTACATTATTTGCTACAATCATACTTCCTGTTTTTCTCTACCTGAGAGGAAGATATGTCTTTTTTTCCTGTTCTGGTTTCTCCTCCTTTCCTATTGATTCCTTCCCCTTTTGTCCACTCCAGAAGCTCGTGTAAGCTTTCTTTTATTTGTATAATTTATTTTATTTTTAAAGTTTATTGGGGGTTCATGTTTGGGAACACATGTACACCCGTGGTGGGTTCATGTCAATGTATGGCAAAACCAATACAGTATTGTAAAGTAAAATAAAGTAAAAAAAAAAAAAAAAGTTTATTTTAGATTGGAGTGTAATTGCTTTCCAATGCTGTGTTAATTTCTGTTGTGCCGCAGTGTGAATCAGCCATTTGTATACATACGTCCCCTCCCTCTGGAGCCCCGCGCCCCACGTCTTCCGGGCATCACGGACACCCAGCTGAGTACCCTGTGCTGTGCTGCAGCCCCCACGGCTCTCTGTTGAACACACGGTAGAGTGTATGTCAGGGCCTCTCTCAGGCTGTCCGCCCTCTCCTTCCCACCCTGTGTCCGCAGCCCGTTCTCTATGTCTGCATCTCTCTTCTTTCCCTGCAAGTAGGTTCATCACTACCATTTTTCTAGATGCCATGTATCTTTGTTCATATTTGTTTTTCTCTTTCTGGCTTACTTTACTCTGTATGACAGACTCTAGGTTCATTCACCCTCTTGCACTGTTGCTGGGAATGTAAATTGATACAATCACTATGCAGAACAGTATGGAGGTTCCTTAAAAAACTAAAGATAAAGCTACCATATGACCAAAGCTACCATATGACCTAGCAGTCCCATTACTGATCATACACCCTGAGGAAACCATGATTCTTTACTTTCTTATCTGTGTTTCCTGTCTCTTCCCTTTTATAGGTATTTCAGCAGAGGGTCTGAGCATGGTTACGTCTATCCAGCTGCCCACTGGATGTTTCTGCTTCTATATCTTGTAGTCACCTGGATTTCAGTGTATCAAGTACAGTTGGCCTTCTAATGACATGGGTTTGAACCACAGCTCACATGTGGATTGTTTTTAAAGCAAATGCTGTTGGTTGAATCTGTGGGTGCATAACTGTGGATATAGAGGGCTGATTATCAAGTTATACTCAGATTTATTTTTTTAAGACATATATTTGTCTGTTTTTGCCTGTGCTGGGTCTTTGTTGCTGCGTGCGGGCTTCCTCTAGTTGCGGAGAATGAGGGCTAGGCCTGGGCTTCATGCTGCCGTGGCTCCTCTCGTTGTGGAGCACAGGCTCTGGGTGCAGGGGCTCAGCAGTGGTGAGAGCAGGCTCCAGGTGCACGGGCTCAGTAGTTGTGCCCGCAAGCTCTGGGTGCACGGGTTCAGTAGTTGTGAGCACAGGCTCCGGGTGCACGGGCTCAGCAGTGGTGAGAGCAGGCTCCAGGTGCATGGGCTCAGTAGTTGTGCGCGCAGGCTCTGGGTGCACGGGCTCAGCAGTGGTGAGAGCAGGCTCCAGGTGCACGGGCTCAGTAGTTGTGCCCGCAAGCTCTGGGTGCACGGGTTCAGTAGTTGTGAGCACAGGCTCCGGGTGCACGGGCTCAGCAGTGGTGAGAGCAGGCTCCAGGTGCATGGGCTCAGTAGTTGTGCGCGCAGGCTCTGGGTGCACGGGCTCAGCAGTGGTGAGAGCAGGCTCCAGGTGCACGGGCTCAGTAGTTGTGCGCGCAGGCTCTGGGTGCACGGGCTCAGCAGTGGTGAGAGCAGGCTCCAGGTGCACGGGCTCAGTAGTTGTGCGCACAGGCTCTGGGTGCACGGGCTCAGCAGTGGTGAGAGCAGGCTCCAGGTGCACGGGCTCAGCAGTTGTGAGCACAGTCTGTAGGTGCACAGGCTCAGTAGTTGTGAGTACAGGCTCTGGGCGCACGGGCTCAGTAGTTGTGAGCGCAGGATGTAGGTGCACGGGCTCAGTAGTTGTGAGTGCAGGCTCTGGGTGCACGGGCTCAGTAGTTGTGAGCGCAGGATGTAGGTGCACGGGCTCAGTAGTTGTGAGCGCAGGCTCTGGGTGCACGGGCTCAGTAGTTGTGAGCGCAGGCTCTGGGTGCACGGGCTCAGTAGTTTTGAGCGCAGGATGTAGGTGCACGGGCTCAGTAGTTGTGAGCACAGGCTCTGGGTGCACGGGCTCAGTAGTTGTGAGCGCAGGCTCTGGGTGCACGAGCTCAGTAGTTGTGAGTGCAGGCTCTGGGTGCACGGACTCAGTAGTTGTGAGCGCAGGCTCCGGGTGCACGGGCTCAGACGTTGTGGGCACAGGCTGTAGGTGCACGGGTTCAATAGTTGTGAGTGCAGGCTGTAGGTGCACGGGCTCAGTAGTTGTGAGTGCAGGCTCTGGGTGCACGGGTTCAATAGTTGTGAGTGCAGGCTGTAGGTGCACGGGTTCAGTAGTTGTGAGTGCAGGCTCTGGGTGCACGGGCTCAGTAGTTGTGAGCGCAGGATGTAGGTGCACGGGCTCAGTAGTTGTGAGCGCAGGCTCTGGGTGCACGGGCTCAGAAGTTGTGAGCGCAGGCTCTGGGTGCACGGGCTCAGTAGTTGTGAGCGCAGGCTCTGGGTGCACGGGCTCAGTAGTTTTGAGCGCAGGATGTAGGTGCACGGGCTCAGTAGTTGTGAGCGCAGGCTCCAGGTGCACGGGCTCAGTAGTTGTGAGCACAGGCTCTGGGTGCACGGGCTCAGACGTTGTGGGCACAGGCTGTAGGTGCACGGGTTCAATAGTTGTGAGTGCAGGCTGTAGGTGCACGGGTTCAGTAGTTGTGCGCGTAGGCTGTAGGTGCACGGGTTCAGTAGTTGTGAGCGCAGGCTGTAGGTGCACGGGTTCAGTAGTTGTGAGCGCAGGCTGTAGGTGCACGGGGTCAGTATTTGTGAGCACAGGCTCTGGGTGCATGGGCTCAGTAGTTGTGAGCGCAGGCTCCGGGTGCACGGGCTCAGACCATGTGAGCACAGGCTGTAGGTGCATGGGCTCCGTAGTTGTCACCACAGGCTCTCTGCTTACGGGCTCATTAGTGTGAGCACAGGGCTCAGACATCGTGAGTGCGGGCTGTAGGTGCACAGGCTTAGTAATTGTGGCACAGGGGCTTCGTTGCTCCTCGGCATGGGGGCAGTCTTTCCAGAGCAGGGATCGAACCCGTGTCCCCTGCATTTTCAGGTGGATTCTCTATCACTGGACGACCAGGGAAGCCCTATACTCAAATTTTTAGCTGAGCAGGGTGTTGGCACCCCTAATTGTTCAGGGGTCACCTGTGTTACTAATTCCTGTATTCTCTAAATGGGCATCCTTTCTCTTTCCTATCTCAGTGGTTGCTTTCACAGCCACATGATTTTTGAAGGCAGAAACATGACCCCATCCTACGCATTCGTCTGTGCCCCACATCCATGCTTTGGGTCGGTTCTTGTTCCCTTGTGTTCCATCCTTTCCCGCTGCTGAGGTAAGCATTCAGCCTCTCTTGTCTGGACAGCAGTAGCCTTCTGACTGGCGTCCCTGCCTACAGCTTGCCTCCTATTCTAATACAATGACGGATCTGAAATACAAATTGTGCTGTTCTCCTGCTTAATGCTTTAAAAGCTCCATGTTAGCTGCAGGTTCCAGTCCAAACTGCTAGCTTGCCTTTTAAGGCCTTCGCCATCCATCTCTCACCTACCTTTCCGCCTTATCAGACAGTCACCTCTTATTTTAATGCTTTTATTACCAGTCCAGCTGCTGCCACTTTAGTTCAGGACGTCATCAGCTTTGCTTATTTTACGCCAGCAGCCCTTTCATTGGTCTTACTGTTCCATCTCTCGCTCCTCCACTCCAGTCTTCCCAAGGCATCTTTCTTGCTACGTTGTTGTTGTTAGTCACTCAGTTATGCCCGACTCTTTGCAACCCTGTGGACTGTTGCCCACCAGGCTCCTCCGTCCATGGGATTCTCTAGGCAAAAGTACTGGAGTGGGTTGCCATTCCCTTCTCCAGGGGATCTTCCCAACCCGGGATCGAACCCAGGTCTCCCACATTGCAGGCAGATTCCTTACCATCTGAGCCACCAGGGAAACAAGACCAACTTGTCATGATCCTTTCCTGATCAGAGATTTGTGCAGCAGGTTTTCACAGTCAGCCCTCCCTCTCTATGGCTTTTGGGTCCATGCATTCAACCAACCTTGGATTGAAAATGTTCGGCGGTTGGGAGGGGGTGGTGGAAAAAAATCCCAGAAAGCTCCAAGCAGTGAAACTTGAATTTGTTGCATGCTGGCAACTATTTATATAGCGTTTACATTCTATTTACAACTATTTACATAGTATTTACATTGTACTTACAACTATTTACATATCATTTACATTGTATTAGGTATTATAAGTAATCTAGAGATGATTTTAAAGTATAGGGGAAAACGTGGAACTCTGCTAAATGTTACGTGGCAGCCTGGATGGATGGGGAGTTTGGGGGAGAAGGGGTATGTGTGGATGCATGACTGAGTCCCTTCACTGTTCACCTGCGACTGTCAAACATTGTTAATTGGCTATACCCTAGTATTAAATAGTTAAAAAAAGTATACAGAAAAAGTAAAATACATTGAAAATGTGTGTGTTATGTGCAGATACTGTGCCGTTTTCTAGAGGGAACTCAGCATCCATGCTGATGGTGCTGAGGGGCAGCTGAATCGATGTCTGTTTTATCTCAGGCTCTGAATGTGCTCAGAACCTGCCTCTCAGTCCAGTTGATCTCACAAGATCATCCCACTGGCACTCACAGACTGACCAGCTCCTGCTGCCTTACAGCTCTGGGCTTGGGCACGACTCAGTCTGTCTCTTTATATGAAGATTTTATGTTACTTTATATCCGGTTTCCCTCTTGCCGTGGCCGTGTTTGCCAGCCTGGGATGCTGTGAACCTGTCACCTGAAAAGAGGTCTAGAAATTAACAGACTGTTTCCTGATGATGTCAGTACTTTGGTAAGTCATTATCTTTCCAATTCAGCATTTTAGATGGCTGAGAAAGAACATCATTTCCTCCTTAATTCTCTCTTTGGAAATTTCGTTGAAATTTTCGGATTCTTAAAACTTCATTTATGCTTCATTTTTTCCTTTCTATAAACGTTTGATCACATTTACCCTCTCCCTAATTATGGTAGACATAATTTCCATAGTTATATCTAGTCCCAGACAGTGGCTAGAATGTCTGGCTAGTGCTCTAAAGACTCACAGAGGAGGTACATGTCCCCAAATGCAAAACGTATGACAATTTGGGAGAGTCAGTCACTCTGATAGTCTTCATTCTCCAAAGACAGAATGTTACGGAAGTGGAAAGCGCTGAACAGCATCCTCTTTCTCTCTGTGGGCACTGTGTATCCTGACAGCAGGTGCGTTAGACTGTGGGAAGCCTCTCCTGTATGGTGGCTGATGTTCCCTTACAGACAGTGCTTTCACTGTGTTTGAATTCACTTACAGAAAGCTGACCTCTGGCTTAGGAAGTCTGTCTGTGCAACCCAGGTACTTATGATTGAATCCAGCTCTAGGAAGTACGTTATACCCATTTTCCTTCTGACTGAAATGTGAGCCACTAATTTATAATCCTCAAATCCTGGTTGTGTTGGTCTTCCTTGGCAGCTCAGCTGGTAAAGAACCCACCTGCAGTGCAGGAGACTGGGGTTCAGTCCCTGGGTTGGAAAGGAGGGTATGGTAACGCACTCCAGTATTCTTGCCTGGAGAATCACCGTGGCCAGAGGAGCCTGGTGGGCTACAGTCCACGGGGTCATAGAGAGTCGGACATAACTGAGCAACTAAGCATAGCACACAGGTTTGAAATGGCCTCTTATTCATGGAGCTGTAACAATGAACTAAGCCAGGGGCGAGGGTTCTCTGAGGACTGGAATCCTCGTCTACGCTTGATTGGGAGTGTGCTGGCCTTTAGGGCTCTGTGATGCCTAAATGATGCTTCTCTGAGGATGATACATTTGTTAATTTTTTTTTTTTTTACAGTCCAAAGGTAATTCTCAGGTGGCACCCACTCCACTATTCTTGGCTGGAGAATCCCATGGACAGAGGAGCCTGGAGGGCTACAGGGTTGTGAAGAGTCAGACACGCCTGGAGCGACTTAGTGCTCATGCAGGGTCCAAAACCCTCATGACTCTTATTTTCTGTGTCCTAAAATTTACAAAAGGCACAGTTATCAAAAATTGGAACCAGCAAAATGCTCTTATATTGCAAGTTTGATTTCTCCAGAATGGATCCGTGTCAGGCTTCCTGAAGGAGCTCTTCAGGAAGGAATACTTTTTCCTTCTGAGTCAGTTTTATTTTCGATATATAAAGTTGTTGTTGTTCAATCACTCAGTCATGTCCGACTCTTTGCGACCCCATGGACTGCAGCACACCAGGCTTCCCTGTCCTTCACCATCTCCCGGAGCTTGCTCAGACTCATGTCCACTGAGTCGGTGATGCCATCCAAGCATCTTGTCCTCTGTCGTCCCCTTCTCCTCCTGCCTTCAGTCTTTATTGATATCAGGGTATTTTCTGAAATATCAAGTAGATTCTGCTTATTCTTCAATTTTTTATTCAATTAAAATTTTTTTTATTTTACTTTTTTCTGCTATTCTTCCTTTCTTTTCCTCTGCCCCTCCCTCCTTCCTTTCTCCCTTTCTTCCTTTTTTCCCACTTCGTCTCCCTCTCTCCCTTCCTTTTCAGTTTATGAGTCTGGGCATTTTCTTAAAACTGTGTAAGTTTTAGGATCTGAAATTATGACAGTACTCTTTATTACAGTGTCTTACACTGGAACATTATATGCTTAATTTTTAAATAATGAGATTAATAGCTTTTTGTGTAAGTTTTTAAAAATATATTTCTTTTAATTTGTCTGTTTGGCAGCAGTGGGTCCTAGCAGCATGTGGGATCTAGTTCCCTCACCAGGCAGCAAACAGGTCCCCTGCACTGGGAGCAGAGTCTTAGCTGTTGGGCCACCAAAGAAGTCAGTGTGTACGTTTCTTAAATAGCTACTCTGAATTTTAAATTACATGATGTTATATCTTACATGCATGGCTAACGGATGTGTGGGGGAAACTTTTAAAACACTATTATGACCATATAGTTAAAGTAGAAAATCTGCTTCAACATGTAATTGTAGACTCAGCCTACGTTGTATCAGGTAGAGTATTTATTTGACTTTCCACAGATAGTTTTTTCCAACCTGGCAAATCAGACTTTTAAGTATGAAAGAGGCTTGGAACCGGATGGAGCGTCTGGGAAGGTCTTGAAGTCTTCAGTTCCATGTGTTTTTGAATCTGTGGATTGTGTTATCTTAGTCTCTGCATACTCTCACGTGAAATGTCTATGAAGTGTGATGTTTACAATGTATTTTCGTATTCTATGTTTGGGACTATCCCTTCTAGCCTATTTGGCCTCCAAAACATAGTTGGAGCTGCGTTCTGATCAGCTGAAATATTAACTATGCAAATAGCTTCCTATAAAAAAAGTGGCAGATTGAGATCTCTCCGCTGTGTTTTGATGTATTTTCTTGAGTGGGAAAGAAGAGGGCTGAGTTGCAGTTAGAGGACCAGGAATTTGGCACATTCCAAAGTTTGCCCGTGGGAATGTGCCAAGTATGGAACAATTACCCGTGACATATGTCTTAGTGGAAACCAAAGAAATGCGTTCCTTTAGTCTGTTCCTTGCCTTAAGGCTGGGCTATGACTCTACTTATCTCAGAGCATTATTTGTTCTTATTTTAAAGGATTTGCAAAAATGGGGATTGCACCAGCTCTATAAAACAGTGATGGTGTGGAGGGTGGCAGTTTTTTTAAATGCTCCCTGAATGGAGATTGGCGGCAGGAAAATTCCTCCTATCCCAGATCACACACCTGGAGAATTCTGCTGCTATAGTTAGTGCAGGTCAGTTTTTGAGAGTGTCATATCCCACAAGTGTGCTTGATGATAGAAATGACTGTGAGCCACTCTTCTGAAATATCTGTTACTGAACTATTAGAAGTGAGTGGAAGATGGACATTGGAGCAATCACATGCAGCCTGAACTTTTTTGAACAGCTCTTGATTTTAGATCAGGTGTCCTGAGTTTTGGTCCTGAAAATAGAGTCTTAGTTCTACAATTGTGTATTTCCTAACATCTCATTAATTTTCTAGGTATTTTAGCTACAAGAAAAGTGTAGACAGTGATAAAGAAATGTTTAACAAAAAAGGGACTGAGTAGATAATATCTACAACAGATTAAGGAGGAGTAAGAGTAACTTAGTTATTTTTTCAATTTTAATAAAAAATGCATTAATTAAAAACATTATAGGTAAAGAAGAGATAAGATTGATGAAATAAAATTGTATGTTATTAATAGTTACTCAGGGCATGAATTACATCTTTTGTGTTATTGATGCTCATTTATTTTAAATTCTATTTATTTGACCTCACTGTGCAGCATGTGGAGAAGGCAATGGCACCCCACTCCAGTCCTCTTGCCTGGCAAATCCATGGACGGAGGAGCCTGGTAGGCTGCAGTCCATGGGGTTGCTAAGATTTGGACACGACTGAGCGATTTCACTTTCACTTTTCACTTTCGTGCGTCGGAGAAGGCAATGGCAACCCACTCCGGTGTTCTTGCCTGGAGAATCCCAGGGACAGAGAAGCCTGTGGGCTGCCGTCTGTAGGGTCGCACAGAGTCGGACACGACTGAAGCGACTTAGCAGCAGCAGCAGCAGTGCAGCATGTGGGATCTTAATTTCCTGATCAGGGATGGAACCCGCGCCCCTTGTGAGGAAGTGTGGAGTTGTAACCACTGGACCACTTGACCATTTATTTTAAATCTTCTTCAGCTGTATAGCTCGCCTTATATTGTCTTCAGGTGAATATGATGGAGAATGCTCTGCAGTGCTTGATTCTCTTCTCCTAAAAGGCAGACTATTTAATTTTATGAATGAGCATCCTTGGGTCATTAGGAATTGGGGTTCAGGTATGCAGAAGACTTGGTAACGTGTGGCCTGTTTCCAGATGCCCTAGTAGAGCTCAGAACTCTCCCCAGGAGATTTGCGTTACTTTACCTAAGTAATGAGTTACATGAGCAAGTGCTTTGTCCCATGAAAGGAAAAGATAAATATGTACTTTGCAAGACATGCCAGTCTGCCTTTATGCCACCCTCGCTACACTTACTAGAAGATAAAAATGTCATCGCCTGGGGGAAACACATTGACTGGGTGGCCATGATTATGAGCGGCTCGCTTTTAGGGTCCGCAGTGTTCCTTTTCTTTCCCTTATTATGGTGTTTTATATATATATATGTGTGTGTGTGTGTGCGCGCGCGTGCGCGCGTGCTAAGTCACTCAGCCGTGTCTGACTCTGTGCGACCCCATGGACTGTAGCCCGCCAGGCTCTTCTGTTCGTGGGATTTTCCAGGTAAGAATACTGCAGTGGGTTGCCATGCCCTCCTCCAGGGGATCTTCCCGACCCAGGAATCACCCACGTCTCTTACATCTCCTCCACTGGCATATCCATCGTGTAAATGTATATGTACATTTATATACACATATACACACACATACACATATACACACACATACACATATACACACACACATATACACACACACATACACACACATACACACATACACATATACACACACATACACACACATACACACATATACACACACATACACACACATACACATATACACATATACACACACATACACACACATACACACACATACACATACACACACATACACATATACACACACATACACATACACACACACACATATACACATATACACATGGCTTCCGTGATGGCAGTGGGTAAAGAATCTGCCTGTAAATGCAGGAGACATAGGAGATGTGGGTTCGATCCCTGGGTTGGGAAGATCTCCTGGAGCAGAAAATGGCAACCCATTGCCATAATGGCAACCCACTCCAATATTCTTGCCTTCCTGGAAAATCCCATGGACAGAGGAGCCTGGTGGGCTACAGTCCATGGATTGCAAAGGGTTGGACACAACTGAGTGACTAACACTTTCTTTCTCTACACACACACACACACACACACACACACACTTTTTCCTCTCACTTAAATATTTTTTGTTCAGGCAACACAGCATATGGAAGTCACCCTGGACATTTTTTTTCTGGTTCACAAGTTTCCCTTCTTACCATAATCAGTGTATTCATCACTGAATAGTTTCAGCATTTCTATGAAGAAAAGTAAGGATGCTTGTTGTAGAAAATTTATGAAATACTAAGAAATAAAAATGACTCTGTTAAGTGAAAGCAGCCACTGTATATAAGTATGATCTCAGCTTTGTAGAACATGTGTGTTCTCTATACGGGGGAAGCATCAGAAAAAAGGGAAAACAATAAAAGGTTAATATGGAAATTGAAGTTCATTGATGCTGCGACTTGCTCTAAGTCCCTTAGCTAGAAACTCAGTTAATCTGTAAGTGTAAGATTGTCTGACTCCAGTGTGTGCTTGACGTTTTTCTAGGCGGCTTCCTAGGAGAAATGAAAGTTAAAGTGAAAGTTGCTCAGTTGTGTCCGACTTTTTGTGACCCCATGGACTATACAGTCCACGGAATTCTCCAGGCCAGAATACTCGAGTGGGTAACCGTTCCCTTCTCCAGGGGATCTTCCCAACCCAGGGATCAAACCCAGGTCTCCTGCATTGCAGGTGGATTCTTTACCAGCTGAGCTATGAGGAAAGCCCTCCTAGGAGAAGGGAGAAGCAATACACAGGGACTGTGTTGTGGTGTGTTGCAGATAGATGGAGAAAGGACCCCAGCATTCTTACAAAGGTGCAATTCAGGTTTGTAGGAATTCTTATAGATGAATGGTTTTCCTAAAAAGGCACAGGGAATGAATGAGCCTAAAATATTCCTGCAGCCGAGCTATGCCATTTTTGAACCAAGGTACATGTAACCATTTTACAGAGGGGAAACTGAGGTCCGGGCAGATGAAATCAATTGTGAAGAGAATATGGTTGGTTAGTGTGAGATCCAGGAGGTCTGTTGTCTAAATAACTCTTTACATTTTAGGTTTCAGTTTCATGCTTTCATTAAAACTGTGCTTGGATTGCCATTTTTTATCTGGATATAGATGGGGATTAGGTGGAATGGTTTGAGACATAAGCTTGATCCCTTTTTTTTTTTTTAATAAGCTTGATCCTTGATCATTTAATACAAATTTCTGGTTAGACATTAAGGCACTGCCCCAGTGAAGGGTATGGAAGGTTATCTGTTGTGTGAGGTACCCTGTATCACCAACCAGCCTGCCAGTAGGTTGGTTGGAGCTGGGAGACATGAGGGTGATGCTGGTGTGTGTTTTAACTGGTGTGTTCAGAAAACAGTGTCAGAACACCTTTCAGAGGGTGTACATTGCCTTCCTCAAATTAAGGTAGATAGTTAATATTGAACAGAAAGTGTCAGATGATAAATTCATTTCTTTTCTCCAAGTTCTGGCTGTGTGTACACGTGGGATTATTAGCTTGTGCATGTGAAGTGACTCTAGCTTCATTTTTATTTCCAACTGTGACAACTGGAATGTTTGTGAAGGCTAAAAATAGAGAGAAAACAGGCAGATCTTTTCAATAGATCTTAGTAAGAAAAAAAACAGGCTTGTAGGTGGGCATGGAGAGAAATACTGAATGCTTCCTATTCCTTTTTATTAGTAGGATGGGTGCTGAGAAGAGAGACCGTTTCTGCCTCCTGCCCTCCTCCCTTTCTTCCTTCCTTTCTCCCTTTGCTCCTTCCCTCCATCCCTCTTTCCTTCTTTCCTGCCTTCTTCCTATGCTTCCAGTATCACTGGGTCTCCTTTTTTTTCCTGAAACTGCTTGATCTAGGTGGGGACCCTCCGCTCCTTCTTCTCGGAAGCGAGCGATCTAACTGGCAGCCACTGGGCTCTCTTTGCCCTGAGCTCTCTTCCGAGTCCAGGCACTGGGCCTCATCCGTTTAGTAACCTTTGTGGGTGCTTGTGCATCCTCGCGCTGTGACACATGACTCTTTTCTGGTGCGTGACTGGTGCGGGTGAGGGTAGAGTTGCAGGCAGGTGAGACGGATGCCTTACAATGATTGACCCCTGTCCTTCAACTGATCAACAGAATTATACCCCCTAGAAAAAAAGACCTGAACTTCCTTATGCTCCCTGCTGTGTTTCATGGACTCTCTGTGGCCTGTGTATTATTTGATTTACTTTACCTTTCTGCTTTTACCACCACTGATCAAGTTGGGAAGTTTTGAGTACTCAGATGTAAGGAGTGATTTTTATGTATTAATTTAATTTAATTTAATTTAATTGGCTGTGTCAGGCCTCAGTTGCTGCATGTGAGATCCAGTTCCCTGACCAGGAATCAAACCCGAGACCCCTGCATTGGGAGCTTGGAGGGCTTAGCCACCGGACCACCAGGGCAGTCCCGAGAGTGACTTCTGGATTTTTCTCTGATGCTTGTCAGTGGGCGCAGAACTAGGAGGATGTGTGCCTTCTTAGCATTTTTTTTTTCTTCTTTTTTTTGATGAGAAGGAGCAGGGAAGTGAAAACTCTCAAGAGAGCAGTATCAGTTTTCCGGTCACCAAGCGCATTAGGTTAATATTTACTTTTAAAATGAGTGTGTTTGCCAGCCCTCCCTGCTGTTTGTTTGGGGACCATTTAGCGCGCGTGTGGGAGCCTCTCACTGGCTTCCACTGCCACAGGGCCTCTCACCTCCGAGGCCAGTGACCAGTCCGATGGGCTGATTCCTGTTGTAACACCTGTTTTTTATTTTAAAGCTTCAAATTACATTTATCTTGAGACTAAAGGAAGGGAAAGATATGAAAGTTTTTTCCTGTTTCTCTATGTCTACTGCTCAGTCTTGTTAAACTCATTTCTGATATTAATAATTCAATTCACACATATTTAGAGGCTTAAGAAAGCTGGAAAACGGATTAAAATACAGCCTCAAAACTCAAAGATGTTTTGAGTTTGAAGGCTTTTGATATTTTTACCATTAATTCTAATACTGTTGTATTTTTACATTGTAAAGTAACACCTGGTCATTAATGAAAATGTAAAAAAATACAGATGATATAAAAAAGGGAAGTTTAAAATATTGTTTTATATTTAGTAAAAAGTTTTCTTTTAATACTATTAAAATATTCTTTTCAAAACGTTTATATTTTTTAAATCCAGAAACATAGGATATTCTAATATCATTTAAGCCTTCTGTAAAAAATAAAAATATCTTCATAAAATATTATAGTTTAAAATTTTTTATGACCTGCTTTTTTATTTGTCAATGATGCTATTTTGAGACTTCTTTTAAAAAATAATTGTTAATTAAGAATGAGGATGGGTTTTTATCATTTCTGCTTGTTTCTGTAGATGTTTACATGTTTATTTTGTGTTTTGTTGTTTTACTCAACTCTGTCAGTTCCAGTGGTCTTCAGAGGTTTCCTTTGGGTTTTCTTGGTATATAATCATGTCATCTGCAAATGATTTTTTTAATCTCTTCCTTTCCAGTATGGCATGAAATGATGTTATCATTTGTTTTTCCTCTTGATGTTTGTAACTTTCTAAATGAAGGCTGTCATTTTTCTTCAGGTCTGAGAAGAGTTTTTTCAAAATAAAGAAATCTAGTGAGCATAAGGTATTATTTCTACTTCTAGATATTTAATAATCAAAGGGTCCTCAGATATATGTTATAGGAAGTTTTGTTGGGGACTTTTTTAAGCCTTCCGTGTTAGAGAACTGCCAGTCATGTTTGATTATTTGAAGGTTGCATTGAGGAGTTCTTAAACTTGCTTTTGAAAAAGAGAGAGATGCCTTTTTGTTCAGTATCTTCTTGATATTCCGTTGGTCTTAGGAGTCTGTATGTGGTGTGATTCTGTGATGAAAGCCACAAGTGTGCCCTGGGTCACCATTAGCCCAGGGTATTTTTAATCTAGCCAGAAACCTGAAAACTGTGTATGAACTTTCTGGGGCACATCTCCCGCCATTTCTGAGATCAGCAAAGATCACCAATTCAGGGGCGATTCTCAGGAACTTTTGATTCAATATTTGATGGGTTGGTTTTTTTGTTTTTGTTTTTTAAGATGAAAAAAAGTTTTTCAAGCGGTTGGTGCTGGCTGTCCGTGTGCCCTGCACCGCTGTGTGGCTCCCCTCTCCACCCCCAGCTCCCTGTGAAGCAGAGTGGAGAGTGGAAAGCACAGGGACGAGAGCTTTGGGGTCTCACTTCTCCTGGAGTCCAGTGGAGCTCTCCACCCAACGCCCCAGACCTCGTGCACCTGCTTTTCCTTATCAGTGCAGCAAGGACAGTGTACCTTGCAATGTTACTATTAATATTTTTTTTTAAATGCAAAGTCAAAGTGTTAGTCGCTTAGTTGTGCCCGACTCTGCAACCCCATGGATTGTAGCCGGCCAGGCTCCTCTGTCCATGGGGATTCTCCAGGCAGGAATACTGAAGTGGGTAGCCATTCTCTTCTCCAGGGCATCTTCCCGACCCAGAGATTGGTCCCTGGTCTCCTGCATTGCAGGCGGATTCTTTACTGTCTGGGCCACCAGGGATGCTCTAAAGGGGACTCTGGCTGCATGGGCTGGGAATTGAACCCGAGCCTCCCATCCGGCAGGCAAGAATCCTACCACTGAACCGCGCCTGGGCCGTCCTGGATCTTCATTGCTGCAGGGGCGCTCTCTAGCTGCGGTGAGCAGGGGCTTGCCTCTTGTTGCTGTGTGCAGTCTGCTCTTGCTGTGAAGCATGCGCTCCAGGGCCTGTGGGCTGAGCAGTTGTGGTGCACAGGCCTCGTTGCCCGGCAGCATGTGGGACTCCCTGGACCAGGGACTGAGCTCATGTCCCCTATACTGGCAGATGGCCTCTAACCACTGGACCACCTGGGAAGTTCCTGGCGGTGTTATTATGATTAATCAGGTGATACCTGTCCATCCTTTGTCAGACTGGGCACATGGCGGGCACTCTGTTTACAGGGCTCCGTTGTGCCACTCACAGCATCCCTCATGCCCAGTGACGCCTGTGCCATCCTTCTCTCAGTGTGAGCTCTCCCATCTATGGGGGGGTGGGGAGGGTGCTCTCACAAGCTGATGGCTAGCTTTATTGTGACATACCAGTGCTAGAATTTAAGAAACCTCCTTATTTTATTTTTTTAACTTTTACTATATTTTACTTTACAATACTGTATTGGTGTTGCAATACATCAACATGAATCCGCCACGGGTGTACATGTTTTCCCAATCCTGAACCCCCCCTTCCACCTCCCTCCCCATACCATCTCTCTGGGTCATCCCAGTGCACCAGCCCCAAGCATCCTGTATCCTGCATTGAACCTAGACTGGCGATTTGTTTCTTATGTGATATTATGCATGTTTCAGTGCTATTCTCCCAAATCATCCCACCCTCTCCCTCTCCCTCAGAGTCCAAAAGACTGTTCTATACATCTGCATCTCTTTTGCTGCCTCGCATACAAGGTTATCGTTACCATCTTTCTAAATTCCATATATATGTGTTAGTATACTGTATTGGTGTTTTTCTTTCTGGCTTACTTCACTTTGTATAATCGGCTCCAGTTTCATCCACCTCATTAGAACTGATTCAAATGTATTCTTTTTAATGGCTGAGTAATACTCCATTGTGTATATGTACCACAGCTTTCTTATCCATTTGTCTGCTGATGGACATCTAGGTTGCTTCCATGTCCCGGCTATTATAAACAGTGCTGCGATGAACATTGGGGTACATGTGTCTCTTTCTGTTCTGGTTTTCTTAGTGTGTATGCCCAGCAGTGGGATTGCTGGGTCATAGGGCAGTTCTATTTCCAGTTTTTTAAGGAATCTCCACACTGTTCTCCATAGTGGCTGTACTAGTTTGCATTCCCACCAACAGTGTAAGAGGGTTCCCTTTTCTCCACACCTTCTCCAGCATTTATTGCTTGCAGACTTTTGGATCGCAGCCATTCTGACTGGTGTGAAGCGGTACCTCATTGTGGAAACCTCCTTATTTTAAAGATGAGGACTCTGAAGTCCAAGCCGAGTCTTCCTCCTGCCCCCTTCTCCTCCATCTCAGTGGCCTTGCCTACTGGTGGGGTTTGTCAGCTCTGTGGGTTTTGGTGGGTGGAATTTTGTATCTTCGGAGACAGTCATGGACTCTGCATTGGTAAGAATTCTTTCTTTGATAAAACTTTTTATTTTGTACTGGGATGTAGCCAATTAACAATGTTGTGATAGTTTCCGGTGAACATCGAAGGGACTCAGCCATACATATACATGTATCCATTCTCCCCCAAACTCCCCTCCCGTCCAATCTGCCATATAACATTAAGCAGAGTTTCCTGGGCTGTACAGTAGGTCCTTGTTGGTTATCCATGTAAAATATAGCGGTGTGTGTATGTCCATCCCAAACTCCCTAAGTACCCCTTCCGTCCATCCTTCCCCTACCCCAGCGGCAGCTCTAACTCTGTGAGCCTCTTTCTGTTTTGTAAGTAAGTGGATTTGTATCATTTCTTCTTAGATCCCACACAGAACAGATGCCACGGAATATTTCTCCTTTCCTGTCTCATTTCAGTCTGTATGACAGTCTCTGTGCCCATCCGTGTTGCTGCAGATGGCACTGTTTCCTCCTTTTTATGGCTGAGTAATACTCCTCTGCATGTCTGTATCACATCTTCTTTGCCCAGTCCTCTGCCAACGGAGATTTGGGTTGCTTCCGTGTCTTGGCTCTTGTGGTGAGCATTCTTAACCAACGTTTCCGTAGGACACAGTGGTTGCATACATCACATCTGCAGTGTGTGTGTTGACAATTTCCAGAAAGATCTCCAGGGCTTACCTTAGCTATAGAGGGAGGAAGATCTTCCCATCCTTTCCCACTTCTGGGTCAGGGCTTCTCCGGTAGTTTCTCTGGATGATGTCTGTGTGGTTCTCTTCCTTGGTTACCAATATTTTCCCTGGAACTTATTCATGATCGGGTGCAGCCCTTTGTCCCTTTCTGTCTGTCCTGTGCCCATGTGTTGAGGAATTAGTTTGTTTGTTTGTTTTTTTTTTTTCCTCCATCAGGATGTTATCCCGTCATAGGTGCTTCTTATCAGGATCTTGGGACCTGTTACCCAAGCAGATACTCACATCCTTAAAATCATCTTTTATTTCCCCAACAAGAGTGGTCGGCTCCTGGGGGCAGAGGTCATTTCTCACTCTCTCTAAACCTCCTTTGTTCAACACTGTTCTTTGTACCTAATATGTGCTGAGTAAGTGGTCCTTGAAAGAATAAGTAGAAGACACTTTTGGTGAGTTTATTTCCACAGTTCACACAATATCTTTTTCTTTCTCTCTGTCCTCTTTTGGAATTCACTAATCACTTATTGATGGTGAGACTTGAGAAAACCCCAATAAATGGTTAAGTCATTGTTCTTTCTGTACATTATTTAGTCTTCCCAATAATCTCGGCATTGCTGTTTCTACTTTTGCAGATAATATTGGCATTTGGTATTTCTACTTTTGCACATGGGGAAACGAAAGTTTAGAGAAGTTAAGCAACCAGCTCAGGATCCCAGGGCTGTGAAGTGGGAGAGCTGGGGGTGATCTCCACAGCCCCCTTTTAGACAGCGAAAGAAGCTGCTGGGAGGGACGTGCAGGATTGTTGTGTTGTTGGCCTTTTAAAAGGAACTCTGTAAGTTCCTTGCATTTAAATGACGATTGGGTAACATTCACTATTGAATTGAGTGAATTTTAAAGCTGCAAATGAATACCAAGAGTATAGTAGAGTAGCCCTTGGCTGTGGGACTAATTGAGAAACAAGATGAAAGTGCTGCAGACAGTGGTTTTCCTACTTAGAGAAGGTGCTTCCTCCCAGCCCATCCATCCTGTGGCATTTTCCCAAAGGACCCTTTCTTCTCTAATTAAACAGTACAGGCCAGATGTTACGTGTTGTCAATAATTTAGTAACCATGGCTTTTTGCCCCTATGGTTAGTTTGGAGACAGCAAGTTAGAATAATCTGTGCACATATTTTAAAAATGTAGAATGACTATCTGTTTGCATGGTAGTGTTTTTGCTCATCTAGAGCTTGTGGGAATTTTGTCCTTGCCTTGAAACTGTCCTCTAGAAAGACTGTCTGTCCAGTGTGGTGTCTTTTCCTAGAAGTCTCTAGCTTCTCATGGGGGAAACAAAATCTGTGATTTTGGGGGAAACAAAATCTCTAGCTTCTCATGGGGGAAACAAAATCTGTGATTTCTTTCAGTTTTTATTTTTT
Source organism: Ovis canadensis (assembly GCF_042477335.2). NCBI lineage: Eukaryota > Metazoa > Chordata > Mammalia > Artiodactyla > Bovidae > Ovis > Ovis canadensis. Next base: position 22,410,773 of record NC_091248.1, read on the forward strand.
AAGACTTTTTTAAAAATATAAACCATTTAAAAAATCTTTATTGAATTTGTTACCATCCTGCTTCTGTTTTCTGTTTTTTTGTTTTTTTTTTTCTTCCAGGCATGTGGGATCTTATCTCCCTGACCAGGGATTGAACCCTCTCCCCCTGCATTAGAAGGCAAAGTTTTGCAACTTTGGTTTTTCCTCCTATTCTCGAGTTACATACAAATTAAACATTCCAGATTGCACATCAGTGTGCTGGGTTTTTCTCTGGGCTTGTCCCTTCTCTAAGTGGGGAGTTGGGGGTGTGAGGGGTGTGGCAGGTGCTTAACTAACTTTGGTAGTAATTAGGAGACCGCAGCATTCTTATCCCAGACATCCTGAGCAAAGATGACCCCAAATGTGCTTTTACTGAGAGCTCTTCCGGTCATTCTGGGTAATTTTATACTGTTTATTTATTTACCTTTTTGTAAGGAAATTCCTTCTTTACTGTTCTATCTCATCTTAGATCAGAGTTTCCACCCAGGAACCCTTACTTAAATAGTGTTGTCTAAGGCGGTCTGTGGTTTCTTTCCTTCTTTCTCCTTTTGAAAGCTTTCTGAGTTTTCGTTCCACGTGCACTTTCTGGCATCCCTTCATTCTATTTATGACTATTGTGTAATGAATATTCATAGTTTCCATCATTAATGTAGTAGCATGTCATTTGTCAGCGCACTGGCTTCCTTGTACTGTAATTGTTTAAAATTCTGTTTCTTTTACTTATTTTAAAAATGTTGGCCTCAGACTTAAAAAAATTTTTTTTCCTAAGGTTTGTAATCATGTGATTTTTCTGTCTCTAGCTGAGGCATATGTGCAGGCCTAAAACTACACCGTGCAAGATGTCAAATGGCTTAAAAGGATTTCTGTTGTGGCCTGAAAGCGTGGCTCTGTCTTCTGATGGTATAGCCTGACCACATGAATACCAATAATTGGGCAGCCTTTATTTTAAGAGAGGGGCAGCTGTTACTGGAGTTGAATTAGAAGATCTTGAGCTATTTTGCTCCTCTTTTTAAAGGGCTGTTCCCCATATATGCATCTTCTTGGCACGTTTGGTAACAGACTTTGCTACTGGCGTGTTGATAATGTGATACATGGAGGGAAAATAAAAACATCTGAAAAGGATTATCTCAAAGTGTTCTGAACATTCAATTTTAAGGTGTTGGTTTGTTTTCCTACGTTTTTTTGTTGGTGGTGGTTGATTTAAAAAAACGTAAAGTGTCTAAGCATTGTACATGTCATTCATTTTTAAGTAATTTTAAGGTAAAATCCTTCATCTTGCACTTGATCAAAGGGTCTAGCAATGAAAGCTCCCCTCGAGCATCCTTAGGCATCTCTTGGAGATTTGATTAGGATGGCACTTGTTGGGGTGATTTGCCTTCCGGAGTTTGCAAGCCTTTTATTTAAATCCGTGCTTATTATCTCTTACTGTTGTTTAAAAACACAGCTCGTGACCTGAGAATCTGGTGGTGAATTCACCTGGAGGCTAAGTTACTGGGTTTCTGGGATGAGAGGGACAGACCTCATTCCTCCTCTTTGTTGTCATCCGAGGTCCTGAAACCCTTCTCATGCTGGCTCATACCAGGCAAGAGCATCACTGTGTTTTCAGAACAGATTTTACAGGGCTTCAGGGTTTACAAAACAATTTCACATGTTACTTCAGTCATTTCTTGCAACAACCCTGTGAAGCAGTGGATAAATATTTTCATCCCTGTTTTGTGGAGGGGAAACTGCATTCCAAGAAGGGGAGTGCTGGGCCCCAGGCTACAGTTTTGTATTCTCACAATGGAGCTGGGTCTGCAACCAGGGTTTCCTGGCCTCCTGCTTTGACCCCATTATTCTGCTTCACCCACCAAAGTCAGGATTTAAGGATATTGCATTCAGGATCAAATCAGGCAAGCTCTAATAATGTGGCCTCTGAAGTGATATTTAATTTCCTCAGTCTTATAATTTTAATGAGAATTAATGTGACTCACCCACTAATTTGTCCATTTGGACAGATACATTTGATTCTTTATATTCCATGACAGATTTTTAGACCTGAATACTTACTTTTACATAACCGTGAAGAGGGCTTCCCCGGTGGCTCAGTGGTAAAGAATGCGCCTGCAGTGCATGAGATGGAGATGTGGGATTGATCCCTGGGTTGGGAAGATCCCCTGGAGGAGGGCATGGCAACCCACTCCAGTATTCTTGCCTGGAGAATCCCATGGACAGAGGCGCCTGATGGGCTCCACTCCACGGGGCCACAAAGAGGCGGACAGGACTGAAGTGGCTGAGCAGCAGCAGCAGCAGCAGCAGCAGCAGCAGAGCATCCGTCCTCTTTTGTGTTTTCCAGATGCCTTCAGGGCCAGCCGCTCAAACTGTAGTAGGAGTCTCGGCAGTTTAGCTAAGGGAACAGAAGGGAGAAGTGGCTAGCCACTCTTCCCTGGGGGATAGGGCGAACATACTTGTGAGAGCATTACAAACTGGGCCAAAGGTTTGGTGCAAACAGGAAGCTGCTTTTGAGAAGAATTCAGCGTTTGGTATGGGTGTGAGTCCTTGGTCCCCTCTGCAGGCTCTTTGTTGGGACGGACAGTCAGTCTCTGGGTCCCTCTGAGCCTCCGTCTCCTGCCTGAGGGTGAAGGCTGTGAGGCAGTGCCCTGGGTTAGGTGAGAGTTCAGGGTGCCGAAGCGGCGAGTCTGACGTCATAAACCTGCAGGCCCGTCCAGGCTCCAGCACCTCTTGGTCATGCGATACTCCTGCCTCCCCACGTATCCTGAACGGGGGATACTGATAACTCCTACCTCATGGGGTTGTGAAGATCTGCTGAGAAGGAAATGGCAACCCACTGCAGTATTCTTGCCTGGACAGAGGAGCCCACGGGGTCGCAAAGAGTCCGGCACGACTGATGAGCGACAAACGTAACTGAAACATAACCTGAGGTCGTTAAGATCACATGAATTTTAATACATGAGTGACTTACAAGTTTCTTATCGAAAGTTAGTCATTCTGAAGTGTGACAAGGTAGGGAAGTACCTGGTGCTTCTATTAAGCTCTCAGTATGTTGGTTTTTCTCCCTTATAGATTTGTTGAGGTTTAGCCTAGTGAAAGGAATTTAAAAACGTTTAGAATATATTTTCATATAAGCACTAGCCTCCCTTTATGTAGTTATTGGCCTCCTACGCACTGGACACTTATGTTTTAAATGTGATATTTTTCTATTGTTAAACTCTTAAAATACTGTGTTATACCATGTCTAGGAAATTCATGATAAGCCTTTTGAAGAGAGAAGGCTTTGTGATAAAAGCCAGCTGCCCAGACATTTCCACCCTCCTCGCCCATCCCCCAGCCGACTGCAGAAGCAGAGCCTTGGCAGAGATCCAGGCTTCCTAAGTGATGGGATTGTTCCCAGGCGGGAATGAAAGGAATCTGCCCAGATTGGATATGGCTTCAGCTCCTCTGCTAGTTACAGATTGGTAACCTCATTCCCAAACTGACTAACCCAGCACCATTTTCCCATTGTTGGGGATACTGTTTTCACACTGGTGTGTCAGGTCTTATTAAAAAAAAAACTTTTTTGAATCTACTTTTTAATCTCATGGAAGTTTTTCTAGTTTTTATTTGTACTGCGCAAGAATTGTGAATTCATTTTCATTTATAGTTTCATCTCTGCAAATCAGTATGGTCAGCCCCTGGTGTTCTCCATGCCTGACACCTTTCTTGATTGGATCCAGGTATTGAGCTTGTGGTTTTCACCTTTCCCATTTTAGGGGTGGAAAGGTTTGGTGATTTGAGTGGCTCAGGCCAGGAATTTATTGGCTATTGTCAGTGGAATTTGTTTATCTTTTCTACGCCTCTGCATTCCTGGACTCTGAGAGAACTCATCATCGCTGGGGGATTGCCTTTCAGTTAGTGTCAGCTCCTCCCCTTGCTCTATTTTTATTAAACACTTGATGTTTCTCGCTTCTTTGGATGTAAATTCAGGGACCCCCACCCCCCGCCCCCTCATTTCAGAAGGACTCACTTGCTCAGCAGTTGTTAAAATAAAAAGATCTGCTGAACACTTGCCATCCCCTTTTAAGTTTGGCTACCTCCTAAACACGGTTTCTGCAGTTATTCTTTAGGACTTAACCCAACTCCGTACTTATTTTAAACATACGGTTGATGCATGTATAAGTCTAATGAACTGCTTGACCTTTACTCTCCAGTGGATCTATAATGCAAGTCACACTAAAACTTACGAGAAAATGAGTTTTCTAGAGGTCACATTAAAATATAAAAAGAATCGGTGACTAATTTTATATAATATTTAACCCAGCATATCAAAGTATGATTTGGACTTTATTGAGGTCCCCCTCCATTGATGCTTTTGAAGTATGGTGCTGGAGAAGACTCTTGAGAGTCCCTTGGCCTGCAAGGAGATCAAATCAGTCAATCCTAAAGGAATTTAACCCTGAATATTCATTGGAAAGGCTGATGCTAAAACTGAAGCTCCAGTACTTTGCCCACCTGATGTGAAGAGCCAACTCACTGGGAAAGACCCTGATGCTGGGAAAGATTGAAGGCAGGAGGAGAAGCCGGGGACAGAGGATGAGATGGTTGGATGGCATCACCCACTCAGTAGACATGAGTTTGAGCAACTCTGGGAGGTAGTGAAGGACAGGGAAGCCTGCAGTCCATGTGGTGGCAGCGTGAATGTGACTTGGCAACTGAACGACAAGTGGTGAGACTTAGCTATCTGAGTAAGACGCAGAATTTAGCACGGTCTCTGGATGCTCTGCCTGGCGTGGAAGCTGGGAACTCCTACTGTAAAGCTGTGAATGTCATTTGTGATTGACACCTGCCTCCCATATGTTTCCAGTTTATCAGGTTTAAAAGGTAAAAGAAGACTGATCCTTACTGTGCTAGCTCATGTGTTTTATGTTTCATCCTGTGCCCTCGTCTTTCCAGGATCCCTCTATTACCTTTTTAGAGAAAAACGGTTCTTGAGGATTAAAGATAATTTTTGAGTCACCAGTGTAGATGGTTATGGCTGAATTTCAGCCATTGGAAGGTCATTTTCTATTCTAGGACAGTGTTTCTCAAACTATAACGTGGATGTGAATCACCTGGGGGTCTTGTTAACAGATTAGGTGCAGTAGGTTTGAGACGGGGCCTGAGATTTTGCCTTTCTCAGAAGCAAGGATTTTGTGCTGTGGTCACAAAATGCCAATCTTTGTTTAAGTTTTTCCTAGCCTGCAACAAAAAGAGAAAAATAATAATACAGTGAGTAAGGTTTTCCACTACACTAAACGTGTTCTTGTTTTAGCGACTCTTTTAAAATTCAGAAATAATTTCTTTCTTGCCTTCTTGTTACCATGGTGATGGTAAATGGTAGTTCTTCTTTTTTTTAAAATGATCTTTCATGGCAAAATCAATAAGCCGACAAACCTATTTATGTCTCCAAGTTAATAAAAGAAAATATTTTCACTGATCTGCAAACTTCTAAAGTCTGATGCCACCCCACCATCTAAATTATTAGTTTGTTAATTTTCTTTCATGGCATAGAGTGTTTTATATTGACGTAATGACTTGGGTGTTGTTTAACGTCACTTTCTCCGCTGTGCTCTAGGTTCTATTTTTTTTCAAGTTTATTTTTTTTTTAAGATATTTGCTATAGTTATTATCCTGTTTTTAAAAATATTGACTTATTTAGTTAGTTTTGGCAGTGAGTCTTTGCTGCTGCCCCTGAGCTTTCCGTAGCTGCCGAGAGCAGGGACTCCTCTTCTTTGTGGTGTGAGCTTCTTACTGCTGTGGCTTCTCTTGTGAAGCTCAGGCTGAAAGGTGTACAGGCTTCAGTAGGAGCAGTACATGGGCTCAGTAGCCGTGGCTCAGGGACTTAGTTACCGCAGGGCATGTGGGATCTTTCTGGACCTGGGATCGAAGCCATGTCCCCTGCTTTGGCAAGTGGATTCTTAACCCCTGGAACACCAGGGAAGCCGCTACACTTTGTTTTTTTTTTACCACCTTGCTCTAGTGTCTTGCACTGGGTCTGGAGCCTGTTAGTCCCCAGGCAGTACTTTTCTGTAGAGCTTTATTCACTGGGTCTCAGTGGGAGGGGGACTGCTTCCTCCCGGAGTGTTACGGAAATCGGTGGGAACTGACTCTGGTGGGCCAGGAGCACGGAGCGTGCGATTGGTGTTTGGTGGGTAGGCAATCAGAGGTCTAGGCATTTTGTAGTTTACAGAACAATAATAACCAAACAAATGAAAGCTTACCCTGTGCGTTCTGCAAAATCTTGCTGCTGCTGCTAAGTCACTTTAGTCATTCCCGACTCTGTGTGACCTCATAGACGGCAGCCCACCAGGCTCTCCCATCCCTGGGATTCTCCAGGCAAGAACACTGGAGTGGGTTGCCATTTCCTTCTCCAATGCATGAAAGTGAAAAGTGAAAGTGAAGTCGCTCAGTCGTGTCCGACTCTTAGCGACCCCATGGACTGTAGCCCACCAGGCTCTTCCACCCATGGGATTTTCCACGCAAGAGTACTGGAGTGGGGTGCCATTGCCTTTTCCCCTGCAAAATCTTAGATTATCCTTATTGGAGGTTTGGTGAAATACCCGTCTGTAATTACCAAAAACCTAACCCTATTTGGCATATAAAGACAAAATTTTGGGGACCCAGTTTTAACAGTAATATATGTTGAAATTTTCAGAAAATGTGACTGCTGGATACTTAGAAAGCTGTACTTTGATTTCTGCCCATAGTTTTCATTCCAATCCCAAAGAAAAACAATGGCAAAGAATGTTCAAACTACTGCACAGTTGTACTCATCTCACACGCTAGCACAGTAATGCTCAACATTCTGCTAGCCAGGCTTCCACAGTACTCGAACTGTAAACTTCCAGATGTTCAAGCTGGATTTAGAAAAGGCAGAGGAAGCAGAGATTAAGTTACCAGCATCTGCTGGGTCATCGAAAAAGCAAGAGAATTCCAGAAAAACATTTACTTCTGCTTTATTGACTATGCCAAAGCCTTTGTATGAAAGTGAAAGTCACTCAGTCGTGTCCGACTCTTTGGGACCGAATTCTCCAGGCCAGTGGGTAGCCTTTCCCTTCTCTAGGGGATCTTCCCAACCCAGGGATCAAACCCAGGTCTCCCACATTGTGGGCGGATTCTTTACCAGGGAAGTGGGATCACAACAAACTGTGGAAAATTCTTAAAGAGATGGGAATACTAGATCACCTGACCTGCCTCCTGAGAAATCTGTATGCAGGTCAAAGCAACAGTTAGAACTGGACATGGAACAACAGACTGGTTCCAAATCAGGAAAGGAGTACGTCAAGGCTGTATATTGTCACCCTGCTTATTTAACTTCTATGCAGAGTACATCATGCAAAATGCTGGGCTTGATGAAGCACAAGCTGGAATCAAGATTGCTGGGAGAAATACCAATAATCTCAGATATGCAGATAACACTACCCTCATGGCAGAAAGTGAAGAAGAACTAAAGAGTCTCTTGATGAAAGGGAAAGAGGAGAGTGAAAAAGTTGGCTTAAAGCTCAACATTCAGAAAACGAAGATCATGGCATCTGGTCCCATCACTTCATGGCAAATAGATGGGGAAACAGTGGAAACAGTGAGACTTTATATTTTGGGGGGCTCCAAAATCAATGTAGATGGTGACTGCAGCCATGAAATTAAAAGATGCTTACTCTTTGGAAGAAAAGCTGTGACTAACCTAGACAGCATACTACTTTACCAACCAACAAAGGTCCATCTAGTCAAAGGTGTGGTTTTTCCAGTAGTCATGTATGGATGTGAAAATTGGACTATAAAGAAAGCTGAGTGCTGAAGAATTGATGCTTTTGAACTGTGGTGTTGGAGAAGACTCTTGAGAGTCCCTTGGACTGCAAGGAGATCAAACCAGTCCATCCTGAAGATTTGAAATCATTCCTGAATATTCATTGGAAGGACTGAAGCTGAAACTCCAATACTTTGGCCACCTGATGCGAAGAACTGACTAATTGGAAAGATTGAAGGCGGGAGGAGAAGGGGACGACAGAGGATGAGATGATTGGATGGCATCACCAACATGATGGATATAAGTTTGAGTAGGCTCTGGGAGTTGGTGATGGACAGGGAGGCCTGGTGTGCTGCAGTCCATGGGGTCGCAAGGAGTCGGAACATGACTGAGTGACTGAACTGACTGATTTTGATTTATTGGTAACTTTTTAAAGACATGTCCACCTTTTGGTAAATCCTTTCACCTGTGGCAGTGCTGTTTGTGACATCTGAATTGTACCAATACATATTTGTGGGCAATATAATGATTATTAATACACACACACACACACACACACACACACACACTTGGCCTTTATTTAAAAATATCCAACTTATGGACATGGGGAGAGGGGAGGAGAGGGTGAGATGTATGGAACAAGTAACATGGAAACTTACATTACCACATGTAAAATAGACAGCCAAGGGCAATTTGCTGTATGGCTCAGCAAACTCAAACAGGGGCTCTGTATCAACTTAGAGGGGTGAGACGGGGAGGGAGATGAGAGGGAGTTTCAAAAGGGAGGGGATATATGTATACCTGTGGCTGATTCATGTTGAAGTTTGATAGAAAACAGCAAAATTCTGTAAAGCAATTATCCCTCAGTAAAAAAATAAATAAAAGCAAAACAAATAAAAATACCCAATAAAAAGCATTGAACATTTTCAGGTGAATGCATTTTACCTCTTCTGAGTTCAGACTCATTTGAAATAGTTGCAAGCATCTGGCGTCATTATCATTAAATCATTTGATGTGGTCCTGTCTGTTTGCATCTGGAAATATGTATACATGTAATTTACACGTATGAAAGATGGCAAAAGCTATTCTCTGTCATTTTCCTTCATACTACAGTTGTCTCTGTCTGTGTGCATACACATTCTCTGTGGATTCCAGTGGTTTGGTATCTGAAGGTGGCACTGGTCTGGTAGGGCTGAGAACCTTTGTTCTTATGCAGACATCATGGAACCAAGGATTCTTGCATTCTGTCTTTGGCTTATTTTTCCAAGCTGCTCATTTAATGTCTCTGAACTCACTAGATGCTCTGCATCGTTCCCAGTGGCTCTGACGGTAAAGAAACCACCTGCACACACCGAGGAAACCAGAATCGAAAGAGACACATGTACCCCAATGTTCATCGCAGCACTGTTTATAATAGCCAGGACATGGAAGCAACCTAGATGTCCATCAGCAGATGAATGGATAAGAAAGCTGTGGTACATATACACAATGGAGTATTACTCAGCCGTTAAAAAGAATTCGTTTGAATCAGTTCTGATGAGATGGATGAAACTGGAGCCGATGATACAGAGTGAAGTAAGCCAGAAAGGAAAACACCAATACAGTATACTAACACATATATATGGAATTTAGAAAGATGGCAATGACGACCCTGTATGCAAGACAGGAAAAAAGACACAGATGTGTATCACGGACTTTTGGACTCAGAGGGAGAGGGAGAGGGTGGGATGATTTGGGAGAATGGCATTGTAACATGTATACTATCATGCAAGAATCGAATCGCCAGTCTATGTCTGACGCAGGATACAGCATGCTTGGGGCTGGTGCATGGGGATGACCCAGAGAGATGTTATGGGGAGGGAGGTGGGAGGGGGGTTCATGTTTGGGAACGCATGTAAGAATTAAAGATTTTAAAATTTAAAAAAAAAAAAAAAGAAACCAAAAAAAAAAAAAGAAAGAAACCACCTGCAATGCAGGAGACCTGGGTTCCATCCCTGGGTCCAGAAGATCCCCTGGAGAAGGAAATGGCAACCCACTCCAGTATTGTTGCCTGGGAAATCCCATGGGCAGAAGAGCTTGGTGGGCTACCATCCATGGAATCGCAGAGTCTGACACGACTGAATGACTTAATACTTTCACTTCCACGTCATACGAGTTGTAGTAAATGATTTGTGACCAACTGAACTCGTGATAAAATGTCTTAGCTTAATTGGTGACTTCTTGCCTGGAGCTCCTCAGAAAGGCCAAGTGCCCACCTGAGACCCACTATTTTGCTTCCCTTGTGTTTTTATTAATAATAGGGAAGACAGACTATCTCTAATCCCTGGAGGGAGAGATGAGGAAAATGCTGAGGCATGAAGGGGTGTGGAAAGGGCTGGCGGTCGTGGAGGTGGGGAGTTTTATGAATTAAAGTTCAAGTGTCAAGTGAGTAAAAGTAGGATGTGTTTTCGGTTTTCCAGGAAGAATTGAAGATTCTTAGAGTGGGGCCCACTATTATAAGAATTTTTTGACAATTAAATGTCTACTCCAGAGTAATTAACAATGGGATCTTTGAAATTCGGACTGGGGAGGCTTGTGTGTCTTGCTCAGTGGTTGTTTTGAGTGAGTCTCGGGGCACGGGGTAGGGGGTTGGTATACATAGCCCATGCTTGGTGATGGGGAAGACTCCTGGGGCTGAGCTGCAGAAAGATGACTGTGGGTTCCACAGGAGAAATACTGCAGGTGGGCTTAGATCTGGCTAAAATGTTGTTCATTAGTTGGAACTAGAGAGAGGAGGCTCAAGGACAGTTGACCCTGGAAAAAGGTCACTGAAGCTGAACCCACTGAAACGAAGACCGACATTTCATGATTACTGTGCATATAAAGTGTGATTGGGATTTGGTCTTTTAGAAAATAAACTGATCATCATGAAAATGAAGTTCATTTTAGTTTTTACTGCAGTTAATTAGAAAAATATGTGCCAGTAATTGGGGGGGAAAAATGAATAAGGTTTTTGGGAAAAATCATTCCCGAAATTGTATAATAACATATATATTGTTGTTCAGTCACTCAGTCACATCCAACTCTTTGCAACCCCATGGACTGCAGCACACCAGGCTTCCCTCTCCTTCACCATCTCCCGGAGTTTGCTCAAACTCCTGTCCATCAAGCTGGTGATGCCATCCAACCTTCTCATCTTCTGTTGCTCCCTTCTCCTGCCCTCAATCATTTCCAGCATTAGGGCCTTTTCCAATGACTTTTGCTGTCCTTTAAGTATAATTATAATAAATATTTTCATTTCTCTAAGAGATTAAAACATTTGATAATCGTTATATTCTCTTTTAAAGTATCTATGAGCTTGTAGATTGTAAAATCTTTAATTGTGGCTTATAAAGAGAATCCTGTGGTCCTCTTCTTTCTGTGGTCCTGTGCATGACAAACAGTTTTCCAAAGTCACTTTAATTCATCTCATGAAATATTGTGTATTTGGCGAGATTTGTAGTTGATTTGTTTGAATTTTCATGCCACTGCAGAAAGGGCAGTTGTGAGGGAATGTTTGCCTGTGGAACTGATTTTATAAGTCATCAGTTCCCCAGAGGATAGTTTTGAAATTAAGACAACCTAAGTTTGGAGATAAATATTTGTATCACAAATCCCCTTATAGCCCTCAGATTCTTTGGGTATTTCGTTATGCCAGTTAGGTGATAGAATCACGGGTTGAAGTGTGTGTATGATCTGAGTGTCTATCATTGAGTAATATGCAAGGAGAATTAACAATAAATACTTGTTAATGGAATTATTTTGAATATCATGAATTTATATTCTTCTGTGACTTCATATTTGCAGACTTTCTCCAAGTTGCCCAAGGTTGCCATGGTAAAATTTAGCCTAACATCTTTTTTATGTTATACTTTATAAGGTAACAATTTCATCTAATGTTTGGATCATGACTGCTGAATGTTTGCTTCAAATAGAACAGTTTGTTCTTTGAAATTAATAATAATTAACCCCGCCCCCCCACACACTGAATAGCATCTGTGCAGGGATCTTTGCCTTCAATATTATGAGCAATTATGAATCATGACCAAAGAGAGACCTTGTAAATTATGAATAATCTGAAAACAATGAGGCATATTCTCCTGCTACAAAGATAACACCAGAGTTAATGCAAGTGCCATATGCCTAGAGGGGAGATGCTGTCAGGACAAACATGTTGTTTGTCAAAGAGACGTTTAGATGAGTGTAAGCAATATTAATCCAGTCATACGCTTGTCAAGCTTAAGCCTGATTTTCAAAGTATAGGTTTTAGGCTAATTTGTATTTCTCTGTCTCGTGTAACAAGGGATTTGCAGCCACCAGACTTTGGAGTAAAAGATAGAAAGTTGCATACAATTAATCAGCATCTGGATCTCTTCTTGCATGTGTGTGTGTGTGTGTGTGTGTGTGTGTGTGTGTGTGTGTGCTCAGTCTTGTCTGAGCCTTTGCAACCCATGGACTGTAGCCCACCAGGCGCCTCTGTCCATGGAATTCTTCAGACAAGAATTCTGGAGCGGGTTGCCATCTCCTTCTCCAGGAGAGCTTCCTAACCCAGGGATCGGAGCTGCATCTCCTGCATTGGCAGACAGATTCCTTACCTCTACACCTCCTGGGAAGCCCTGAATTATGAGCAGTTATAATAAAAGACACAAATAAAAAATAACTAGAATAATTGAATTTAGAAGAAAAACATTGAAGACTAGATTTTGTGGTCACAGGAGATCAAAGGCATTTAATAATTTTTAAGTATGTATGAAGCTGTTACACAGAAAACAGCAGAGTATTAATAAATCAGGAGACTATCAAGCATAAATACATTAGGATGAAATTTGGAGGGAGAAGAGGAATGAAATATTTCAAAGAGAAAAGGGTATGATGTAAATTTCCTAGCCTTTGTTCATGTCTGTTTTATATGGACTAAGCTGCTGCTGCTGCTGCTAAGTCGCTTCCGTTGTGTCCGACTCTGTGCGACCCCATAGACGGCAGCCCACCAGGCTCCCCCATCCTTGGGATTCTCCAGGCAAGGACACTGGAGTGGGTTGCCATTTCCTTCTCCAATGCATGAAAGTGAAAAGGGAAAGTGAGGTCGCTAAGTTGTGTCCGACTCTTTGCGACCCACAGACTGCAGCCTACCAGGCTCCTCCATCCATGGGATTTTTCAAGCAAGAGTACTGGAGTGGGGTGCCATTGCCTTCTCCGTATATGGACTATGGTGGGAATGAAATCTCCATGATATTTAGGCTTCTCTGGACACATTTAAAAGAATAGTGTTAAGAAAGTAAAAAGATAGCCCACAGAATGGGAGAAAATTTTTGCATGTTGTATATCTGATAAGGGGTAAGTATCCAGAATATATAAAGAACTATTACAACTCAGTTATAAAAAGACAAAAATGCTATTAAGAATTGTCAAAGGATGTGAACAGACGTTTCTCCAAGGAAGATATACAAATGGGGAACAAACATAGAAAAGATGCTCAGCATCATTAGTTATCAGAGATTTGCAAGTCAAACCACGGTGAGATACCACCTTACACCTGCTCGGATGACTAGAGTGAAAAAGACGTAGTTACAAGTGCCGTCACAGATGTGTGTGATTCAGCTGCTCGTGAGAGCTGTCCGTAGTTCCTCGAATTGTTACACATACGGTTACGATATGATCCAGCAGTTCCACTCCTTAGTGTGTATCCAGGAGAAATGAAAACAGGCCCATACAGACTTCTACATCTGTGTTCACAATAGGTAGGAAACGAGAACAATCCCAGTGTCCGTCAACTGATGAGGAGGTAAGTGAAAAGGGCTGCATCTGTGCAGTGGAATGTTATTTGTGAATAAAAAGCAGTGTAGTGTTGATAGATGCTGACATGCGTGTGCTTTGATAACATGATGCTGAAAGAGGGAAGCCAGTCTCACAGGACTGCACAGCGCATGATTCCACTTACACAAAATTTCCAAAATGGGCAAATCTGTGGATGTGGAGCGTAGACTGATGGCTGCCTGGGACTGGTTAGGAGGATGGTGAGGAGGTCAGGGACTGACAACCAGGGAGAGTGGGGTTTCTTGGTGAGGCAGCGACAGTGTTCTCAGATTCACTGTGTGGATGTTCGTTCAACTTTGGGAATGTACTAAGAGCCGTAGAGTTGTATACTTTAGACGAGTAAATTGTATGGCGTGTGAAGTGTACCTCAATAGAGTTCCTTAACAATAATATGGTAGTTCTGGTTTTAAAATGTCAGTGGTTGGAATATGCCAGAAATGACATACTTTGGATCCTTTAGGTAAACTTAAGGTGAACTGTTCCAGATGTAACTTTAAACACTGGGGAAAAAAAAGTGCCGTATTTCTGCTGTCATAAATTATCAGTTTTTTGTTGCCTAATATTTCATTGAATTGATGCAGACTACTTTGCTTACTCTCTTCCTATATAAGGATTTTCTCATATTTTGATATTTTAAATAATGAAACTTTCCAGAGAAGCTGTTTTTTTTTTTTTTTCTGTTATTTTCTTTGGATAAAATTCTAGCTGACTCTCAGGAATGAATGGATTGCTGAGACTTTAAATAGGTAGTGCCATGTTATTTTTCTGAAGGGTTGAAGAATGTTTTGAACATTTAAAATACAATTTTGCTATTTTGTTAAGTATAATGTCCCCTACCATTGTCGAAGTTTCTTTAAATTGTATTTCTTTGACTAAACAAATTGTTTTAAAATCTGTTTGTTTCTTATGATTACCTCAGGAATGATAGGCTTTATTTATTCAAGAGTGTTTACTGAACACCCCAGAGGCTCTGGCGGTAAAGAATCTGCCTGCATTGCCGGAGACCTGGGTTCGATCCCTGGGTTGGGAAGATCCCCTGGAGGAGAGAATGGCTACCCACTCCAGTATTCTTGCCTGGAGAATCCCACGGACAGAGGAGCCTGGTGGGCTACAGTCCGTGGGATCTGGAAGAGTCAGACAGGACTGAAGCGACGAATGCTTTCACTTGGTGTCAAGACTTGTGCCCGAGATAGGCAAAGATGAGAAAGACGTATTTAGCCTGTGCACTCAAAAAATTCCATTTCTCATGGGAAAGCAATTAATTATAGTAGGTAAAATGAGCGCTTCACTGAAAGTATAAGAAGGTGTTTGAGGAGGAACCTGGGGAATGTGGCCAGCATAGGAGCGAGGTTAGGTACCTGTGCAGCTTGAATATGTGCCGCAGTCTCTGCCTGAAGGGAGGAACGATGCCGGGCAGAGAGAGTGTGAATTACAGACAGCCACCAGGCCCTGTGTCGTGGGCAAGGAGTTCCCAAAGGTTCCCTCAGGCCGAAGAACTGTTAGGTCCTTGGTGTTTTCTGTTTATTCAATAGTATGTGCCGTTGTGTTTGTCATCAACATGCCTCCGTTCAGATGCTAATATTACGCTAATTATTGTCACGTGTAAGACAGACGTTCCAGTTTAGTCTGTTCTGTGACTTTTGATTTTAGTTCCTTTTCAGTTTTACTTTTCTCATCACATAAGAATTATGATGACTTGTTTTGATTCATAAAATTACAGATTCGGCTGAAACAGCAGCAGCGAAATCTTGTTTCTGAAAGTGGTTTCCCCACTAAGTGGTGAGGAGGGTTGTAAAATGTATGTGGAGCCCACGATTCCCACACTCAACTCTTTCCAGGTCTCACTCCTTGATGGTAAACAGCCTCGTATTCTTGCTGAGTTAGCGAGCCAGGAGACAGTGGCTCTCTCTCTCCTTTTTACTACGTCTTCTCTAGGTCGAGTGGCTTTATGTGTTTGACTCAGAGAGCCAAACCAACAACCGTATCCTCTTTGGGTCTGTGGCAGCAGGAAAGGGACAGACTTATTCACATCTCAACGATATACAGATACTGACGAGTGAGAGGATCGAAACCCTGTGAAGGGGGCTTGCTACCTGCTGATTGTGTCCTCCCTTAATTTCTGTGCCAGAACTTTTCGTCCAGCATGACTGTATTTGGAGGTGGGCCCTTTATGCTGTGTGGTTCTTTGATCACTGTCATGTCCTACTGCTTTTGACCCCATGGACTGCAGCACACCAGGCTTCCCTGCCCTTCGCTAGCTCCCAGAGTTTGCTAAAACTCATCTCCATTGAGTCAGTGATGCCATCCAACCATCGCATCCTCTGTTGCCCCCTTCTCCTCCTGCCCTCAGTTGTTCCCATCATCAGAGTCTTTCCTAGCTCTTCTCTTCAGGTGGCCAAAGTATTGGAGCTTCAGCTTCAGCATCAGTCCTTCCAGTGAATATTCAGAGCTGATTTCCTTTAGGATTGACTAACTTGATCTTCTTGGTGTCCAAGGGACCCTCAAGACTTCTCCAGAATCACAATTCACGAGCATCAATTCTTTGGCTCTCAGCCTTGTTTATGGTCCAGCTTAGGTCATAAGATAATTGATAACATTTAAATGAATGTTTTTAGACAGTTACAATTTATTTGTTACGAGATGAACAAAAGTGCCTCACCTGTGAGCAAATACAAGCCCATTTTAAGATACAAAGGTCTCATCTTTAACATATTGGACCAAAGAGGAAAAGAAATGTTCTTTTGTTTTTTTCACAGTCCAATTTTATTTTATTTTTTACATTTTTGTTTTATATTGGAATATAGCTGATTAACAATGTTGTAATAGTTTCATGTGAACAACAAAAGGACTCAGGCATACATACACATGTACCCATTCTCCCCCAGACTCCCCTCCCATCCAGACCACCACATAATATTGAGCAGAGTTCCCTGATCTAAACAGTAGGACCTTGTCGGTTATCCGTTTTAAGAATAGCAAAGTGTCCATGTCAATCCCAAACTCCCTGTCTCTTCCCCCTCAAAAGAATGTTCCTTCTGAATGCAGTTTCCCTTCTGTGTCACACACCCTGAGAATAATTAACCATTACTTACTAGACTTCTTTTCCAAGCAGATCACTCATCTGGGAAGTGCTCACTTAGTCTCAGGAAGGGTTTGGCCAACAGAGAAGAGGATCACGTGAGGCTGGCATTTATGGGGGGAGGCTGTTGGCAGGGGCAGCCAGCTTTTTGACAACAGCTGAAAGACTCTGATGCTGGGAGGGATTGGGGGCTGGAGGAGAAGGGGATGACAGAGGATGAGATAGCTGGATGGCATCACTGACTCGATGGACGTGAGTCTGAGTGAACTCTGGGAGTTGGTGATGGACAGGGAGGCCTAGTGTGCTGTGATTCATGGGGTCGCAAAGAGTCGGACACGACTGAGCGACTGAACTGAACTGAACTGAACTGTGTGCTCTGGACCAGTTAGGACCGTGAATGCTGACTCCTTTGTATTTCTTTAACCTTGCCGCTCCTTGCCTAACATTCTATCACATTTCATGATTTGTGATGCTTAGGGCAAGAAGATGATCGTCTTGTGGAGCCCTCCCGTCTTTGAGTTAGTGGTTTGCGTTAAGATGGCCAGAGAGCTGTCGTTCTGCAGTTAGTGAGAGGCACACTGAAGGACCTTTTTTTCTCTCAGAGGTGATTTTTAACGGTTGAATGTACATGTGAGTGTCAAACTCAAAGCCAGACTCCAGCTACTTGGATGGATTGTGTTTTAAATTACTTGGAAAGTAGCTGTAACTTAACCCTTATTTTTTCTTTTGTTCTTTTTCCGGAATTAAGCTTCCCCCCTGCCGACACACACACTTTAAAAAAATTACAGTGTGTGCATGTACAAATGAGCATATAGCAAAAAGATTTCCTCCTCCCAAGTAATTAGTATCCCTTCCTAGTGGCAAGTGGGAACGACATTTTAAAAACTCCTCCCAGGCATTTTCTGTGCTTTGGGGCTTCCTCCCTCTTATATTAAGACATATCTTGTTTTTCTTTCTAACAATATATCTTGACAGTGTTTCCTATCAGCCTGTATATAGATACAACTCATTCTATTCATAGATTGTATGCTATTCATTATATAGTTGCAATGGAATTTATTTATGCTCTTTTAAAATTGGTAAATATTTAGGTCTTTTATAGGATTTTGTCCTTACAAACAGGAGAATGGATAATTTTGTTCACAATGGAAAATGCCGAGTCACGTGGACTATTGGCTTTCACTTGCTAAGTTGTATCAGACTCTTTTGCAACTCCTAGACTGTAGTCTGTCCATGGGATTTCCCAGACAGGGCAAGAATCCTGGAGTGAGTTGCCATTTCCTTCTCCAGGGAATCTTCCCATCCCAGGGGTTGAGCCCATATCTCCTGCATTGGCAGGCAGATTTTTTTTTTTTTAAATTTTTAAAATTTTAAAATCTTTAATTCTTACATACGTTCCCAAACATGACCCCCCCTCCCACAACATCTCTCTGGGTCATCCCCATGCACCAGCCCCAAGCATGCTGCACCCTACGTCAGACATGGACTGGCGATTCAATTCTTACATGATAGTATACATGTTAGAATTCCCATTCTCCCAAATCATCCCACCCTCTCCCTCTCCCTCTGAGTCCATAAGTCCGTTATACACATCTGTGTCTTTTTTCCTGTCTTGCATACAGGGTCGTCATTGCCATCTTCCTAAATTCCATATATATGTGTTAGTATACTGTATTGGTGTTTTTCTTTCTGGCTTACTTCACTCTGTATAATCGGCTCCAGTTTCATCCATCTCATCAGAACTGATTCAAATGAATTCTTTTTAACGGCTGAGTAATACTCCATTGTGTATATGTACCACAGCTTTCTTATCCATTCATCTGCTGATGGACATCTAGGTTGTTCCCATGTCCTGGCTATTATAAACAGTGCTGCGATGAACACTGGGGTACATGTGTCTCTTTCAATTCTGGTTTCCTCGGTGAGTATGCCCAGCAGTGGGATTGCTGGGTCATAAGGTAGTTCTATTTGCAATTTTTTAAGGAATCTCCACACTGTTCTCCATAGTGGCTGTACTAGTTTGCATTCCCACCAACAGTGTAGGAGGGTTCCCTTTTCTCCACACCCTCTCCAGCATTTATTTCTTGCAGATTTTTGGATCGCAGCCATTCTGACTGGTGTGAAGTGGTACCTCACTGTGGTTTTGATTTGCATTTCTCTAATAATGAGTGATGTTGAGCATCTTTTCATGTGTTTGTTAACCATCCGTATGTCTTCTTTGGAGATTTTACCACTGTGTCACCTGGGAAGCTCCACACATGCTATGAGGAGTGAAAATTTTAATATACATTGCCCGAATTACTTTTTGAAGAACATTCATTGATTTACCTACCCCCCCTCCTCATGTCTATTTCTCTGCCCTTTGCCCTAATGTCTTTTCTGGAACTGGCAGATTTTCCAACCGGGTGCATGTAAATTAATGTTTGACTAGTTCTGTTATTTTTGCATTAGTTACTAATAGGCTGAACGTCTTTTTAAGTTTATAATGGCTTATAAGCCATTTCAATTCTTTATTTCCCTGTGAACTCCAGGCCTCTTTCAATACTCTTTTGTAACTGATGAGAATTATGTCACAGTTTTTTGGGGAGCACACCCAGAGACTTGCATCTTAGAAACTTCTTAGTGTGATTAGAAACCTTACGGCCCATCTGGTCCCACCTTCCAGTTGGTGTAGGAAGTACTTTATAACCTTTGATCATTTGCTTGAATACTTCCAGTATTAAAGGGGCTTAAAACCTCATGGGCATCTAATTCCTCTGTTGGCTTAGTTGACAGAAAATTCAAGATATCTTAAAAGAGTAGTGGAATAGATAGAGAGGGTGGGAGCAGCTGGGCTCTTTAAATAAACCCCCTTAATGAAACGGGAAGATTCTTTCAGTCCCAGTCAGGAGACTGGGAGCAATGCCTGTGAAGCAAATCTTGTCCACTTGATAAAAGAATATGACCAAGTACGGCTCTTTCAGGATATGTTAATTAGCTGCTGCTCCGCAGTAAGTTACCTCTGGTCTTAATGCCTTAGAACAGTAATGAAAATCTGTTATCGCAGAGAGTTTCTGAGGGTCAGTAGTTGGGTCTGCTGGGTGGCACTGACTCTGGGTGTCTCAGAGGTTGTAGTCGGGATGTTGGGGCTGTAGCCATCTGAAGGCGCGACTGGCTGGGGGGCGTGCTTATACATGGCTCCGAGCCACGGCTTCCTCCCATGGCTCACGTA
Organism: Ovis canadensis; assembly: GCF_042477335.2. Taxonomy (NCBI): domain Eukaryota; kingdom Metazoa; phylum Chordata; class Mammalia; order Artiodactyla; family Bovidae; genus Ovis; species Ovis canadensis. The sequence goes on from NC_091248.1 coordinate 22,430,672, forward strand.
GAAGGCCTCAGTTCCTTGCCACATAAACATCCCTGCAGAGCTGCAGTGAAGGTCTTTGCATTCCAGCATCTGGCTTCTCCCAGAGCGAGCAATCAGAAAGAAAGCAAAATGGAAGCTCTGTCTTTTCTGACTTGGAAGTCAGGCACGGCTATCCCTGCAATCCTCTTGCATTGCAGTTCCACTGGTCAGCCCTATTCAGTATGGGAAGGCACCATACGAGAGTGTGAATTCTAGGAGACACGGTTCACTGGGGGCTTTCTTGGAGAATGACTGCTCACCTTCTGGCCCCCAAAGATCCGTATTTCTCTTACCTGCAGGACGAAATACACTCGTTCTTCTCAGACCCCCCCCCCATACACACACACACACACACACACACACACACACACACTCCTCATCCCAGTGCAGAGGCCACCTGTTTGTGTAGGAGAATTAGAGGATACTTATTTAAACAGATTTTGGAAATGCTAGAAGTCTGTTAAGAATTTTCCTTTGTTGGAGGAGAAGTGGGTTGTATTTGGCCAGCGTTCTCTGTTATAACAATCATTCTTCATGCTCTATCCTATGAAATTTCTGTCCCAAATAAATAGAAAATATTTATAATCCTGAGAGGGGGAAAAGGAGTTTTAGTGAAATATTCCAACTGATTTTTAATCCGAAAAGCTTCATGACAGTCACTGTTTCTCAAAAAAAAAAGAAAAAAAAATCAGGGTTGGGTTCCTGGAAAACCAATATTGGAGAGTTTTCCGTCGAAGAACCTGAAACCTAATAGGGAACATGTGGGTATCCCACTGTGCTGGCTCTTCCCTTGTGGTCTCAGCCCGAAGCCCACCATTTTCTGCTTTGTTTTGTGAGGCTGGGGCTGGAACTCTGAGAAATCCATCTCCCAGATCCCCTCACGTCTCAGTTTCTTGGTTTCTGGCAGGAAGGAGACACTGGTGGAAGATGGACGTGTAGGAGCAAGGGGGAGAAGGGGCTTGGCTGCTTTCAGCTCCTGTCTGCGTTTCTCCTGTGGCCGGCGATAGCTCTAGTCCGTAATTTCTTTAGGAATTTTTGGCACCCCTTTGCCGTGGTCCCAGCCCGGTTCCAAGTATCAGTTATTCTGTGTGTGCCCTGTTCCCCCCACCCTGCTTCTTTCATTTTTGATTGTATTGATTACTTTTGACTGTGCTGGGTCTTCGCTGCTTCTCGAGGACTCTCTCTGGTTGCAGTGTGAGCCTCTCGTTGCAGGGGCTTCTCTCTCTGCAGAGCACAGCCTCTAGAGTGGGGGCTTCGGTAGCTGCGGTGCACGGGCCTAGTTGCTCCAAGGCATGTGGGATCTTCCTGGACCAGGGATTGAACCCTTGTCTCCTCACTGACAGGTGGATTCTCAACCACGGGACCACCAGGGAAGTCCCTCCCCAGCCTGCTTTGAGTCCTATTAATAGTCGGTTACCCCACCTCTTCCCTTTTGTTTCTTGAGCCCTAGGGTTAAGGCTGCTTCTTGCAGTGACGGATATCGAGGTTATCTCTGTGTCCCCTTTTCACTTTTCTAGTCTTTGAATACCTATGTAACCAATTTCTTCTATTAAATCTCTGCCATTGAAAACACATAGTGTTTCCGCGTTCCCACTGACTGAAAGAGTCACTCAGGTTTCTAGGTATGTCATCCCTCACAGCTGTTGTCATCTCTTTGAAGTTACTTTCTCTCTTGCACGGTCAGAGCTGAGGGGCATTGGTTTGCTTCATGTGGTTCTTAGTCCAGATGTTTAGTGTTTTTCTGTATTTTAGCGCTTACAATTCTTGACTTCGCTTTATGGGTCTGCGCACGTGGGCAGCCCTCTGGGTTCCTACTTCCTTGTTTCCATAGTGGTCTTGGAGATGCAGATTACCTGGGATGCCTGAGTGGTTTTGTTTAATCTGTTCAACCCCAGCATTTTCCTCTTTCTTTCCCAATACAAAAGAGCATCCACTGGATAGCCTTGGCTTTACCGGGTCTTGCCTGAGCATCTGCTGTCTGTCTTTCTCCCCACTTCTTGAGCTTGCCCGGTGACTCAGTGGGTGTCCACCTACCAACACAGGAGACGCAGGAGATGTGGGTTTGATCCTTGGTCTTCCCTCCAGGGAAGATCCTCTGGAGGAGGGCATGGTGACCCACTCCAGTATTCTTGCTGAAAAATCCTGTAGACAGAGGAGCCTGGTGGGCTACGGTCCATGGGTTGCAGAGTCAGACACGACTGAGTGCCTGAACACAGCACACACGGTGGCCTCCTTCCTCGCAGACACTGCCCGCCAGTGGGCAGTGGGGGAGCCACCCTTATCTTTCCTCATCTTCTTTCATTTTTCCCAAGACTTTTACTCCTACTCTGCCATCTGCTTTATATCCTTTTCTATTCCCAACTCTAGTTCCCTCTTTTTCTTATTATCCCCAACTGGAATGATGCCAAGTTTGTATATATTAAAATTTGAAGCACTTGCTTGAAAAGAGATATCAACTTATGAATCAAGCGAGTACTTTATAGACCAGAGGAAACATCTAGTGATTTCATTAGTGATGCTTCTGTTCTGCAGGTTAATAAATTAATTAAGCCTTTCTCTTTTTATTGGAGGGGTTATGTGTTTCTTCAGTAAATATTTATTCTGTTGCCCTGTTTACTCAGCTCACTATATCAGGTGGGTGCATTGGGGGACAGCAAAGAAATAAAATGTCCCAACTCTTGCCTGTCTTGAAAGACTGTACAGTGTACCTGGAGAGACAGAACATATACATGAAACAGCTAAGGGACAAAAATAAGTATAAGATTATGCGCTAGAAGCTGTCCTTAAGTGTGTGTTGTGGGGCATGTAATAATGTCACTTCCTGTTCACAGCCACTAAGCACTCTGTGTTCTCATTTAATCCTTGCAGTCCTCAAGCAGTCCCTTGGTTAGTTCTGTTTTGCAGGTGGTGAATCTGAGGTTTAGAGATTAAGTCATTTGCCCAAGGATACTCCTCAATGGAGTGACGGGAGTTAGGAGTTGAAGGCTAGGTTGGTTTGAGTCTAAGGAATCGTAAGGGGAAGGGAGGTAGGGAGCGCTTGGGTCTTGCTGGTATGCGTGTGTGTTCTGAGATGTGCTGGGTGTCTTCCGTTTACTCCCCTGGATCCAGTCTTCATCCTGCCCATCCTGCTCTGTGCCTTGGGTGGCCGACCTGTGTGGATTACACCAGTGAATGCTTGCCCTCTGCTTCCAGACTGATTCCACCAATGGGAAGAAATAGGGGATCTGAGGGCAGGTCAAGAGTGGTGGGTGTTTATCCTTCAGCTTTTTTCTACTGGGCCCCAGCCTGTTGGCCGCACACTTCTGCCCTCACGGCTTGGTGCTTCCCTCCTCTCTCTGTCTCTCTGTCAATTCCAGGAATTGCTTTCACCCCTTGGCCCTTCCAGTCCAGAGTGAGTAACATAGCATGAGCCGTGCCCTGCCTGTAAAAGTGGTCTTTTGAGCAAACTCAGTTTGAGTGTGTGATACCCAGTTTGAGTGTATTGTGTTTCTGGTTGAGACTGATAACGAGCAAATATTTGTAAAGTTCCCCTTCCTTTCCCCATGCCTTCCCCCTTCCATCTTTTCTCAGGGTGTTCAGTATTGAGGGTAAGAGATAGCTAAGGCATGGCCCCTGCCTTAGGGGAACTTACGTGTGTGTGCGCTCAGTTACTACGTCGTGTCCGACTCTTCGACCCCATAGACTGTAGCCCACCAGGCGCCTCTGTCCAGGGGATTCCGCAGGCAAGAATGCTGGAGCAGGCTGCCACTTCCTCCCCCAGGTCTCCTCCTCCCGGTCTCGACCCGGGATCGAACCCATGCCTCTTGCGTCTCTTGCGTCTGCAGACGGATTCTTTACCACTCTGCCACTTGGGGAATCTCCGGGAACTTACAGTGTAGGTTAAAATTTTCATAATAATAATAATGAAAAGGAAACTGGTAATGGACTTGAGAAGCAGCGTGACTGAAGGGACCGTCTAGCACAGGAAGTGAGTTGGTAACGCAGGTGAAATGTGGCCAGCAATGTAAAAACTGCTGACTGATTCTGTCTACCTGTACATTAGCTTTGTCTCCTGCCCAGGATTTTGAAAATTGACAACAGAGAGGAGACTATAGTTTTTTTAAAAAGTAGCCGGGATTGTGGTTTTTAGAACTCATCATATTTACTAAAAAGCCAAGTTCACCAGAAAAGTTGTCAATCAAATAAAATTCTTTACTTGTGTCCCTGGATTTAAGATGCATAGGAAGTTTGGGAAAATCTATCAGGCTTTGGTTTTTTAAAATTAATAGACTGCTTTATTGGAGCAATGTTAAGTTTACAGAAAATAGATCTCATATCATTTCTCACTTTAATTTCCCTTGTTCCTAACATCTTGGATTTGTGTGATACATTTATTACAATTGATGAGCCAATATTAACTGATTATTGTTAGCTAAAGTCCGTAGTCTACATTAGGGTTCACTGTGTTTACAGTTTTATGGGTTTGGACAAATGTCTCATGACGTGTATCCACTGTTGCAGCGTCATACCCAATAGTGTCACTGCCCTAAAGATCTGTGTTCCTCCCTTTCATCCTTTCTCCTCTTTCCCGAACCCCTAGCAACCACTGATCTTTTTACTGTCTCCATAGCTTTGCTTTCTTCAGAATGTCATGGAGCTGGAATCACACAGCATGGAGCCTTTCTAGAGAGCTTTCTTTCACTAAGCAATATGCATTTAAGGTTCCTCTGTATCTTATGGCTTGACAGCTCATTTCTTTTTATCACTGAATGATATTCCATTGTCTGGATGTACCACAGTTTTTTAACCATTCACCTATGGAGAGACATCTTGGTTACTTCCGTATTTTGGCAACTACGATGAAAGCTGTTGTAAACATTTGTGTGTGGGTTTTTGTGTGGACCTAAGTTTTGGACTGGTGTCTCAGGATTTAAGACGTAGGTGGAGTTTGGGAACATAAATCTTTTCTTAACAGCTAGAAGAAATGTAATTTTTTCTCTGCTAATGTTTGGTTCTCACCCTATTATAATGATTTCGATATTAAACAAGCACTAAGGCAAAGACATAACATTAAAAGGTAACACAGGAAAAGGAAGTATACTACCTACTCAGATGTAAAGTCCAGACTCTAATCCTGAAGAGGGGTTTCTTTGACTAGTCAGAGACAAAGGCAGATAGTTGCTTCTTCGCCAGGCATACCAAGGTTTAATTAATTGCTTAATTAATCACATGACCTGAGAATTAGAGGTGAAATACAAATGAATATCTGACATCATAAATCAAGTATAAAATACTTATCTGTTTTATAATGTTATATGAGCAATTTACCAGATGACTTTTATTTCAAACTGAGGAACGTAAACACGTTGCGAATGCATGCTTGATGTATGAACACATCTTTGGGATGTTAATGCGGCTTTCCCTTGCTTTTGAGTAAGCAAAGAGCCATTCTTTTGAGACTTCCTGTGGCCACTAATAATTCTGCCAAAGGGGCTGACATCCTGGGAATTTGCCAACCTTTCTTCAGAGGGTTTAACTCAGGCTGAAACACCCATGAGAGTTTCTAGTGGTCTGTTTAAATCTTCTGGTTCAGGGTATGTGGATGCTGAGCCAGAATCTATAAATTCCCATCTCAAATCACCTAACTCTGAGTGGTGTAACTTCATAAAAATCACTTCAACTTTTTCTGTGTGCTTTTGAGCATACCAAGCTTCTTTCTGCTGCTGCCTAGGGATATTATAAAGGTGGATTGGCCCATGTTTTTAAACCACTTAAAGCTCCCCAGGGAAAAGTGCCTTGCAACTTCCAGGCATAATTACTGGGTGTATTCTAGCTGGAATAAGGCAAGCAGAGCCAAACACTCAACCCTTTTCTTCTGAGGACTCCCATTTAACTCCTTCAGAAGGGTAATGTATTTTGAATGTGAGAGCATTTGAGTTTCAATGGGAGAAATTTTAATTATTATTCAATATTTCATCATGAATTGGTACTCCTGATCGTTTTGGTGTGTGTGCGCTTAATTGCTCAGTTGTGTCTGACTCTTTGTGACCCAGTGGATTGTAGCCCTCCAGGCTCCTCTGTCCATGGAATTTCCCAGGCAAGAATACTGGGGTGGGTTGCTATTTCCTGCTCCAGGGGATCTTCTGGATCCAGGAATTGAACGTTCATCTCTTGCTTCTCCTGCACTGACAGGTGGATTCCGTACCACTGGGCCACCTGGAAATCTGCACTAAAGGTGTCATATGCAGCCGCCCGGAATTGTCCTTAATCTAAAGTGGACAGGTGCTTTTCCTTCCTGTTTCTGAAGACCACTAGCAGACTGAGCTTCTTGCTCTGGTTTTGCTTGTTTCATGGAACCGTTCTAGTCTGTGGATTCTCCATGTAGCTCAGAGCATCTAGTGTGATAATAAAAGTGAGAAACACTGAGGGATGACTTTGTCATTTCTTACAATTGTATATAAGAATCATAAACAAGAGTTTTATATCTATAAATTGGATCTATTTTTTGTTTCCTAGAAAATGGCTGGGAATTTGCCAGCCTTTCTTAAGAGACTTTGACTCATGCCCTTAGAGTCTCTAGTGGTCTGTTGAAAGCTTTTGGTTCAGGGTTATATGGGTGCTGAGCCAGAACATAGAAATTCCTACCTTGACTCACCAAACTCTGAATGGAAATTACTTCAGTTTTTTGTGTTTTCGGGAGTACCGAGCCTCTCTTTGCTGCCTGGGGATATTATAAGGTGGATTAGCCCATGTTTTTAAAGCACTTTAAAATACTTTTGTATTTAAAAATATGACACAGCATCTCTTGGAGATTTAAGCCTCCTTTTGTTGACATCAGTTGATAAAGCATGAACTGGAAACAGCTGCAGAGAAATAGATATTTTAAAATATTTTCTATAAAAGTGTAATTTATGAATGAGAAATTTGTGTCACAAGCCTTCAGAGATCGCTGTTGCTCACTGACTTAATTTTTCCTCCTTCTCATTTTGTAACTATAGGAGACTGTCAGACTTTCGCACTTTGGCAGTGCTTTTTTAACAGCCCAAACAATCCAACTGTGATAAGGACTTTGGTTGCAATTTGATTTGTTTTTATTTCTTCTAGTTTGAAATATGTCTTGCAAGTATTTTCTGTGAACATTCCTTAACTTAATTTCCCCTCTGTCTTATCACTGTCTTGACAGAACTTTTAGTAGTTGATGCTTGCAATGTTTTAGGCTAAGTGTGAAAGTTTAAAGTTGAATGTAAAGTGTGTTTATTTTTACATTTAACGTGATCACTCTTTGGAGCATCTTCAGGTCTCTAGTGCGTGACGGTAGACATGTTCTAGCGCTACAGAAATTCATCTGTTGATGTTTTTCTGGGTTGGTACTGTTACTGTAGTTACTAGACTTTTGTGACTATTAAGCACTTGAAAACGTCTCCTGGAACTGAGTTTTTAAAATTTTAATTAATTTAGATTTAAAGAACCACACGTGGTTAGTGGTTACTGTGCTGGATAGCACAGCTCTGGTGAGTCACATTTTATTTTAACGTCCTCACATGCTTAATAAGAGCAACAAAAATAAAAGTTTATGGAGCATCTGTTTACTTTGTGCTAGAGAGGTCGCTGGGTATTTACTGTTCGCGATCTGTAGGAACCTCGTGAGCTCCTGTTCTGCTGTGAGGAGGGCAAGGCCCAGGGAGCGTGGGTACCATGGCCAAAGTCACAGAGCTGCTGCACGGGGCGTGCTCATTCTGCGTTAGCACAGGGTCTAATTTCAGTTCAAACCGCGGCATCAGTTGTTTTGTAGGATGTCACTCAATTTGGGTTTGTCTGATGTTTTCTGATTATTGAAGTTTTTTTTGTCTTTTTAAAAAACATTTTGAATGGGAGGATAATTGCTTTACAATATTGTATCGGCTTCCTCTGTACAAGAACATGCATCAGCCGTGTGTGTGTGTGTGTGTGTGTGTGTGTGTGTGCATGCTTAGCGTAAGTATACAGAAAGGCCCTCCCTCTTGAGCCTCCCTGCACACCCCTCGAGGTCCTCAGAAGGCACGGGGCTGAGCTCCCTGTGCCACACAGAGGCCTCCTGCTGGCTCTTGCACGTGGTACTGTGTGTATGTCAACGCTGCGCTTCCCATTGGCCCCACCATCTCCTTGCCCAGGATTGAAGTTTTAGACTGTTTTCATTACTCTAAAGTGAAACCCTGACCTGCTAGCAGAGACTGCTCCTCATCTCTTCTCTCCAGCCCCTCCCAACCGCAAAACTACTTTTCGTCCCTCTAAATTTCCCTATTCTAGAGATTTCACGTAAGTGGAATCGTATGGCACGCTGTGTGGTCTTTGAGACTGGCTTCTTTAACATCTTCACATTGCATCCTGTTGAAGTATGTGCGAGTACTTTCTTCCTTTGTATGGTTGAATAATATTCCACCTTTTGTTTATTCAGTCATCAGTCACTAGAGACTTCGGTTGTTACCACTTTTTGGTTATTATGAGTGACGCTGCTATAAATGGTTATGCACGAATTTTTGTGGGGCCGTATGGTTTCATTTTGTTTGAGAGTGGAATTGCTGGTATTTAGCATTTCTGGGGTAAGGGTGGTTTCTCTTTTGATACATATGATTGGTTCCTCCCTATTTCTTGGGTTTCTGTCCACTAGGAAATTAGGGTTACAATGGAATGACATTCAAGATAACAGCACTAGTGTATCTGGTATTCTCCTTCAGTACCAGGTAAAAAATTTATAAAAATAATCAATACTTAATTTCAGATTTCTGCACATGCCATTGAGATTTTAAAAAATGCATGACAAGGACTTCGTTGGTGGCATAGTGGATAAGAATCCACCTGCCAGTGCAGGGGACATGGGTTTGATCCCTGGTCTGGAAAGATTCCATATACGTTGGAGCAGCTGAGCCTGTGCTCTGGAGCCTGAGAGCCACAGCTCCTGAGAGCCCACGAACCTGTGCTCCCCAACACAAGAAGCCTGTGTACCACAGCTAGAGAGAGCCCCCACTCCTGAAGCTAGAGAGAGCCCCCACTCCCGAAGCTAGAGAGAGCCCCCACTCCCGAAGCTAGAGAGAGCCCCCACTCCCGAAGCTAGAGAGAGCCCCCACTCCCGAAGCTAGAGAGAGCCCCCACTCCCGAAGCTAGAGAGAGCCCCCACTCCCGAAGCTAGAGAGAGCCCCCATGCAGCAATAGAAGCCCAGTATAGCCATAAATAAATAGACCAGGGTGTACATGTCAAAAAACTTTAAGTCTTATAAAAATTCATGACAGTCTTCCTTCTTATCTCTTTTTTCATGTTTGAAAATATATAGTATACATATATAGGCTGGTATTTATGTAAGTTGTAGTCTTAATGTCATGTGGGCGACTGGAGTCTATAGATTGTTGGTAGAATAGCAGTTGAGGTAAGAATCTGCACTTTTGAGCATTAATGGTATCTGGGAGGAAAGTTTATGAACCCAAAGCAGTACAATAATCTCTGTTGGTTTATAGCATATTCTAGGCATTATTATGTTTAGACCCTAAAGGGTTGGACTACATGCCTCCCTACTGATCTGTCTGCAAAAAACAGCAGAATTTTAAAGCAGCATAACTTTTTTTTTTGGCTCAATAAATAGACATTTCTTGCTGAGATGACAGAAGCCTGAAACTACTCTTTAAAAATACACATAGTTTAACTCTGAATGTCGCCAGAAATGATCTTATGATGTACTTTCTGCAAAAATATCGCCCTCCATTACAGGACAGTTAGGTTTTTGTTTTTAATGTCCTGGGATAAGGATCTCCACATTTATTTGTGATATTGCTTTGATTTCCTGTGTTTCATCCAAATATTTTCTTCTATATATTTTCTCTCCTGGGTGCTGAGGAGGCCATAACAGTGTGCATGTTGTCCCTGTTTCAAGGAGCGTATGTGAATAATGATCTAAAGCAGAAACGAGGAGAGGCTCCGAGAATGACTCAGAAGGCTGTGGAGAGTTCAGTAGTTCCGAAAGAGCTCAGCAGTCTAGGGGGGTTGGAGGGGTTGGAATCCTGGAGCTGCGGAATACGTGTGGATATAGATCTTTGGATTGACTCTTTTCCCCTCAAACATTTTATTTTTTTTAGAGGAGTTTTAGATTTCCAATAAAACTGAGAGCTACAGAGATTTCCCAAATATACCCTTCCCTATCCACACGTAGCCTCCTCATCATCAGCATCACTCACCAGAATGTAATATATATATATGTTACCAGAAACCTTGAATTGATTCTTTATAGTAAGAGTGTGTGTGTGCTAAGTCGCTTCAGTTGCATTTGACTCTTCACAACCCTATGGACTGTAGCCTGTGAGACTCTTCTGTCCATGGGGACTCTCCAGGCAAGAATAGTGGGCTGAATTGCCCTTCCTTCTCCAGGGGATCTTCCTGACCCAGGAGCTGAACTCATGTCTCCTGCGGCTCCTGCACTACAGGCAGATTCTCTATTGCTAAGCCACTGGGGAAGGTCCCCATAGTAAAAGTGTACCTTATTAATCTGAACTCCAGTTAAGGAATTGTGAGCAAGTGTTGTGTAAGGATTGAATTTTAGATAGAATTTTCCAAGAAACCAATGGCCTCAGTGACATAAAGTGAATGTTTGATCCATCAGAATGTAATGGTTTAAAGAAAAGAAGAGAATGGTGTAGAGCACTCGGTAATGAAGGACCTACAGGTCAACATTCCAGCAGCCTGTACTGAATCTGTAGAATGTGGAGAGAGCATGGTGTGATGGCTAAGACCATAGATGCAGGCATCAGACTTTCTGGATTCAGACACGCTCTACTATATACTAGCTCTGCGGCTTGGGCGAGTTAGTTAACCTCTCTGAGCCTCAGGTTCTTCTGTAAGATGGGAATAACAGTTTTGCCTGCCATATAGCATTGCTGTGAGGATTGAATGTTACATAGTTAGATCCATGTTTGGGGGCCAGTATACACTCATTAGGGCTTCCTAGGTGGTGCTAGTGGTAAAAAAAAAAATCTGCCTGCCAATGCAGGAGACTCAGGTTTGATTCCTGGGTCCGGAACATCCCCTGCAAGGAATGGCACCCCACTCCAGTGTTCTTGCCTGGAGAATCCCACAGACAGAGGAGCCTGGTGGGCTGCTGGGCCATAGGGTCACAAAGCACCAGACGCAACTGGAGTGACTTGGCATGCATGCCCACGCTCGCTTTATTTTTTGAAATTTTATTTATTTTTGGCTGTGCTGGGTCTTCATTGCTGTGTGAGCTTTTCCCTAGTTGTGGTGCGTGGGGGGGGGGCGACTCCCTAGTTGCCGTGTGTGGGCTCCTCACTGAGTGGTTTCCTTCATTGCAGAGCATGGGCTCGAGGCTTGCTGGCTCAGTAATCACGGCTCCTGGGTTCTAAGCGCAGGCTCAGTAGTTGCGGCACATGGGCTTAGTTGCTCTGCGGCATGCGGGATCTTCCAGGATCAGGGATCGAACCAGTGTCCCCTGCATTGCAAAGTGGACTCTTAACCACTGGGCCACCCGGGAAGCCCCACATGCTGACTGTTATTAATGTGTTCCTAGCACTGTGCTAAGTGCAGTGGAGAGAGATGAGAGAATTTCTGGGGTCAGAGGTCTTACGGACCAGCAGGTAAAATAGCATGTATTGACATAGAATATATATATATACGCCTTCAATACAACACAGAAGAGCCGGGTGCGGGCTTTCTTTGTTGCGATTTAGCAACTAGCATCGATTCAGTGGACTTTCCGAACCCTAGTTTGAACCTCTTCGGATAACATAGAAATAATACATTTTTTTATACCGTGCCCTGTGGTTTAGACTTTTCCGTAAGTTCTGATGGCTTTCTCCTAGTTGGATGGATTTCTTAAGATTGGACTATCTGGCCCCTTGGGGAAATGCACAGTGACTTTACCCTGACATCTCTGGTGAGTGGACCTCGTAGGAGGAGATGCTCCTATTCCTTGAAGGTTTGGTTACAGTTCACCTGCAAAGTACTGGCTCCCGAGTCTAAGGAAGGAGAAACTGGCCAAAGCATGGAGCAAAGCCACTGCATGAGGTGACTTCAGCCTCGTTAGTTGGCATGTAGAGACAGAACAGACGTTGTCCTTAGGTCATTTCCAAGGATTCGGAAACCTTTCATGGTAGAGTGTGGAGAGACAGGTCAGATAAGTCCTATGTCTGTATAGGAATCCTGTGAAAAGGGCCAAGATTTTCCCACTGAGGTCTGTCTGCTTCAGGTGAAGTTGAGAAGCAGTATACTTTGCACACCGCTGTGTTGAAAATGGATAGCCAACAGTACCGTGCTATATAGTGCAGGGAAGTCTGCTCGATGTTAGTGGCAGCCTGGGTGGGAGGGGAGTTTGGGGGAGAATGGATACATGTGTATGTATGGCTGAGTCCATTCACTGTTCACCTGAAACTGTCACCTCATTGTTAATTGGCTCTACCCCAGTACAAAATAAAAAGTGAAAAAAAGCAAGAACCAAAAAGTGTACTTTGCAAAATTTCTGTTGACCAAAGGTACTCGTGGCTGCTGCTGCTCTCTTTCTGGCTTTGTTGCTATTTTAAAAGTGTGCTGAGCCAGACCACTGCAGTGCGCAATGCCAGAGGACAGTATTTATTAGGTAGTTTATGTAAAGTGTGCTCCCTGAAGTTGTGAGGGACACAGACTGCACAGCTGCTAAGGGCAGTCCTTGTCCTGAATTTGACTCTTACTTTTGTTCTCAGAACCTGTTGTCACAAGTCCTTTGGAATGTATCCTGGTCTTATGGATGAAATTGGACCGTCAACTGGTTGGGCTGTTGAACTCTAAATACTCAGATAACCCACTTGCCTCCTCTGTCTGGTTTGATCTTAGTCCAAACTCTCACTCTTGTTACCCAGGTTATTAGGATAGGTCTTATCACTCTAATCATTTGGTGACTGGTTTAAAGGAATGCGAACCCACGTGCACTAGGAACTTCACTGAGCATTCTTCACTTGCGAGCCTGATTTGTGTTCCTACAGCTGCTGTTGCTGGGATTGACCCTTCTGGAAGGTCTGCGGGGTTATAAATGTATTGATGCTTGTGTGTAAGAGGTTGCTGGTCTCCTGCAGCAGGGCGGGCCGTGCCTCCAGCTGCTCCAGGCGGGTCTCAAGGACCTCCAGCAGCTGCCCTAGAAGTCTGCAAAGCCCTCTCCTGCATTACACCAGGATTAAATCTGCTGTTTGCTAGAGCTGTGTCTGGCAAGAGGCTTAGAACACTTCCAGGAAAGAAAAACAAAATTGTGTTTCAACAAAGGAGAAGGAAATGTTGGCACGGATCTCTATGAGGTCACTTGAACTGGGACAAAAAGTTTGTGTTCTCTTTATTTTAACCAGTTTTCTAGGTACTTCAGGGAATACTTTCAGCTTGTGATTCTAATTTAGAGAACTTACGAAAGTGAAAAATAACTTTGGGGTGATTGGAACCAGGATAATACATTTTGCTTGTATAGGTTATAATGAATTTATGTTTATTTATCAACTAATTCAGTGATAAAGAATCCGCCTGCCAAAGCAGGAGACGCAGGTTCGATCCCTGGGTCGGGAAGATCCCCTGGAGAAGGAAATGGAAACACGCTCCAGTATTCTTGCCTGGGAAATCCCATGGGCAGAGGAGCCTGGCAGGCTAGTCTTTGTTGGGGTCACAAAGAGTCGGACAGGACTAATGCAACTGAGTGAGCACACACGCACCAACACACACACACCTGTGCACGTGCACACCAGCTAAGCAGATCACTGCCCAGATTTCTTTCCTTTTTCCTTCCTTCTTTCCTTCCATTCTTTTCCCCCCTACATGTTCGGCAGTTAGGAGTGTGGGTGTTAAGCAAGTCTGGTTGATTGAAACCACAAACAAGTTTAGAAGTTCTGGTATCATTTATCACAAGCTCTTTTTTAAAAAAGTAATTAATTCGTTTACTTTTGGCTGTCCCGGGTCTTTGTCGCGGTGTGTGGGCTTTCTCTAGCTGCGTTGAGTGGGGGCTCCTCTTCGTTTTGGTGGCCTTTCTCGTCGTGGAGCACAGACGCTGGGCGGCAGGCTTCAGTAGTTGCGGCCCACGGGCTTAGTTGCTCTGTGGCATGCGGGATCTTCTTGGACCAGGAATCAAGCTGGTGTCCCTTGCGTTGCAAGGCAGACTCTTAACTGCTGAGCCACCAAGGAAGCCCTGTCACAAGCTCTTCCTTTTCCAGGTGTCAGAGCGGAGTCCCAAAGCGGCAGAACTGAGGGGTGGTTGACAGAGTTTGAGCCAGCGCCCAGACCGCGCTGTGCCAGGGAGACCCACGTCCTGCTCAGTCCTCCCCGACTCAGGGGCCCTGGAGGAGCCAGAGGCCTGCGGGGGTTACTCAGAGAGCCTCTCTGTATAATTGAGGTGATGCTCATTTGAACACTTGATTGGAATGGTGTGGAATGTGCTAAAAAGGGCCTGTCACTTACTGGAAGAGTGACCTTGGACAGTTAGTTTATCTCTGTGAACTTCAGTTTCCTAATTTATTATTATTATTTTTTTTACAGAATTAAAATTTTTATTTATTTTATTTTTTTAAAATACAAAATAACTTTTCATTATTATACAGATTATATATTTTTAATTAAAATACATAAATAAAAAAGAGAAAAATAGACTTCTCATTATGGCACCAAACTCAGTAACCCCCTAAAATATCACTCTAGTTTTAGGTTTTTTTCTCTGTGTGTATATATATGTGCATATAACTACACACGTTTTTTTTTCTTGGAGAAATGAAATAAAAATGGTGAAGATCTTTCTATGCCAATTAATCTTCATCTTCAGCATCATTTTTTTTTTTTAGTTTTTAATTTTTTTAATTTTAAAATCTTTAATTCTTACATGCGTTCCCAAACATGAACCCCCCTCCCACCTCCCTCCCCATAACATCTCTCTGGGTCATCCCCATGCACCAGCCCCAAGCATGCTGCATCCTGCGTCAGACATAGACTGGCGATTTGATTCTTACGTGATAGTATACATGTTAGAATGCCATTCTCCCAAATCATCCCACCCTCTCCCTCTCCCTCTGAGTCCAAAAGTCCGTTATACACATCTGTGTCTCTTTCCCTGTCTTGCATACAGGGTCGTCATTGCCATCTTTCTAAATTCCATATATATGTGTTAGTATACTGTATTGGTGTTTTTCTTTCTGGCTTACTTCACTCTGTATAATCGGCTCCAGTTTCATCCATCTCATCAGACCTGATTCAAATGAATTCTTTTTCATGGCTGAGTAATACTCCATTGTGTGTATGTACCACAGCTTTCTTATCCATTCATCTGCTGATGGACATCTAGGTTGTTTCCATGTCCTGGCTATTATAAACAGTGCTGCGATGAACATTGGGGTACATGTGTCTCTTTCAATTCTGGTTTCCTCGGTGTGTATGCCCAGCAGTGGGATGGATGGGTCATAAGGTAGTTCTATTTGCAATTTTTTAAGGAATCTCCACACTGTTCTCCATAGTGGCTGTACTAGTTTGCATTCCCACCAACAGTGTAGGAGGGTTCCCTTTTCTCCACACCCTCTCCAGCATTTATTGCTTGCAGATTTTTGGATCGCAGACATTCTGACTTGTGTGAAGTGGTACCTCATTGTGGTTTTGATTTGCATTTCTCTAATAATGAGTGATGTTGAGCATCTTTTCATGTGTTTGTTAGCCATCCATATGTCTTCTTTGGAGAAATGTATATTTAGTTCTTTGGCCCATTTTTTGATTGGGTCGTTTATTTTTCTGGAATTGAGCTGCATAAGTTGCTTGTATATTTTTGAGATTAGTTGTTTGTCCGTTGCTTCATTTGCTATTATTTTCTCCCATTCTGAAGGCTGTCTTTTCACCTTGCTTATATTTTCCTTTGTTGTGCAGAAGCTTTTAATTTTAATTAGATCCCATTTGTTTATTTTTGCTTTTATTTCCAGAATTCTGGGAGGTGGATCATAGAGGATCCTGCTGTGATTTATGTCGGAGAGTGTTTTGCCTATGTTCTCCTCTAAGAGTTTTATAGTTTCTGATCTTACATTTAGGTCTTTAATCCATTTTGAGTTTATTTTTGTGTGCGGTGTTAGAAAGTGATCTAGTTTCATTCTTTTACAAGTGGTTGACCAGTTTCCCCAGCACCACTTGTTAAAGAGATTGTCTTTACTCCATTGTATATTCTTGCCTCCTTTGTCAAAGATAAGGTGTCCATATGTGTGTGGATTTATCTCTGGGCTTTCTATTTTGTTCCATGGATCTATATGTCTGTCTTTGTGCCAGTACCATACTGTTTTGATGACTGTGGCTTTGTAGTAGAGCCTGAAGTCAGGCAAGTTGATTCCTCCAGTTCCATTCTTCTTTCTCAAGATTGCTTTGGCTATTCAAGGTTTTTTGTATTTCCATACAAATCTTGAAATTATTTGTTCTAGTTCTGTGAAAAATATGGCTGGTAGCTTGATAGGGATTGCATTGAATTTGTAAATTGCTTTGGGTAGTATACTCATTTTCACTATATTGATTCTTCCAATCCATGAACATGGTATATTTCTCCATCTATTAGTGTCCTCTTTGATTTCTTTCATCAGTGTTTTATAGTTTTCTATATACAGGTCTTTAGTTTCTTTAGGTAGATATATTCCTAAGTATTTTATTCTTTTCGTTGCAATGGTGAATGGAATTGTTTCCTTAATTTCTTTTTCTACTTTCTCATTATTAGTGTATAGGAATGCAAGGGATTTCTGTGTGTTGATTTTATATCCTGCAACTTTACTATATTCATTGATTAGCTCTAGTAATTTTCTGGTGGAGTCTTTAGGGTTTTCCATGTAGAGGGTCATGTCATCTGCAAACAGTGAGAGTTTTACTTCTTCTTTTCCAATTTGGATTCCTTTTATTTCTTTTTCTGCTCTGATTGCTGTGGCCAAAACTTCCAGAACTATGTTGAATAGTAGCGGTGAAAGTGGACATCCTTGTCTTGTTCCTGACTTTAGGGGAAATGCTTTCAATTTTTCACCATTGAGGATAATGTTTGCTGTGGGTTTGTCATAGATAGCTTTTATTATGTTGAGGTATGTTCCTTCTATTCCTGCTTTCTGGAGAGTTTTTATCATAAATGGATGTTGAATTTTGTCAAAGGCTTTCTCTGCATCTATTGAGATAATCATATGGCTTTTATTTTTCAGTTTGTTAATGTGGTGAATTACATTGATTGATTAGCGGATATTGAAGAATCCTTGCATCCCTGGGATAAAGCCCACTTGGTCATGGTGTATGATCTTTTTAATGTGTTGTTGGATTCCGATTGCTAGAATTTTGTTGAGGATTTTTGCATCTATGTTCATCAGTGATATTGGCCTGTAGTTTTCTTTTTTTGTAGTATCTTTGTCAGGTTTTGGTGTTAGGGTGATGGTGGCCTCATAGAATGAGTTTGGAAGTTTACCTTCCTCTGCAATTTTCTGGAAGAGTTTGAGTAGGATAGGTGTTAGCTCTCCTTGAAATTTTTGGTAGAATTCAGCTGTGAAGCCGTCTGGACCTGGGCTTTTGTTTGCTGGAAGATTTCTGATTACAGTTTCAATTTCCGTGCTTGTGATGGGTCTGTTAAGATTTTCTATTTCTTCCTGGTTCAGTTTTGGAAAATTGTACTTTTCTAAGACTTTGTCCATTTCTTCCACGTTGTCCATTTTATTGGCATACAACTGCTGATAGTAGTCTCTTATGATCCTTTGTATTTCTGTGTTGTCTGTTGTGATCTCTCCATTTTCATTTCTAATTTTATTGATTTGATTTTCCTCTCTTTGCTTCTTGATGAGTCTGGCTAATGGTTTGTCAATTTTATTTATCCTTTCAAAGAACCAGCTTTTGGCTTTGTTGATTTTTGCTATGGTCTCTTTTGTTTCTTTTGCATTTATTTCTGCCCTAATTTTTAAGATTTCTTTCCTTCTACTAACTCTGGGGTTCTCCAATTCTTCCTTTTCTAGTTGCTTTAGGTGTAGAGTTAGGTTATTTATTTGACTTTTTTCTTGTTTCTTGAGATATGCCTGTATTGCTATGAACTTTCCTCTAAGCACTGCTTTTATAGTGTCCCACAGGTTTTGGGTTGTTGTTTTTTCATTTTCATTAGTTTCTATGCATATTTTGATTTCTTTTTTGATTTCTTCTGTGATTTGTTGGTTATTCAGAAGTGTGTTGTTCAACGTCCATATGTTGGAATTTTTAATAGTTTTTCTCCTGTATTTGAGATCTAATCTTAATGCATTATGGTCAGAAAAGATGCTTGGAATGATTTCGATTTTTTTGAATTTATCAAGTTTAGATTTATGGCCCAGGATGTGATCTATCCTGGAGAAGGTTCCATGAGCACTTGAAAAAAAGTTGAAATTCATTGTTTTGGGGAGAAATGTCCTATAGATATCAATTAGGTCTAACTGATCTAATGTATCAGTTAAAGTTTGCATTTCTTTGTTAATTTTCTGTTTAGTTGATCTGTCCATAGGTGTGAGTGGGGTATTAAAGTCTCCCCCTATTATTGTGTTATTGTTGATTTCCTCTTTCATACTTGTTAGCATTTGTCTTACATATTGCGGTGCTCCTATATTGGGTGCATATATATTTATAATTGTTATATCTTCTTCTTGGATTGTTCCTTTGATCATTATGTAGTGGCCTTCTTTGTCTCTTTTCACAGCCTTTGTTTTAAAGTCTATTTTATCGGATATGAGTATTGCCACTCCTGCTTTCTTTTGGTCTCTATTTGCGTGGTATATCTTTTTCCAGCCCTTCACTTTCAGTCTGTGTGTGTCCCTTGTTTTGAGGTGGGTCTCTTGTAAGCAGCATATAGAGGGGTCTTGTTTTTGTATCCATTCGCCCAGTCTTTGTCTTTTGGTTGGGGCGTTCAACCCATTTACGTTTAAGGTAATTATTGATAAGTATGATCCCATTACCATTTACTTTATTGTTTTGGGTTCGGGTTTATACACCCTTTTCGTGTTTCCTGTCTAGAGAATATCCTTTAGAATTGTTGGAGAGCTGGTTTGGTGGTGCTGAATTCTCTCAGCTTTTGCTTGTCTGTGAAGCTTTTGATTTCTCCTCCGTATGTGAATGAGATCCTTGCTGGGTACAGTAATCTGGGCTGTAGGTTATTTTCTTTCATCACTTTGAGTATGTCTTGCCATTCCCTCCTGGCCTGAAGAGTTTCTATTGAAATATCAGCTGTTATCCTTATGGGAATCCCCTTGTGTGTTATTTGTTGTTTTTCCCTTGCTGCTTTTAATATTTGTTCTTTGTGTTTGATCTTTGTTAATTTGATTAATATGTGTCTTGGGGTGTTTCGCCTTGGGTTTATCCTGTTTGGAACTCTCTGTGTTTCTTGGACTTGGGTGATTATTTCCTTCCCCATTTTAGGGAAGTTTTCAACTATTATCTCCTCAAGGATTTTCTCATGATCTTTCTGTCTGTCTTCTTCTTCTGGGACTCCTATAATTCGAATGTTGGAGCGTTTCATATTGTCCTGGAGGTCTCTGAGATTGTCCTCGTTTCTTTTAATTCGTTTTTCTTGTTTCCTCTCTGATTCATTTATTTCTACCATTCTATCTTCTATTTCACTAATCCTATCTTCTGCCTCCGTTATTCTACTATTTGTTGCCTCCAGAGTGTTTCTGATCTCATTTATTGCGTTAGTCATTATATTTTGACTCTTTTTTATTTCTTCTAGGTCCTTGTTAAACCTTTCTTGCATCTTCTCAATCCTTGTCTCCAGGCTATTTATCTGTGATTCCATTTTGATTTCAAGATTTTGGATCATTTTCACTATCAATATTCGGAATTCCTTCTCAGGTAGATTCCCTACTTCTTCCTCTTTTGTTTGGTTTGGTGGGCAACTCTCCTGTTCCTTTACCTGCTGATTATTCCTCTGTCTCTTCATCTTGGTTATATTGCTGCGTTTGGGGTGGCCTTTTGATATTCTGGTAATTTGTGGAGTTCTCTTTATTATGGAGCTTCCTCACTGTGGGTGGGGTTCTATCAGTGGCTTGTCAAGGTTTCCTGGTTAGGGAGGCTTGTGTTGGAGTTCTGGTGGATGGAGCTGGGTTTCTTCTCTCTGTTTTTGAAGACAATGGTCTGCTTTTCTGGTTGCCTGATGTCCTCTGCCAGCCTACAGAAGTTGTTTTGTGGAGTTTGCTCGGCGTTGAAATGCTCTTTTGAGGAATTTGTGAGGGAGAAAGTGGTCTTCCCGTCCTATTCCTCCGCCATCTTTACAGTTCCTTTTTTTTCCCCCACGTCTTTCCTTTCCTTTGTGCTTTGTCTAGTTTCACTTGCTCATGGAGTGCTGCCTCGCACCCATCACTTCAGCCGAGAGTTTCTATGCAAAATGGCTGCTTGGACACCTCAGGTCAGCTGGTCCTTGACGGATGTCAGATTGGAGCCCCAAATTCAGCTCTAGAAGCCTGCTTTGCTGCAAGTAAGCCTTCATACTCTCAGATGGACTCTGGGGCCACTCCACAGCGCCTCTGAGCTGGGAGAGAAGGAAGTCTTTCACGAGGGGTGGGGCTTGATTCAGTTTCCTAATTTAAAAAGTCTGTTTCCTGCTAGTAGAGGTGCAAGGATGTCGTGTGTGAATACTTGTACTTCCGACAGTGTTTGGCATAGAGTAGGTGCTATACAAGCATGAGTTGATAGGATTATGTGTTGAAAGTTTCCTTTTAATTTTTTAAAACTCGCGTGTGAGAGGAAGTATCTGCAGAGAAGCTTACACAGTGATCTTGAGACTTTGTAATATGAGGTTGAGGAGGGGAGAAACTTTGGCATCAGGTCACCATAAATTTCAGCCTGGGCTTCTTGACTTGCTAGCCATGCACGTGGATTCATCTCACGCCATCGGCTCCGTTTGCTCATGTACTAAGTGGCTATATGCTCGTGAGGTTATGATGGCTAGAGGAAGTGGATGTGGAACTAGCCTTAGCACACAGGTGGCACGTGCTTTTTGTTCCCTTTGCACTGAGTGGAATGTCTGCACACACACACACGCACACACACACGCACACATGCACACTCTTAGGTGGAGTTCTGTTTCTTCTGTGAGTCTCCTTCCCCCATCATTCTCCAACATCCATAGATCTCTCTTTGTATAAACTATGACACACCTGCCCCACTTTCTTTCACTTCATGTGTATTGTCTTGAATTATTTAGCATTATTCATCATGTATCTGCTTTCTCTGTCTGAGAAAGAGAATTAAGAAAAGAAAAAAAATAGAGCTTCCCTGGTGGCTCAGTGGTAAAGAATCTGCCTGCCAGTGCAAGAGACACAGGTTCAGTACCTGGTCCAGGAAGATCCCACATGCCGAGGAGCAACTAAGCGCCTGTTGAGCCTTTGCTGGAGAGCCCACGTGCTACAGCTGCTGAAGCCCAAGGGCTTTAGAGCTGGTGCCCTGCAACAGGAGACGCCACCGCAGTGAGAAGCCTGTGTGCCTCAAGTAGAGAGTAGCCGCGCTCGCCGTAACTGGAGAAAAGCCTGTGCAGCCAGGACGATCAGCACAGCCGGCAAATAAATGCAGTTAAGACAAAGAAAAGAGGAAAACACATAAATGCATATACATGGGATCTAGAAAAATGGCACGATGAGCCTATTTGAGGGTCAGGAATAGAGACGCAGATATAGGTAATGCACTTCTAGACAAAGAAGGGGAAGGAGAGGTGGGGACAAGTTGAGAGAGTAGCATTGACGTGTATACACTATCACGTGCAAAACCGATAGCTAGGGAGAAGCTGGTGTGTAGCGCGGAGCCAGCCTCGTGCCCTGTGACGACCTAGAGGCGTGGGACGGGGTGGGGACACTCAAGAGGGAGCAGTCCTCATGACTGTTTCACATTGTTGTACAGTAGAAACCAACACAACATTGTAAAGGAATTCTCTTCCAATTAAAAAAAAAAAGATTTGTGCTTATTTTGGATTACCCTCACCTTGGTGTTGAGTGTGTGAAAGATACTCAGGAAGGGAATGTTGGTGCTGATGGGACAGTTCATCCACGTGGCTAGGAGTGGGCCTTTTCCTGCCAGCGTGTTGAGGCCTGCCCTCTTCAGCCACTGTTTTTAATCTCAGTACCTCTGTGTTAGATGAGGACCTTCTGCTTCTCATCTCCACAAGCCACTGGTCCTTTGTTTCTGTTGTTCTAGTGTAAAAAAAACTAGAGATATTCCCAGACATTGACTTGTTATGAGCAAAGTTTCTGCATAAGATTTTTGGCCATTGTCTTCTATTCAGAATGTCTCTCTAAAAAGTTATTGCAACCTTCAGTCACCTTTAATAAAACAAAAACAAATTTCCATTGCTTTCCTGGTTCAGGAGATGTTTGGTAATGCACGCATTTTATAGCACCTTTTCTCTGCAGAACAGAAATTGCTTTCTAAAAAAGTATTGAGTTTTTACAGTTACAGAGTCTGAAACCAGTGGAGGAAGTATGTACATTCTCAATCTGGAGTGCTTTTAAATATAGTATTTTCTAATACTTGTATTATAACACATTTTTGCATTTTACTTCCCTCATTTTGCTTGAAAACTTTCTAAATGCATCTTCCCTGAGTGTTGCTTAAAATTATATTGTTGTTAATAGTATTTAAGGAGCATTCATTCATCCAATATGTATTATGCATTCTATGGCAGGTGCTATGCTAGATTCTGGGAATATAATAATAGTGAATGGCATAAAGTTGAGGAATTTACAATATAGTGGAAAGAAGGAAAAAAAATTAGCCTTCGAATGAAGTAAATCGTAAGGAAGAATTAAAGTCAGCAGAAGTTGCGTAATTGTACTTTAATAATACTGAAACTAATGGATATTTTTAAAAAACGTTCAAGATGTAATGAACTATGAAAATAGGTCAAGACGAATATATCCCCCTCCCACCACCGTGGTGATTGTTTATACTTTTGCAAGGACTTTTATAAATTACCTCTAAACTTTATGGGGCATAGAACCTGAAGGATCTTAGACATTATCCTGTGGCCAGCTGACGTCTACAATAAATTTAACCCCTTGGAGCAGAGTTCGTGCACTTCAGTGTGAAGCAGATACTGGAAAGGAAGGGCAACTTTCTATGAGACACAAGCCTGGGAAATTCCATGGGCCGAGGAGCCTGGTGGGCTTCAGTCCATGGTGTTGCAAAGGGCTGGATTCTTTAGCATCTAAGTCACCTCCATAAAACACAAGACAACCGGGAGAGACCAGGTGACTTTTCTGTTTCCATCAGAAAATGGGTCACTCCACACTGAGGTGGAATTTTTGGTGCCTTTACTCTGTGCTAGATTTATCTGATAATTAGAATGCTGAACAGCCAGTCACTCTCCTGGCTAAAGCGTGAGCAAGTAATTTCTCCTCGTTCCCTTTGTTTCTTCATAGCTTGATGATATTTTGAAAGCTATGTACACATCCAGTGTAAAAAGTTTTCTTTCACTTTTTTGAAAGAGGTAAGGAGGAGTGACTATTAAGACTGAGTTAGCTAAAGGAAAAGTCAACAGAACTTCATACCTTTGATAAGGTTTATCGATCAGAAATGATTTATGGCCTTTATCTGCTATTAGACATTACTTACAGGGTTCAAATGGATAGCCCACCGCGAGATCACAGAAATATTGAGTCCGCTCTGGGTTGAGATAGACTGTAAAGATCTGAAGATTAAGGCTAGTTGAAGGGGGACTTCGCTGGTGGTCCAGTGGCTAAGATTCCTCACTCCCATTGCAGGGGCCTGGGTTTGATCCCTGGTCAGGGAACTAGATTCCACATTCCACAGCTGAGATCTCACAGCTGAGATCTCACGTGCAGCCAAATAAGTAAAAAGAAATATTTTAAAAAATAATGAATAAAATAAAGTTAGTTGAAGGAATTCTACTCTGGGTGGAGGTGGGGGGATTCTGCTAAATCTCAGTGGATCAGCTCAGCCTTATCTTGGAATCCTAAAATTTTTTACTTGTAGAAAAAGAATCTGAAGTCATGCTTTACTTAGACAAAGTCAAGATTCAACTGCAGTAATTACTTGCTGCACTTTGTGTAATTATATCCCCCAGATGCCTGGAAAATTTATTTGATTGTTCTGTTTAATTGGTGGGTATTGTTTTTATTGTTAATGATCCTGTGTTATGTATTTAATTTGATAAACTGCTTAAATTTTTTTGGATGAAATTTAAGTCAGTATGAAAAGTGAAGTGAAAGTGAAAGTGTTAGTTGGTCAGTTGTATCCGACTCTTTGTGACCCTGTGGACTGTAGCCCTTAAGGCTCCTCTGTCCATGGAGTTCTCAAGGCAAGAATATTGGAGTGGGTAGCCATTCTCTTCTCCGGGTCAGTTTAAATGTATTTAATAAAAATACAACCAGGCAGCACAGCCCACGCTTCATGAATGCGAATGTACAAAGTGCAGGGTGGTTGGGGTGCTTTTTGTATTTGGAAGGCTCATTTAAGGGGTGCTGTTATTTTTTTTATCTCTAGCTGATTATATCCCTGCAAACATTCAAGCTCAGTATTGCCAGCTCTATAAGAATATCAAGGAACTCAAGAAATCCAGACTTTACGTTAAATCACTAGATGTTTAAATGCTCTTAATTATTATCGTTTATTTATTTTAAGAGCACACTGGATGGTAGACAAACCAGTGAAAAAGCAAATCCCCAGCCACACAGTAAGGGGACTGTCTTTAACCTCAGCTGCAGTCAGGGTCAATAATTGGAAGTGCAACACGGAAAATGACTGGCGAGAATAGCTTTTAAGTAATGAAGGGAAATTCTTTCAAATGGAAGCATATCCTGGAAGCTTTCTCTTCTTTCTAGAAATCCAAGCGTCAGAGAGAAAGAATGAGAGAGAGCGAGAGAATTTTAGAGAGGTGTGTTCCATGTTTGCAGTACAGGAGAATAACACGTTTGAAATTTTTTGCATTTGCAGCCAGTGGTAGGATGAGTTGGAAAGAATACGTAAGTGAATTGGGCCTACGCCGAAGTTTGAGTAATTGTCAGTGTGGACTGGGGAATTGCTTCATTTGGCAAATCACCTTTTTTGTTTTTGTTTTAAATTTTATTTACTTGTATTTGGCTGCTGGGTCTTGGGTGCTGTGCGGGCTTCCTCTAGTTGCAGCGACTGGGGGCTGTTCCTTGTTGCGGTGTGTGGACTGCTCATTGCTGTGGGTTTTCTTGTTGCGGAGCACGGGCCCTAGGCTGCGTGTGCTTCAGTAGTGGCGGCCCATGGGCTCAGTAATTGTGGCTCTCGAGCTCTAGAGCACAGGCTCAGTAGTTGTGATGCATGGGCTTATTTGCTCCAGGGAATGTGGGATTTTCCTGGACTGGGATTGAGCCTGTGTCTCCAGCATAGGCAGGTGGATTCTTACCACTGAGCCTCAAGGGAAGCCTGCAAATCAGTTTTCATATAGATCCGTGACTTAACCAGAGCACATCACCATGCTTCAGGGTAAATGCCTCTGTATCTGGGGACACCAAAAAGAATTGCAGGTTTGACCACATCCTTCCTATCTAGTCATTCAGCGACTTCCCGCTGCTTGCATGTTAACCGTACTAGCCTAGCAGAGTCCTTCCCGACCTGGCCCCTGCCTGCCCCTTCAGCCTCTCCTTCTGCCAGCCCCCCTCCCTCATGTATTCCTGCTTCCCAGAATAGGGGACTAATCTCAGTTCCCAACTGCTTTTTGCGTTTGCATCCCTGCACTTGTTGTTCCCTTTGTCTTGAATATAATGTTGCCTGATTAGCTTCTGTGGTTTCCACACTCAGTTTAAGTATCTTTTCTTAAGCAAATACTTTCTTATCTCTAAACCAGCATTTCAGAAGCTCTGGTTCAAGTCAGAGCTTAAGAAAACAGAGAAAATTGTATTTACATCAAGCTGTAGAAGTGATTCTGACTCTCTGCCAGGGTTGCAAGATAAGCTGAATAAATAAATGGAAGGCTTCCCTGGTGGCTCAGATGGTAAAGACTCTGCCTGCAATGTAGGAGACATGGGTTCTATCCCTGGGTCAGGAAGATCCCTTGGAGAATGGAATGGCAATCCACTCCAGTATTCGTGCCTGGAGAATTCCATGGACAGAGGAGCTTGGCAGGCCGCAGTCCATGGGGCTGCAGAGAGTTGGACACTACTGAGCAACTAACACACCATAAATAAATGGATTGACATGAGCTTCCCAAATGAGGCATATGGTAGCTCCTTTTGAATGACTCACCTTGTGCTTGTGAGCATAGCTGCAAGTCCGAATATTGTTTGAGTCAGTGTTTCTCCAACTTATTTGACAATGGAAACTGTTCTTTCAGAACGTCTATCAACGTCTTGAGGGAAGGCTGATTTGAGAACATAGTTTGGGGACAATCTTGCCTTAAAACATGGTTTTGCTTAATATGAAGAAATATCTTAGAAAAGAATGTCTCTGGAATGATAGAGAGACCAAATAGATTTTGTCCATTTCTTTGAATGGACTTCACAACTGCATTTCAGTATTTCAATATTTGCATCATTTTTAGTGCAGACTCCTTATTGAAGCCATGGTGTCCCAGATAGTCACAGTCCAACCACAAGAAATACAAATTTGCATCACAATCTTAATAATGTTTTATTTGAAAAATTTCAAACATACACAGAAGTAGAGAGAAGAGTATGTTGAACCCATATATGCTTATTATTAAGATTCAAGTTATTAAAATTTTGCTTCATTTTTTCTTTATTGTCTGTCCTCCTTTTTTGCTGAACTGTTTTAAGGCATATCCAAGACATCATATCACTTCATTCTTTTACTCTTGCAGTGTGTCTTCACTAAAGTGGACATTGCTTATATTACTTGCAATAATAATGTTGCACTTATCAAAATTATGGTAATGTCTTGGGAATATCTGTTACCCCATTCACGTTCTAACTTTGAAAAATATTGAGATATAGTTCACATAACATAAAAATTAGTCTTTAAATAGACAATTCAGTGGTTTGTAGGATATTAAAAAACATATGCCACCATCACTCGTATTTTCAGCATCTTTTTATCACCCCCCGAAGAAACCCATACTCAGCAGTCACTCCCCGTTTTCTCTCCCTCCACTAATCTAATTCCTGTCTCTAGATTTTGCCTATTCTGGGCCGTGTCTGGTCTTTTATGACTGGCTTCTTTCTTTTAGCTTAATGTTTTCAAAGTTCACTCACATTTTAGCATGTATTGGTACGCGATTCCTTTCTAGGGCTGAGTTATGTCCCATGGTATGGGTATGTTACCTTTTGTTTACCTGTTCGCCAAATGCTGGTGGACATTTGGGATGTTTCCACGTTTTGTCTGTTTGAAACACATCATTATGAACATTCATGCACATTTTTGTGTTGACATATGTTTGCATTTCTTGTGTGTATATCCCTAAGAGTGGAATGGGTGGGTCACATGGTAACTCTATATATTACGTTTTGAGGAATTGCCAAACTGTTTCCAAAGCGATGGCAACGTTTTCCATTCCCATCGTCAACTTTTGAGAATTCTGATGCTGCATCCTCACCTTTACCTGTTACTTATTGTCTGTGAGATTTAGCCATCTTAGTGGGTGTGACGTGGTATCTCATTGTGATTTTGATTCGCATAATCAATTATATATATAATTGATATAAAGATAAATATATAAATTATATATTATAAATTATAATATATAATTTATAAATTATAAATATATAATATATGATCAATTATATTTCCCTAATGACAAATATGAAGAACCTTTTCCTTTGTGTATTATCCATTTATATTTCTTCTTTGGAGAAATACTTACTCAAATCCTTCCCTAGCTTTTAAGTGGGTTATTTGTTTATTCTCTATTGAATTGCAAGAGTTATTTGTATATTCTGAATCCCAGGGCCTTGTCAGATATATTAGTTGCAGGTATTTAAATCTCATTCTTCAGGTTGTCTTTTCACTTTCTTGATGGTATCCTTTGAATCACAGAAAATTTCAAATTTTGATCAGGTCCAATTTACCAGTTTTTTGTTGCTTCTGGTTTTGGTGTTATACCTAAGAAACCATTGTCTAATCCAAGATCATATAGATTTATGTCTATTTTTTTTTGTGAGAGTTTTACAACTTTAGCATTTATTTAGGCCTTTGATACATTTCCAGCTCATTTTTATGTGTGTGTGATATAAGGAAGGGGCCACACTCTTAAAAGTGAAATTCTAGCTTCAGCCTTCAGGTTGACCTGGAAAGACTTGTTTCCCTGCTGCCTGCATGTCCCTGTGGACCCCATGCCACATCCCAACTCCTCCATCCTTAGCAAATCAGGACACACTTTATTAGAATTTCTTTGTGTATTAGGGAGCAGTGTAATCAGAGTATGAGAGGACAAAGTCTTCATTACAAATTGATTACATTTAATTAAGCAAACAAGCACGCTATGATAGACATCTGGTGCTTTCGTCTTCCTCCTGTTTGGTTGGTCTGTTCTTGCCTTCCTTGCTTAGTCACTGTCACGTTCGCCTCGTGGCGACCCTGTGGACCGCAGCCCTCCAGGCCCCTCTGTTCATGGGATTCTCTGGGCAAGAACACTGGGGAGGGTTGCCATTCCATCCTCCAGGGGATCTTCCCAGCCCAGGGATAGAACTCAGGTCTCCCACATTGCAGGCGGATTCTTTACTGACTGACCCACCAGGGAAGCCCTTTGCCGTCCTCGACTACTCCATTTTTCTGGAAATGGCACGTGGTTTGTGGAGTCGGCTTCCCACAGTCCCTGTCCGTAAGCTGACCTTACAGCACACACGCCTGTTCAAGGAGTGGGCAAACTGTGCTGACTTGGCCAATGAGAATTTAATATCTGGAGCCATAGTGATTGGTTCAGAGATGTACATAGAACCGAAAGGATCAAGAGAGATGTATGTGGGATTAGTGGGAAAGTAAGCAGGTGTCGCCTGGAAGTCCTGTTGTCTTAACGTCAGAAAGGGGTACATTACATTCCCTTGCTCAGTCGTGTCTGACTTTTTGAGACTTCATGGACTGCAGTGCGCCAGGCCTCCCTGTCCATCACCAACTCCTGGAGTTTACGCAAACTCATGTCCATTGAGTTGGTGATGCCATCCAACCATCTCATCCTGTGTCATCCCCTTCTCCTCCTGCCTTAAATCTTTCCCAGCATCAGGGTCTTTTCAAATGAGTCAGTTCTTCACATCAGGTGGCCAAAGTATTGGAGTTTCAGCTTCAGCATCAGTCCTTCCAATGAATATTCAGGACCGATTTCCTTCAGGATTGAGTGCTTTGATCTCGTTGCAGTCCAAGGGACTCTCATGAGTCTTCTCCAACACCACAGATCAAAGACATCAATTCTTCGACACTCAGCTTTCTTTATAGTCCAACTCTCACATCCATACATGACTACTGGAAAAACCATAGCCTTGACTAGATGGACCTTTGTTGGCAATGTAATGTCTCTCCTTTTTAATATGCTCTCTAGGTTGGTCATAGCTTTTCTTCCAAGGAGCAAGCGTCTTCTTGTTTCTTGGCTGCAGTCACCATCTGCAGTGATTTTGGAGCCCCCCTAAATAAAGTCTCTCACTGTTTCCATTGTTTCCCCATCTGTTTGCCATGAAGTGATGGGACTGGATTCCATGATCTTAGTTTTCTGAATGCTAAGCTTTAAGGCAGCTTTTTCACTCCTCTTTCAGTTTCATCAAGAGGCTCCCCAGTTCTTTGCAGAAAGGGGTATCTGTCTGTTAAGAAAACCAACATGTTGTATGGCTGAAACCAACACAATACTGTAAAGCAGTTATCCTCCAATAAAAAACCAAGCAATATGAGGAAAGGTGAGCTGAGAGATGGGTTCTTACTATCCACTCAACAGCAGGACCCAGCTTTGCCTGAAGTTTAGACTATTTCTGGACCTTCTGAATGCATGAGATACACAGATATTCCTTTTTAGATTCACAGCTGAAACAGTTGTGGTTCTGCCGCAGATAGATTGATGGAAGCTGAAGATAGGATGTGGAAAATGCTTTGTGCCTTTTTGGACTTGACAACCTAGAAGGGAAACCGAGAGAGAGAGAGAAAGAAATGTATGACTAATGCATGAGTAGGCGTCTGAATAAAACAGGTGAACAGGACAACTACTGGGGAGGGAACCGGAAAAAGTCTTCAAAAAGATAATTACTCATTTGGGGCTGAGAAATGAATTGGCGTTCACTACCTTGTTTTGCAAACAACAGAACCCATTCTTCCTCCACGGCTTACAGAAATCATTTCCATTATGTTGTGGAAGGACACTTTGCTACACTCGACCAGTAGTATGGTGCCGACTGTGAGATGGCCCATACCATGGCACCTTTCTAATGTATGGATGTGAGAGTTGGACTGTGAAGAAGGCTGAGCGCTGAAGAATTGATGCTTTTGAACTGTGGTGTTGGAGAAGACTCTTGAGAGTCCCTTGGACTGCAAGGAGATCCAACCAATCCATTCTGAAGGAGATCAGCCCTGGGATTTCTTTGGAAGGAGTGATGCTAAAGCTGAAGCTCCAGTCCTTTGGCCACCTCATGTGAAGAGTTGATTCATTGGAAAAGACCCTGATGCTGGGAGGGATTGGGGGCAGGAGGAGAAGGGGACGACAGAGGATGAGATAGCTGGATGTTATCACGGACTCGATGGACATGAGTCTGAGTGAACTCCGGGAGTTGCTGATGGACAGGGAGGCCTGATGTGCTGTGATTCATGGGGTCGCAAAGAGTTGGACACGACTGAGCGACTGAACTGAACTGAACTGAATGGCCGTGAAGAGAAGCTGGGAACTGAAGTACCAGGTTGTTAGAAAATTCATAATTTGGGAAGTGGCGTTAAGGTTTTGAGAGCCTTACTATATTTTACTTAGTTCATTAAAAAAAACCCCAACTTTCCTTTTGGTTACACGGTTTTCGTTGCTGTGCACAGACTCTCCCTAGGGGCAGCACGTAGGGGGTCCTCTGGCTGCAGCGCACGGTTCTCATCACGCAGCTTCTCCTGTTGCAGAGGACAGGTCGAGGCGCAGTTTCAGTGGTTGTGGCGCACGGGCTTAGTTGCTCCACAGCGTCTGGAATCCAGGGACTGAACCTGTTTCTCCTGCATTGGCAGGCAGATCCTTACCCACTGTGCCACCGGGGAAGTCCTATTCAGTGTAGTTTTGAGATAAAGGCCCCGTATAGTATTGTGCTTTGTGTTGTTTTAACCCTATAGACTTAGGATCATTCAGTCCAACTCTTTCATTTCACGGAGAAAAGAAATTATATCCCCTCTAGAGTGTACCTGAAGTCACACAGCAGGGAAGGAACTATAATCTTGGTTTCTCTATTCTTAGTTTAGTATTTCTTCTATTTCATATCTTTTATTGAAGCTTCTGCTGAAGAAAAAAAAATCACTTTCTTAAGAACAAAAGCTGGTGGGACTTGTAGTGAAATTCTTGAGGAAAAAGTAAAGAACAGGGCAGGATTTTATGGGGATGAGCCTTTTGTTTAGCAGATTGCCAGCTGGGTGTTTTCCTCATTCTGAGTTTGGTACGCAGACTCCACTGGAATGGCTGGGTGGCTGCCACTTTTCCTCCAGATGGTGCTCCCACTGTCTGTTAAATCAGGTGGGAAACTGTGGTCCTTACGCAGAGTCTCTTCACACCTATTTCCAGCATGCAGGATTCCCAGCATACTGGAATTGACATCAGGCAATTATTACAAGTCTCATATTCTTTTTTTTCCTCTTGGGAGATGATTTTTTTAATCTTCTTTACTGAACCATCTTCTCCCCTCTGCAACTTGCGTAATAAGAAGGTTATACAGACCCACTGAAGCTTCAGAAAAGATGATGAGAGATTAGCATAAAACTGTTAAGAGGTAAGCAGACAAAATAAAGAAACGTTAGAATTTCTTTTTCTTCAGAAAAGTTGATGCTAATGTTTGCTCCTTTCTGCTGGGCTCTCAGGGGTTCCCAGGTGGCACAGTGGTAAAGAATCCACCTACCAGTGCAGAAGACTTGGGTTCAGTCCCTGGGTTGGGAAGATCTCCTGGAGGAGGACATGGAAACCCACTCCAGTATTCTTGCCTGGAGAATCCCATGGACAGAGGAGCCTGGCGGGCTACGGTCCACGGGGTCGCAAGAGTCAGACATGACTGATTATGCACACAGTTGACTCTTAGAATCTTTGTATAGAATAGGCTCAGAAGAGGAAATCTATGTGATAATCAAGATGACATGTCTTGATGTTTCATTTAGACAACAAGCCCATATTTTCTTATTTTGTGTGTGTCTGGGGTGGCTGAATAGGGGGCCACTGATGGAGTCTGGGGAGACAGGTGATATTGCTCTTCTTTCTCTCTCCTGCAGCACGCTTCGGTATTTAGCCACCGACTGTTGTTTCATGCCTTTGCTGATGCTCTGTAGAAGTGTTTCTAATGAGTTTCCCACTATTGCAGTTACGAAACTTGCCTAACACATGGAAAGTTCCTTTGGCACATTTCCTAGTAGTATGTCAAAAGAAAAGTGAAATTAACATGACATGCACTCACTACAAGTTTGCTGTCTAAAACAGGATGACACAGGAAGACAAATGTGTTTAAGCTAGCGGCAAATTATTCTGTTCTCTTTGGTGTCCAGGAACCATTTGCTAGAGCTTGGGGAATAGAATAGCTTGTCAGTTACACTCACCGTTGGATGTACTTTGTCTTGGCGGATAAGTGAAATGGGAGGAAAATATAACTTTTGGAATTGCTTGGACCTAGTGTAGAAGGGAAACTGGAAGAGATGAAGTCTGAGTGAAGCTGGGAGAGAAGAGTATAGGCATACAGAGTATAGGAATGTAGAAAATTATATGTGTATATATATATATTTAGTAATAGCTGTATTGAGATATAATTCACATACTATACAACTCAACCATTTAAAGTTTTTCAGTGGTTTTTAGTATATTCACTGAATTGTGCAAACAATACCATTGTCAATCTTAGAACATTGCATCACCTCAAACAGAAACCCTCATGGGATGAATTGAGAGAGTAACGTTGAAACATACGTCACCATGTGTAAAACAGATAACGGGCTGGGTGGGGGGGTGGCGGTTGCTGTCTATAACACAGGAAGGTTCAAGAGGGAAGGGATATATGTATACTTAAGGCTGATTCACATTGTTGAATGGCAGAAACCAGCACAACCTTGTAGAGCAATTATCCTCCAATTAAAAAAAAAAAGAAATCTTGTGTGCTTTGCCTATTGCAGTCCCCCAGCCCTAAGCAGTCACTGTTTTCCTTTCTCTGTGTATGAGTTTCCCTACTCTGGACATGTTTGTATTAATGGGATCGTAACATTGCAATACGTGGCCTTTTGTTTCTGGCTTCTTTCATTTAGAATAAAGTTTACAGGATGCTTCTCTGCTGTAGCAGACCTCAGTGTCATATTTATTTTTATGACAGAGTAGTATTTCATGGTGTGCATATATCATATTTTGTTTATCCATTCATCAGTTGGTCCACATTTGTATTCTGTTCACCTTTTGGCTATGAGGGATAATGTTGCTCTAAGCATTTGTTTATACATTTTATTTTCATACAGATGTAATACACAGGTCAGTGGGAAATTATTAATAACTAAGATGTCAGATAGCTTACTGTAGTTTTAATACTAGTTAATGTTTTATAATGTAAAACCTGTGTATTTATTTCTAAGGAGTAGATAAAAAATTCAGAAGTCTGATTTTAGTTTAGTTATGGAGCTGGGACTTTTGAAACTGGTTCCATTTTAAGGAATTATTAAACTTCCCCCAGACACATCACTATCCAAGATACTGGTTCTCACACTCTTCCCATTTCACTCTGCCTAAGGGGTAGGACCTTCTCCCATCAGGCGCTGGAGCTGGCTCCATGCTACTGATGCTCCAGCAGCAAAGAGACGCCGTTAGTAGAGGAAAGTAGCACACGGAGAGATTTCAGTATGTCGGTAGCATTGTGGAGAGATTTCAGTATGTCGGTGGCATTGTGGAGAGATTCAGTATGTCGGTGGCATCGTGGGTAGATTTCAGTATGTCGGTGGCATCGTGGAGAGATTTCAGTATGTCGGTGGCATCGTGGAGAGATTTCAGTATGTCGGTGGCATCGTGGAGAGATTTCAGTATGTCGGTGGCATCGTGGAGAGATTTCAGTATGTCGGTGGCATCGTGGAGAGATTTCAGTATGTCGGTGGCATCGTGGAGAGATTTCAGTATGTCGGTGGCATCGTGGGTAGATTTCAGTATGTCGGTGGGATCGTGGAGAGATTTCAGTATGTCGGTGGGATCGTGGAGAGATTTCAGTATGTCGGTGGCATCGTGGAGAGATTTCAGTATGTCGGTGGCATCGTGGAGAGATTTCAGTATGTCGGTGGCATCGTGGAGAGATTTCAGTATGTCGGTGGCATCGTGGAGAGATTTCAGTATGTCGGTGGCATCGTGGAGAGATTTCAGTATGTCGGTGGCATCGTGGAGAGATTTCAGTATGTGGGTAGCATTGTGGGAGGCCATTACTGGAGAAGGAGGAGGAATGATGGCTTCACACCTGGAAGGGGCAGTGAAGACTGCATTTCGCAAATGTGGTCACATTCCAATTTGAGTTTTCCAAAAATGAATGAGAGCCTTTCTTTTTGCCACAATATAAAATATCTTAAATTTTTCCTCACTACTTTTTTGTTACCATCATAAGCACTATTCTTTAGCACTCAGTGTGTTTTCTTTTTTATTAGGGAAACAAAATAAAATGAATCGTGTTCACATAACAAACTACCAAACCTTGTCAGTTGTACAAAATTAAAATTTCTTTTTCTGTGGACTTATACATTATGTCTACTTTCTTCTGAGCTATTTTATATTTATATTAACACTTTGATAAGCTTTTTTTAATCCATTTGTTGAACAGAAAACTCGGATATTAATGAAATAGAATAGGGGTAACTTTATATGGAAAGATGAAGTTCTTAGCATTGAGATAGAGTTTAAAATTAATACAAATTTTTTTCTTAGGTTTTTCTCAGCATATCTTTGCTACACAAATAGTATTTTGAAGTCTAGGTTAGTTTTTAAAGAATAATTAATTGTTGTCTTACTTAAAAGTGTTGTGAAAACTGCTCATTTTGTTATGTTAACAGCTATGGAATTTGAAAGAAACTTAAAATTGTTTAGTCCATTGCTCAGAGACAAAACAGATGGTGCTTATTAACAAGATTTTCCCTAGAAGTCGTCTAATTTCAGTATGACAGTGATTCCAATGCATATCATTGCACTGAGAATAATCTGTATGTGAATAACCACAAGTTCATCTTTTATAAATCACAAAGCTATAAATATTAGCCCTCATTTGTTGTGTAACACATCCTTACTTTGCTTTCATGGTTACTTCTGATTGCACTGATAAAATTCTGAAATACTGTAATTGATATATTTTTAACTATTCTGACATCTGCTAAATTTATATCGAAGTTAAAACTTATTGTTATGTGGATATTAAGAATCTAATAAACTGAATTAACTTGTTTATCACTTGTTTAAGCAGCATCCACATACATGCTGCTTATTGCTTTTATAGAATGTTGAATCATGCTGATTGCATTGAAATGAGTGCTTTGTTATGAAAATACTTTTTTTGACATTTAGGCATTTAAATGAAGTTGGCTGTTTTGACCCCTAGTTCCATGGTGAGATAGCCTATTGTTCATAATGAAGGGGGATATAAAATTGCGAGGAAATTTTGAATTAGTCTTATGAAAAGGCTGCTTCCAAAGATGGAACAGCATTTTTAAGGATGTGGTTATCTATAGCAAGAACAATACAGCCTCTGAAAAAAGCCGTGTGTTAATTACTGGGCTATGGACCCACCAGGTTACAGTCATGAGGGGGACCTCTGGCTGGTGGAGGTGGCTGGGGATCACTTGGTGGGATTGTCAGAGTTTGGATTGGTGGTTTCAGCCTGAACAAATCATATCCGTCTAGAGAGAGCCTTGGAGAAGGACGCGGCTGCCCACTCCAGTAATCTTGCCTGGGAAATCCCATGGACAGAGGAGCCGGGTGGGATGCAGTCCATGTGGTCTCAAGAACTGGATATCACGTAACGACTAAATCACCACCACCAGAGAGAGCATAGTCATAGCTAGAGAAAAACCATCAGTTAGTAGAGGTGGGACCTCAGATTCCTCTAGAGTTCCTACAGATTTAGATGTGTTCAGGGTGAGAAGAGAAATGAACTGTTGAGTAGCCTCAGCAGCTTAGTGGCTTCCATAATTATACGTGGAAATGGGGAGGTAGGACACATTTAAACTTTTAGATTTTTTTTTAGATTTAGACATTTAAGGGATGGTTCTCTTCTCAGAGGGCTAAGAAAATATAAAATGCATAATTATGGTTGGTATAAGGATACTTTTCCAAAACATTTTGTCTAGGCAGTTTTGGAAATGGTGGGTAGAAACCACAGTGACATGCTTGCCTCCCCACTGGAAGCACCGGCTCCTCCTACCCTGCACTCTGGCAGCTCCAGACTCCTGGGACAGGTGGACACCCCTCCCTGCACTCCCCAATCTGGCTGGGAAACCAAGCCAGGCATTTCTCTTCTCTTGCCTCTCCTTCCCTGCCTGGATGGGGCACAGCACCCTGCTCAGAAGGTAGAATCCAGCCCTGACCATCTGGGATTTATTTTGATATATGGTGTAAAAGGGGCTTCCTTGGTTACTCAATGGTAGAAATTCTGCCTGCCAATGAAGGACACATGGGTTCAATGCCTGGATTGGGAAGATGCCCTGGAGAAGGAAATGACAACCCACTCCAGTATTCTTGCTTGGGAAATCCCGTCGACAGAGGAGTATGGTGGGATGCAGTCCATGGGGTCACAAGAGTCAGACATGAATAAACAACAACAATTGTATAAAAGACTTAAATAGGCTCCTCTCCTCCACCCCCTCACCAGTAGTCAATTTTAGGAGCCCCGTTTATTAAGTCTTGTTCATTCTCATTGTGTGGTGTGTGGTTGTGGTGGGAGAAACATACTGACTTATCAACCACATGGAGCTCATTAATATTGAGATGGTTCGGGGTTGGGGACTTTGGAGATTAGAAAGCCTGGAATCCTGCCCATTCAACCTTCCCTTTACACATATCAAGTTTTTATATGTACATGGTCAGTTCAGTTCAGTTGCTCAGTCATGTCCGACTCTTTGTGACCCCATGGACTGCAGCACACCAGGCCTCCCTGTCCATCACCAACTCCTGTAGTCTATTCAGACTCATGCTGATTGAGTCGGTGATGCCATCCAGCCATCTCATCCTCTGTCGTCCCCTTCTCCTCCCACCTTCTATCTTTCCCAGCATCAGGGTCTGTTCCAATGAGTCAACTCTTCGCATGAGGTGGCCAAAGTATTGAAGTTTCAGCTTCAACATCAGTCCTTCCAGTGAATACCCAGCACTGATCTCCTGTTGGAGGGACTGGCTGGATCTCCTTGCAGTCCAAGGGACTCTGAAGAGTCTTCTCCAACACCACAGTTCAAAAGCATCAATTCATCGGCGCTCAGCTTTCTTTATAGTCCAATTCTCACATCCATACTTGGCCACTGGAAAAACCATAGCCTTGACTAGATGGACCTTTGTTGGCAAAGTAATGTCTCTGCTTTTTTAATGTGCTGTCTAGTTTGGTGATAACTTTCCTTCCAAGGAGTAAGCGTCTTTTAATTTCATGGCTGCAGTCACCATCTGCAGTGATTTTGGAGCCCAGAAAAATAAAGTCAGCGACTGTTTTCCACTGTTTCCTCATCTATTTCCCATGAAGTGATGGGACCAGATGCCATGATTTTTGTTTTCTGAATGTTGAACTTTAGAACTTTTTCACTCTCCTCTTTTCACTTTCATGAGGAGGCTTTTTAGCTCCTCTTCACTTTCTGCCATAAGGGTGGTGTCATCTGCATATCTGAGATTATTGATATTTCTCCCAGCAGTCTTGATTTCAGCTTGTGCTTCATCCAGCACAGTGTTTCTCATGCTGTGCTCTGCATATAAGTTAAATAAACAGGGTGACAATATACAGCCTTGATGTACTCCTTTTCCTATTTGGAACCAGTCTGTTGTTCCATGTCTGGTTCTAACTGTTGCTTCCTGACCTGCACACAGGTTTCTCAAGAGGCAGGTCAGGTGGTCTGGTATTCCCATCTCTTTCAGAATTTTCCACAGGTTATTGTGATCCACACAGTCAAAGGCTTTGGCATAGTCAATAAAGCAGAAATAGTTGTTTTATAGTAGGGTTTTTTTTTTTAAACCTTAAGATACCGTTTTCCACTCATCTATGTGTCTGTTCTTGTGCCAAACCTGTGCTGCTTATTGCAGGCATATAAGATGTTCTAATACCTGGTTCGGCCAGGCTGGCCTTTGATTCATTCTGCTTTCAAACTATTTGAACTATTTTCATTTGTTTGAATACTTAGTTTTTAAGATCTGAATATAGGCTTCCCCCACCATGCCAAGTGAGCCTTGATCTAGACTGTGTAGAGCTTTTTTCTTGAAATACAAATATGGTTACTGCTGACAAACTAACCATAGTTAAATTGGGGGTATCATGAAGTTGATAGCAAGGGACATGCTCTGAAAAATAACCAGACAACTGTAACTCTATAAAGGGTATTTATGCTTTAACTTTTCAACAGCACCTTCTTGAATTACACTCAGAACGGATTTGGTGCACCAGTGCAATTTATCTTCTTTTCTATATGTTCAAAGTATGTATACAAATCAGCTGTTTTCTACGTCAGTTAATATCAGTCACCTCTTGATGAGCTTATAACATGATTCAAAGATTGCAGCAAGGTGGAAAGAGAGAGAAAACCTTCCACCGGAACCATGGTCTTCTGTTTATTGATTGCTTTACATCCGCTTGCTTTCCCCAACAATTTCAGGTTGCTGATAACGAATGTCCACTTTCAAAAAGACCTAAAACAGTGATTACAGGAAAGCAGAAGAAAACTGAAAAAGGAGGAGGTGGGTGGTAAAGCTAAATGTCAAGAACTTTGGGTGAGGCAAAGGTCCTGTGTGTTCACGCTAGCAAACTGTACAGCTTGGCTACAAGACAAACTGGTAGAACCATCTAAGCATGGTCTTTATGTAGATTCATTCATTTATTCAGGAAATATCTATTGAGCACGTACTCTATGCTTGGTCGGAGAAGGCAATGGCAACCCACTCCAGTACTCTTGCCTGGAAAATCCCATGGGCGGAGGAGCCTGGTGGGCTGCAGTCCATGCGGTTGCAAAGAGTCAGACACGACTGAGCGACTTCCCTTTCACTTTTCACTTTCAGGAATTGGAGAAGGAAATGGCAACCCACTCCAGTGTTCTTGCTTGGAGAATCCCAGGGATGGGGGAGCCTGCTGGGCTGCTGTCTATGGGGTGAGCAGCAGCAGCTATGCCTGGTACACCTTTAGGCATGAGAAACAAAGTAGTCAGCAAA
The DNA here is from genome assembly GCF_042477335.2 of Ovis canadensis. Taxonomy (NCBI): domain Eukaryota; kingdom Metazoa; phylum Chordata; class Mammalia; order Artiodactyla; family Bovidae; genus Ovis; species Ovis canadensis. The sequence continues at coordinate 22,470,100 of NC_091248.1, forward strand.
TCAGACACAAATCCCTGCTCTCCTGGAGCTTCGATTTTAGTGTAGGAACCATAATAATATACAATCTATGTTGTATATTGGGTATTAGTAATTGCTGAGCAGAAAAAACAAACCCGGAAGGGAGAGGAGGTAAAAGATTGGGGAGGGTACTTGATAAAGTGGTTGGGGAAAGTCTCCCTGAGAAGCCGTCTTTGGAAAAATGACCAGAAGGCTGTGAGGGTCTGGTGAGGGTATTAGGGGAAGAGAGATGCTGGCTGCGGGAGCAGCCAGTTTAAAGGACGGTGTCCTCCTAGGAGGCTGGAGGGAGCGGGGGGCGGGGGGGGGGGGTGCTGGAAGGGTTGTGGTTAGCGCCTGCAACTCCAGGAGCGGACCTAGATGTTTTCAAGGCTCTTTGGTTAATAAAGGGCAGGACCTGAAATAAAGACAGCTCCAATAAAGAGAGCTCTAATTTGAAAAGACACACGCCCCCAGTGTTCGTAGCAGCGCTATTTATAACGCCAAGACACAGAAGCAGCCTGCATGTCTGTCCACAGATGAACGGACGCAGAAGACGTGGCACATGCATGCCACGAAAAGGCATGAAACCGCGACGCGCGGCAGCACGGATGCACATAGAGATTGTCATGCTGAGTGAAGTAAATCAGACACAGGTGAAATATCATATGATGTTCCTGGTATGAGTAGTGAAGTTGCTCAGTCGTGTACGACTCTCGGCGATCCCATGGACGGTAGCCTACCAGGCTCCTCCATCCATGGCATTTCCCAGGCAAGAATACTGGAGTGGGGTGCCATTTCCTTCTCCAGGGGATCTTCCGGACCCAGGGGTGGAACCCAGGTCAGCCACCTTGCAGGCAGATGCTTTACCTGCTCTGTGCCCCCAGGGAAGCCCTTATATGCAGAATCTAAAAAGAAATGATACAAATGAACTTACTTCTAAAACAGAAACAGACTCACAGAACTTATAGTTATGGGAGGAAGACTGGGGGAAGCGATAGTTAAGGAGTTTGCGATGGATGTGTACACATGTTATATTTTAAATTGGTAAACAACAAGGACTACTGTATAGCAGGGGAACTCTACACTGAGAGTTATGTGGCAGCTTGGGTGGGAGGGGAGTTTGGAGAGAATGGATATATGTATATATATGGCCGAGTCCCTTTGCTGTTCACCAGAAACTATCGTAACATTTGTTATTTGGCTGTACTTCAATATAAAATAAAAAGTTTTTTTTTTTAAAAAACAAAGAAATTAGCCTTGTCATACTTCGTAATTTTTATTCAGTTGTATATTAAGTTGTGCATGTGCTCAGGGTTTCTGACGCTTTGAAGAATGAAGAGACATACTGGTGTGTACAGGTACAAGTTTCTTTTCTCTTTACTTTGACATAGACCATTTTGAAGTTTTAGCAAACATTTTAGGATGTCCTCCTACATTTGGTCCATCACTGTTTATTTTGGATGCAAAGAAGAAGAGGCCTCTCTTGATCCATTTGACATTATGAATACTTAGATGTCCACCAGAAGAGTATTGTGCTCTAAGCTGGTGAACTCTGTGGTTTGTAATCTCTTTTAAGGAGTCAGAATTGCAGATAATGATCCCTGAAATATAATTTCCTGTCATTCACCTACCTGCCAATTTCCCTCTAAATTTATGGGTTCCTATAAAACTTACTGTGAAACTCAAGATGCTAGTAACAAGTCAATTTCAGACTAATTTTATACTTTTTTTTTCAAGACAGAGATACCTTTATTTGGGTCTTGTAGTCATTTTCACACTGTCTTATTGTGTTGTTGGCTTTTTGTTATCTGCTTATTTAAAGAAAATAGAGTGAGGTTTATAAAATCATGGTTTTAGTTCTAGAATCTAACCCGATAGTCATTTTACTGAGGTCTTCTGTGTATTCACTAAGGAGGAAAATATCAAATCACTTGGCATTTTCGAGGCGACGAGAGAAGAATACATAATGTATTTCCTCGGAAGCTGCTCTTTCTTCCTGTGCATAGGAGGAGGAAAGTCCACCATCTGCACCCTCACACATGTGTAATCAAGCCCGATTCCTCTGAAGCTGATGTTTGGTATTTACAGTGACTTGGTTTTTCTGCTTTAATGACATCTGTGATTTTTATCACTTTGTTTATGGAAAGGGGAAATGGGGGGTGGGTGTTAATGCGTGTCAGGGCTCTGTGGTTGATGCTTAGCGCCCCACTCCAGGGCATGTTGCTGATTTAGGCTGTCAGGAGAATGGGTTAGGGAGATGCCCAGTGGTGCCAGCTGATGTGGCTGGCAAGCAGCTGGGCCACAGAGGCGCCTCTATGGTGGAGTTAACAGTTGGGCCAGAGAAGGCTGCAAATCAATGATGAGTGTAAATAATAGTTTGAATGGTTAGGAGGAGCAGAGCTTCTGGTTTTCGGTTATTAGCTGATTATAGGAGTGCAGTAGTGGAAAGCTGCAGCCTTTGTTGGAGAACAGTATTATTGGAAGCAAATAAAATAGGGGCTTTCAGAGAAGGAAAGAAAATGTGCCCTATTTTCTGTTCAGAATATCCAGTGAAGCCGCGATGTTGGAGCACAGGCACTCCGGGGGCCCTGTAGCAGGATAGCAGGCAGGAGAGAGTGGAAGCGGTTTGCCTGCCTCCTTCGGCCAGTGCTTGGGCTGAGGGTAGAGTGTTGGTTGCTGAGACACTGCACAGTCACACCAGTCGCTACGTGAGTGGGGAAGCTTGATTCACGCCTTTAGAGGAGAGGAGGGGTAGGGAGGCCGAGGGAACAGCATGCGTGACCACACACACGCATCATTGTTTGTTTACATGTTCTCTCTCCTCCACTGGACTGTGGATGCCCTGAGAGAGCTGTTCGTGCATCTTCATCTTAGATCAGCATTGTTCATTAAACGGAAGAGCGGGGTGAGTTTCCTTTTTGAATGTCATCTGGTTTTACACTGGGGGCTGATTGCTTTACACTGCCATGTTGGTTTCTGCTGTACAAATGGGACGCAGCCATGCTGTGCTGTCCTCAGTCGCCCAGTTGTCTCCGGCTCTTTGTGACACCATGGACTGTACCCCGCCAGGCTCCTCTGTCCATGGGGATTCTCCAGTCAAGAATACTGGAGTGGGTTGCCATACCCTCCTCCAGGGGATCTTCCCGACCCAGAGATTGATTCCAGGTCTTCTGCACTGCAGGTGGATTCTTGACTGGCTGAGTCACCAGGGAAGCCTAAGAATTCTGGAGTGGGTTGCCTATCCCTTCTCCAGGGGATCTTCCTAAGCTAGAAATTGAACCAGGGTCTCCTGCATTGCAGGCGGATTCTTTACCAGCTGAGCTACCAGGGAAGCCCAAAGCAGTCATAAGTATACATATATCCCTCCCTCTTGAGACTTCCTTTCACCCTGCTCCCCATCCAACCCCTCTAGGTTGTTCCAGAGCACGAGGCTGAGCACCCTGTGTTATAAAGCAATTTCCCACTAGCTATCTATTTGACACTAATGTCATTTTTAACCTCTTCAGTTTGATGGTAACTTGTTTTTCAGCTATGTTCTGAGGAGCCCACAGTGTGTAAATTTACTCTCTTCCTTTTGAAGGTATGAGCCTTAATGAAGAAGGATTGTATAAGAGCAGAGGACAGGACCATCTTTATATAAATGCAGGAATCATCATTGATTCATTGAATATCCATCCATCCACTCATTTATTCATTCACCAAACGTCCTGGGTACCACCTATTAAGTGCCAGCTGCTGGGGATACAAAATATAATCTCATCAGTGGCTTACGGAGGAGCTCACAGACTTCTTTATTTGAAATAAAAAGAGCAAGAGAATAATTATCCACCTAAATTATCTCCAAAGGAATTGTGTTATGTAGAGTTGAAGGAGAGTTGGGAACAGTTCTTAAGAAATGTAACTCAGAGATAATTTTGTGTGATCCACTTAAAATATATTAACTGATAGCAACATGAATTAACAAAATAATTTCAGTTACATATTCAGATATAACATATGAAAGCTCATTACTTTAGATACATTTTTCTGATAATTTACTCAAAGTACTTCTTTTTGTATAATAAAACTAATGCCTTATTAGGGTAAGTAATACATTGTCTCTTTAGTAACCTGTAACAGAAGTATTTTGTGTATTTAGGCAAACTGTGAATCTTTTACTTCTTACAAGAACCTCTAGAAACATCAGTTCCCCAAAGCAGTTTCTGTCTGTTCTCCTTTGTCTTCCAGTTACATTGAGATATAAAAGTCGCTCAGTCGTGTCTGACTCTTTGCCACCCTATGGACTATACAGTCCACGGCATTCTCTAGGCCACAGTACTAGAGTGAGTAACCTTTCCCTTCTCCAGGGGATCTTCCCAACCCAGGGGTCGAACCCAGGTCTCCTGCATTGCAGACAGATTCTTTATCTGCTGAGCCAGCAGGGAAGCGTATAGCAAGCACTGTATAAGTTTAAGGTATATAGCATAATGATGTGAGTAACATACATCATGAAATGCTTACCACGGTAAGTTTAGTAAATATCCATCATGTCACAGATACAGAAATAAAGAAACAGAAAAAATTTTTTCCTTGTGATGAGAACTCTGAAGGCTTACTCTCTTAACAGCTTTCCTGTATAAGTACAGTAGGGTTTTGTTATATTTGGCATATGCACTCCATACTAGTATCTTTTTTTTTTTTAATCTTACACCTGGAAGTTTGTACCTTTTGACTGCCTTCATCCACATTGCAAAGAATGGGGAAAGAGCCAACTGATTTGATTTTTTTTTTTTTTTTTTTACCTCTTAAAATACTCTGTGTATTGTGGCTATGGAAGAAATACTCTGAAGTGACCCCAGTCGTTTTACCGGATGAGAGGAGGTAGATTTTTCTTAAAAATTGTTTTATCTTATTATTTTTTAACAAGTCAACCCATTTTTGTTGGCAAAGTGTAGCTGTATCATATGATTTGCTTTATAAATCACTGAAGCTCTCATCTTTAAGAATGACTTTTAAAGTGATCTTTTGTCATATAGATTCATAGTCACCATGGCTATTAAAGAGACTGCCTCGATTGATTCTGCAACTCAGAAACGTGTGGTGACTCTCAGAGGCCATTATCTTCATTATTTTCCCCCTGGTAATTTAGATGTGATTAAAAATGCTTCTGTGTAATTGAGAATCAGGGGCTATAGCACTACTATTCCCCCTTTTTATATATAAATTTATATAAACTATAATTTTTATTTGTATATTTAGTATATATATATTTTATATACGTATTTGTTTATGTATATTATACATATATTTGTGTGTGTATACACAAATACACTCCATATGCATATATATAGAGAGAAATTTGAGGACTAAATAGAAAAATGTCTCCATTCAGGTAGTAGTCTCGTGTAGCATCTGGCCTTCTGTATATTGTAAAATATTAGCTCAGCTAATGATCATTAGAAGGACACCAGTTTATATCTGCTGTGGAATTTATGACAATCTCTATGAGGTGAACTCAAGTTTTGTTGTATCATTGTATGTGTTTTCTGATGTCTGATTTTAAAATGCTTAGAATACTTCAATGTTGTCTTACGTTGTCAAGTATTATTTAATATAATTAAATTTCTCCATCCATGAGTAGATGGAAGAGCATCAGTTCTTCATTGACTGGACAAATAAAATATAGCAAGAATAATACATTTAACAATCACAGCAAAGAAAGAGCCAGATGAGACCTGGAGCAGGACAAAATGAGCTTCTATCTGTCTTGCTCCCCAAGACCTGTAATATGAAATCTGTTGGGCAAATTAGTCAAATTCCCTCTGTCAGCTCTTCATAACAAGATAGTGCGTTAAGTTGCATGTCTCGTTTTCATCACATATCAGATGTGCATAATAGGTAGTGATTCAGATCGGCTGCTGTGGCATTTGGACACTGTTGTTCCTTTGAGTCCTTGAGGGTGGAGAAGAGGTGGCTGTGATAGAAGTTAGCTCTAGTTACTCAGACAGTGATCTTTATTTTGTTGACACATAATTCTAATGGAGACCCAGTTGCAATCCTAGAATAAAGACTAAAAAACTAATTTTTTAAATGCATTTTATGTATTTGTTGATTGCACTGGGTCTTTGTTGCTGCGTGGAGGCTTTCTCTAGTTGCCACAGGTGGGGGCTGCTCTTTGTTATGGTGTGTGGGCTTCACATCGCAGTGGTTTCTCTTGCTGTGGAGCACAGGCTGGAGGGACACAGGCCCTAGGGCTTCAGTAGCTACAGCACGTGGGCTCAGTAGTTGTCCTGCAGGGTCTTAGTTGCTCCGAGGCGTGTGAAATCTTCTTGGACCAGGAATATATTCCAGGAATGTGTCCCCTGTATCGACAGGCAGATTCTTATCCACTACCAGGGAAGTCCTAAAGAACTTATTTTAGTGGTTTGAAACTTTGTAGGGCTAACCAGGTTTCAACCATGCCTGAGTGCACTTTAGAATATGACCATGAGTGTAATTAACACATTTTCTAAAAACTCCGTTGGAAAATCAAAGCCCCTTTTATGGATTCTAGAGAGATAGATTTCTGCATTTGGAGGTAGTATACACATCAAAAGTATGGATGCTTGAATTTACTTTGTAAGAGAGCATCAGGGTCTTTAGCTTATTTCATAAGAGAGCATCAAGGTTAAACATCAAATCTTACCTTTCCTCTTTTCTTATATTCTCGTTATTCCCTTTTAGCTCGTATATTTCTGTTTTTAATGAACTATTTTAAGACTTGGCTAGTTGGGGGTGCAAATTTCAAACTGTTGTACGTTATTTAGCACCGGACATTTCTTCTCTCTCATATTACTGGTCTGTAAGAAAACCGGGAGGGTCTCAGAGAGTCCACTTGCCTATAACCTTGATCAGATGTCACTTTCATCCCTGTGCACTTCTGGCAGACTAAGAGCTCTGTATGAAGTGCTTAGTTCACTCGTTTGAAATGAGTGTTTTCCTTCCCTGGTAGAGGTGACTCCAGTTCTGTATCTACCTGACACTGTCATAACTAATCTCCACCTAGTAGTCTTGTAAGACTAATAGGAGCGTCCATTGCATCTGAGAACATTCTGAGCAACTAAGCCCCTGTGTTGCAACTCCTGAGCCGGCGGGCCACGGCTAGAGAGTGTGCACTGCAATGCAGTGTTTCGAATGCTGCAACCAAGACCCAACAGAATCAAATCAGTAGATTGAAAGTATGATCGTATTTCACCTTAACTTGATTTGCCTGTGTTTTTAGGAGTTTTGAATTCATATTCATAAATGAGATTGTTTTAGAGATTAAAACTTTACATTACTTTTGTGATGTTTGGATATGAGGGCTTTGCTAGTGACCAAGGGATTATCTGTTCCATAAAGATTCGGTAGTATTTGCCTCCAAAGTATTCTTTAGGTAGCTAGGTCTTTGATGACTTTTCAATTTCTTCTATATCAACTTTTTTATATCACTTGGATTAATTCTGATAATTTATATTCTTCAGTATCCTCCATTTAATTTATTTTTTTCCTCCACGAATTTAGTACTGAATGTTTCTTGTATTTTTCTTTTTCTTCTTCCATTCAATGAATTAAATTCTGCTTCTTCTTTTTCCTTTTTTACCCCATTATCCTCCCACCTACTTGTTGGAGCATAACTTTCAGGTGATCGCTGATGTTCTGCTTTTTTCGTCAAAAGGCCATGCACATCTTTCAAAATTTTAATTTTATTTTTAATTGAAGAGTAATTCCAACATTGTGATGGTTTCTGCCATCACAGCATGGATCCCTGTAGGTATACATAGGTCCCCTCCCTCTCAACCCTCCCTCCTGCTCTCACCCCATCCCTCCCTCTGGGTTGCTACAGCGCACCAGCCATGCACACTTTTTGAAGCAATAGATACTTCATCATGCTCAAATCACAGTTGTGATACATCATGATTTATTTAGCTAATTCCCTGATTGTGGACAATTAAATTCTCTTTGCTTTTCTGCTATTAAAATTAAGGCTATAATTTGCATTCATATTTTTGTGTATGTTTCATCTCTCAGAATAAATTTTAAGAGAATTAAGTCAGTGTGAAATTATATTTTAATGGAAATAATCAAGTTGTTCTCCAGAAACATGGTACCAAGTTAATTGTATAGGAGCCTCACCATTGTAATTTCTAGATCGTCTACTTTGCCTAAATTGACATGGTGAAAACATTTAGTTTATTTGTATTGCCTTGATGTCTACTTGATGTCTACAACTGAACTCATCTCACACCATAGTAAAGTAATGCTTAAAATTCTCCAAGCCAGGCTTCAGCAATACGTGAACCATGAACTTCCAGATGTTCAAGCCAGTTTTAAAAAAGGCAGAAGAACCAGAGATCAAATTGCCAACATCCGATGGATCATGGGAAAAACAAGAGAGTTCCAGAAAAACATCAATTTCTGCTTTATTGACTATGCCAAAGCCTCTGACTCTGGATCACAATAACTGTGGAAAATTCTGAAAGAGATGGGCATTCCAGACCACCTGACCTGCCTCTTGAGAAACCTGTATGCAGGTCAAGAAGCAACAGTTAGAACTGGACATGGAACAACAGACTGATTGAAAATAGGAAAAGGAGTACGTCAAGGCTATATATTGTCATCCTGCTTATTTAACTTATATGCAGAGTACATCATGAGAAATGTTGGGTTGGATGAAGCACAAGCTGGAATCAAGATCAATAACCTTAGATATGCAGAAAGATACCACCCTTATGGCAGAAAGTGAAGAAGAACTAAAGAGCCTCTTGATGAAGGTGAAAGAGGAGAGTGAAAAAGTGGGCTTAAAGCTCAACATTCAGAAAACTAAGATCATGGCATCCGGTTTCATCACTTCATGGCAGATAGATGGGGAAACAGTGGAAACAGTGTCAGACTTTATTTTTGGGGGCTCCAAAATCACTGCAGATGGTGACTGCAGCCATGAAATTAAAAGATGTTTACTCGTTTGTAGGCAAGTTAGGACCAACCTAGGCAAAGGTCCGTCTAGTCAAGGCTGTGGTTTTTCCAGTAATCATGTATGGATGTGAGAGTTGGACTGTGAAGAAGGCTGAGCGCCGAAGAATTAAAGCTTTTGAAGTGTAGTGTTGGAGAAGACTCTTGAGAGTCCCTTGGACTGCAAGGAGATCCAACCAGTCCATTCTAGAGGAGATCAGCCCTGGGTGTTCTTTGGAAGGAATGATGCTGAAGCTGAAACTCCAGTACTTTGGCCACCTCATGCGAAGAGTTGACTCATTGGAAAAGACTCTGATGCTGGGAGGCATTGGGGGAAGGAGGAGAAGGGGACGACAGAGGATGAGATGGTTGGATGGCATCACCAACTCAATGGACATGGGTTTGGGTGGACTCTGGGAGTTGGTGATGGACAGGGAGGCCTGGCGTGCTGCGGTTCATGGGGTCGCAAAGAGTCAGACACGACTGAGTGACTGAACTGAGATTGAACTGATGTCTACTGAGGTTGAATTTTTTTCAGTTGCTTATTGGTCATTTGCTTTTATGTGTGTGTATGTGACTTAGAGAAGGCAATGGCACCCCACTCCAGTACTCTTGCCTGGAAAATCCTTGCCTGGACAGAGGAGCCTGGAAGGCTGCAGTCCATGGGGTTGCTGAGGGTCGAACACGACTGAGTGACTTCACTTTCACCTTTCACTTTCATGCATTGGAGAAGGAGATGGCAACCCACTCCAGTGTTCTTGCCTGGAGAATCCCAGGGACAGGGGAGCCTGGTGGGCTGCCATCTGTGGGGTCGCAGAGTCGGACACGACTGACGTGACTTAGCAGCAGCAGTTTGTATGTGACTAGTCTGTTCTTAACCTTTGTCAGTTTTTCCATTGGAATAGTACTTTTTCTTATTATTTCAAGAGCTAATTCTTTTTCTAGGGGCAGCCATCTTTACAGCCATATTTGTGTAGCAAATAATTTTTTCCAGTCTGTCGTTTCTCCTTCAAATCTATGTAATTTTTGTTATATGAAGACTTTTATTCGTTTTCAAGGAATCATATCCATCAATCCTTTTATGGTTTCCATATTGGAATCATGTTTATAGAAGTTTTACCTACACTATATAAGAAAAAGGTTGTCTTATTTTCCTCTGATAACTTCATTTTTACATTTATATTTTTTAGTTATATGAAATTTATTTTAATATAAGGTTTGAGGCAGGACCCCACCTATTTAAAATTGCTTGTCATTTGTCTCAATCGCATTTATTGAATAATCCATCTTTTCCTCACTCATTTGAAAGGCCACTGTTATGCTAAATTAATTTTCAGTACATAGTCTGGACTATATCTTGGTGATATTACATTGATTTGTCTTTTTCTACTGGTGTCAATACCACTCTTTTAATTACCAAAACATGCTGATACATTTATCATACGTATCTTCCAATGAATATTAGAATTTCTTTTTCAAAATACAAAATATTTCACACTGAAATTTTGACTGGAATATCATTAATTTAGAAATTGACTAGGAAGGGTTAAGAATATTGAAGTCTTTGTGTTCAAAACTAAGTTATCTTTCCAATTATTTGTTTTCTTCTTTGTTAATCACTTATATTAGTTTTTCTCAAGTAGGTACTATGGATTTCTTATTTGCCTCCTTTCTTGATAGCTTGATTGTGCTTTGTATTCAGCTGTCTTTTTTGTCTTTTAATATTGGTATGTAAAAAAATGTTTTAGTCTACATACGAAATTTAATAAACAGTAGAGCACAGTGTGTATCTTTGGGCAAGTTTCTTGCTCAGACTTTCTCATCTTTAAGATAATAGTTGTAACTGCTTCTTAAAAGTTGTTTCAAGTTTAAATGAGATAACTTTTAATTAGCACACTGTAGTTCTCAGCAAATGTTAATTGCTGTTATGATGATTTTTAGTTTTTGACAGGTTTCTCTCTGTATTTTCTTAGTGTTTTCAGTAGTGTCTTTCATTTGATTTTTCTATAATTTCCAAATATTTATTCCTTTACCCCTTTATAAATATTTTGTTTTCTTTTTCAAGTCAGGTAAGATTTCAAAGTACCTTTCTGAAAACCAGTTTAGTCAGGGAAAATGTGTCCTGGATCGTTACCATTTCAAATTGTCTCTGACCTCTTGATCAAAATATCAGCTGTCTCCTAATGTGAATGAATTTGGGGAATTAGCTAGTGAAGAATGAATGATATAATAGGCGTTGTTCATTTCTTTGTAAAGCTTTTGGGAGACACGGTTTGTAAGCAAGTATGCTGTCCAGAATGCCCCAGTTAAAAGCCGAAGTCAACATCAGCTTATTAAAAGGGGACTCTCTTGTTTCTTAGTGTATCTCCTCTCCCTCAGGAGTGCTGGTAAATCTTATTAACTAAGAGGATTAACCAAAAATAATTATATTGAGTGCATAAGATGTTATAAAAATGATTTCTATTATTGTTTTCTGAAAGGAAAATGTTTTTTGGGGAAAATGATGAATTCAGATTGATTCTAGTAGCCATCAATCCCGAGACAGGGATTTGTTGAGAAAGTCAGCGAAATATTATTTCGTCTCCAATAAAAACCTTCCATGTGTTATACATTCTGTCGTGCTTAAAGTGGATTTTAAGTAAGTAATGCAGTTGCATTATATTGTATGAAGAAGAGAAAATGAGATACTCTAAGCACATACCAAACTGTTTGTGAACCAAAGAGGAGGGAGGAAGACACACTTAAAAATCCATTCATCATGGTCGCCTCTCACAAGTGAATGCATGATCTAATTGTGAATGAATTTTTTTTTTTTTTTAAGCAGCAGCTGTGACTTACAAAGTTTAGAAATGTTAACTTGCAACCAGATCAAACCATTCACATCAGGGCAGAAGGGATCATGGATTAAAAAATGGATTTCAGTATTTCTTAATCCATGGTCTGGGTGGACTGCAAAATACACATGAGAAGTAGGAAGATTTAAGTAATGAAATGTGTTCTTTTTTTTTTCCCCCTGTAAACAAAAAAAAAATCATTTTCAATATGGGTCTATTATGTTAATCACCCATTGTTAAGGGTTTCAAGGACAGGCTGGGTAAGAAGAAGTCTTTGGATAGTATTTTTAGGTTGAGGGAGGCTAATTCAAACATGAACTGTGAGGGCAAAAGGCTTTGATTCGAGTAGAAGGTGGAAGATTTGAGTAGAAGGCTGGGAAAGGAGGGCTTTCTGGACAAGAGGGAAAGATGAGAGTGATTGTATTGAAAATGGAAGGAATAATGATGTGTGAGAGCCAGGATGGGTCTAGACACATATTAACAACTAAGTGTGTAATGGGCTGGGAAACCGTGTGCTGAGTTTCTGGAGTGCCTTGATTGCTAGGCAGGTTTTCTGCCCATGTCCCTAAAGAAGGATTGAGGCTGTTATATAAGCATGGCATTTTACCTCTAAAATCTAATTAACTTCTTCCAAAGGAATTTGAAAGACATTATTAGTCACAAAGAAACTTCACTTGCTTTAAAAAAAGCAGTTTCTGAGATACTCTGATAAATAAAATAGTAAAATAGTGGCGTCTTTTGCTGATGCAAACCAGAATTGAAAGAGACACATGTACCCCAATGTTCATCGCAGCACTGTTTATAATAGCCAGGACATGGAAACAACCTAGATGTCCATCAGCAGATGAATGGATAAGAAAGCTGTGGTACATATACACAATGGAGTATTACTCAGCCGTTAAAAAGAATTCATTTGAATCAGTTCTGATGAGATGGATGAAACTGGAGCCGATTATACAGAGTGAAGTAAGCCAGAAAGAAAAACACCAATATAGTATACTAACACATATATATGGAATTTAGGAAGATGGCAATGATGACCCTGTATGCAAGACAGGGAAAGAGACACAGATGTGTATAACGGACTTTTGGACTCCGAGGGAGAGGGAGAGGGTGGGATGATTTGGGAGAATGACATTCTAACATGTATACTATCATGTGAATTGAATCGCCAGTCTATGTCTGACGCAGGATGCAGCATGCTTGGGGCTGGTGCACGGTGATGACCCAGAGAGATGTTATGGGGAGGGAGGTGGGAGGGGGGTTCATGTTTGGGAATGCATGTAAGAATTAAAGATTTTAAAATTTAAAAAATAAAAAACTAAAAAAAAATAAAATAAAATAAAACAAGCAAGAACAGTGCTGGCAAAAGGCAGTCACTAAATAACTTGATGTCAGTCACCGGATTTGACAACTGAGAAATATGACTTAGAATTATGATGTCTTTGTTTCTCTGTATCACCTGAATCAATACCAACAGTATTAGAATGATAAAGTATAAAGGTAAAAAGCTCAGGCCAGAAGGAAGGTATTAGGAGGGAAATTCAAGAAATCCAGGTTGGATCGTGCTAATCACAGAGCAGTCGGAGTCCACATGTCGAACACATCCCTATGCCCTTTCCTGCATCTAAAATGAATTAAATACAGTTTTTGCTTCACAGATTTCCTGTGGACACCCAATATCTGGTTTTGACAGCTGGGATCAGTCATAGACCAATGAATGCAGATTTAATGGGAGTCAATAGCGACACCTTAGGAAATAAATAAGAAATAGACATAGAAGTGGAGATAGCATGTCTCTTGTGATCATATTAAAAAGCCTAACAACCTGGAGATTTCACCTTCATTTGAGTCAGTTATTGTTTGGTCGCTAAGTTGTGTCCAATTCTTTTGTGACCCCCATGGACTAGCTCCTCGGTCCATGGGATTTCCCAGACAGGAATACTGGAGTGGGCGCCGTTTCCTTGTCCAGGGAATCTTACTGACACCGGGACTGAACCTGCCTCTGCTGCGCTGGCAGGGTTACCCCACCACTGTGCCGAGCCCCAAGTATGGTGCATTCCAATTTGAATTCTAGCTCTACAAGAATCCCAATAGAGTAACTTACTTTTCCAGTGCTCTCGTTTCCTCTTCTGTAAAATGGGATAACAGTGGTACTTACCTAACCTCAAAGGACCATTGTACAGATTAAATGGGCTTCCCAGGTGGTACAGAATTCACCTGCCAATGCCGGAGACTCAGGAGATGCGGCCTGATTCCTGCATCGGGAAGATCCTCTGGAGTAGGAAATAGCAACCCACTCCAGTATTCTTGCCCAGGAAATCCCATGGACAGAGGATCCTGGTGGGGTTGCAGAGGAGTCCGTGGGGTCGCAAAGAGTCGGACACGACTGAGCACAATGTCAGTGACAGATTAAATATGGCAGTTCGTGTAAAATGTTCAGAAGTACCTAGCGTTGTTATTAATAATATTAACTTCTGTCACTGTGAATGTAATTGTCATTTAGAAAGTATTTATTAAGTGAATTAGATAAAATACCACAATTTAATTTATTTTATCTTAGAAGGAAACCCTTTACAAACATTAAATGCTGCACTTCCAGCCGTATTCAGTATAACAGTGTGGTTTCTCTCACATTGAGCCAGATGGCGTTCTCTAGCTACAGAAAAAAGGATCTTTTAGCTGTGTGTCACTTTAGGAGCAATCATGTACATTAGTTTAAAATGAAATTAATAGGGAATCAAAACATTGACAATGGCAACCGTATAGCATTTTCCACTCAGTTGTAAATAATTCTTTTCACATACAAGTGTTTTAAGAGCATTAAAAGGTCATTAAGATAATTACACTTGTAACAGCTTATTTTGACAGAGATTACTTTGGAAAGTAAGCAAATAAAGGCACAACCAAAAAAAAAATCTTTTGATTGTAAATGTGACCATGATTCTCTTGATGCCCAACTCTGATTTAAGTCCTCAGTGTACTCTGTACTGTGATTTTTCTATTTTATTTTTATTCATGATAGTAATTACTTGAAAATACATTTAAAAATATTTATTTCCCTGTGCCGGGTCATAGATGAGTCATGTGGGATCTATTTCTCTGATGAGGGATTGAACCCAGGCCCCCTGTGTTGGGAGTATGAGTCTTAAACCGCTGGACTATCAGGGAAATCTCTACTAGAAAATATTTTTTAAAAACTGTAAACTGCACTCGCATGCAATTTGGTGATTTGCAGGTAGAAGTTGCTTCATTCCTGGGTACTTACTGAGCATCTAGTAGGTGTATCTCAGGGCTGAAGAATGAAGGTACAGCGGTGAGCAAAGCGGACAGAAATCCCTGCCCTTCTGGAACTGAGCTGTGAAGGGAGGCAGATGATAACCCATAGGGAAAGTTTGTTTGTCCGATGGTGTAGATACCATGGGGAGAAGTAAAGCAAGGGAGTCTATAGGAAAGCTGGTCATTTTAATTAGGAAGGTTGAAGAAAACGTCACAGGAGGTGTGATTTGAGGGCCATGAGGGAGTTGAGCCATGTGGCTCCTTGGGGGAAGAGTGTTTCAGGCAGAGGGAACAGAAGGGAGGCGGTTGTGGCTGCACAGAGTGAACAAGCAGGAGAATGGCAGGAATGAGGTCAGAAAAATAAGCTACACTACGGAGAAGGCATTGGCACCCCACTCCAGTACCCTTGCCTGGAAAATCCCATGGACAGAGGAGTCTGGTAGGCTGCGGTCTATAGGGTCGCACAGAGTC
Source organism: Ovis canadensis (assembly GCF_042477335.2). NCBI lineage: Eukaryota > Metazoa > Chordata > Mammalia > Artiodactyla > Bovidae > Ovis > Ovis canadensis. The sequence goes on from NC_091248.1 coordinate 22,485,630, forward strand.
GGACACGACTGAAGCGACTTAGCAGCAGCAGCAGCAGCAGAGAGGGCTTATTGGCCTCTGTAACCCTGACTTTTGTTCTCTATGAAATCAGAAGCCACGAGAGGCTTTGGTTTAATAAGTTTATCTATTTGTTTTTGGCCGCCCCCAGTCTTGGCCACCCGTGGGCTCTCTCCGGTCGCCGTGAGCGGGGCGCCCTCTGCGGTGCGCCGGCTTCTCGGCTTCTCCTGTTCTGGAGCAGGGGCTCTAGAGCGCAGGCTTCAGCCGTTGTGGCTCACGGGCCTCGTTGCCCCGTGGCACGTGGAATCTTCCCTGACCAAGGGTCGAACTCACATCTTCTGCATTGGCAGGCACATTCTTCATCCGTGGAACCCCACGGGAGTCTGGAAGTTTTTGAGCAGAATAAAGTGACCTGGCTTCCATTTGAAAAGAATCACTTCATGAGCTCTTCTGAGAAAAGAAGGGAGGGAGCAGCAGGAGCCCAGTTGAGAGGCTTCTTCAATAATCAGTTAAGATGATGGTGGATCACATCACCTTCCAATTAGAGTGACTGCCCTGGAGATACTGAGAAATGATTGGAGTCTTGATTTACTTTGAAAGTGGAGTCAACAGGATTTGCTATCGGATTGGATATCAAATTAGAATCATCCAAGTGCTGGGCAGAAAGTGAAGAACTAAAGAGCCTCTTGATGAAAGTGAAAGAGGAGAGTGAAAAAGTTGGCTTAAAACTCAACATTCAGAAAATGAAGATCATGGCATCCGGTTCCATCACTTCGTGGCAAATAGATGGGGAAACAGTGGAAATAGTGGCAGACTTTATTTTTTAGAGCTCCAAAATCACTGTAGATGGTGACTGCAGCCATGAAATTAAAAGAATCTTGCTCCTTGGAAGGAAAGTTATGACCAACCTAGATAGCATATTAAAAAGCAGAGACATTACTTTGCCAACAAAGGTCCATCTAGTCAAGGCTATGGTTTTTCCAGTAGTCACATACGGATGTGAGAGTTGGACTGTAAAGAAAGCTGAGCACCGAAGAATTGATGCTTTTGAACTGTGGTGTTGGAGAAGACTCTTGAGAGTCCCTTGGACTGCAAGGAGATCCAACCAGTCCATCTTAAAGGAGATCAGTCCTGAATGTTCATTGGAAGGACTGATGTTGCAGCTGAAACTCCAATACTTTGGCCACCTGATGCGAAGAGCTGACTCATTTGAAAAGACCATGATGTTGGTAAAGATTGAGGGCAGGAGAAGGGGACGACAGAGGATGAAATGGTTGGATGGCATCACCGACTCAATGAACATGGGTTTGGGTGGACTCCGGGAGTTGGTGATGGACAGGGAGGCCTGACGTGCTGCAGTCCATGGGATTGCAAAGAATCAGACACAACTGAGCGACTGAACTGAACTGAAGTGCTGGGCCTGACTAGAACTTGAATGATGGGATTACTGTTAATGGACCCTTTGAAAGACTGTTGGGCAATCTGTTTTAGGATTGTTGCGGGGCAGCGGCTCAGCGGTTTAGTTTCTGATGTGTTCAGCTTCAGGGGAGAGGTGCAGGTTTCTACATAGACTCCCACAGCACATGTGTTGTTACACTTACAGGTTACTTAAAAAAATAACACTTTTAAAGAGCTTAACACTTTCTCTTAACACTTTTTAAGAGAAGGTAGCATTGACGTATGTACACTGCCGTGTGTAAATAGATCGTCGGCAGGAAGCTGCTGTATCACACAGGGAGCCCGCCCTGGCACTCTGTACTAACCTATAGGGGTGGGATGGAGTGGAGGGAGGGAGGCTCAAGAGGAAGAGGATATAGATATACATAGAGAGAGTATATATATAAAATATATAGCTATGGCTGGTTCATGATATTGTACAGCAGAAACCAACACAATATTGTAAGGCAGTTATCCTCCAATTAAAAGATAAATGTAAGGGAAAATGAGATAGGTTGTGCTCCAGTTTGAGGAATACATCGTTTATAGTTTGAATTCCTTTAAAGATTTAGAGATTCACTTGATTGCAGATATTTAGAAAGCCATATTGCTAGTTTGCTTCCTTATGTCATTGTTCTAACGTTTCCTTTCTGGTAAGCCAAGAATGATTTTTCTGTTTGTTTGATTTTAGGCAGATATACCCAAACATTTCCATTGCATATTTATCTTTAGGGACTTATCTTTCAAGGATAATCTACGTTGGATAGCTGTGTGTTTATCCCAAAATGATGCCACAGTTGCTCAGATACTTTTGGAATTTTGTTCTTATATTAATTCACAACTAGCTTGTAAGCCACACGGGAAAATTAGTCTTTTAAAGAGAGTTTCAATTTTTAGACATTGACTTTCATTCAACCTCCGCTTTGGCACATTGTACGTTGATACTCCTTAGGAGCCAACAAGTTTGCATGTGCCAGATTTAGTCTTAAGCTCATCAGTAGGCTAATGATGTGGACAGATGAGCCTCCATGAGGCTTGGCCTGCTGGAGCCTGTGCTGGGGAGGGGGCAGGGCCCTCCTTGTCCTCTGCTTCCTGCCCCAGGACTGCCGGGTACCAGGACTGTCCTCATCTTCGGGGCCAAGGGGAGAGGGGTCTGTAGGCATTTAATACCTTATTTCTCTGAAATAGGTATTAGGTATTAAAAATCTCTTTATTCCCAATAGATTCTTTTAAAATATATGAGGCGTATTTCTGTGTTTGCATAATTCTTTTATTGTATCATCTTGATGGAATCCTTGCATAAGTTTTTCTTGTTTCCCATATCAGAATTTGGGCTTCCCGTGTAGAGCTCGTGGCAGAGAATCCGCCTGCCAATGCAGGAGGTGTGAGTTTGATCCCTGAGTCAGGAAGATCCCCGGGAGAAGGAAATAGCAAGCTACGGCAGTATTCTTGCCTGGGAAATTCCATGGACAGAGCAGCCTGGCAGGCTGCAGTCCATGGGATCACAAAAGCTCAGACAGGACTGAGTGACTGAACAGACACGTCAGGGTTTAGTTATAATTTTCCTGAAAATAATGGTTCTGTTTTAAAAAATCTTTGGGCACTAAATCACGTCACTTATCATGGCTGCTAAAAGCCTACTGTCAAATTTGTTGTCTAGAAAATGTGAAATGCTTTTCCTTTGACTTAAATCTTCTGTTGCACTTATTTTTAAATTTAATTTTCTTTTGAATAATGGTAAAAAACATGTTGGAGAAGGCAATGGCACCCCACTCAAGTACTCTTGCCTGGAAAATCCCATGGATGGAGGAGCCTGGTGGGCTGCAGTCCATGGGGTTGCGAAGAGTCGGACACGACTGAGCGCCTTCCCTTTCACTTTTCACTTTCACGCATTGGAGAAGGAAATGGCAACCCACTCCAGTGTTCTTGCCTGGAGAATCCCAGGGATGGGGGAGCCTGGTGGGCTGCCGTCTATGGGGTCCGCACAGAGTCAGACACGACTGAAGCAGCTTAGCAGTAGCAGCAGCAAAAAACATGTAACATAAAACTTAACCATCTTAACTATTTTTAAAGTGTATAGTTCAGTTGTGTTAATTCTACTTACATTGTTGTTCAGCAGATCTCTGGGACTTTTTCATCTTGCCAAATAGAAACTCACATCTGTTGAACAATTCCGGTTTCCCTCTCTCACGGGTTCACACAGTTTTAAGGATTACTTAAATAAATATCTCATGTATGCACACAGCATTAAAATGTGAAATCATCCTAAATAATCACTGATTGTGCGAAAAAAGTGATTTCCTATTTTCCATGTACACCTGTGGTTCTCTCTCTTCCTCTGCTAGTTCTTAATCTATGTAGACAGTGACGTTCAGGTCTTTTCATGTTGCTTCTCAAGTGTGTTTAGCTTATGTCACCATTCTTATTTTACAAAGTGGTGTATATTTGCATTATGAGAACTATACTAGCATTTACTATCCAGTGCAGGGGTAGAGTGATATGTTGCCATTCCTGTACAGCTCTGTTTCAGTTTGAGTTAATAATTAAGACTGTGTTGCCCATTTGGTTCCTTTTCTAAACCCTTACCATTTCCCCGCTCAGATGCTAAGGGGATCTTTTAAATGGTTAACTGCTTTGGGGGACTTCTGTCCCGCAGCTCTCACTTTTGGGTCACAAGAGTCTCCATTATTCTGGTTCTTCCATCGTCACTGCTTTAGGATCGTCAAGATCCCATGCCTTCTGCTTTCTTGTTTGGCAGAACACCCAATCAATAGTTTTCTAAGGAAAGGAATATGGGGCGCTAATTTTTTGTTCCTTAAATGGCTAAGGGTCCCTTTATTCCTGTCCTCACACTTAAATGATAGTTTGGCTGGGAATAGAATTCTATGTTGAAAATAATGTTTTCCTATAGAATTTAAAAATCAGTGTTCCGTATTGTCTTCCAGATTCCGTTTTACTTTCAAAACTCTGTTATTGTAATTTCTAGTTAGATAAGTCTGTATGCTTACAGACATATATTTTTTTCCTTTGGGAGCTCTTTGAGTCTTTTGGCTATTATAATCTGGTATGGTACAATGTCATAGTAATTTTCCTTATAGGTCTCCTTTTGTTTCTTCATGCTGAGCCCTTGGTGAGTTCTTTGAATCTGAAGACTTATAACAACATTTGGTCCTAGGATAAGTCTGCAGGCTTTCTGTTCTGGGAATTTTTTGGTTTTATTACTTTACTAATTGCCTCTTCTCAATTTTCCCTATAATTTAGGAAACTTCTGTTAGTTAGATTTTGGGATCTACTGGATGATGGGATTGGTATTCTAATATTATTTATTTACTTGTATTTACTGTTCCTTTCTCTTTTGTTTCTGCTTTCTGGGAGATTTCCTTGACCTAGTTTTCCAACATCTTGTTTTAAAATTTTAGTTATTAATTATGTTTTTAATATCAGGAATATCTTTCTTTGTCACTGATGATTCCTTCTACATAGCATTCTGTTCTTATTATATGATTTCTTCTTTATTTAATAGAGAAGATATTAATTTTAGGTTCTTTTTGGGGGGGTCTGTGTTTTAATGATTCTCTAGGCAATATTGAATATAATTTTTAAGTAAAGAATTTCTCTCTGCTTTTAAGGGATTCTTCTGTCTGCGCAATGTCTTTGTTACATCCATAGGCCCCTCCCCCTTTTTTTCCTGTTTATTTTGGTATGTTGCCCTTATATGTTGGAGACTCTTCTTAAGTGTGTAGTTTGTATGTTGCCCTTATATGTTGGAGACTGTTCTTAAGTGTGTAGTTTTCATCCTCTATCAAGTGGTTTTCAAGATTGAGTGCTGACTAGCACCCCTCCTCTGTGTGTACAGTTTATTGGCAGGTTATTTTGGCTGTATGGTGATGAAGTGGGAAGCAAGGTGCTTCATCACGGACTCATAATTGTCAGTACGTGAAGCCTTTTTTCTTAGAAAGATTGACGTTTTCTAGAGGAGACTCAGCCTCGTAGATGGGGCATTTGAGTCCCATGTGTGAGAGCAGATCAAGAGAGTTAATCTGAGACTCCTACCGTCTTTCTGTTTGCAAGTTTTCACTCCCTCCCTCTTTGTTCAGCCCTGGTTTTCAGGCCTTATTTCCTTCATAATAACTCTGATCTTCTAAAGGTAATTTTGCTTTTTTAAAAAAGGATTTATTTGTTTTTAATTGGAGGATAATTGCTTTATAGCGTTGTGTTGGTTTCTGCTGTAAGGGTCATTTTCTGCAGAGAATAACCTGGCTGCCCTGACTGAGGATGGAGGGGGATTCAGTTTACCCAGCCCTCCTGCTTACAGTTCTGCTCCTCTCTCTCTCCCCGGTCAACCTGACCTGTCAGAGTTTCATGTGGGAAGTGGCTCACATCTCACTGGTATACCCCGACAGACACTTGACCAGCAGCTTTCTAGCCTGTCAGACCTAAAATTGTTTCTCCAGCATTGTTGAAATGTTTCTAACTTTCTTTTTGTCCTGGTGCATGTACTTTCTGTCCCTTTACTGGCATATGTTTTGAGAGAGAAAGAAGACAGAAGGTCTGGGTGGTTATCTGCTGTGTTTTATCAGATGTCCCATTTGGCTATTAACATTTTCCTTTTATCTTGCTATAGTCTAAGTAATTTCCTGTCCACCTTAAAAGTCATTCTGGAATACGGCTGGGTACGAAATGCTTTAACAGCTGATTTTAAAGGATAATGTTGTGAATGGGTATAGAACTTTAATATGCATCGAAACACCAAATAGAGAGATCCGTGAAACATTAATATAGTGATATGTTAGACAGTGTTAGCATTAGTTGCTCAGTTGTGTCCGACTTTTTGTAACCCCAGGGACTGTATCCCGCCAGGTTCCTCTGTCCATGGAATTCTCCAGGCAATAGAATTTAGTTTGATTAAAGGCAAGCTTTACAGTTTTAGATGTCTGAAATAGGTTATTAGTGTTCCTTCTATGTAGGCTATTCTCCAAAAAGAAGAAAAAAAAGGAGGGGGGGGAAACTGCTAAAGAATAGTGGAGTATGCCCGCAGGCACATTCTGTTTCCATTGCTCTCTCTTTCCCTGCTTTGTGAGTTCTTTAGAGGTGTGGGGATTTTGACAAATAGCTGTGTGATTTTTTTTTCCTTTTTTTGCTGATCACTGTGTATTTTTGTTAATTACTAAAAATAGATTGTAAAATAAAAGAAATTCATATTTTGTAGTTTCTAAGTTTGATCTGTGTTTATTTTTCTTCCTGCCAGAACTAGTCCATGAAAGTTCTCAGTGATAAATTATGACCCTGTTAAATTTCAGAGATAAATGCAATCTTTGGTGTCATGAGACTTAAATTTAGGTAGGCAAGTGAAATTGTATAAGAACTGTTTTATATTTGTGTTTACTCAAATAGGGTAACTGAGGTTGTCTACTTGTATGGAATCTAATAATAAACAGACCAAATTCTCCTTATATTTGTTTTCTATCCATTGGATAGATTTAACATATTTTTGTGTACATCTCCTAAACAGGGAATAATGCATTTATTTAAGAGTAGTTTCCTTGCTGGAGGGCATTTCTTATAATAATATATAGATATAAAACATCTTATTTGAAGGTTGATTAGCTTTAGAGCACATTGTAATTGGATTTTCCATCTCACTGCTTAGTGCATTGGCAAAAGTTCAGTATTTGGCCAGAGGTGTTTTTATGTTTATTTTATGTAATAAAGACTTATATAGTGTTTAGAAAGTTTAAGGCATTATTCTAAGTTCTTTACAAAGATCAACTAATTTAATTCTTACAACAGTTGCTTGAGGTTGGTACTATTATTATCTCTGTTTTCTGGCTAGGAAATCTCAGAAAAGTGAAGGAATTTGCTGGAAGTCACATAGCTGGTAGGTGAGAGTCCTGATGTAAACCCAGGCAGTTTAGTTCCCAAGTCCATGGTCTTGACCATTATGAAATAAAATAGTAACTCATACCAGAACGGTCACTCTGTGTCAACGTAAAGTTGTTAACAGCTCCCGTTCAGGCTTCGTTTGAACCACGATATTTGTTAAAGAGCTTGTAGCATAGCCGTCATAGTGTGTGTGTGCTCATTCCATGTCCGACTCTTTGCGACCCCATGGACTGTAGCCTGCTGGGCTCTTCTGTCTATGGATTTTTTCCGGGCAAGAATACTGGAGTGGTTTGCCGGTTCCTGCTCCAGGGGATCTTCCCGATCCAGGAATCGACCCAGCATCTCTTGTGTCTCCTGCGTTGGCACGCGGATTCTTTATCACTGCACCGCCTAGGAAGCCCAGAGTAACCATAAGATTCCAAATGAAGTAAAAGTCTGGCTTCCTTAGTAGCTCAGCTGGTAAAGAATCAGCCTACATTGCAGGAGACCCCAGTTCGATTCCTGGGTGGGGAAGATCCCCTGGAGAAGGGGTAGGCCACCCACTCCAGTGTTCTTGGGCTTCCCCTGTGGTGATAAAGTGGCTCCGCCACTTATATGGCCTTGGACATGCTGCTCGACCTCTCTGAGCTTCATTTTTCTAATCTATAAAATGGGGAGAATAATAATATCCATAAATGTCAATAGGATGTCAATAGGATTGAATGGTGGAGAGGCAATGGCACACCACCGCAGTATTCTTGCCTGGCAAATCCCATGGACGGAGAAGCCTGGTGGGCTGCAGTCCATGGGGTCGCTAAGAGTCGGACACGACTGAGCGACTTCACTTTTCCCTTTCATGCATTGGAGAAGGAAATGGCAACCCACTCCAGTGTTCTTGCCTGGAGAATCCCAGGGACGGCGGAGCCTGGTGGGCTGCCGTCTGTGGGGTCGCACAGAGTCGGACACGACTGAAGCGACTGAGCAGCAGCAGCAGGACTGAATGGATGATATGAGCAAGCCTTTAATACCACGACTCACACGTTGAAAACACAGTACATTTTGGTGGTAATAGTGTTAGCTGTAACTAGCAGCAAGGCAGTAACGTCTCCCTCTCCTTCACGTACTCACCCTACTGCTTTCATTTGCAAATGTTTCTCAAATTTCTTTTCTACCCGACTAACCTCACGGCACCCCGCTCCAGTACTCTTGCCTGGAGAATCCCATGGGTGGAGGAGCCTGGTGGGCTGCAGTCCATGGGGTCGCAAAGAGTCGGACACGACTGAGCGCCTTCACGTACTTCACTTGACCTCAGTCATAGATTTCATCTCTCGCCTGCACTCCTGCAGCAGTGCCTTGTCTGGCTCCAGTCACTCATTCTGTGCCTCTGAGATCGAGCCTCAAAATTCTAGCTAGTGATCCCATTAAAACTCAAATGTGCCATTGCCCCTCAACTGCTAAATCCCTTTCAGTGTATTTTATAGCCTTCAGGATAAAGGTGATCCTTCTCATAATTGCGGGAGGAGATTCTCTACCCAGGTGGTTATTTTCAGCTATTCCAGACTGTCATTCACAGCCTTGGAGAAAGGGATGAAGCGTTCTGCTTCCTTGCTGCATCTTAGATCATAAAGGCAACCACTGAGCACTCCTCATTGCTACACTGTGCGGCCTTATGAAAGAGAGATGATGATCCCTGCCCACGATCATAATCTCTTTAGCCAAGTCAGGAAGCATTTATGAACTACTGGCCGTGAATTAGACTGGACTTCTTTCTGAATCTCTGTCTGATGCCCTTTTCCTTTGATAACTTTCAAATTTATTGTGGGTTGGAAATTTTATTGGAATGTTAAAGCGAGTACAGTCTATGTGCTAGTTTTTTTTTTTTTTTTAATCTTATTTTGTCTCCTCTTGAATTGCTATCTGTTTAGACAACATAGGAATTTGGGGATGAAGGCTGGTCATCAGAATTGGCTTCCCAGCAGGAGGGGTCCTACCTTCATAGGATTATTTTATATTTTCTTTGTTTTAACTGTGTGAACTCTAAAGTAGGTCTGCTGTCTTTGTAGACACAAACCCACATTTCATTTTCTACCTGATAGAACTGACTTGCATTTTTCATTGTGTTTTGCGTAGAGGTCACTGCACTGTTATAATGTGAAAGAAAAACCGCTTTAAATTCAAGTCCTTTTTTTTCTGTCAAGTTAAAAAAAAAATGTTCTCCCCAGAGAGAAGCATTTTGCCAGCAGGGTTCTGGAGCTTATAGGGTACTAGGAAAGGGTGCATAAAAATGTGAGGCACATGAACGAAAGAATAGTTCATTTAGCCTGTGTGTGAAAAGCTAGATTTCTTTTTCATGCTGTTATATAGGAAGTATTTCAGATTTTGTACATATTTGCTTTATTTTTCCATTTTGAAATGGTTGCTCTGTGTCTTCTTCCCAAAGGTACTTAAAATGTGATGACTTCTGTGGAATGTAAATATTAAGGTTGATGTCTAAAGGTCATTTTTAAAATTTAAAACATCTACGCTCCTTCATACTTAAATATTTATGGAACAGAAGTTGTATAAGTTATATAAACTGGTAGTGAGTCCTGGAATAGACCCCTGTCTGTGATGCCCACATAGAGTTGGAGGAAATGGGCCAAGATTGACACCCACTCTGTAAGTATTCCCAGCTGGAGACAGACATCTTTAGGGGTTTTCCTGTTTTCCTGTAATTTGAATCTTCGTAGTGAATTGCTATGCAGATGCCTTTCTTTTTGGTTTTCCCTAAACGCCCGCCCTAGGGGCTTCTCTGGTGGCTCAGTGGTAATGAATTCACCTGCCAGTGCAGAAGATGCTGGTTTGATCCCTGGGTTGGGAGGATCCCCTGGAGAAGGAAATGGCAATCCACTCCAGTATTCTTGCCTGGAAAATCCCATGTACAGAGAAGCCTGGCAGGCTACACTTCATGGGGTCGCAAAAGAGTCAGGTACAACTTAGTGACGAAACAACAGCAAAACGCCCTCCTCTCATTGTTAGGAACGGTTCATGAGGGAGGTGGAGGAGGAAGGCATAAACTGAACCAGTTTGCACTGCAGTGTAACCATGGCGTGTACCTTCTTTGTCCCTAGACTCAATTCAGTGAATGTCTCAGGCACACATGAAGAAGTCAGTGACAGAAAATCCACTTAGTCATTGACTTTGGGTTCTGCCTTTGTTTATTCTTGCTAATTGATTCCTTTTCTAGATCCTCTGTGGCTTGATAGGAACCTGAAACCTGCTTACTAAGCAGTGAGAAGTTATTTAAGCTGGCTCTAATACCATACCTTGTTTTTTCTCTGAGTTACTTTGCTTCCTTGAATATTAAAGTCCTTTTGCTTCTTGAATATTAAAACCAAGCTACTGTTTTAATCTTAGACATCCAGTGCTTTCTATATGCCTCTTGTCTAGATGAACTGAACTCTTTTTTTTAACTTTAATTTGAAGTTTGTATTGGATAAACTGTAGACCCTTTTGCTATCTGAGTGATCAGATGCCAGTTTTTCACTAGTTAAAAAAAAAAAAACCCCATAGTTGAATTTTCTTGTTAAATGTTTCACTACCCAATATAGTATTAATGTTTAGTATTGTAAGTTAACTGATTCACTGTGTGTACGCGTTAATTAAAGACTGTCATGTAAGTGTTCTTGAATTGGAGAGCTAATTGATTAAAAGTTGAAAATATTCAAATAGGAACGTGCTGAGAAAATATTTCATTAGGAAAATTAGTTACGGGTTTGTGAGCCAGAAACGATGAATTCCTTTTAGGTATGAAAAAGGGTTAAATAATTGTGGCTCAGATGGTAAAGACTCTGCCCGCGATGCAGGAGACCTGAGTTTGATCCCTGGGTCGGGAAGATCCCCTGGAGAAGGGAATAGCAACCCGCTCCAGTATTGCCTGCGGAATTGCCTGGGCAGAGGAGCCTGGAGGGCTGCAGTCCATGGGGCTGCAAAGAGGAGAGCATGACTGAGAGGCTAAGCACAGCAGAGCCCAGGTTTTAAGACTTATGTGGCATGTCTTATTTCTGTATGGACCTTGAGCAGCAAAATTGCTACTTGAACTCAGAACAGACATGATTATGTGTGTTATATATTCTGTGTGACCAGAGTATTTTTTTTTTCCAAATGAAATTCTGATTGCTGTTTCCCTTTTTATGATTGCCTATTGCCTACAAGATAACACTTGAAACCTAGGCCAACACAGAAGATCCTTCATGATTGCCCATTATCTGCTTTCAGCGTTATTCCAAGCTTCATCTTTTACCTATCCTGCTTTCTTTTCTCCCAGCTTTCCTCAAATTTTCTATAGGAAACTACCCATCTTCCCATTGCTGTTGTTGTTGTTCAGCCACTAAGTCCTGTCTGACTCTGTGACCCCATGGACTGTAGCACACCAGGCTACCCTGTCCAGCACCATCTCCTGGAGTTTGCTCAAACTCATGTCCATTGTGTTGGTTTTGCCATCCAACCATCTCATCCTCTGTAGCCCTCTTCTCCTCTTGCTCTCAATCTTTCCCAGCATCAGGGTCTTTTCCAATATATAAGCTCTTTGTATCAGGCGGCCAAAGTATTGGAGCTTCACCTTCAGAATCAGTCCTTCCAATGATTGAGTCCTAAAGGGTTGATTACCTTTAGGATTGACTGGTTTGACCTTCTTGCAGTCCAGTGAACTCTTCTCCAGCACCACAGTTCAAAAGCATCAATTCTTTGGTGCTCAACCTTCTTTATGGTCCCAACTCTTACATCCATACATGGCTGTTGGAAAAACCATAGCTTTGACTAGATGGACCTTTGTTGGCAAAGTGATATCTCTATTTTTCAATATGCTGTCTAGGTTGGTCATAGCTTTTCTTCCAGGGAGTAACGGTCTTTTAATTTCACAGCTTCAGCCACCCTCCACAGTGATTTTGGAGCTCAGAAAAATAAAATCTGCCCTTTTCCGCCATCTCTCTACCATGAAGTGATAGGACTGGATGCCATGAACTTAGTTTTTTGAATGCTGAGTTTTAAGCCAGCTTTTCACTCTTCAGTTTCACTCTCATCAAAAGGCTGTTTAGTGCCTCTTTGCTTTCTACCATCTCCCCATAAATTTGTTGTAATATTTTTTACCTTATTTGTTTTCCTCATGCTGTTGTTTCTGCCTAAAAATATGTTTGCTCTCAATATGAGGCTCTAAAAAAATAAGTTGAAAAATCTTTAATGACTCCTTTTGACATTAATGTGTATTAAAGCAATAAACAATTGAAATATATATACTATACCCCTGTAAGAATTGAGTTGGTGTTGTTTAATTGCTAAATCATGTCTGACTCTTTGCGACTCCATGATCTGCAGGTTTCCAGGCTCCTCAGTCTTTGGGATTTTCCAGGCAAGAATACTGGCATGAACTGCCATTTCCTTCTCCAGAGGATCTTCCTGACCTAGTGATTGAACTTGTGTCTCCTGCTTGGCAGGCGAATTATTCACCACTGCACCACCTGGAAAGCCAAGAAATGAGTAAGAGTATAGAAATGAGTCATTGATGTACTCATTCAGGAAATAATTTTGGAGCACCTACTATTTGTCAGGCATTGTTCTTGGCCCTGGAGATTTAAGAGTGAGGCAGATAGAGAAATCCCTGTCACCATGGAACTTTTGCTTTAGTGGGGATAAGAAGCAGATGTATGTGCTAAGTTGCTTCAGTTGTGACTCTTTGCGACCCCATGGACTGTAGCCCACCAGGCTCCTCTGTCCATCAGATTCTCCAGGCGAGAATACTGGAGAGGGTTGCCATGCCCTCCTCCAGGGGATCCTTCCCGACCTGGGATCGAACCTGAGTCTCTTACATCGTCCGCATTGGCAGTAGGTTCTTTACCACTAGCACCACCTGGGAATCCCTCAAAAGCAGATCATAGACACATATGATGGTCAGGCAGACGTGCAAAGACTGCAAAACGAGGCAAAGAGGAAGAGAGACGTGGAGGAGAGTGTTGATAAAATGGTCAGAGATTACATTTCTGCGGTCATGTTTGATGGTAGCTTTATAAGAACAGAGGGAGCAAATTGTGGTCGTATCTGGAGGAAGAGGGTGCAGCAACCTTGAGGTCTAAAGGGGCTTAATGTTCTTAAGAAACAGGAAGAAGTGTAGATGCAGCAAGCAGGGGACTGGTGAGAAGGGCCGAAAGGTGGTACTTGGTGGTGAGGTCGCTCAGTCGTGTCCGACTCTTTGTGACCCCGTGAATTGTAGCCCGCCAGGCTCCTCCGTCCTTGGGATTCTCCAGGCAAGAATACTGGAGTGGGGTGCCATTTCCTTCTCCAGGGGATCTTCCCGACCCAGAGATCGAACCCAGGTCTCCCGCATTGCAGGCAGACGCTTTAACCTCTGAGCCACCAGGGAACCCATTACTCTAAGTCAGAAACAGCTTTTCAGCAAGAGAGTGGTATTTTTTTTTTTTAACTTGGGAGATAATTGCTTTATAACGTTGTGCTGGTTTCTGTCGCATAATAGTGTGAACCAGCCGTAAATGTATACATGTCCCCTCCATTTTGAAACTGCCTCCTAGCCCCTACCCGCATCCTATCCTCCATCCCCTCATCCCCCCATCCCACCCCTTTAGGTCGTTACAGAGCATTGGGCCGAGCTCCCTGTGTTATGCGGGAACTTACCCCTGGCTGGCTGCTTTACACAAAGCAGTGTATGTATTTCAGAGCCTCTTTCATTTTGGTCCACCCTCTCCTTCCCGTGCGGTGACCGCAAGTCTGTTCTCCATTCCTGACCAGCAGATAGGTTCATCAGTACCATTCTTCTAGATTGTTTATATGCATAAAAATACGATGTTTGTTTTTTTCTTTCTGACTTACTTCACTCTATGTAAGAGGCTCTGGGTTCATGCATTTCAGTTCAACTGACTCAGATTTGTTCCTTTTTATGGCTGAGTGATATTCCGTTGCAGAGAGGCACCACAACTTCTTTTTCCATTCATCTGCTGGTGGACATCTAGGTTGCTTCTGTGTCCTGGTTATTGTAAATGGTGCTGCACTTAACCCTTGTCTTTTTGAATTAAGGTTTTCTAAGGGTCCATGCCCAGTAGTAGAATTGCTGGGTCATATATTAGTTTTATTCTTAGTGTTTTAAGGAATCTCCGCACTGTTCTCCATAGTGGTTGTATCAATTTACATTCCTACGGACAGTGCCAGAGGGCTCCTTTTCCTCCACACCCTCTCTAGCATTTACTGTTGGTAGATTGGCTATTCTGACTGTGTGAGGCAGTACTTCATTGTAGTTTTGATTTGCATTTAAGACAGTGGCATTTTCAAAACCTTTGGTTGTTGTGCGTGGACTGGGGCAGAGAAAGAGATAGGACAGTAGCAGCAGGAAGACAAGTTAGGGAGCTGTTGTGCCCGTCAAGTTCCACGGTGGCTTGGAGCAGGAGGGAATCAGTGAAGGTGCTGAGATGTTCCGAAAGTGCAGCCGAGGAAGCCACACCAGCTGCTGGGTCGGATGTGGGATATCAGACACAGCAGTCGAGGGCTCTCCAGTTTTGGGCCAGAGACATCGAGTGTGTTAGTGGCAGGTGTAATGTTGGGAACCCTCGGTGTGTCGATGTTATTTAAACCACTGGACCCGTGACTCGTGACTCACCTGAGGAGGGAGCGTTCAGTTCAGTTCAGTTGCTCAGTCGTGTCCGACTCTCTGCGACCCCATGAACCGCAGCATAGACAAGATGAAACTCCATCTTTAGAGGATGGGAAGAGACGCCTCTAGCAAAGGAGACTGAGAAGGCAGAGCCCATGAAGCAGCGAGAAAAACCAGCCTTGGAGCCCGAGGAAGGAAAGAGTCTGAGGATGGAGGAGGGGCCAGGTCTGTCTGCCACTGTTGAGGGGTCCAGGGCTGCACCATGGCCTTGGCAGGGTGGGGGCCATGGCTGACCTTTGGAGGCATGGGGGGTCTGAGGCCTGAGTAAAATGAGTTTAAGAATGAAAGAGAGCTTTGAGATTCCTTGGGGAGCCAGTGCTTAGGACTCCATGCTTCTAATGCAGAGGGTGTGAGTTCATTCTGTGGTTGTTGGAGAACTAAGAGCCACATGCTGAGTGGTGCAGCCAAAAAATAAAATTTAAAAAGGAAATGAAGAAAGGAAAGGCAGTTTTGGCTATTGTTGCATTTACTTTTGGTGTCAAAAACCATTGCCAGTACCGATGTGTGGTAATTATTTTCCATATGTGTGTGTGTGTGTGTGTGTGTGTACATATATATACATATATATATATAGCCATATGTGTGTGTGTATATGTATATGTAATACACATTAGTTATAAACCTAAAACTAATAAAATGCTATATGTCAATTATATCTCAATTTAAAAAACAAACAGCAGTAACAGCGAGAAAAGGCACTGGAGCCAATTAGGGTTAATTAATTCAATTAGTAAGCCAATTAATTCTTCCTGAGGAATTTTGGTATAAAGGGAACAGAGATGTGAAGAGGGGAGGGGTTCCGCAATCAAGGGAGGTTTTAAGGAGGAAGATAACTTTGGGAATAATGGCAATTTCATTCCCCTCCCCTCTTTCTTTTTTTATTGAACAACAAGAAGACATTCCATAGCTGAAGCACTCCTTAGCTTTAATGGCTACAGGTCCTATAAAAAAATGACAAGAATTGTCATGGACAGAGAGAGCTTGTTCATTCTTTGTGGTGCTGAAATCTTTTCATATAAAGTATTAGATTTCAGTGCACTTGCACTGGGACTTTCATCTTTAACTTTCTAGATATCAGATGGTGTCTTTGAACTGGTATAAAGCTGAACTACCCTGTGTGAGATTTTCTGTGAACCAGAAGTAATTTCAGAATAAAATTTTTAGAGAGGACTTCGGTGTCTGAAACAAAACTGGCGACAGTTATAGTACTCTAATTCTTGTAGAATTCCTCATGTTCATGCCAGTTGTTTCCAGCTCCTTGGGACCCCATGGACTGCAGCCCCCCAGGCTCCTCTGTCCATGGAATTCTCCAGGGAAGAATACTGGAGTGGGTTACCATTTCCTTCTCCAGGGGATGGATCGTTCCAACGTATGCAGAGTTAAACAAATCAGACGTTTGAAGTGGTAGATGGATGTGGCAGTTGTTTAAAAACATTTGAAAAGTACTTAAATACTTGAAGAAAATTAGCTGATACGTGCTACTCGATGTTTGTTCTTGTAGGTAGGGTTACTTTTAGTTAAAATTAATTGTCCACATGATTATATGCTCATCTGACATTTCAGTGTGTTGGAGGGAAATCTCTTGGAGAAGTATTCTTCTGAATCCTGTGGTTGGTGGGATTTTCACCTATACTTGCATATTACTGTTCTAACACAAATTGCTTCTTATAAGTGTTTATATTTTCATTTTAATTTCATGGTAATTGCAGTGAGAGCTCAGTATTGAATTCTATGTATAAATTTCTTACCTACTAATCAAATGCAGTTTTGAAGTTGTATTACCTTAGGCTACCTGCCCAGAGTGGGAAGGAAGTACTTTTGTAAATGAGAGGAAGAGCAGGATGGTGGTGGGTTCACCTGGTGAAGATTTAGCACCTGTGGGTAGACTCTGCTTCTACATAGAGATGATCGGGGATGATTTTCCAAATTTTTACAAGAAAGCCATTTATTTGTGTGTATTTTGAAAGCTGGTGCATCAGAATTTTATTTCTTCTTTGATCACGCAGAACATTTTGTTTAGTACAGTCTCAGAAGTCCTGCTTCCTGATTGGCATATCTCAAAACAGCACCCCGCATTTGTTTGTTTGTTTTTTTTTTTTGAAACGTGTGCCTTCCAGTTTTAGTTCAGTTCAGTCACTCAGTTGTGTCCGACGCTTGGCAACCCCATGGTGAGCAGGGACTACTCTCCAGCTGCGGAGCCTAGACTTCTCATTGTAGGGGCTCCTAGGTGCGAGGGCTTCTGTAGTTGTGGCACCTGGGCTGAGTAGTTGGGCTGCACTGGTTTTGTTGCTCCGCAGCATGTGGGATCTTCCTGGACCAGAGATCGAACTGGTGTCTCCTGCATTGGCAGGTGGATTCTTTACCACTGAGACACTGGAGACGCCCGAGAGGAATTATCTTAACCAGGGTGGGTTGCTCAGTTCAGTCATTCAGTAGTGTCTGACTCTTTGCAACCCTCTGGACTGTAGCATGCCAGGCTTCCCTGTTCATCACCAACACCCAGAGCTTACTCAAACTCATGTCCGTAGCATAGGTGATGCCATCCAACCATCTCATCCTCTGTTGTCCCCTTCTCCTCCTGCCTTCAAGATTTCCCAGCATCAGGGTCTTTTCCAGTGAGTCAATTCTTCTCATTAGGTTGCCACAGTATTGGAGTTTCAGCTTCAGCATCAGTCCTTCCAGTGAATATTCAGGACTGATGTCCTTTAGGATGGACTGGTTGGATCTCCTTTCAGTCCAAGGGACTCTCAAGAGTCTTCTCCAACACAGTTCAAAAGCATTAATTCTTCTGCGCTCAGCTTTCTTTATAGTCCAACTCTCACATCCATACATGACTACTGGAAAAATCATAGCCTTGACTAGACAGACTTTTGTTGGCAAAGTGATGTCTCTGCTTTTGAATATGCTGTCTAGCTTGGTCATAGCTTTTCTTCCAAGGAACAAGCATCTTTTAATTTCATGGCTGTAGTCACCATCTGCAGTGATTTTGGAGCCCAAGAAAATAAAAGTCTCTCATTGTTTCATTTCCCCATCTATTTTCCATGAAGTGATGGGACCAGATGCCATAAACTTAGTTTTCTGAATGTTGAGTTTTAAGCCAACTTTTTCACTCTCCTCTTTCACTTTCATCAAGAGGCTTTTTAGTTCCTCTTCACTCTCTGCCATAGGGGTGGTGTCATCTGCATATCTGAGGTTATTGATATTTCTCCCGGCAATCTTGATTCCAGCTTGTGCTTCTTCCAGCCCAGCATTTCTCATGATGTACTCTGCATCTAAGTTAAATAAGCAGGGTGAGAATATACAGTCTTGACGTACTCCTTTCCCAATTTGGAACCAGTCTGTTGTTCCCTGTCTAGTTCTAACTGTTGCTTCTTGACCTGTGTACAGATTTCTCAGGAGGCAGGTCAAGTGGTCTGGTGTTCCCATCTCTTTCAGAATTTTCCAGGTGGGTTGCTACATGGTTGTACTTCCTTGAAAGCAGGTGGTCCTGCCTGTGCTGCAGTTCAGTTCAGTTGAGTCGCTCAGTCGTGTCAACTCTTTGCGACTGCATGAACCGCAGCACGCCAGGCCTCCCTGTCCATCACCAATTCCCGGAGTTCACTCAAACTCAACGTCCATCGAGTCTGTGATGCCATCCAACCATCTCATCCTCTGTCGTCCCCTTCTCCTCCTGCCCTCAGTCTTTCCCAGCATCAGGGTCTTTTCCAATGAGTCAGCTCTTCGCATCATGTGGCCAAAGGATTGGAGTTTCAGATGGAAGCACTGCAGTTACTCTGTGCCTTTATAAGAAACTAACTGTGATGGCGTCATCCAAGAAGTGTGAATGGAATTGTTTTGTTTTGTTTTATTTTTTAAGGAACTTTTGTCTGGACTGAACCTTCTTTCAATGATTAGGAGAAACAGTGACTACTGAGGCAATCAGATGCTTCAGGGGAGAATTGGTAAAACTAAGTAGATAGATTTGGCCTTTGTTTTGTGAAAAGTAAAATTCCACCAACCCTAAATTAGAATCAGTATTGGAGAGAGGACTCAGAAGTAAAGATGCTCCCTGAGTTCCTTGTGACTTGCTGTTGCAACAGTTTTCAAAGGTCAGTTTTCCTTAAGCATTACGAAGAAAGAATTTGGTTTTCTGTGTCCAGGGTAACTAGGAGAAAACACATCTTTGAGCCATATGGGCAGGCCGTGTACATGGAGTCCCTGAAGTCCATCCAGATAATCTTCCACCAGAGGGGAAAAAAGAACCATTGTTCACGAGGGTTCAAATCACGGAAGTTGGTCAAGTCTTCTAAGCTGTGCACCTATGGTTTACAAAGCGTCTTTGTTAAATTTTCAAACTACATCCAAACATTGATAACAGCTATTGTGCTAGGAGTGGCCATTGCTAGTGTCTGGATGTATACTTCTCCCCAACATTTCACCTATTAAATTCAGTATAGCTCTAGTATTCAGAATTTTCATGACTTTAGTGGAAATCTGCCAATTTTGCTTGACCTCATTCAGAGGCTCCTTCGTGCTGAGCCCTCCCTCATTCTGAACTCCCTTAGTATTTTATTTTCCGTCTTCTGTGGCAGTCGTTACTTGTATTATATTTAATATTTGTATAAGTATCTGTGAGACCGGCAGATTCATTCATCTTGAATGCTTAATATCAAGTTCGGAAAAAAAAAATAATCCTTCTTGATGAAATGCAGAAAATGTAGTTTCCTTTACATCTTCTTAGCACTTTCTGTATAGACTCCACCAGTCCCTCATGTCCTTTTGTGGCTTTTTCCCAAATCCCCCTGCTGTTCTTTAATTTTTAATAACCCTCTTTCCTTCATGGCTAGAAATCTTTAATGCTCAGGGTTGGTGTAACAAACTGATTTCCCTTTCATAATTCCTGTGACATTTCTTAGCTAGTTGTGGGTACCAACGATTTATAAGTAAGTCAGTTTATTTCCCTTTAGGTGCCTAGATGTGAATTAATGCTATTACGGCAACTTGGATGCCTGGGTGAAGTAACTGGTACAGGCATTCAGGTATCCTACAGATACAGATAACTGAGTCATAGGGCATGCTCCATGACTTACGGTAGTTATATAATTTCCCCTGTAAATTATAAGAATAAATAAGTACTTTTAACATATATGATAATTTAATAACAGTTTATAGAAATAGTATATATGGTCGGTTTATGAGATAGCTAAACCTTTGCCTGCTATTAAACCCCTCCTTTCCTGCCATCAACGTCAGCCTTAAAGTCAACATCAGCCTGAAATCCTCTTTTCCTAGAGTTTAAAGCAACACATCTCTTGTTACTTAGCTCTGGCTCTGACATTAGTGTTTCCCAGTAGCTCTTCATCCTTCTAAAGTATTTCCGTGTGAAGTGACGCTAGCACTCTGGGTTACAAAGACCTGACAATCAGCTTGAAGTCACTAAAGAAAAAAATGAGATTTATTGGGAAGGTGCTGCTGCTGCTGCTAAGTCGCTTCAGTCGTGTCCGACTCTGTGTGACCCCATAGACGGCTGCCCACCAGGCTCCCCCGTCCCTGGCGTTCTCCAGGCAAGAACACTGGAGTGGGTTGCCATCTGCTTCTCCAATGCAGGAAAGTGACAAGTGAAAGTGAAGTCGCTCAGTCGTGTCCCACTCTTGGCGACCCCATAGACTGCCGCCCACCAGGCTCCTCCGTCCATGGGCTTTTCCAGGCAGGAGCGCTGGAGTGGGTGCCATCGCCTTCTCCATCGGGAAAGGAGAGTGACCGAGGAGACACGAGGGCTTGACAGCCAGGCTTTGGAAAGCCAGCCAGCCAGCTGGTTGGTCTTCAAGGGCTAGGATCGCGGGTTCCGCGGTATCTGTGCTCTCTCTTGCCCTCATCTTTATGCTTGGTACTTGGTAGCTCAGCATCCCTGTCCGGATTCTCTTCACAGGCTGGAAACACTGACATCGGCTGCTTATAAGCTGGTGTTTTCTCTGCTTTGCTGCCCTCAGAGGTGCAGAGGTGAGGTGCAGCTCAGTTTTGGTTGGAAAAGTCCCAGAGAATGATTGGCCCAAGTTGGATCTCTTGTCTGCTACTAGACAGGGCACAACGCTACCAAGACTGTGGTGGGTGGCGTCAGGGGGATCCACTCCAGGCAAAGGGAAAAGACGTGCTGGCCATTCAGAACGACTGGTTCTACTTCTTCTGAGTAATAGGCCATGCTCCATGACTTATGGTAGTTGTATAAGTTCCACTGTAAATTATAAGAATAAATAAGTAATTTTAACATATATGATAATTGAGTAACAGCTTATAGAAATATTATATATGGTCGGTTTATGAGATAGCTGAAACCTTTGCCTGCTATTAAATCTTCCTTTCCTGTCATCAACATCAGCCTATTTCAGTAGGCTATTTCAGTAACCAGAGAGCGAGCGTGATTCTTGCATCTTCTGCACTGGCAGGCGGATTCTTACCACTGCACCTCCTGGGAAGTCACTATTTTAAGGGGAAGTTAAAGCATTTCAGAGTTGTTTATATCCTTGCTACTTATGCACAGTTGCTGCTGCTGCTGCTGCTGCTGCTGCTGCTAAGTCGCTTCAATCGTGTCCGACTCTGAGCGATCCCATAGATGGCAGCCCACCTGGCTCCACCGTCCCTGGAATTCTCCAGACAAGAACACTGGAGTGGGTTGCCATTTCCTTCTCCAATGCATGAAAGTGAAAAGTGAAAGTGAAGATGCTCAGTCGTGTCTGACTCTTAGTGACCCCATGGACTGCAGCCCACCAGGCTCCCCCGTCCATGGGACTTTCCAGGCAGGAGTGCTGGAGTGGGGTGCCATTGCCTTCTCAGTTGTAGCAAACATTATTCTCTCTTGCACCAGTGAGATTGGAGTGGTAATATGATAGTAACATGGTGATTCCTCCTTAGATAAATGATCAACTTTGATTTGCTTTCTCTTCTTTGAGGATGACATCCATGTGGTTTCAGAATGATCTAAATTATATCAGTACTAGCTTGAAAAGGCAAATATCAATACTAAGACATTTTCCACAGCAGTTAATTAGATTACCTAGGAGAACATGTTTTCATTTCAGTTGTGAGTTTCTTTACTTAGTCATCTTCATATTATCACGAATGTTTGTTGTTGAAGGTACAGCATTGTTTTCCATTTTTTCCCATGGTCTAGCATCGTATTTTATTTCTTAAGTGTCTTGATGAGACAAAGGAAAGATTACTTAATGAACGCTCTGTTTTAATATTTGAAAGTACATATGAGTTCCTAAATTAGGGCTATTTCTAGACTTAAGAATGCCAAATATAATTTAATTTAAAGTTATTTCTGTAAGTCTGTTTGGCAAGCTCTTTAAAGAAAGGTTTTTTCATTTGGGGATTTTTCTGATTTTCTAACCAAGTGAAATTTTAGAAAGCTGGATAAAGTCCCTAAAAGCAAGAAAGCTGACTTTTCACCCTGAACTAGAAAAATTGTTCTCCTCTCTTCATAGTTAATTCGAAAACTTAGAGAAGTTAAAAAGAGAGAGAGAGAGAGAAAGACGAAAGACTTAGTTCCTTAAGAAGCTTTTGATAGTTGTGGATTTGTAGCCCCTGTCCTTACTGGAATCTTGACCCCAGCAGGGGAGGAAGCCCTCACGTCTTTTCTCAATGCGTTTGCCTTTCTTCTTGAATCCCCTGCCTGAGGATTCTGTGTCGGCCACTGCAGTCTTGTGATTTAATTCATGTTTCTCAGATCACATTCATTCTACAGGTTTGGAACTCTCTGATACTGTCCTTTTGTGAATGTGGTTATAACAACATCTCTTCTGCACCTGCATTTCTCTGGTTTACCTCACACCACATCAACAATCCTGTTGTGTTTCTGCTCGGGTGTTAATAGAAAACGTTCTGTTGGGCCATGGGAATGCCCGTGCATTTTATAGATCACCCGAATAATTATCAAGTTCATAGATGTGTGTGTATATTTACGTAAAAACCATATATGTTTTAGGGCAAACACAAGTCTTATTAGAAAGGGATTAGAAAAGGAGAAGCAAAGACTGAGATGCACACACGTTGTTCAGTTCAGTTCAGTCGCTCAGTCATGTCCAACTCTTTGTGACCCCATGAATTGCAGCACGCCAGGCCTCCCTGTCCATGTTCCCAGAGTTCACTCAGACTCATGTCCATCGAGTCGGTGATGCCATCCAGCCATCTCATCCCCTTCTCCTCCTGCCCCCAATCCCTCCCAGCATCAGGGTCTTTTCCAGTGAGTCAACTCTTTGCTTCAGGTGGCCAAAAGTATTGGAGTTTCAGCCTTAGCATCAGTCCTTACAGAGAACACCCAGGGCTGATCTTTACAGTGGACTGGTTGGATCTCCTTGCAGTCCAAGGGACTCTCAGGAGTCGACTCCAACACCACAGTTCAAAAGCATCAATCTTCGGTGCTCAGCCCTCTTCACAGTCCAACTCTCACATCCATACATGACCACTGGAAAAACCATAGCCTTGACTAGACGGACCTTTGTTGGCAAAGTAATATCTCTGCTTTTGAATATGCTATCTAGGTTGCTCATAGCTTTCTTTCCAAGGAGTAAGTGTCTTTTAATTTCATGGCTGCAGTTACCATCTGCAGTGATTTTGGAGCCCCCCAAAAGTAAAGTCTGACACTGTTTCCCCTGTTTCCCTGTTTATTTGCCATGAAGTGATGGGACCAGATGCCATGATCTTTGTTTTCTGAATGTTGAGCTTTAAGTCAGCTTTTTCACTCTCCTCTTTCACTTTCATCAAGAGGCTTTTTAGTTCCTCCTCACTTTCTGCCATGAGTGGTATCATCTGCATATCTGAGATTATTGATATTTCTCCCGGCAATCTTGATTCCAGCTTGTGCTTTTTCCAGCCCAGTGTTTCTCATGATGTACTCTGCACATGAGTTTAATAAGCAGGGTGACAATATACTGCCTTGATGTACTCCTTTTCCTATTTGGAACCAGTCTGTTGTTCCATGTCCAGTTCTAACTGTTGCTTCCTGACCTGCATACAGGTTTCTCAAGAGGCAGGTCAGGTGGTCTGGCATTCCCATCTCTTTCAGAATTTTCCACAGTTTATTGTGATCCACACAGTCAAAGGCTTTGGCATAGTCAGTAAAGCAGAAATAGATATTTTTCTGGAGCTCTCTTGCTTTTTCGATGATGCAGCGGATGTTGGCAATTTGATCTCTGGTTCCTCTGCCTTTTCTAAAACTAGCTTGAACATCAGGGAGTTCACGGTTCACGTATTGCTGAAGCCTGGCTTGGAGAATTTTGAGCATTACTTTACTAGCATGAGAGATGAGTGCAATTGTGTGGTAGTTTGAGCATTCTTTGGCATTGCCTTTCTTTGGGTTGGAATGAAAACTGACCTTTTCCAGTCCTGTGGCCACTGCTGAGTTGTCCAAATGTGCTGGCATATTGAGTGCAGCACTTTCACAGCATCATCTTTCAGGATTTGAAAGAGCTCCACTGGAATTCCATCACCTCCACTAGCTTTGTTCGTAGTGATGCTTTCTAAGGCCCACTTGACTTCACATTCCAAGATGTCTGGCTCTAGGTGAGTGATCACACCATCGTGATTATCTGCGTCGTGAAGATCTTTTTTGTACAGTTCTGTGTATTCTTGCCGCCTCTTCTTAATATCTTCTGCTTCTGTTAGGTCCCTACCGTTTCTGTCATTTATCGATAACAGGTTGTTACCCGGGGGTAATTGAGGACACACACTCAGGAATGCACAACGTACTGCAAGGAAGAAAATCGTTCCCTAAAAGGGATTAGGCTAAAACCTTGCATTGGAGCAGAACTGTGATCAGACCTCAGATTTTTGAAATACAGGAAAATACAACCTGTCTTAATTATTGTAGCCTGTTCTGTTTTTAGATTCCTGACTCTCTACCTTCTGTGCTGCTTTTTAGCAAACGTAACCTAAAGCTCTGCTGCTCTGGCATTGTTTTTGGACTTTTTCAAACTAGAATGAAGTTCATAACTGAATTGTTTTCACCTGGACTTCTTTTCTGCGGTTCACAGAGACCAGCACAGGATTTATCTTTACCCAAGAAACATTGATAGTGCCTCTGTTGTATGCAAGACCTAATATCTGCTCTGTAGGGAATTCAGAGGGGAGGAGGATGAGGCCTGTGTGGGTGTGTTAAGATTTTTGTTTTGCTTGATCGCATTAGAGTTTATAAATTATTAAAATCAATAAGTGAATTTATCAAAGTCAAAGTACATGTAAATTAATTATAAAATGAATTTAGATGTAAATTAATTATAAAATGTATTGGCAACAAACAGAAAAGTAAATAAATTGAGAAAACAGGAAAGGTTGTTTCTGTTACGCTGTTAGAGTGGTCTGCGTCCTACCTAATCACATAAACAGAGCCTGGAGTAGACATTTTTACAGTCAGCTCAGAGTTTTCAGTTATGCAGAAATGTCCTTAGGAAAGTATTCAAGCAATTTCCCCGAAAAAGATTGTGATGGTAAAGAGTGTCCTGTGACCATTTATAGAGCTTTGGTAAATTATCCTCTGATGGTTGATAGCTTTGGTTTTCAGGAAAATAGTGCATCTTCCATGAGAAGCCAAGCTCATGATCAGTTGCTCAGTTGTGTCCCTCTCTTTGTGACCCCATGGACTATAACCCCCTAAGCTCCTCCATCTATGGAATTTTCCAGGCAAGAATACTAGAGTGGGTTACAATTTGCTTCTCCAGGGATTTATTATTATTATTTTTATTAGTGCTCTAGGTGCATGGGTTTTGAATAGTCTGTTCTCAATCTTATTTTCCCAATAAATAACCTTGTTTTCAGGGTGCAGTTTAACAGAATGCAATGTTTTTCAGGAAGAAAAATATTCGTTGATGGAATTATCCAAATTTACTGATAAAATTGGTTCATTTTTCTCCCTCCAGAATTTAGAAAACATTCAAAATTGTGTAATATTAAGGAGAAAATTCCACTGACAGAGGAGCCTGGCAGGCTACAGTCCATGGGTTTGCAAAGAGTCAGGCATGACTGAGCAAGTATCACTCAAGGAGAAAATCGCAAAGTTTCTATGAAATGCCATGAATAACACGTCGATGTTTTTGGTATGTGGTTAAGAAATGACTTTTAAACATTCAGTTCAAACTCCTCCACCATTTCACAGTATTTTGAGGTTTTTTTTTTGATTGAAGTATAGTTGATTTACAATGTTGTGGTTATTTCAGGTGTACAGAAAAGTGGTTCAGCTATGCACACATATGTATCTGTTTTTTTCAGATTCTTTTCCCTTATGGGTTATTACAAAATATTGAGTATAGTTCCCTGTGATATGCAGTAGGTGCTCGTTGCTTATCTATTTTATATGTAATAGCGTATATATGTTATCCCTCCCCATTCCCTTTTGGTAGCCGTAAGTTTGTGTTCCATGTCTGTGGCTCTATTTCTGTGTTGTATATAAATTCACATGTATCAGTGTTTTCCGTATTACACATATGGTGCTATCATATGATATCTGTCTTTGTTTGGCTTGCTTCACTTAGTGTGATAGTCTGAAGGTCCCTCTGTGTTGCTGCAAATGGCATTTCATTTTTTATGGCTGAGTAGTATTCCATTGTATAAACATACACCTTCTTCATCTCTTCAGCTGTTGATGGACATTTAGGTTGCTTGTGCGTCTTGGCTATTGTAAAGAGTGCTGAAATGAACATTGGCATGTCTATCTTTTCAGATTACAGTTTTCTTCAGATCTATGCTCAGGAGTTAGATTGTAGGATCTTAGGGTAGCTCTAGTTTTAGTTTTTTAAGGAAGCTTCATACTTTTCCATAGTGGTTGTGCCAATTCACATTCGCACCAACAGTGTAGGAGGGTTGCGTTTTCTCCACCTTCTCTCCAGCATTTATTATTGGCAGACTTTTGATGGTGGCCACTCTGGCTGTTGTGAGGTGATACTCCATTGTAGTTTTGATTTGCATTTCCTTAATAACTAGAGATGTTGGGAATCTATGCATGTGCCTTTTGGCCATCTGTATGTCTCCTTTGGAGAAATGTCTACTTAGATCTTCTGCCCATTTTTTGATTGGGGCGTTTATTTGTTTTTTTTTGATATTGACTTATATGAACTATTTGTATGTGGGTGTTAGTCATTCAGTCATGTCTGACTCTTTGCGACCCTGTGGACTGTGCCTGCCAGGCTTCACTGTCCATAGGATTCTCCAGGCAAGAATACTGGAGTGGGTTGCCATTCCCTTTTCTAGGGGATCTTCCCAACCCAGGGATCAAACCTGGGTCTCCCACTTTGCAGGCGGATTCTTTCCCCTCTGAGCTACCAGAGAAGCCTCCTGTTTGTATATGTTGGAGGTTAATCCCTTGTCAGTTACATCATTTGAGAAAGTATTTTAAATAAATAATATTTCAGTGAATATGTGGGAACTAGGTAATGACTGACACCAGAGGAGAAGTATTAAGTCATAAAGATTTTAGGGCTTATTAAAAAGTTAAGGGTTCACTTCAGTTCAGTCGCTCAGTCGTGTCTGACTCTTTGCGACCCCATGAATCGCAGCAGGCCAGGCCTCCCTGTCCATCACCATCTCCCGGAGTTCACTCAAACTCAACGTCCATCGAGTCGGTGGTGCCATCCAACCATCTCATCCTCTCTCGTCCCCTTCTCCTCCTGCCCTCAGTCTTTCCCAGCATCAGGGTCTTTTCCAATGAGTCAGCTCTTCGCATCAGATGGCCAAAGTATTGGAGTTTCAGCTTCAACATCAGTCCCTTCAGTGAACACCCAGAACTGGTCTCCTTTAGGATGGACTGGTTGGATCTCCTTGCAGTCCCAGGGACTCTTAAGAGTCTTCTCCAACACCACAGTTCAAAAGCATCAATCAATTCTTCAGCGCTCAGCTTTCTTTATAGTCCAACTCTCACATCCATACATGACCACTGGAAAAACAGGTTTACTGAACATTTGCAAACCAATCGTAATTTGAACATTTCGCTGTAAAGGTTTACAGTAGAAAGAAATTGCTAGGGTTTCATGGAACTATTGAAATTGAACCTCTTTTGGGGAAATTTCAATCTTTTCTCTATCGCTTTTCAAAATAAACTGTGTCCCCTCTTTAGACCTAAGTATTTAATGATATTAATTCATTAAATAAATGACATTGTATTAGAGTCATATGCATAAAGTAACCTTTTTCTCTTAACCCGTTTCCTAATCTTTAAACAGTTTCCTTAATGTTTTCTTTTTTCAGTTTTTAAAAAAACCTTTCTCTATTCATTTTTTCTGGGTTTTCCAGATGGCACAGTGGTGAAGAACCCGTCTGCCAATGCAGGAGATGCAAGAGACATGGGTTCGATCCCTGGGTCGGGAAGATCTCCTGGAATAGGAAATGGCAACCCACTCCAATATTCTTGCCTGGGAGATTCCGTGGGCAGAGGGGCCTGACGGGCTACAGTCCATGGTGTGGCAGAGTCAGGCATGACTGAGCATGTGGGTGCACACGTGCACGTATGCACACACACACACACTTTCTACCCGCCCACCCCCCCACCTCCCCCGACCCCCTCCGCATCCCTTTTTCCAGGTACCTGCTTTCTCCAGGTTTAATCTTCGGTCTCATCTGCCTGTATGGCCCTCCTTGTGTGAAGGTCAGACATCTGGCAGCCTTATATGTCTGAGCTAGCTCCACGTAGGCTGATACGAAGCAAGAGTTTCTGCACAGAGAAATACCCCAAAGCCTATATGGTAAAGCCTGTGGTCAGTAGAATGCCTGTGGTCAGTAATATTTCTCCACTCAGGAGAAGGTTCCTGGTTCTGCTTTGAACATACCCTTTGACTCAGACCTCTGTTCACCCTGTGTTCTAATAAGCCTGTTTCTCTAAGCTGCCCAGCACAGGGATGGTTGAAGAATCTCTGGCAAGACTGAGAGGGGTGTGGTGGTGGTAGAAGGAAGTGGCACAGTTAGAGCTGTAAGAAGGAAAGCTTAATGGCAAAGAAAGGATGAGCCGTCTCAGTGAAGCAGAGGAGCTCACAAATATCGATTATGGAGATCAGGAGGCAGTGGCCCTGTATGCTTGCTGTTAAAGCCTGCTGGCTGTCACTGGCTCATAATTGACCCCATCATCAATTGAAGATTAGCTTTGGTTTATTATGCAATATTTAAAATGTTATAGAAGAGCATAGTATTTTTTAGAATTAAAAAATTTTAAATTTTTAATTTTTTAATTAAAAAAGGTTTAATTAAAAAGATCTCATTTTAAGATATCAGGTTTTGTTTACTTAGTACCTAGTATTTTTGTTGGTTTCTTTCCCACCTTTTCCTCTGTGTCCACTGAGATAGTGTTTTTACAAAAGACTTTTGTCTCTTCTCTTTGAAGACAGACCCTTTATCTTAATCTCTCCTAATGCTCTTCTGTGGTGTGGTTTGATATAGACACCTCAGTGTCCCCTGATAAAGATAGTCTTCCTAGCAGTAGATAGCGAATCCCTCCTGTAAAACATGAGCATACTGATTAATTTTCCCCGGCTTCACCTTCAGCCTCTCTCCTTACTTTTGTTGCATGGCCCAGCTCCTTGTTTACCTGTATATATTCGGTGACACTCCTCTTCCCCCCCCAACACCTCTCAAGCTTCCCCATCCGTTTCCACTCTGCGGGAGTCCACAGCGTCGGTCTGAACTGCTGCCATCAGCAGATCCTCGTGATATTGATGGATGTAACAAGTGCGGAGGCTGTTTTGGGGGCTAGGGAAACACAGGAGAGCCAGTGAGTAGAACTGCAGGCTCTTGACTAGTTTGTGTTCTAGTGGGGGAGGAAGACAAGCAAGCAAATAATCTAGATAGTGAAGCAAGAACAGTGCAGTGTGATGGGCTGAGGGGTCACCAACGCAAGAGGGAGGCCCCCAGAGGGCTCTGGGGAGGAGCTACCTGAGGACCCACCCAAATCAGGAGGAGGAGTCTTTGATTGCAGAGAACCTGGCTGCTCATCGCTGGGTGCATCGGTGCCTATTCGTTGAATGAATAAATGAAAGAATAAAGCAGAGTATTGTGTTGTTTCTTGGGTTTTATACAGAATAGTTTAGCGAACACAAACACTGTACATGCCCTTAGCTACCAACTCTCTAGAAAGAAAAAACACATAGGCACTACTTAAGTGAAGAAACTAAAGCTAACACTTCTGACGTGGATTTTTGTCAGGGAACATTGAGTCATAGGGGAGGGGAGAGTAAGCCTTAAAGTATAGAGTTGGGAGATTCACTAATTCTTAAAATTTTTAATTTAAAATTTGTTGGATGTGTAGCAGTGTGTTAATGTGCTATGGAGGAGTAAAAAAAGAAAAAAGATGAAATTGATGTGAATTTGTTCCTCAATGGCCTTCATAGGGGGAAAACACCAGTATTATAGGAGAGTTTTATGAGGCAGCATATGGTTAATGGTTCAAAGGCTTAAATGATTCAAGTAAATGTTGTTGGTTCTTAGAAAGGAGAGTCTTTGTGGGCTGGAGCTTGAGCAGTCACAAACACAGCTCCAGATTCTTGAGAGACTTGTTGAAATGAACTCTGCTGCACAGAGCGAAGTGCGTATAACTTGGTAGTTTTCCGATATTAAGGAGATAACTTTCTTGGCTTTTGTGAAGAGCAAGCTACATACTATTTGTGTTTGAAGAACTTTTCGTAAGATTTTTGGATGAGCTTTGCTGTTGCAGAAAAAATGTTCAGTGTCTTCCCATTGTCGCTGAGAAGGATGAAGATGAGGACGGTTTGCGAATGAATAGCGGATGCGGGAGATGATTCCTTTAAACCAGTTAGCGGGTAAAGGGAAAACACTTTTCCCTGGGATTTCTTTCTCTTAATTTACTTTTAATTGGAGGATAATTGCTTTCAGTGTTGTGTTGGTTTCTGCCGTACCCCATGAGTCAGCCACAAGTATACGTTGGGTCCCCTCCTCCTTGAGCCTCCCTCCCACCCCTTTCGGTCGGCACAGAGCACAGGGCCGGGCTCCCCGTGCTGGAGAGCAGCTTCCCATCAGCCATCTGGTCTGCACGTGGCATTGCATATATTTCAATGCTGCTCTCTCCCTGAGGTCACTAAGTGTGCACTAGTCCTGGGAGCTATAGAAATATTTGACATTGTTGTTACCTCTTCTTGTCCTTTGATTTCTTAATTAAGTGACTATCTATGAGGTCAGATGTCATACCTGACTTTTCTGATTTGTTGCCTAATGTATTTCTTGGTTGTCTCCTAATCTACATTTTTGCCCTTTTGCAATTCTGTCTTCTGAGGATAGGAGATAACTTTAAACAAGGGTGAGTTGTAGATCAGTCTCTGTCCTGTAGGGGTCGCTACGAGAGTGGCAGTTTGGGATCTTTGCTGGCCACCCAGCACCGTGTGGCATGACTTGACACAATTAGCCTAAGGATTGTGAGATCTGGTTTGTGTTGATATTTTACTTTTGAGGGTCATATGAGCTGTAACTCCCATCAAGAATTCTGCAAGCTCCTTATTATGTATTTAATCACTTTGGTTCCGTAAATGCCACACCTGTGCATTTTTTTTGGTGCATGGTTATTTTAGAGTTCTCATCATTTGCATATGAGAAATCTATGCACATAGATACAGTAAACGTTTTAGTGGCTTTTGCAGCACAAATGCAAATGATGGCAGCCTGAACTTGGCCTTCTCTAGGACCTCAGGTTACTGTTTAATGGGTTTGTCACTCAAGACACTTACTGGCTTGCCCCAGTGCTTTTAAAAAATTGAATCGAGCATGATGAGGTCCATCCCCTTGATTAAATGTTTTTCCTCCTCTGCAATCACCATTATCTGTTTGGCTCCCATTCTTTTGAGGCAGCCCTGCATTGCAAATCAATATCTTTCTGAAGAGACAGAGTGTTGTGAATTGCCTGGACAGAATATGCACGGTT